>NC_074702.1:18658013-19288013 GCF_029448725.1 Salvelinus fontinalis
CACGTCTCCTGATGTACTGGCCTGTCTCCTGGTAGCGCCTGCATGCTCTGGACAATACGCTGACAGACACAGCAAACCTTTTTGCCACAGTTCGCATTGATGTGCCATCCTGGATGAACTGCACTACCTGAGCCACTTGTGTGGGTTGTAGACTCCGTCTCATGCTACCACTAGAGTGAGAGCACCGCCAGCATTCAAAAGTGACCAAAACATCAGCCAGGAAGCATAGGAACTGAGAAGTGGTCTGTGATCACCACCTGCAGAATCACTCCTGTTTTGGGGGGTGTCTTGCTAATTGCCTATAATTTCCACCTTTTGTCTATTCCATTTGCACAACAGCATGTGAAATTTATTGTCAATCAGTGTTGCTTCCTAAGTGGACAGTTTGATTTCACAGAAGTGTGATTGACTTGGAGTTGCATTGTGTTGTTTAAGTGTTCCCTTTATTTTTTTGAGCAGTGTATATACAGTTGAAGTCGGAAGTTTACATACACCTTAGCCAAATACATATAAACTCAGTATTTCACAATTTCCTACATTTAATCCGAATAATAATTCCCTGTCTTAGCCCAGTTAGGATCACCACTTTATTTTAAGAATGTGACATGTCAGAATAATAGTAGAGAGAATTATTTATTTCAGCTTTTATTTATTTCATCACATTCCCAGTGGGTAAGAAGTTTACATACACTCAATTAGTATTTGATAGCATTGCCTTTAAATTGTTTAACTTGGGTCAAACATTTCGGGTAGCCTTCCATCAGCTTCCCACAATAAGTTGGGTGAATTTTGTCCCATTCCTCCTGACAGAGCTGGTGTCACTGAGTCAGGTTTGTAGGCCTTCTTACTCGCACACGCTTTTTCAGTTCTGCTCACATATTTTGCCATTTTGCCACAACTTTGGAAGTATGCTTGGGGTCATTGTCCATTTGGAAGACCCATTTGTGACCAAGCTTTAACTTCCTGACTGATGTCTTGAGATGTTGCTTCAATATATCCACATAATTTTCCTACCTCATGATGCCATCTATTTTGTGAAGTGCACCAGTCCCTCTTGCAGCAAAGCACCCCCACAACATGATGCTGCCACCCCCGTGCTTCACGGTTGGGATGGTGTTCTTCGGCTTGCAAGCCTCCCCCTTTTTCCTCCAAACATAACGATGGTCTTTATGGCCATTATGGTCATTTTTGTTTCATTAGACCAGAGGACATTTCTCCAAAAAGTACGATCTTTGTTCCCATGTGCCGTTGGAAACCGTAGTCTGCTGAGCGGCCTTTCAGGTTATGTCGATATAGGACTCGTTTTACTGTGGATATAGATACTTTTGTACCTGTTTCCTCCAGCATCTTCACAAGGTCCTTTGCTGTTGTTCTGGGATTGATTTGCAATTTTCGCATTAAAGTACGTTCATCTCTAGAAGACAGAATGCGTCTCCTTCCTGAGCGGTATGACGGCTGCGTGGTCCCATGGTGTTTATACTTGCGTACTATTGTTTGTACAGGTGAACGTGGTACCTTCAGGCGTTTGGAAATTGCTCCCAAGGATGTACTAGACTTGTGGAGGTCTACAATTTTTTTTCTGATGTCTTTGCTGATTTCTTTTGATTTTCCCATGATGTCAAGCAAAGAGGCACTGAGTTTGAAGGTAGGCCTTGAAATACATCCACAGGTACACCTCCAATTGACTCAAATGATGTCAATTAGCCTATCAGAAGCTTCTAAAGCCATGACATAATTTTCTGGAATTTTCCGAGCTGTTTAAAGGCACAGTCAACTTAGTGTATGTGAACTTCTGACCCACTGGAATTTTGATACAGTGAATTATAAGTGAAATAATCTGTCTGTAAACAATTGTTGGAAAAATTACGTGTCATGCACAAAGTAGATGTCCTAACCTGTAACGGGCTTCCTCCTTCTCCTCATCCGAAGAGGAGTAGCAAGGATTAGACCAAAATGCAGCTTCGTGATATGACATGATATTTATTAAACAAGACAGAAAACACGACGAACACTTGAATAATTACAAAACAATAAACGACGTAGACAGACCTGAACGACGAACTTACATGAAACACGAAGAACGCATGAACAGGAAAACTGACTACATAAAACGAACAAACAAACAAAACCGAAACAGTCCCGTGTGGCGCAACGTACATAGACACAGACACAGGAGACAACCACCCACAAACAAACAGTGTGAAAACACCTACCTTAATATGGCTCTCAATCAGAGGAAATGACAACCACCTGCCTCTAATTGAGAGCCATATCAGGTCACCCTATTAACCACCATAGAAACACATAACATAGACTACCCACCCAAACTCACGCCCTGACCGTCAAACACATACAAAATAACAGAAAACCGGTCTGGAACGTGACATAACCCCCCCCTTAAGGTGCGAACTCCGGGCGCACCAGCACAAAGTTTAGGGGAGGGTCTGGGTGGGCGTCTGACCACGGTGGTGGCTCAGGCTCTGGGCGAGGTCCCCACCCCACCATAGTCAATCCCAGCTTACGTCTCCCCCTTAGAATGACCACCCTCCTATTCCACCCACTTGATTTAAAGGGTACCGTCGATATAAGGGGCAGCACCGGGATAAGGTAGCTCAGGACAGAGAGGTAGGTCAGGATAGAGAGGTAGGTCAGGATAGAGAGGTAGCTCAGGATAGAGGGGCAACTCCGGACTGAAGGGCAGCTCCGGACAGAGAGACAGCTCTGGACTGAGGGGCAGTTCTGGATGGCTGGCTCTGGCGGATCCTGGCTGGACGGCTCTGGCGGATCCTGGCTGGCTGGCTCTGGCGGATCATGGCTGGCTGACGGCTCTGGCTGGTCATGGCTGGCTGACGGCTCTGGCTGGTCATGGCTGTCTGACGGCTCTGGCTGGTCATGGCTGGCTGACGGCTCTGGCTGGTCATGGCTGGCTGACGGCTCTGGCTGGTCATGGCTGGCTGACGGCTCTGGCTGGTCATGGCTGGCTGACGGCTCTGGCTGGTCATGGCTGGCTGACGGCTCTGGCTGGTCATGGCTCGCTGACGGCCCTGGCTGGTCATGGCTCGCTGACGGCTCTGGCTGGTCATGGCTCGCTGACGGCTCTGGCTGGTCATGGCTCGCTGACGGCTCTGGACGCTCATGGCTCGCTGACGGCTCTGGACGCTCATGGCTCGCTGACGGCTCTGGCAGATCCTGTCTGGTTGGCGGCTCTGGCAGATCCTGTCTGGTTGGCGGCTCTGGCAGATCCTGTCTGGTTGGCGGCTCTGGCAGATCCTGTCTGGTTGGCGGCTCTGGCAGATCCTGTCTGGTTGGCGGCTCTGGCAGATCCTGTCTGGTTGGCGGCTCTGGCAGATCCTGTCTGGTTGGCGGCTCTGGCAGATCCTGTCTGGTTGGCGCGCTGGCAGATCCTGTCTGGTTGGCGGCTCTGGCAGATCCTGTCTGGTTGGCGGCTCTGGCAGATCCTGTCTGGTTGGCGGCTCTGGCAGATCCTGTCTGGTTGGCGCGCTGGCAGATCCTGTCTGGTTGGCGGCTCTAGCGGCTCCTGACTGACTAACGGCTCTAGCGGCTCCTGACTGACTAACGGCTCTGACGGCTCGGGACAGACGGGCGGCTCTAATGGCCCTGGGGAGACGGATGGCTCAGATGGCGCTGGGGAGACGGATGGCTCAGATGGCGCTGGGGAGACGGATGGCTCAGATGGCGCTGGGGAGACGGATGGCTCAGATGGCGCTGTGGAGACGGATGGCTCTGGCCGGATAAGGCGCACTGTAGGCCTGGTGCGTGGTGCCGGAACTGGAGGTACCGGGCTAAGGACACGCACCTTCAGGCTAGTGCGGGGAGCAGGGACAGGGCACACTGACCTCTTGAAGCGCACTATAGGCCTGGTGCGTGGTACCGGCACTGGTGGTACCGGGCTAAGGGCACGCACCTCAGGGCGAGTGCGGGGAGAAGGAACAGTGCGTACAGGGCTCTGGAGACGCACAGGTGGCTTAGTGCGTGGTGCCGGAACTGGAGGCACTGGGCTGGAGACACGCACCATAGGGAGAGTGCGTGGAGGAGGAACAGGGCTCTGGAAACGCACTGGAAGCCTGGTGCGTGGTGTAGGCACTGGTGGTACTGGGCTGGGGCGGGGAGGTGGCGCCGGAAATACCGGACCGTGCAGGCGTATTGGCTCCCTTGAGCACTGAGCCTGCCCAACCTTACCTGGTTGTATGCTCCCCGTTGCCTGACCAGTACGGGGAGGTGGAATAACCCTCACCGGGCTATGTAGGCGAACCGGGGACACCATGTGTAAGGCTGGTGCCATGTAAGCCGGACCGAGGAGACGTACTGGTGGCCAGATATGTAGAGCCGGCTTCATGGCACTTGGCTCAATGCTCAATCTAGCCCTACCAGTGCGGGGAGGTGGAATAACCCGCACCGGGCTATGCACACGTACAGGAGACACCGTACAGGAGACACTCTACTGCGTAACACTGTGTCTGCCCGTACTCCCGCTCTCCACGGTTAGCCTGAGAAGTGGGCGCAGGTCTCCTACCTGCCCTTGGCCCACTACCTCTTAGCCCCCCCCCCGGGGTTTCTTCCGGGGCTTCCGTGCGAGCCGTGTACCTTCATATCTCCGCTCCTGGGCTGTGGCTGCCTCCTTCTCCTCCCCAGAGCGGCGATTCACTCCCACCTTAGCCCATGGTCCTTTTCCCTCTATGATTTCCTCCCAACTCCAGAAATCCTGCAATCCTTTTTTCGTGGACCACTGTTCGTGGTCCCGCTGCTTGATCCGGGTTTGGTGGGTGGTTCTGTAACGGGCTCCCTCCTTCTCCTCATCCGAAGAGGAGTAGCAAGGATTAGACAAAAATGCAGCTTTGTGATATGACATGATATTTATTCAACAAAACAGAAAACACGACGAACACTTGAATAATTACAAAACAATAAACGACGTAGACAGACCTGAATGACGAACTTACATGAAACACGAAGAACGCATGAACAGGAAAACTGACTACATAAAACGAACAAACAAACAAAACCGACACAGGAGACAACCACCCACAAACAAACAGTGTGAAAACACCTACCTTAATATGGCTCTCAATCAGAGGAAATGAAAACCACCTGCCTCTAATTGAGAGCCATATCAGGTCACCCTATTAACCAACATAGAAACACATAACATAGACTACCCACCCAAACTCACGCCCTGACCGTCAAACACATACAAAATAACAGAAAACCGGTCAGGAACGTGACATAACCGACTTGCCAAAACTATAGAAATTTGTGGAGTGGTTGAAAAACTAGTTTTAATGACTCCTACCTAAGTGTATGTTAACTTCCGACTTCAACTGTATATGTATATATATATATATATATATATATATTTGTAATAAAGACAATTACAACAATACTGAATGAACAATGAAAACTTGTATTTTTAACTTAATATAATACATAAATAAAATCTATTTAGTCTCAAATAAATAATGAAACATGCTGATTTTGGTTTAAATAATGCAAAAACAAATTGTTGGAGGAGAAAGTAAAAGTGCAATATGTGCCATGTTAAAAAGCTCATGTTTAATTTCCTTGCTCAGAACATATGAAAGCTGGTGGTTCAATATTCCCAGTTCTTCAACATTCCAAGTTAAGAAGTTTTAGGTTGTAGTTATTATAGGAATTATGACGCTTCGACTATTTCTCTCTATGCCATTTGTATTTCATATACCTTTGGATGTTCTAATAGGCACTTTAGTATTGCCAGCCTAATCTTAGGAGTTGATAGGCTTGAAGTCAAACAGCGCTGTGATTCAAACATTGCTAAGAGCTGCTGGCAAACGCAGTGGAGTTTGAATGAATACTTACGAGCCTGCTGCTGCCTACCACCGCTCAGTAAGACTGCTCTATCAAATATCAAATTATAGACTTAATTATAATATAATAAACACAGAAATATGAGCCTTTGGTCATTAATATGGTCAAATCCGGAAACTATCATTTAGAAAACAATTATTCTTTCAGTGAAATACAGAACCATTCCATATTATATTGAACGGGTGGCAACCCTAAGTCTAAATATTGCTGTTACATTGCACAACCTCCAATGTTATGTCATAATTATGTAAAATTCTGGCAAATTAGTTTGCAACGAGCCAGGCGGCCCAAACTGTTGCATATACCCTGACTCTGCGTGCAATGAACGTGAAGTGACACAATTTGCCTAGTTAATATTGCCTGCTAACATGAATTTCTGTTAACTAAATATACAGGTTTAAAAAATATACTTCTGTGTATTGATTTTAAGAAAGGCATTGATGTTTATGGTTAGGTACTTTCGTGCAACAATTGTGCTTTTTTCGCGAATGCGCTTCCCCTGTTTGGCGAAGTAGGCTGTAATTCGATGATAAATTAACAGGCACCGCATTGATTATATGCATCGCAGGAATGATAGTTAACCAAGTAATATCATCAAGCATGTGTAGTTAACTAGTGATTATGTGAAGATTTATTGTTTTTTATAAGATACGTTTAATGCTAGCTAGCAACTTACCTTAGCTCCTTGCTGCACTCACGTAACAGGTGGTCAGCCTGCCACGCAGTTTCCTCGTGGTATGCAATGTAATCGGCCATAATCGGCATCCAAAAATGCAGATTACCGATTGATATGAAAACTTGAAATCGACCCTAATTAATCGGCCAACCCCTTAATATCACATTTACATTGGTATTCAGACCCTTTACTCAGTACTTTGTTGAAGCACCTTTGGCAGCGATTACAGCCTTGAGTCTTCTTGGTTATAAAGCGACAAGCTTGGCACAACTGTATTTGGGGAGGTTCTCCCATTAATTTCTGCAGATCCTCTCAAGCTCTGTCAGGTTGGATGGGGAGCGTCGCTGTACAGCTATTTTCAGGTCTCTCCAGAGATGTTCAATCGGGTTCAAGTCCGGGCTCTGACTGGGCCACTCAAGGACATTCAGAGACTTGTCCTGAAGCCACTCCTGTGTTGTCTTGGCTGTGTGCTTAGGGTCGTTGTCCTGTTGGAAGTTGAACCTTTGCCCCAGTCTGAGGTCCTGAGTGCTCTGCAGCTGGTTTTCATTAAGAATCTCTCTGTACTTTGCTCCGTTCATCGTTCCCTCGATCCTGACCAGTCTCCCAGTCCCTGCCACTGAAAAACATCCCCACAGCATGATTCTGCTGCCACCGCCATGCTTCACTGTAGGGATGGTGCCAGGTTTCCCCTAGACATGACGCTTGGCATTCAGGCCAAAGAGTTCAATCTTGGTTTCATCAGATCAGAGAATCTTGTTTCTCAGGGTCTGAGAGTCCTTTAGGTGCCTTTTGGCAAATTCCAAGCGGGCTGTCATGTGCCTTTTACCGGCTTCTGTCTGCCCACTCTACCTTAAAGGCCTGATTGGTGGAGTGCTGCAGAGATGGTTGTCCTTCTGGAAGGTTCTCCCATCTGCACAGAGGAACTCTGGAGCTCTGTCAAAGTGACCATTGGGTTCTTGGTCACCTCCCTGACCATGGGCCTTCTCCCCTGATTGATCAGTTTGGTCGGGTGGCCAGCTCTAGGAAGAGTCTTGGTGGTTCCAAACTTCTTTCATTTAAAAATGATGGAGGCAATGTGTTCTTGGGGACCTTCAATGCTGCAGACATTTTTTGGTACCCTTCCCCAGATCTGTGCCTCGACACAATGATGTCTCGGCGCTCCACGGACAATTCCTTCGACCTCATGGCTTGGTTTTTGCTCTGAAATGCACAGTCAACTATGGGACCTTATATAGACAGGTGTTTGCCTTTACAAATCATGTCCAAGCAACTGAATGTACGATCTCAAGGATGATCAATGGAAACAGTATGTACCTGAGCTCAATTTCGAGTCTCTGAATACCTTTTCTGTTTTTCTAAAAACCTGTTTTTGCTTTGCCATTATGAGGTATTGTGTGTGGATTGATGAGGTAAAAAAAATATTTCAGACATTTTAGAATAAGGCTGTAATGTAACAAAATGTGGAAAAAGTCAAGGGGTCTGAATACTTTCCGAATGTAATGTATGTGTTGTCATTTGTGCAAAAAGGGGGGCTACTTTGTCCCAAAATCAAGAATTCTATGGGAAAGACATCCATTCCTGGTGCTTTTCTGCGTGCAAATGTTTCAACAGTATCTAATATTTCTTCTTGGGTGAGCTCTGTTTTTAGTGATTCTTTTGTGTCTGCTGATAGTTGCTTTAGAGTTGGTGAGTCTAGCTATAGGATCCGTCCAACTGTTGTTTATTTCTGATTTATATACAGTGGGGAGAACAAGTATTTGATACACTGCTGATTTTGCAGGTTTTCCTACTTACAAAGCATGTAGAGGTCTGTATTTTTTATCATTGATACACTTCAACTGTGAGCGACGGAATCTAAAACAAAAATCCAGAAAATCACATTGTATGATTTTTAAGTTTAGGTGTTTAGGTGTTTGAGAACCATGTGCTTTTTTTCCTCCATCGTGGAGCCTGTTATGTGATAAGTTGGAATTTGTTGGAGTTAACCTTATCTGTTCCATCTCACTAAAGACCATGCAAAATATATTAGAAAACATGACATAGGGCGATGAGTATTCCATAGATTAGGAGGATCATAGTATGGAATACATAGTTATTGTATACATTACATAGAGTATATAGAGTGTGTGGGCATGTGTGTTGAGTAGACAAAAAAATATAATAATAACATCGTTATGCCTTTTTAGGGCTTCATAGCGCCGTCTCCTCTCCTAATGTACTAAGAAAAAAGAATATGGCTACAGACATTGTACATACTTTTAAAGAAAGACTGCAACTTAAGTACTGTGGTTGGTTTGTATTAGCTTATAAATTAAGTATAGTGGCTGGTGGGGGTCTACATAGTGTGAGTGGGTCCTCTAAAATGGGATGAGTGGAGGCCCCACGCACACCTCAAGTGTCTGATGCCCTCCCAGTCATGCCATCCCAATCCCCCGGATAAAGCCCCTCTCCATTCTCACCAATAACCACCATTACATCTTAGTTGTAATGACAAATAAGGAATAATAATGAGTCTACATCCTTTCCTAATCTGTCCAGAAGTTTTATTCATTTTACAACGGGTTGACAAGTCATAAAAAAATAAATACAATTACATTGGAGTATAATTAAGTCCTCCTTCTCTCTCTCTATCCCAAATAAAAGCCATCCCTCTCCACCACCCCCTTCTTGTTCTCCCCTCTTTACTCAACCCAAGCCAAGCTTGTCCCACCATCCCATCCTACCCACCCTTGTCCCCCCCAAGCCAAGCGTATCACCACCTCCCCTACTTACCCTCCCTTACTCACCCAGGTCTAGTTTATCCCAACCTCTATCTTTCCCCCCTCAATCTTAATAATCAATGCACGGGCGCAAACCTCCATCCTTCTTCTTCACAAAAAAGAAACTCGAGGAGACGGGTGAAGTGGATGACCGAATGTACCCCTGAAGCAGGGATTCGGAGACATATGTCTCCATAGCCACCGTCTCCGCTTGCGACAGGGGATACAGGTGACTCCTGGGAAGTGCAGCGTCTACCAGGAGATTCATCGCACAATCCCCCTGTCGATGGGGTGGTAATTGAGTCGCCTTCTTTTTACAGAAGGCGAGACCCAAATCGGCATATTCGGAGGGGATGCGCACCGTGGAGACCTGGTCTGGACTTTCCACCTTAGTAGCACCAACGGAAACCCCTACACACCTCCCCAAGCACTCTCGCAACCACCCCGTGAGAGCCCTCTGTTGCCATGAAATAGTGGGGTTATGATGAGCTAACCAGGGAAGGCCCAGAACCACGGGAAACACAGGAGAGTCAATGAGAAAGAGACTGACTCTCTCCTCGTGACTCCCCTGCGTCACCATGGCCAGGGAGATAGTGGCTTCCCTGATTAGCCCGGAACCCAATGGTCGACTATCCAGAGCGTGCACTGGGAAAGGTCTAGCCACAGGGATAATGGGGATCATAAGACTAAGAGTGAGCGCTCTGTCAATAAAATTCCCAGCTGCGCCTGAAATGCGGGGGGGGGGGGAATCAGGAAAACAAACAGGTACAAACAGTTGGACAACAGAGGACTCTGGATGAGCGTGGTGCAGACTCACCTGGGGTGACGCCAGAGCGCCCTGCCTGCTGCCTCGATCCCCAGAGGAACCAACCCGGCACTGACCGGCAGTGTGTCCTCTGCAGCCACAGATGGAGCACGAACTGGAACCCCCTCCGGTCTTCCTACGCACCGCCCCTCCCAGCTCCATAGGTTCAGGAGAGGGGGTGCTAGGGGATGGAACCACCAGACCTCGATCTGAACGTCCGCGGGTAGCCAGCAGGTTGTCCAGACGGATGGACAGGTCCACCAGCTGATCCAACATGAAGGTGGTGTCTCTGCAGGCCAACTCCGGACGGACATCCTCGCGCAGACTGCAACAGTAGTGGTCGATCAGGGCCCTGTCGTTCCATCCCGCGCCGGCAGCCAGGGTCCTAAACTCTAGGGCAAACTCCTGGACGCTCCTCGTCTCCTGCCTCAGCTGTAAAAGGCGCTCACCTGCCGCTTTACCCTCGGGCGGGTGGTCGAAGACCGCCCGGAAACGGCAGGTGAACTATGCAAAGTCCTCCAACGCCGCATTTCCTTCTCCCCACACAGCGTTGGTCCACTCCAGAGCTTTCCCTGAGAGGCACGAGATGAGGGCGGACACCCTGTCCCTTCCCGAGGGAGCTGGGTAAACGGTACCCAGGTATAGGTCCAGCTGTAACAGGAAACCCTGGCACCGTGCTGCCGTCCCATCATACTCCCTGTGAAGGGCGAGACACATCCCACTGAGACACATCCCACTGGGACCGGGTACAGAAGGAGTGAGTAGTGGAGGTTCGGGTTGCGTTGTTGAAAGCGCTGCTGGACCTCCCTGTCTCTCCCAATGGTCCAGGGTCTGGATAACTTGATCCATGATGGCGCCGAGATGGTGGATTATCATCGCTTGCTCCTGGATGCGCTCCTCGACCCCTATACCAGGGGCACCTGCTCCTGCTGACTCCATAGCAGGGTCAGGATTTCTGTAAGGGGTGCGTAACTGGTGGCAGTGAAGTCAAATGCAGGAGAGCAGAACTTGGTAAATAGCCGGAGCCGTTTAATAAACATAACTACCGGCATACAAAAAACAAAAGACACATGGGCACAAAACCCATATCGCACCAGTCACATAAAGCACACGTACTACAATAAACAATTCCCGACAAGGATATGGGGGAAACAGAGAGAACATATACAACATGTAATTAGGGGATTGAAACCATGTGAGTGTGAAAATCAGACAAAACAAATAGAACATGAAAAATGTATCGGCGATGGCTAGAAGACCGGTGACGTCGACCGCTGAACACCGCCCAAACAAGGAGAGGAACCGACTTTGGGAGAAGTCGTGACACTGTCTGTTCCTCTAAGGGAAGCAATGGTATGTTGGGTTAGAGTCTCAGCGTTGCTTTACTCACAGATTGGTTCGCTGTTGTGTATAACTGACCGCTCACTTTGTATAACTGACCGCTCGGTTACTTGGGGATATATTGATCTATCGATTTTAAAGGCTTAATTTAAACTGTTGTCCAGCTTCTACATATATCATGGTTTTGACGGTAGGAAACAGAGAAATTATCTCCCAATGCGTCCCATCGGGTATGTGAATGCGCCAAAAGCCACACAAATGTAAAATACAATGATATACAAACGATAAAACAAAAACAGTGTGTGTGTCCCTCACATTAATTGTTTTTTATCCCTTTTTTTACCCGATACCCCCAATTGCCCTTTGCCCACTCCCATATCCTGTCATTTTGTCTTTCTTTGTGATTGTAACACATATACAGGTAGACCAGAGGAGCCACATCACTGATTGGCAATTGACTGGCAACCTTAGAAGCACCTGCTGCTCACTGGTTGTTCATATGCAAAAGTTGTTCCTGATTTAATATTTTGTTTACCTACACACTGGAGAAGGCTGTTAACCCGAAACATCTTTGTATGCTATCCTGATTCAGTAAAATGTTTTTAATTTTTAAGAAGTCATCTTTTGGCGGGATCCTTTTGAATGCAGACCCATCACAATTTTTTTACTTATCTGATGCTTTTTAGTGAAATGTAAGTTTAAAAAAAATATTAGCATGTGTTCTAGATTTTGTCCTTGGTTAGGGTTCTTTGTTGGTTATCTGTAATTACATTAGCGGTATCAGAGCATGACCTTTCCACAAATTTTAAAGCTCTGCCTGCAATTAGCTCTTTTTGAAACCAGTTCAGTAATGCTGCTTATTGCAAAATTGTGTAAAAATGTTTACTTGGCACAATCTTCTGGCTTTGTCTTCCTTTATTTTCATTATCTATATTCAGATTACACAAAACCGTGTGGCTGGCTCAACCCCCAAAAATACCTTGTTGTCAATGATATTGTCATATGTGTGAAGTTGTGGTTTTATATCGCTAAGCAGGCCTGTCAACAGGAAGAGGTAAACAGCTATCTATCTTTGTGTGTTTAGGTCACTGGGCTGTTTTAGACCGTAGCTACAATCCCTGTGGTAGTTGAGCCTATTCTAACAGAACTAAGTATACCAAAGGACAGTTTATCATTTCTTACTTTCAGGGCCAGTTCCAGGTATAAGCTACATCAGCTGTCGCTTAGGGCCCAAGGCCGCTAGGGGCCCCCCGACCATATATATATATATACAGTGCATTCAGAAAGCGTCACGTCTGACAAAACCTGGCACCCTCCCTACGGTAAAGCATGGTCGTGGCAGCATCATGCTGTGGGGATGTTTTCAGCGGCAGGGACTGGGAGACAGGATCAGTCAGGGTCGAGGGAAAAACTAATGGAGCAAAGTACAGAGAGATCCTTGATGAAAAGCTGCACCAGACCGCTCAGGTTTTATCGGTCTCTTGCTGCCACAGCTTGGGGTGAAGGTTCACCTTCCAACAGGACAATGACCCTAAGCACACAACCAAGGCAACGCAGGAGTTGCTTCGGGACAAGTCTCAATGCACAATGCACATTTGTGGCCTGCTGGAGGTCATTTTGCAGGGCTCTGGCAGTGCACCTCCTTGCACAAAGGCGGAGGTAGCGGTCCTGCTGCTGGGTTGTTGCCCTCCTACGGCCTCCTCCACGTCTCCTGATGTACTGGCCTGTCTCCTGGTAGCGCCTGCATGCTCTGGACAATACGCTGACAGACACAGCAAACCTTTTTGCCACAGTTCGCATTGATGTGCCATCCTGGATGAACTGCACTACCTGAGCCACTTGTGTGGGTTGTAGACTCCGTCTCATGCTACCACTAGAGTGAGAGCACCGCCAGCATTCAAAAGTGACCAAAACATCAGCCAGGAAGCATAGGAACTGAGAAGTGGTCTGTGGTCACCACCTGCAGAATCACTCCTTTTTTGGGGGTGTCTTGCTAATTGCCTATAATTTCCACCTTTTGTCTATTCCATTTGCACAACAGCATGTGAAATGTATTGTCAATCAGTGTTGCTTCCTAAGTGGACAGTTTGATTTCACAGAAGTGTGATTGACTTGGAGTTACATTGTGTTGTTTAAGTGTTCCCTTTATTTTTTTGAGCAGTGTATATACACTGCTCAAAAAAATAAAGGGAACACTAAAATAACCCATCCTAGATCTGAATGAATGAAATATTCTTATTAATGGAAATCAAATGTATCAACCCATGGAGGTCTGGATTTGGAGTCACACTCAAAATTAAAGTGGAAAACCACACTACAGGCTGATCCAACTTTGATGTAATGTCCTTAAAACAAGTCAAAATGAGGCTCAGTAGTGTGTGTGGCCTCCACGTGCCTGTATGACCTCCCTACAATGCCTGGGCATGCTGCCGATGAGGTGGCGGATGGTCTCCTGAGGGATCTCCTCCCAGACCTGGACTAAAGCATCCGCCAACTCCTGGACAGTCTGTGGTGCAACGTGGCGTTGGTGGATGGAGCGAGACATGATGTCCCAGATGTGCTCAATTGGATTCACGTCTGGGGAACGGGCGGGCCAGTCCATAGCATCAATGCCTTCCTCTTGCAGGAACTGCTGACAGACCACAGCCACATGAGGTGTAGCATTGTCTTGCATTAGGAGGAACCCAGGGCCAACCACACCAGCATATGGTCTCACAAGGGGTTTGAGGATCTCATCTCGGTACCTAATGGCAGTCAGGCTACCTCTGGCGAGCACATGGAGGGCTGTGCGGCCCCCAAAGAAATGCCACCCCACACCATGACTGACCCACCGCCAAACCGGTCATGCTGGAGGATGTTGCAGGCAGGAGAACGTTCTCCACGGCGTCTCCAGACTCTGTCACGTCTGTCACATGTGCTCATGTGCTCAGTGTGAACCTGCTTTCATCTGTGAAGAGCACAGGGCGCCAGTGGCGAATTTGCCAATCTTGGTGTTCTCTGGCAAATGCCAAACGTCCTGCACGGTGTTGGGCTGTAAGCACAACCCCCACCTGTGGACGTCGGCCCTCATACCACCCTCATTGAGTCTGTTTCTGACCGTTTGAGCAGACACATGCACATTTGTGGCCTGATGGAGGTCATTTTGCAGGGCTCTGGCAGTGCTCCTCCTGCTCCACCTTGCACAAAGGCGGAGGTAGCGGTCCTGCTGCTGGGTTGTTGCCCTCCTACGGCCTCCTCCACGTCTCCTGATGTACTGGCCTGTCTGCTGGTAGCTCCTCCATGCTCTGGACACTACGCTGACAGACACAGCAAACCTTCTTGCCACAGCTTGCATTGATGTGCCATCATGGATGAGCTGTACTACCTGAGCCACTTGTGTGGGTTGTAGACTCCGTCTCATGCTACCACTAGAGTGAAAGCACCTCCAGCATTCAAAAGTGACCAAAACATCAGCCAGGAAGCATAGGAACTGAGAAGTGGTCTGTGGTCACCACCTGCAGAACCACTCCTTTATTGGGGGTGTCTTGCTAATTGCCTATAATTTCCACCTGTTGTCTATTCCAATTGCACAACAGCATGTGAAATGTATTGTCAATCAGTGTTGCTTCCTAAGTGGACAGTTTGATTTCACAGAAGTGTGATTGACTTGGAGTTACATTGTGTTGTTTAAGTGTTCACTTTATTTTTTTGAGCAGTGTATATATAAGGTTTAGGAAATCTGGTCTCAACTTAATATTGAGAGTAAGAATACAGCAGGTACAATTTTGAAATTTGGTTGTGCATCAGCAGTTTTTCTCTTGTTATGTCACTGACAATCACTCAATAGCCATGTCAGCTACCAATTTTTGGATAGTTAGTCTAGCCAGCTATCTAAACTTGTAGTAGTCATGGCCGAAGACCGGCCGGGCATGCAGGGCACTTGCCCAGGGGCTCTGACCTCCAGGGGGCCACCATAGGTTTTCTTAGTCATTCTCACTCAGAAATCATATTTGCATGGCATAAGTCATTACAAAATGTGTTGATTTGCAGGAAATTTGCTTTAAAATGCACTTTTCTTCTCTCTTCCCCATGTCAAAGTGTGTAGAATTTCAAGAAATGTGTTATAAAATTTCAGAACTAAAAAATAGCAGAACTTGCAACATTTATCACACACCATGGCAGAATGTGTAGAATTGCATGAAATTAACTGGCTCCATGTTTTGGGGGCCACTAAAATGTTAGAGCCAGTCCGGTATTGTTTTACTGTAAGTATTTACTGGCTCACTTCAATAAAAAAAAGGTTGGTTTACGGTTGGTGTGTGCTTCTGTACAGAGCGCTGTTTTAAGTATTAAATATCATAGCAGGTAAAGCAGACAAATGTGTTATAATCTAAATGTCCTCTGCATCCCCATTATAATGATCAATATAAAACATGTTACAATACTGCAGTGAATCACATTAGGATGACATTTTGTGTACACATTGTAAGGCACCAGCAGTGTTACTCTTTGTGGTGAGATAAGTTGCTAACAGGAGTAAGAGATATTGGTCTGTGGTGGCACCATCATTCACATATTCTCTAGCACTGACACATGGGAACATAGGTCACTGAGTATATCTTGATTACATTATCTTGGAAGTACTTTAATTTGCCTCATGCAGGAGGGGATGAAGTTTCTGTAATACATTTATTTACATAGAATCAAAAAGTATTACTGTATTTACATACAGTATGTGTGCTAGCAGATTTATAATACATTTTAAAAGAAAAGATAACTTTGCAAAATGTGCCAAAAACTTCAAATAGACATTCAAATAGACATACTGTACTAGACAAAATGCTATACAAAGGGAAATTAAATGGTTTGTGGAATTCATAGTGATTGGGTTGATTTCTGTAAAAATCAACGCCCTGATGGGAAACTCTGAGATGAGTGACAATTTCCTGACTTCGCCATGCACCTGGATCAGAGCCTATTATTTCCGGATGATTGTATTTGACACTGGATTTGGTATTTACATGTGATGTGATGTCAGATGTATTTGTCTTTGCAGTTAAGTTGCTGTTCACACGGCAGTAGAACTCTCATCCACGCTGGTGGTCTGCGAGTAAATATATCCTGTCCTCGAGGCTCTGATGTCCCGGGGCAGGTAGTACTTCATGAACTGACACATCCTGCAGGGAGCCTTGTTTATCAGTTTATGAGAGGCCTTCTAAACTTCTGCCCCACAAACACATAGAGGATGTGATTCAGGCATCTTTGGGAGTAGACCATGGCCTCTGTGATCTGTAGAGTGAGTCTGATGGCTTTGCTACTCTCACAGCTTGAGTAGACCTCACTTAACTCCAAGGCCTTGAAAAATGAGTCCAGCAGCAGAACAACACCACAACCACAATGAGAATGAGTCTGATGGCCTGCTTTTTGGAGGATGGATTACTGAGCAGCCTTCTCACTATCTGTGTGTAGCAGAACCCCATGATGACAAGGGGGATTAGCAGACTAAGTGTGTTCATTTTGAAAAGGCCAAAAATTCCCCAAGAGTGTCCATCATAGACGGGTGCCAATTTTCTTTATCATTGTTTTTCTCCACTTTAAGAGACAGTGCCTCAGGAAACGAGGCCAGGAATCCAGCCAGCCAGGTCACGATGGCAGCGATGGCCCCGTACTTCCGTGTTCTGGCTCTCATGGCGTACACAGCATGGGCTATGGCCAGGTACCTGTCCACACTCATCAGGGTGATGAAGAAGATGCCACTGTAGAAGCCAACGTGGTAGGTGCTGAGGAGCACTTTGCACATGACGTCACCAAACACCCACTGATCTGTAGCGTGGTGGGCCAGGAAATGCAAGGTGCAGACCAGGAGCAGGTCAGCCAAGGCCAGGTTCAGAAGACACACGTTAGGCATGCTGCATAGTTTCACCCCCAGCAGGATGACCCACAAGACCAGAACGTTCCCCAGAAACCCCAGGATGAAGAAGAGGGAGAACAGCACTGGCAGGAAGCTGGCTCCGTGTGCCTTGTACTTGCAAACGCCATCGTCATTGTTATTGTAGTCGTATGTGGTTACTTCAAATGCGTCTGCAAAATGTGTGCTGTAAAAGATCAGACGAGGAGAATGAACCAAGCAGCAATGATAAGAATGAGCATTCTTAAAGCCACAATCTGAAAATTGTGCTTATTATCAAAATGTGGTCCACCAACAACAATATTTACAGTACAGTGGAGTAAATGCAAATAGTACTTTATTTCTATCAGCAACATTTCATTTTTTAAAACATGATTGGAAGATTGGGGCAGAAATCTTGTAACACCAATTTCACTCTTTCCTCAAAATGAGTGTTTCTAAAAGTCAAGACATTTTAGACCTTTACTTCCCAATATGCATAACTGGATGAGTTCTAATATGCATAACTGGATGAGTTCTAATATGCATAACTAGATGAGTTCTAATATGCATAACTGGATGAGTTCTAATATGCATAACTGGATGAGTTCCAATATGCATAACTGGATGAGTTCCAATATGCATAACTGGATGAGTTCCAATATGCATAACTGGATGAGTTCTAATATGCATAACTGGATGAGTTCCAATATGCATAACTGGATGAGTTCTCATATGCATAACTGGATGAATTCCCATTCTCAACACTCACAGAGCTGAAGGGAATGGTCGTGGTGTTCCCCCTGAAATTCATTACCAATGATTTGAGCTTCTCAATTACAGGCGCATGTATCAATGGCCCATTTTGTACAGCATAACATATGACATTACATTATTTACAGCAATGATGTAATTATTATAAGTTATTATGATAAATGTATTAATTGATGACACAATTAATATTCAAATAGAGCTATTTGTCAAATAAAAAATATAAAGTCCCACCCTGCCGTGGTGTGAACAGGATATCCAGTGATATTCATCCCTGAAATAAAATGTAAAAAATGACCACTGAAATTGTTTTGATTATTCGTTGCTAATTACAGGACTGCAATTCATTTTATGAAAGTTGCTAATAAAATTATGTAAAAAAATGTATAAAATAATAATAACTTGAATGTTATTAGCCTGATGTCTGCAGAGACACTATGTTGAAGACTCAAGATACTGTACAACACTATGCACAGCAGAGTAACTTTTGCAAAGCATCCTGAAGCCAACCCTCACATACAGTAAGCATAATATACTCACTGTTAATCTGGGTTGAGTTGTCTGTCTGAGGGTTATACACACTGGTGTGACAGTAGTTCCGGGGGCTGCAGGGACTCGTAATAAGGTGGGTTATTAAGGGAACCTATGTCTGCAGTTTTTTTTTCTCCAACAGATGTCTTTGGTGGGGGTGGATGTGGTGTGGGGTAGATGTGGCCAAACTATACTGCATTGCTGAATGCAGATTTAAATCCAAAAGGCATGCATTTGTACCTGCACATCCCCTGTGCATCATGAATGCTTGGACCACTACAGGAAGCTGGAGGAATCCATGCTGCAGGTGTAGTTTATTGAACACTGTGGACCCTTTTTTAAGATCATTCATGCATTATCTTATTTGAACAGAGGAGTGGCACTTCTCCCAAAGGCTTGATCTGTGCTGCAGACATGTTCACCACCAAGCAGGATATCCTGTAGATGATGCAAACTCATAGTGCTGCTCAAGCAACTAACTTTACTGAGAAGTAGTTAGCTGGACACTTTGAAATAATTTTGCATCATGACTGAGAGATGCATTAGTTCTAGCATCATTGCTAGCATTCAATTATCAAAATATGGTGACTGCTGATAGAATTCCTGTCTTTGAACAATTGAAATAAATTCTATGATGACTAGATTGATATGTGAGTTTTCTGGATCAAAACCATTCAAAGTAAACCTACTGTAAAGAAGATTTGAACCTATTGATATACAGTGGGGCAAAAAAGTATTTAGTCAGCCACCAATTGTGCAAGTTCTCCCACTTAAAAAGATGAGAGAGGCCTGTAATTTTCATCGTAGGTACACTTCAACTATGACAGACACAATGACCAAAAAAATCCAGAAAATCACATTGTAGGATTTTTAATGAATTTATTTGCAAATTACGGTGGAAAATAAGTATTTGGTCACCTACAAACAAGCAAGATTTCTGGCTCTCACAGACCTGTAACTTCTTCTTTAAGAGGCTCCTCTGTCCTCCACTCGTTACCTGTATTAATGACACCTGTTTGAACTTGTTATCAGTATAAAAGACACCTGTCCACAACCTCAAACAGTCACACTCCAAACTCCACTATGGCCAAGACCAAAGAGCTGTCACAGGACACCAGAAACAAAATTGTAGACCTGCACCAGGCTGGGAAGACTGAATCTGCAATAGGTAAGCAGCTTGGTTTGAAGAAATCAACTGTGGAAGCAATTATTAGGAAATGGAAGACATACAAGACCACTGATAATCTCCCTCGATCTGGGGCTCCACGCAAGATCTCACCCCGTGGGGTCAAAATGATCACAAGAACGGTGAGCAAAAATCCCAGAACCACACGGGGGACCTAGTGAATGACCTGCAGAGAGCTGGGACCAAAGTAACAAAGCCTACCATCAGTAACACACTACGCCGCCAGGGACTCAAATCCTGCAGTGCCAGACGTGTCCCCCTGCTTAAGCCAGTACATGTCCAGGCCCGTCTGAAGTTTGCTACAGAGCATTTGGATGATCCAGAAGAAGATTGGGAGAATGTCATATGGTCAGATGAAACCAAAATAGAACTTTTTGGTAAAATCTCAACTCGTCGTGTTTGGAGGACAAAGAATGCTGAGTTGCATCCAAAGAACACCATACCTACTGTGAAGCATGGGGGTGGAAACATCATGCTTTAGGGCTGTTTTTCTGCAAAGGGACCAGGACGACTGATCCGTGTAAAGGAAAGAATGAATGGGGCCATTTATCGTGAGATTTTGAGTGAAAACCTCCTTCCATCAGCAAGGGCATTGAAGATGAAACGTGGCTGGGTCTTTCAGCATGACAATGATCCCAAACACACCACTCGGGCAACGAAGGAGTGGCTTCGTAAGAAGCATTTCAAGGTCCTGGAGTGGCCTAGCCAGTCACCAGATCTCAACCCCATAGAAAATCTTTGGAGAGAGTTGAAAGTCCGTGTTGCCCAGCAACAGCCTCAAAACATCACTGCTCTAGAGGAGATCTGCATGGAGGAATGAGCCAAAATACCAGCAACAGTGTGTGAAAACCTTGTGAAGACTTACAGAAAACGTTTGACCTCTGTCATTGCCAACAAAGGGTATATAAAAAAGTATTGAAATAAACTTTTGTTATTGACCAAATACTTATTTTCCACCATAATTTGCAAATAAATTCATTAATAATCCTACAATGTGATTTTCTGGATTTTTCTTTCTCATTTTGTCTGTCATAGTTGAAGTGTACCTATGATGAAAATTACAGGCCTCTCTCATCTTTTTAAGTGGGAGAACTTGCACAATTGGTGGCTGACTAAATACTTTTTTGCCCCACTGTAGCAGTCTCATCTTTGAATTTAGCATCTTCAACTGAATAAAATATATTGTGGAGCAGACTGGAGTATAGGGGTATACAGCAGCAGCATAAAATGACAACACAATGCAGAACAAATATGTTTGAGTACAACAAAATTCACAGGTTGATTTATTGAGAAAACCCTCCAGAAAGGAACACAAATACCTACTCAGCCAACAAAAGTTCAAATTCCTGACTCAAAGTCCAAGTTCAAGTTAATACCAAAACAGGTCCTCAATCAAAGGACGGTCAAAATTCTACCCAAAAAATATTTGGCCAGAAAATGTAGCCAATGAGTAGCCAGATAGCCACACTGGCCATCAAGCAGCATTCCTCTGGCCACAACCCTGCTCATGGTTGTGTTTTAATGTTATAACAAAAATGTGTGCATACAATAAGAAGAAAAGTTTAGATCATCTCTATGCAAAACATATTGATATTATGCTATAGCAAAATTTTGTGCAGGCCTGTACTGTACATGAAATAAGTACATGGGTAATCAAAACATAAACAGCCCATCACCCTTTAGCAAATAGTCAGAGCTCATCAAAATACATTTAAAGTTAAATATAATACAGTTACACTTAATTTAAATGCAAGTCTGTGTTCAGAAGAATACTTCATTATTCCATACGAACAGAAATTGGTCTTCTGCTCAATGAAAATGCATCAAACAGGTTTTCAGCAGTGGAAGTATTGTCTTTCAGCAGTACAATCACACAGCTGTGTTAGAAGTCTCGTTTTCTGATCCTCTGCTGCTCACCATTGCATGTTTCCTGAGCTTTTTACACAGTGGATATCTAGAGAGCACAGTGCCCAAACACTTTCTGAATTTCTCTCCTACAAAAGCATAAATGACTGGGTTGACACAGCAGTGAGCCAGCGCTATGGTTTCTGTCACCTCCATAGCTGTATCAAGCTGCGTTGAAGCCTCACAGCTATTCCCAATGTCAAACATCTGAAGGGTCCGGAGGAAAACCACAACGTTGTAAGGGACCCAGGAGACTACAAACACACCCACGATGGCGAATATCAGTTTCATGGCCCTGTCTTTTTTGGAGTTCCTTAACCTCTGTAGTACAGTGAGAATACTGATGTAACAAAAGACCACTATGGGCAGACATAGGACGAGCCCAACTCCGTTTTCACCAAAGTTCCGTAACAACTTCCATGTCTTCTCTGTGTCCTCTGGGTAAACCCGCTGGCAACTTGAACCACTGTCCTCGTCATCCTCCCACACCACTGCTGCGAAGATAGCTTCAGGGAGAGCAGCGCCGATGGACGCTACCCAGACGATGATGCTCGCCAGCGCTCCGTAGCGCAGCGTCCTGGCCCTCATGGCGGCCACGGCGTGAACGATGGCCAGGTAGCGATCGACACTCATCAGGGTCACAAACAGGATGCTGCTGTAGAAGCCCACCTGGTAGACACCAGTCATGATCTTACACGGACTGTCCCCTTTAAACTCATGACCCTGGGCGTGGTAGGCCCAGAGAGGCAGAGAGAGGGCGAGGAGCAGGTCAGATAGGGCTAGGTTCAGCAGACAGATGTCTGTCATGGTCTTCAGTTTCATGTACTTGAGGAGGACCCAGAGCACCAGACTGTTGCCTGTCAGACCCAGGGTGAACACCAGGTAGAAGAGAATGGGCTGGTAGTTGGACCCTTGGGTTAGACTGGTGCCAGTGCTACAGGGGCTGCCATAGTAGTCATCGCCACTGTAATCGTCTGTGCTGGTGGCCTCGGTTGTATTCATCGTACTGAGGAAAAAAGGATGGTGTGAATTGTTAGTTAACAATCAATGCTGTATTGTGTGCATCCTATTGTCATAGCCCTAGTAGTAATGGAACAGGATTATGCCTCTACTGCCATTCATTCCAATTAGACTGATGTTAGTTAACAATCAATGCTGTATTGTGTGCATCCTATTGTCAACCTAAAATATGAACATAGAATTATAAATACAGTTTATACGGGTTTTATGTAAAGTTTCTGTATAAGTAGCCTCTAAAATACACTGAGACCAGCCACCCGGACGGCTGATGAAACTGAGGAGTATTTAGGTCTGTAATAAAGCCCTTTTGTAGGGAAAAACTCATTCTGATTGGCTGGGCCTGGCTCCCCAGTGGGTGTTCCTGGCTCCCAAGTGGTTGTGCCTATGCCCTCTAAGGCCCAGCCATGTGAAATCCATAGATTAGGGTCTAACGAATTTATTTCCATTGACTGATTTCCTTATGAACTGTAACTCAGTAAAACCATTGAAGTTGTTGCATGTTGCGTTTATCTTTTTGTTCAGTATGTATGTAAACAGACCATAAATGTCACTATAGAGGGTGGTGCGGAAAGCCCAGTACATCACTGGGGCCGAGCTCCCTGCCATCCAGGACCTCAATATGAGGCAATGTGAAAGGAAGGCCCAGAAAATTGTTAGACTCCAGCCACCCAAGCCATAGACTCTTCTCTCTCCTTTTGGCACACCAAGTGGTACCAGAGCAACAAGTCTGACACCAACAGACTCTGGAACAGCTTCTATCCCCCAAGCCATAAGACTGCTAAATAGCTAACAAAATGGCTACACAGACTATTTGCATTGACCCTTTTATTTTATTTACATTTTTGCACTGACTCTACACACTCACTCACACACACTCGCACTGACCCTCCAACACAAGCACACACACCATTTGCTCACACACACATATAACACGCACACACATTCATACCCACTCTCCACACACACTCACATAAAATCGTCATATACACTGCTGCTACTCTGTTTATCATATATCCTGATGCCTAGTCACCTTACCCCCACACATACAGTGGGGCAAAAAAGTATTTAGTCAGCCAACAATTGTGCAAGTTCTCCCACTTAAAAAGATGAGAGAGGCCTGTAATTTTCATCATAGGTACACTTCAACTATGACAGACAAAATGAGAAAAAAAATCCAGAAAATCACAATGTAGGATTTTTTATGAATTTATTTGCAAATTATGGTGGAAAATAAGTATTTGGTCAATAACAAAAGTTTATCTCAATACTTTGTTATATACCCTTTGTTGGCAATGACAGAGGTCAAACGTTTTCTGTAAGTCTTCACAAGGTTTTCACACACTGTTGCTGGTATTTTGGCCCATTCCTCCATGCAGATCTCCTCTAGAGCAGTGATGTTTTGGGGCTGTTGCTGGGCAACACAGACTTTCAACTCCCTCCAAAGATTTTCTATGGGGTTGAGATCTGGAGACTGACTAGGCCACTCCAGGACCTTGAAATGCTTCTTACGAAACCACTCCTTCATTGCCCGGGCGGTGTGTTTGGGATAATTGTCATGCTGAAAGACCCAGCCACGTTTCATCTTCAATGCCCTTGCTGATGGAAGGAGGTTTTCACTCAATCTCACGATAAATGGCCCCATTCATTCTGTCCTTTACACGGATCAGTCGTCCTGGTCCCTTTGCAGAAAAACAGCCCCAAAGCATGATGTTTCCACCCCCATGCTTCACAGTAGGTATGGTGTTCTTTGGATGCAACTCAGCATTCTTTGTCCTCCAAACACGACGAGTTGAGATTTTACCAAAAAGTTCTATTTTGGTTTCATCTGACCATATGACATTCTCCCAATCTTCTTCTGGATCATCCAAATGCTCTGTAGCAAACTTCAGACGGGCCTGGACATGTACTGGCTTAAGCAGGGGGATACATCTGGCACTGCAGGATTTGAGTCCCTGGCGGCGTAGTGTGTTACTGAGGGTAGGCTTTGTTACTTTGGTCCCAGCTCTCTGCAGGTCATTCACTAGGTCCCCCGTGTGGTTCTGGGATTTTTGCTCACCGTTCTTGTGATCATTTTGACCCCACGGGGTGAGATCTTGCGTGGAGCCCCAGATCGAGGGAGATTATCAGTGGTCTTGTATGTCTTCCATTTCCTAATAATTGCTCCCACAGTTGATTTCTTTAAACCAAGCTGCTTACCTATTGCAGCTTCAGTCTTCCCAGCCTGGTGCAGGTCTACAATTTTGTTTCTGGTGTCCTGTGACAGCTCTTTGGTCTTGGCCATAGTGGAGTTTGGAGCGTGACTGTTTGAGGTTGTGGACAGGTGTCTTTTATACTGATAACAAGTTCAAACAGGTGTCATTAATACAGGTAACGAGTGGAAGACAGAGGAGCCTCTTAAAGAAGAAGTTACAGGTCTGTGAGAGCCAGAAATCTTGCTTGTTTGTAGGTGACCAAATACTTATTTTCCACCGTAATTTGCAAATAAATTCATTAAAAATCCTACAATGTGATTTTCTGGAATTTTTTTCTCTCATTTTGTCTGTCATAGTTGAAGTGTACCTATGATGAAAATTAGAGGCCTCTCTCATCTTTTTAAGTGGGAGAACTTGCACAATTGTTGGCTGACTAAATACTTTTTTGCCCCACTGTACATGTATGTACCTCTACCACTCCAGTGTACCTGCACATTGTATACTGTATATGGTATTGGCTCTGACCCTGTATATAGCTTACTTACTTTCTCGTGTTCTCATTATTTCTATTTCTAGTGTGTTTTTGTTCTACTTTACTTCATGTTATAGTACTACTGGTATCAATTACTGCGTTGTTGGGAAATAGCTTGCAAGAAAGGCATTTCACTGTACTTGTGCACGTGACAATAAAACTTGAAACAGTTTTTGTTTTCTTGGAAAGCTAGGAGTGCTATTATATGATACCATATCAGTACTTGTTGCATTTACAACTTGTCTAAGTCCTATCATCAACTGATATCAGCCAGTGTATGGCTGTGGATTGACTCCATTGTTAGAATAGAATTTGAAAAATGTATGGAATCATTCCTCTAAAACTGTCTGGCTAGCCAACTAAAAAACATTCCGTGCAGAAACATTCTTCAAATTCATTATTATACACAATACCTTATCCCCCCTGACCAAAATGGCTGGCTTTTATCCCATTATTAGAAGGTTAATGTCCATTCTAGTATTCTAGTTCCTAATTCTATGCCTTTTGTTCTGAATGGTTACCTGCACACTGCCAGAGATTATAAAATCGTATGTTACTTCAAATGTTAACGCTATTATTTGTCACTCATCCTCCTACTTACATCATTATGGCATCATACCTGTATTACTTAATACTTTAGCGGCATGTAATCTATCAGTTTCCATGGTAACTGTGTTTTAACTAATGATTATTTAAAATAAATTACAATGGTTTCAAATGAATCACAGAGTGTAATGATACATTTTAAAACATTATGATGACTGATTAGAAGAGAAATGTGTAATTCGAAACAACCAGTGGGAATTAACCTAATTTACATACTTGATGGAGATTACAAAGAAACAGCCCCTTATAGTACATCTTCAGAAATCTTATGTCTAACAACAAGGCCTTTATTACTGTCGTTGTCAAGGTTATGTAAGCTGAAGACTGACATTTCTTTGGTTCAAAGAACAACAGCTACAAAGCCTTGACACATTCATTGTTAATTTTAAAAGCTATTACCCCGTAGGGCCATATTAATGTTCTAATACAATGTCTTCTTTAAAAAATATATATATATAAAAATGAAACATAACATTTTCAAACCATACTTTTCCCCTCAGAATGTATGTATTGACAGATCCCAAAAAATGATTCAAGCACAGAACTGTAAATGGATCTAAAGACTATTTCTACATCGTCTTTAATCCTAACCAGAATCAAACCACAACCCATATGATCTCACACATCACCCACCACCACCTGCTAAATACTGACACCCCCTATTGACAGACCCCATTTTGTAGTTCCTGTGAGGCTAACATCCCTTCACAGACTGTCTGTGCCTGCGTGCATATTTGTAGGCTGTATGTCTATAAGCAGGCTATGATGAAGTGAAAATATATGTTATTTACCCCAATCTCTTCTTTTCTGATGTACAGGTTGAATGCTGTAACCTTCCCTCTGGTGATAACGTGTGTGCTGGTTGAAACAGTCTGGCCGGGAAACCACTCTTTTTCTCTACTCTATTCTTTTGTACCAATGATTGCAACTTTTTTTCTAGTAAGGTGTGCTCTAGATAACTATTTTCTTTGCATTGCTGCATTGAGCAGGCTGAGGTGTGAATGTGTGTTTCCTGTAATGGCCCTATAACTAAATGTCTGGGAATGAGTGTGGGTGAGGGAAACACCATCAAACATACAGATAGATATCTGTCACACATGTAGATGCTGCTTTGAACTGCTTTTCAGATGGAAAGATAGAAATGAAAAATGAATAGAGTACATAACATTTTAAAATGTACATTCTGTAACATTCATACATGGAAGTAGTCCTTGTGTGGGTTATGTCTGTAGTAGTAGAAAGAGGTTGAGGTTTAGAGAGATAGTCGGGTAACCGAAGGGTTGCCGGTTTGAATCTCAGGGCCGATGGGGAAATCTGGTGGGAGTGTGCCGGCAACCGCAGAGTTGCTGACATCAGAACCTCATGGGCCGCCTGCTGCCGTTGTGCCCTTGAGCAAGTCACTTAATCTTTTACACGATTTAAGGGCACTGCTCTGGGCTTTTTCCAGCCTCTTGTGCTTATCTTACAATAGTTTGCTTCCATATTGGATGAGATTTGACAATATGCGTTTCCTAGAAAGATTAGTTCTACAAAGCTATTTATGTGGTTTTAACGAGAAGTAGCTGGCCGTTTACTTCCTTATTTCATGTAAGCTATGTCAAGGCTAAGTTCCTGTGTTGTTTTAGTTGTTTTGGTGTGAAGTGATGTCTCTCTGTGCATGTAGACCAAGCTGAATAAGTCAACATCAAGTAAAGGTACAGGGGGGAAATGTCACCGAACAAGACTTTATTGAGATTTTCTAAATGCCCGTTACATACAGAATACCGTATACCATTAACAAACTATCAAAAGTGTGTTTTGAAATAAAAAAGAAACCTGTTATTGAAAAAGATTAAGACAAGGTAATCACAAATCCTATACAGTCATGTATACGGTATATAGTACGTAACATAACATTGTTAAGTGGCATTGGTTTCATGCCACATCCTATTGTGTTGTCTATTTACAAACCAGCAGTCTCAGCTTTTTTATTTGTGTATATTTTTTAAACAGACAGCAGTGTAGTGACACTTTTTAGTCCCCCCCAAAAAACGCAGCGTAGCTTTGTAGTTAGCTTGTTAAAAAGCAGATACCCCAGTCAGGTTTTTGTCACATTCTTAGATGAAAAAACCTGTAATATACAAATATAACTATATGTACAGTGCATTCTGAAAGTATTCAGACCCCTTGACTTTTTCCAAATTTTGATACGTTACAGTCTTATTCTAAAATGGATTCAATAGTTTTTCCCCCTCATCAATCTACACACAATACCCAATAATGACGAAGCAAAAACTGCTTTTTATTGCAAAAAAAATACTAAAAGAAATGAAATATCACATTTACATAAGTATTCAGACCCTTTACTCAGTACTTTGTTGAAGAACCTTTGGCAGCGATTACAACCTCAAGTCTTCTTGGGTATGACGCTATAAGCTTGGCACAACTGTATTTGGAGAGTTTTTCCCATTCTTCTCTGAAGATCCTCTCAAACTCTGTCAGGTTGGATGTGGAGCGTTGCTGCACAGCTATTTTCAGGTCTCTCCAGAGATGTTCAGTCGGGTTCAAGTCCGGGTTCTGGCTGGGCCACTGAAGGACATTCAGAGACTTGTCCTGAAGCCACTCCTGCATTTTCTTGGCTGTGTGTTTAGGGTTGTTGTCCTGTTGGAAGGTGAACATTCGCCCCAGTCTGAGGTCCTGAGTGCTCTGGAGCAGGTTTTCATCTTGGATCTCTATGTACTCCGTTCATCTTTCCCTCGATCCTGACTAGTCTCCCAGTTCCTGCCACTGAAAAACATCCCCACAGCATGATGCCGCCACTACCATGTTTCACCGTAGGGATGGTGCCAGGTTTCCTCCAGATGTGACGCTTGGCTTTCAGGCCAAAGAGTTCAATCTTGGATTCATCAGACCAGAGAATATTGTTTCTCATGGTCTGAGAGTCTGTCATGTGCCTTTTACTGAGGAGTGGCTTCTGTCTGGCCACTCTACCATAAAGGCCTGATTGGTGGAGTGCTGCAGAGATGGTTGTCCTTCTGGAAGGTTCTTCCATCTCCACATAGGAACGCTGGAGCTCTGTCAGAGTGACAATCGGATTCTTGGTCACCTCTCTGACCAAGGCCCTTCTCCCTCGATTGCTCAGTTTGGCCAGGCGGACAGCTCTAGGAAGAGTCTTGGTGGTTCCAAACTTCTTCTATTTAAGAATGATGGAGCCACTGTTTTCTTGGGGAGCCTTCAATGCTGCAGAACTGTTTTGGTACCCTTCCCCAGATCTGTGCCTTGACACAATCCTGTCCGACCTCACGGCTTGGTTTTTGCTCTGACATGCACTGTCAACTGTGAGACCTTATATAGACAGGTGTGTGCCTTTCCAAATCATGTCGTATCAATTGAATTTACCACAGGGTCAAGATGTAGAAACATCTCAAGGATGATCAACGGAAACAGGATGCACCTGAGCTCAATTTCGAGCAAAAGGTCTGACTACTTATGTTAATAAGGTATTTCTGTTTTTATTTTTTATAAATTTGCAAAAATGTCTAAAAAACAGTTTTCACTGTCATTATTGGGTATTGTGTTTAGATTGATGAGGAAAACATTTCAGTTAAACCATTTTAGAATATGGCTGTAATGTAGCACATTTTGGAAAAAGGAAAGGGGTCTGAATACTTTCTGAATGCACTGTACATACTGTCAATTTCTTTACTTTTTTCACACTTCACACAATACCACATGAGGACCTAACTAACACTCTTTAAAGGGATATATCAACAAAGGTATTGGAGCATGCAAAGATACAAAAGAGCAACTGATAACTACTGTATCTACTGTAAGCATAGATTCACAGCTAGGGTGGCCACACTTTCAAAGAAATCCTCCTTACATTTGTTTGTAGTTTTTCCTTACATCTTTTACTGTCTTTTCCCTTCTCAAAGTTTTTATATTTGAATTGTGTTTGTATACAAGTCAATCTACATCAATCTTGTAGATGTTATTTCAGAAGACCTGGAATAGACTGAGCTTTTTCGTCCAGACAACTCACTATTATTAGGCCTGGAAAAGCACATTGGCATCCATTTTCTTAGTAACTTCAGGACAAGACTCATGAATTTCTGCCCTGCAAAGGCATAGATGATCGGATTCAAACAACAGTGTGTGAACGCTATCACCTCTGTCCACTGCATTGCCAGGTCTATGTTCTTGTGAGTTGTACAGTCTCCAAAATAGCTCTGGGTCTCCAGATAACGCAGGAGAATGACCACATTGTATGGGGTCCAAAAGCAGAAAAAGACCACTACTATGATGATTATCAGTTTGATGGCTTTGTGCTTTTTGGTGGTTTTGATATTGACTAGCATCGGAATGATTCTTGAATAGCAGATCACCATGACGGAGAGCGGGAGAAGTAGACCCAAGACATTCATCTCTAAATAAGAAACCTGGCGCCACATGCTACCCTCTGGATACTCTGGTTTACATGTTGAAAGCCCGGACTCATTATTTACTTTTGTGAAAATGATTGTAGGCAGAGAGGCACAGAGACTGAGAGCCCACATGAACAGAGACAGAGTGACCCCTACTCTGACTGATCTGAACCTGGCCATTTTGTGAGCGTGGACTATGACCACATAGCGATCCACTGTCAAGATCACCATGAAGAAGATGCTGCCATAAAACCCCAGCATGTACAGTCCGGTTACCAGTCGGCACATAAAGTCCCCCAGGAGCCACTCGGCTGCGGTGGCATAGTGGGACCAGAAAGGCAGGGAGATGACGAAGAAAAGGTCAGACAGAGCCAGGTTGAAGAGACAGAGGTCTGTCATGCTTCTGGTCCTCCTAAATTTCACCAGGACATAGACCACCAGGCTGTTACCGATGAAGCCCACGATGAAGACCAGGCTGTAGAATGCAGGCAGAAACACCCGTCCAAACTCCTTCACATTGGCATTGTTGCATGGCTGGCTCTGTGATGCATCTAACCATTCTGTATCATCGTAGTAGGCGGAATAGTTATAATCTGTTGTTGGCTCCATATCCTTGTCTGTAGAAAGACAGAAATAGTATTGTTATTAGTCAAGGTGGTGTGCTTTCATTCAAAATCAACCTGAATAGTCAAAGTGGCAATCTGCAATTGCAAATAAATCTGCAAACAATAAAAAAGGAGCCACCCTGGCGCTGTTAGGTTAAACAGCTGAGGGATGGGGCTGGAGAAATGTAACCTACTAATTATAATAATCATTTTGGGGGGAGGTGCTTATATTAGTCCTGTTACACACTTGTGGGAATTTACTTGTTCAAGTTTGTAATGTAAATGTGTTTCTTGCATGTGAAGATGGCAGGTAGCCTAGTGGTTAGAGCGTTGGACTAGTAACAGGATGGTTGCAAGATCAAATCCCTGAGCTGACAAGGTAAAAATCTGTTGTTGTGCCCCTTAACAAGGCAGTTAACCCACTGTTCCTAGGCCTTCAATGAAAATAAGAATTTGTTCTTAACTGACTTGCCTAGTTAAATAAAGGTATCCTAAATATCCTGACACAGGGAGTGGGGCCAGGGTCAAACAATGGAGTGAAACAATCATATATTTTAGATTTCTATTGGTGTACAACAGTTCATATGAATGATAAATTATACTCTCTACAAATCTAGGGTTATATATATCATTCATTTAAATGTAAAAACAATTACAAATTTCCCCTTTAAATTGTTCCTTTGAAATATTATCGTTGTACTGATATTCATCAAAACAAACAAACAAACACAAGCGTCATGCCCATAGGCAGCACAGGGGCATATGCCCTCTTTCCCTTTCCCTCAGATTTGTTCTGTTTTATAAAAAATCCAAGCAATTTTTTTGTTAATTTTGTTTGTTTGTTTCTCTGTAATACTACAAGCCACCTAGCAATTTTATGAAGTTGGGTTTAGCTAGTCCAGATAGGTTCCCAATCTCATACCTAGCTACCAAGAAGCCATTTCTGCCTATCAATCAGGTTAGAGTAGCTAGCTTGTCTAACTATCTTAGCTGGCATGCCTTCTGGCAAGGTTGGTAGATTACTAAGTGTACTGAATAAAACTCACATTCATTTACAGATTTTACCCAGATTTTAGCACAGAAGCATATTTAGTTTCTTATAAAGGCTGATTATACAGATTATGGGGCTGCTCTGACACCTTCAGGTGCTTATAGGTGTTCACTACACAGTCAAATAAATCTAGAAAGTCATAGTCACTGTAGGAGAGCTACTGTAGGTTTTCGCTCCAATCCTAATCTAGGGCACCTGATTCTAATAATTAGCTGGTGGATAAACTGAATCAGGTTAGTTACAACTAGGGTTGTATTGAAAACCTAAAGGATGGTAGCTCTCCAGGAACAGGGTTGGAGAGTCCTGTAAGTAGTCTATAATTCGTATTATATATATTAACAAAAGTGTATTTAAATTGGGGCACAAATTGAGTATGGTAATCCAACGACTGTCTTTAACTCTATTCAGCACTTCAAGTAATTATGTAATTTTTGTTCATTTTTTAATGCTTAAAATGTCACAAGCATAAATAATTGTTGTGTTACCTCTTAGAAATAGGTATAGATTTTATATCTTCAATAGGTTTCTAGATGTTGACAAAAAGTACTCACCAGGTATGATTAATGATCAATTATCTCTTTGGTGTTTCTTCTCTGAGTCTCTTGAAGATGTATGTATTGCCCTGATGTACAATAGCCTATAGTACTGCTGCTGCATTCCTCCACCTCCCTTAGAAGGAGGTACTGTGAAAGTATTATAATGAAGTTGGGTTTGTTTCATACTGGTAATTTTAGACTCTGAGGTTTGGTTGTACACTCTTAGAAAAAAAGGTGCTATCTAGAAACGAAAGGGTTCTTCGGCTGTCCCCATTGAAGAACCCTTTTTGGTTCCAGGTAGAACCCTTTTTGTTCCAGGTAGAACCTTTTTAGGTTCCATGTAAAAAACGTTCCATATAGGGTTATACATGGAATACAAAAGGGTTCTACCTGGAACCAAAAAGAGCTCCACCTGGAACCAAAAAACGTTATCCTATGTGGACTGCCCAAAAAAACTTTTGGAACTCTTTTTTCTAAGAGTGTAGTCTTTTGAAAGTCAAAGTCAACACATGTCCTGATATGATCACAAGCAAACATGATCTGTTTGTCAGAGAGTAGAGCATGCACTTGTGGGACAAATGGTGTGGAGGGACCCAGAGCCATAGATATAGATACAGTATATGGCGCCTGAGCAAACCCTCCCCCCCAATTTTTGTATTTTTTATGTAATATATTAAAAAAATTATAATATGATTTAATTCCATTCATTTTACATGATATGGCAAAAATAAGTCAGCATGAGGCACACCATGAAGAGTGAAATATAGCGAAGTAACCTTTTTATGTAGCAGTAGAGACTGTATGTAGCCCTATCCTGCAGTTAAATGATCTAGTGGCCTCATGGGTGTAATGTTATTAAAATTTTTAATAAATTCATAATTAATAAACATTTTTAAAAAATTAACACAGAAAATCTGGTGTTTCTATGTCAAAGGATTTTGTTATATTTCAGTCTTCTGTGAAGTATATAAAGTGGAATGTTGGGATGCAAACTCAAAATTATAGACACTTCAACTCTATATTTGTATTTTTGTTTTTATTATGGATCCCCACCAGCAAAATTAAGGCAGTTCATACAATTTTAAAACATTACAATACAATCACAGGTTTCACAATACACTTTGTGTCCTCAGGCCCCTACTCCACCACTGCCACATATCTACAGTACTAAATCCATGTGTATGTATAGTGCGTATGTTATCGTGTGTATGCATGTGTCTGTGCCAATGTTTGTGTTGCTTCACAGTCCCCGCTGTTCCATAAGTTGTTTTTAAAATCAGGGTTTTTTAAAATCTAATTTTCCTGCTTGCGTCAGTTACTTGATGTGGAATAGAGTTCCATGTAGTCATGGCTCTATGTAGTACTGTGTGCCTCCCATAGTCTGTTCTGGACTTGGGGACTGTGAAGGGCCCTCTTGTGGCATGTCTTGTGGGGTATGCATGGGTGTCCGAGCTGTGTGCCAGTAGTTTAGACAGACAGCTCGGTGCATTCAACATGTCAATACCTCTCATAAATAAAAGTAGTGATGAAGTCAATCGCTCCTCCACTTTCAGCCAGGAGAGATTGACATGCATATTATTAATATTAGCTCTCTGTGTACATCCAAGGGCCAGCCGTGCTGCCCTGTTCTGAGCCAATTGCAATTTTCCTAAGTCCTTTTTTGTGGCACCTGACCACACGACTGAACAGTAGTCAAGGTGCAACAAAACTCATGCCTGTAGGATCTGCGTTGTTGATAGTGTTGTTAAGAAGGGGGAGCATCACTTTATTATAGACAGACTTCTCCCCCATCTTAGCTACTACTGCATCAATATGTTTTGACCATGACAGTTTACAATCCAGGGTTACTCCAAGCAGTTTAGTCATCTCAACTTGCTCAATTTCCACATTATTTATTACAAGATTTAGTTGAGGTTTAGGGTTTAGTGTGTGTTTTGTTCCAAATTGAATGCTTTTAGTTTTAGAAATATTTAGGGCTAACTTATTCCTTGCCACCCACTCTGAAACTAACTGCAGCTCTTTGTTGAGTGTTGCAGTCACGTCGAATCACACTATTGTCTGATTTGAAGTCACACAGTGACCTCCTGTGGGCAGAGTTTGTGACAACTCCATCACTACTCATTAATAACAGTATGATAATTACACCATACATGTTGTTAAGTGAACATGATTTCGTGCAATCCTCAAACAGATCGATCCATATCTGATCTGAAGAATAAAATCATTCCATCATCTTTGTGCAATGATAAGTATCTAACACTAGAATTACATTATTATAAAGTTAGAAATATATTTTTAATTTCTGTTCATTTGAGTTCTTTATTTGAAGTGAAATATCAATGTTCTCTAGATATTATTTTAAATGTAACCAGTGCCACCATTGCAGGAATATTGCAAAGAAAACGTATTTTGTTGACACAGTTTCCAAAATGGAGTATGACGTCAAGCATTTCATTAACTGCAAAACCACTCATGTCATCTATAGATTGGAATGTCCACAGTGCAAGGTGTTCTACATTGGACGGACAAAGAGACGCCTTCAAGACCGCTTAGCGGAACACAAGTACGCCATACGGGTAGGCAATGAAGACGACCCCATGGCAAGGCACTACAAGTCCTTACACCATGGCAACCCCGCCTCCCTACAAGCTATGGGTATTGATAATGTTCCGGCCTCAATTAGAAAAGGGGACCGTCTTAAACAGTTAAACCAAGAGGAAAGTTTTTGGATTTACAAACTACAGGCCACTAAGTACCCTGGTTTAAATGAAGATAAAGATTTCTCACCCTTCCTGTAGGGCCGTGATAGGACCATTTGCTGTCATCTAGTGGACATTTTGCTCAATTGCCCTCAGCTATGTTTAGACTGTTGTTGTTCATGGTTGCTGTGTTCTAGTGCACTGTGGAATATATCGCCTCCCTTCTAGACACTTCTCCCAGTCATATTTAAGGTTAGAACTACCTATCTAGGCGTTCGGATACTTCTAGCTTGGAGTTGAATTTTTTGATAACATAGCTACAGTATTTCACTTTTTAATGTGTATAGTATTGCTTACTAGGTGTGTCCAATCAATTTTGTAACCACTCCCTCTTCAAATTAGGGCTAATTGGAAAAGCTGTTCAAAAGAGGACATTGTATTATTTTTGTGTACTCCCTGACGAAGGCCATGCAGCCGAAACGCGTCGGATTTGTTAAACCTTGTTTCTATTGAACATGCCATACAAATAAAGGAATGTAAAATAATTATATGAAGAGTGCCTTGGTCTTCCGTTCTTTTTGAGTTCTGTAGATATTCTTGGATGATCAGCAATGTGTGTAATGTACAATAAGTAGGCTGTTGTGGTGTGCAAAGAAAGGGGCGTGGTTTAAGTGAATAAAGTTATTGCAAGGGATGCTGGGATCCAGGGTTTAAATTCAAATAGTTGGATTTTCAGTAGGATGAAGCTGAGATTTATGGAATTGGCAACTGTGAATTCTTCATTATCGATACGTTCGCTTAACTCAATAGAAGTAACCTTTTATCTAATATGCTCACCATGTCCAGATAGTGCCACTTACAGCCTGCCTACGAAATGGACTCATTCTTTCAACGGTGCTACTGTAAATTATTCTCAAATGATACCTTTATAGTAGCATAGTTTTATTAAATTAATGTATAAACAGCGATCAAAACGTGTGTGTTTTAAGTTAAATGTGGGTCTCAGTAATAAAAAAATAAAAAAGAGATTAATTAAAACTGTCGCGTTGTGTGCGTCCCGGTCCTACCGCTCGCTCGCCTTCTGGAGCTGGCAGTGAATTCCCAATGAGCATGATTGACGTTAGAGTGCTGACGAAGGCGGGCTTGGACTAGAACAGGGACAACAGGCATATACACGAATTATTCCGAAATCGCTTTGCAATTACCTGCTATGAGAATATGAAAATGAATTGAAACAATGTTTGAGTCGACGTAAGTACACTATTATACCTATCACATCCTGAAAGTTTGTGGTTACTTTGTGTCTCTGCGCTGCGACTTTTTGTTGTTGTGTAGACAACTGTTACTATGTTGCAGGACTTCAGTCTGCAAATTACTGTCAAATTTCAGCAGTCACATTTGTATGGACCTGTAAATCCTATTTTGCAATTGATGTGAAACTAATGTGTAATTATTTTTAAATAGCCTAGCCTACTGACATTTTGTTGACTGTCGCCTAGAAGTAACCAAACAATTCTCAACTATTGTTTCGTTAGAAAAATAGCACCCATATTTTGTTTAAGAATGATAAAATAACACTTTTTTGTTTTTGTCCTATCGGTTATTTGGATATCAATGTGCTTAGCTATCAGTAGAGCTTTGGTGTCCTTGATGACAGGACAAAAGGAAAACATTGAGGATAGCCAAACACTTACCATTGAAGTTGGATATTAGTAAAAACAGTCAGTGCCACATGCAGAAGATGGACTTTGGAGAAGTCAACACAGCCACAAAACCTCCAATAGGGTAAGTGTGAGGAATTTGAGGTCTCTAATAACTGTTGTTTGTCTTTCCCATTCCAAATATGTATGTGAATAAGTATTGTGTTTGAATAACTGTTTAAACAATCAAATTATCATAATATTGAGGAATGGTGATGGAGACCAACTTGGTCATAAGGTGAGTTGACACGAGAAACATGGAGAAAGCCTATTTTCCACCTAGCAGGCCTTTGCGTTGCATAAAGCTCATTTGTGATTGGACGGTCAGTCTTTTTTCACCTTTATTTAACTAGGCAAGTCATTTAAGAACACTCATTTTCAATGACAGCCTCGGAACAGTGGGTTAACTGCCTTGTTCAAGGGAAGAAGGACAGATTTATACCTTGTCAGCTCAGAGATTTGATCTTGCAACCTTTCGGTTACTAGTCCAGGGCTCTAACCACTAGGCTACCTGCCGCCCCCGTTTTACATTCTTACTGTAGCTCTGTCAAATAAATGCTGAACAAAAATATAAATGCAACATGCAATGAAACATGGGACCAACAATTTGCATGTTGCATTTATATTCTTGTTCAATGTGTATGTATACATACATACATACATGCATACATGCATATACACACACTAGCGTTCAAAAGTTTGAGGGCACTTAGACATGTCCTTGTTTTCCATGAAATGAGTTTCAAAATGAATAGGAAATATAGTCAAGATGTTGACAAGGTTATAAAATGATTTAATTGAAATAATAATTGTGTCCTTCAAACTTTACTTTCGTCAAAGAATCCTCCATTTGCAGCAATTACAGCCTTGCAGACCTTTGGCATTCCAGTTGTCAATTTGTTGAGGTAATCTGAAGAGATTTCACCCATGCTTTTTGAAGCACCTCCCACAAGTTGGATTGGCTTGATGGGCACTCCTTACATACCATATGGCCAAGCTGCTCCCACAACAGCTCAATAGGGTTGAGATCCGGTGACTGTGCTGGCCACTCCATTATAGACCGAATACCAGCTGACTGCTTCTTTCCTAAATAGTTATTGCATAGATTGGAGCTGTGCTTTGGGTCATTGTCCTGTTGTAGGAGGAAATTGGCTCCAATTAAGCGTCGTCCACAGGGTATGGCATGACTTCTTACCAATCTTCCTCTGTCTAGTGTCTGTGTTCTTTTTCCCATCTTCATCTTTTCTTTTTATTGGCCAGTCTGAGAATATGTCTTTTTCTTTGCCATTCTGCCTAGAAGGCCAACATCCCGGAGTCGCCTCTTCACTGTTGACGTTGAGACTGGCGTTTTGCACTAGACACTCTAATGTATTTGTCATCTTGCTCATCTGTGCACCTTGGCCTCCCACTCCTCTTTCTATTCTGGTTAGAGACAGTTTGAGCTGTTCTGTGAAGGGAGTAGTACACTGTGTTGTACAACATCTTCAGTTTATTGTCAATTTATCTCATGGAATAGCCTTCATTTCTCAGAACAAGAATAGACTGATGAGTTTCAGACCATTTTGAGCCTGTAATCAAACCCACAAATGCTGATGCTCCAGATACTCAACTGTCACATCTGCTCCTGCAACGCCCTCTATTGCTTATCCTGTGTCTCCTTGACCTGTCGCCACTCCTCCAGTATTCTCTCCCTCTGTGTGTGTGTGTGTGTGTGTGGAGACAGGTGTGCTGGAGTCAGAGCAGATCCCCACCAGCTGCAACCTGTTCCATAATCAAGACCTCTACAAATACTCAGCCCTGCCACTTTCATGCTGCCAGATCATAATCTGCTCACTCTGCCCGCGCTGACTCTGGTCCCTGTCTCCAGTCCCACGTCTTGTCATCCTACTACTCTGTTCTGGATTCCCCACTCTACTACTCCCTTGGATTACCCTCCGGACCTGCTTACCCTGTCTCAACCCCTCTCGCTCCAGCCTCAGCCTCCGCACCTGGGTTCCAGCAACCCGCTCCGTGTTTCAATAAATACCTTGGTTACGTCATCCAGTCTCCTCGTCTGAGTCTGCTCTTGGGTTCCCCTGTTCCACAATTAGTCTAAAGAAGGCCAGTTTTATTGTTTTTTTAATCACCACAACAGTTTTCAGCTGTGCTAACATAATTTCAAAAGGTTTTTCTAATGATCAATTAGCCTTTTAAAATGATAAACATGGATTAGCTAACATAACGTGCCATTGGAACACAGGAGTGATGATTGCTGTACACCTACGTAGATATTCCATAAGAAATCGGTCGTTTTCAGCTACAATAGTCATTTACAACATTAACAATGTCTACCCTGTATTTCTGATCAATTTGATGTTATTTTAATGGAGAAAAATGTGCTTTTCTTTCAAAAACAAGGACATTTCTAAGTAACCCCAAACTTTTGAACGTGTGTGTATGTGTATATATGAGGCTATATTCTTAAAAGAAAAAAATATACACTTCATGAATTGTAAGCATAAAAACTATTTTTCTCTTCTCTCTTTAGTTGAGGTAGTTGTCAGCAGACACATCAAAAGCCATAGCATACAGTACTGTATGTATTGACTGGCAGAGAATTCCAGTTGAATTCTATGGAAAATACATGTATGACCACTGATTGGAAAACAACTGTGGGCCAGTTCATAACAGAAGCTTTTTTGCAGTGGCTGTTACTGAATTTGTACTGTCTCTGTAGTTCTTTTGTCACCTCTGTTGTTGTTGACTCCATATGCTGCAGCTCCCGTTTGGTGAAGGCAACACAAAACATAATCTCTAAAACTGCTGTGTTGCGCACTCAATCTATCCTAATCTACACAATTAGATCATACAGTGTAATGCGAATCTTCTTACAGAAGTAAATCGGACACTTCAGTACTGTATGGGATTGTTTTATACTTATTATTCTGTATCTTTTTTTGTGCAGGAACACGTTCTATCCTTCAGTGTCATAATGTGTTAGAATCTATTTACTGGTGTTGTTATGGGAGGCTGAAGTCCACAACCCTTATTACTTGAAAGTAAAGAAAATCCTTTGTATTTTGCACCCATGGTCCTGTATCTCCTCCACCCTGCTGAAGGCTTTTATATAATCACCTCCTAGACATGTTGCAGAAAGCACATGATGAATAGTGGTTATTTAAAGACAGCAGTTGCTGAACATTCCCCTCTGCTCTGCCTGTCCCTCTGGAGACCAGTGGTGCCATTTCCTTGGTTATTCCCATTGACTGAACATTTTTCAAATCTCTTTTTCAAGTGATCCCTGGCCAAGAAAAGCAGTAGTTGGGTCGTTCCATCGATTAGGTGCCTTTTGAGCAGTGTAACTTGGCAAAGAAAATTATTTATTTTCTGTAGTGAAGAACACGTTCAACTTATTAAAAAACACGTTTTCCCAACTTCTTAGGGATCGGCGTAACGGGATAGTTGTAAATCATGAAGCGCCGTGTGTCACGATCGCAGATTTAAGAGAAACAACAAATGTCGGTACATATAAGTGTCTTGTATCAGCTGAAAGCTTAAATTCTTGTTAATGTAACTACACTGTCCAATTTACAGTAGCTATTACTGCAAAAAAATGCCATGCTATTGTTTGAGGAGAGCTCCTAACAACAAAACACTTTTTTCACCGCGATGGGTTTGATAAATTCACCTCCTGAAGGTGAAATGTGTACTTACATTCTGAAATCTTGCTCTGATTTATCATCCAAAGGGTCCCAGAGATAACATGAAGTTTTGTTAAAATCCTTTTTCATATCCTAAAAAGGTCCATATAGCATGCGCGATCGATTTTGTATTTCCACTCGTTCAATTTGCAAAGAAAGGAATCTGTGAAAATCTGTAACCGTAAATGTTGTTTCAACCAGTCAAATCACATTTGTATTTATTCCTCAGAGATCCTAGAATGTAACCAGACTTCACTATATCATTAGGTGTGTAGTATATCCTATAGGACACTAAATTTGGTCAGAGAGCGACGCCTTCATGGCAGCCGATGACGCGGGCGGTCTTGACTTGATTGACTGTAACTTTGTTTGACCCCGATTGGTGCTTATTTGACAAAGCTAGCTAGATAGCCAATGAGCTGGGCTTTACGGGAGTAAAGGGGAAACCCTGTATCTGTAGCAAAATGTTGCCGCTAACCTTGTGCGACAGCAAGCCTTTTCCTTTTGGACAAAAATTATAAGAATATGGAGTTATGAAAACTGGGTGATTTGCAAATGTTGAACTTATAATATGGCTACTAATACTGGAAAAGCTAATTCAAAGTCCAAGTATACAGATTTGACGATATTCTTGCAGAAAAATTTAATGTAAATGTCTCCTTCACGATTTGCCCGAATGTACCTGGGCGACTTCATACTAAATGTCATGTAGTTTGCTCATACTTCAAGTTATCCGTCTGAAACTTTGCACATACACTGCTGCCTTGTGGACACCATCGGAATTACAACCAAGGTGATGGCTAGAACTGTTGCATTTCAAAGATGGTGGTAGAAAAAAACGGTTGTATTTTCGTCTACCAGATCAATTGTGTTATATTCTCCTACATTCAATTCACATTTCCACAAACTTCAGTGTTTCCTTTCAAATCGTACCCAGAATATGCATATCCTTGCTTCAGGGCCTGAGCTACAGACAGTTAGATTTGGGTATGTCATTTTAGGCTAAAATTGAAAAAAAGGGGGCTATCCCTAAGAAGATTAAAATAAAGAAATGACTATCAGTGATGCTCCCATATGACATTTTTGGTCGATACCGATATCTAATATTTTCCTTGCCAAAAAACCCGATACCGATATTAAAAAAAATAGCGGCCTTTTTAAGCATTCTAGTACAGTTAAATAGTTAGCACACACACATGGATGCAGTGGTCCGTTGCACTGCATCTCAGTGCAAGAGGCGTCACTACAGTCGCTGGTTCGAATCCAGGCTGTATCAAATCCAGCCGTGATTGGGAGTCCCATAGGGTGGCACACAATTGGACCAGCGTCATCCGGGTTTGGCCGGGGTAGGTCGTCATTGTAAATGAGAATTTGTTCTTAACTGACTTGCCAAGTTAAATAAAGATTACACACACTCATACGCACACCACACTGACCAAAATGTTGTTTTGTTGGCATTTACGTATGTCCCCATTACCAGTAAAACATAATCAAAACCTTTTTCTTTCACTTAATTGCTGTGCTGTTTCATTGTTCGTTTGTTCAGTCGTTTCATTCTCAACCAGGATTTCTATGGAACGCCGTTTGGGTCTTTGCGTGTCAAAAAATATACTATTAAACACTTTTACGTGTTAAATAACACTTTGACGTGTCAAATAAGCTTGTTGACCAATCAGGACCTGAATATGACTTCACGTCACATAATAATTGAACAGGTTCATACATTTTTTACGTAGTTATTACACATTGATTACGCTATCACTCGTACTTCATATGTCACAACTATACGTATGCTATGATGCTGGTAAAGTTGTCTCGCGCACCTACAGTGCTGGTCATAAAAAAAAGCTAGCTAGCTCATGGATGCAAACAATCTGTTTCAGTAGCCATAGGGAGCTAGCTACCTATATAGCTAGGTGTCATCATCTAAAATAAACCGAATTTATAAGACAGTTCTTATTTGATTAATGGTGGTCGGATCCATCTATGTGAAGCTAGCCACAATAAGGATTAGCCAAAATAATGGTCTTTGCGGTTAGCCTTCAAATTAAAAGTATGACAGAATTCTACAATTTGTATTCATTTGCATCACTGTCAATGACATACTTTTATTTTGAAGGCAACCCGCAAATTCCACTATTGTGGCTAATCCTTATTGTGGCTAGCTTCAACACACATAGTCCGGTTGAGCCTCACTAGCTGCTTATAACGTTGGCTTTGGGCAACAGGGTTGAGTAGCTAGCTATTTATTTTCATGAACTGAAGTTCAATTTCAATAGGCGAACAACAAGTGGCAACCTAGCTAATACTTACTCACAAGGATTCCTAAATCATTGCTAAGAATAATGAAAATCACTGAAGTTTCTACTGGTCATTGTTGTCAGGCTGGTTGTATTGGTGCTAGCTAGATACAAAGCTAAAGCTAGCTACCCCAGAAGTTGTGGTCAAATAAATTATGCTTTATTACCAACACAGTATTGTATACACATCGTTCGTGTCTGGTGTTTGCTTGTTTGCAGACTTTTTTGTACAGCTTTGACAGTGCTACTGTATTGTTTTTTGACATGCAAAGACCCAAACTGTGTTCCATAGTATGTATGTTGTGAAGCTAATAGCAGTGACACTATTACTGTGTAATTCCGGTAGGGCAACATCTGAAAAATAGCGCACATGGTAGTGTGTACCGGTGCTCGACCAGATGGCGAAAGCCAACATCACCCACGACAGAGAACTGTTGATTGTCAAGGGCAATGAATTCCATTATCTTGGCTTCAATGGATTTCGCCTTTGAGTTGTCTCGCTGAAATTTTGTTACTCTTTCAAATGACTGCTCGACTTGACTGCTCGATCCTCACAGCAGACATTGTGGGCTAGTTTAGGAATGTTGTGTTGCACGTACAGTGCAACATTTTACGTGGCGTCATTACGTCATGTACCACCTACATTATATAGGTATTCACGTCAGCTTTGACATCGGTTTTGCACATCAGGGCATTAAACTAGACATTGACCGATACCGATGTTGGCATTTTTAGCTAATATCGTCCGATTCCAAAATATTCAGCGATATATCGTGCATCCCTAATTACTATAGTAAGTGCCTATTAACAGGGTTGACTGTAACAGGATTGAGGACTTCATATTAAATGTGGAATGGAAGCTTGTTGTGTGCAACAGGGAGGGACAATTGAATGCAAGCTTCACAAAAAAATAGAATTGTTAAAACATTTCTAGTTTGGGTAATAGGGTTGATGTGTTATGCTCGATCCGCTCAATTTTACACCACAAAACACCAGAAAACTGTAAAAAAAAAAAAAAAGAAGAGAGAAAAAAAGTGTACAACCAGCTCACCTGCTTTTAAACTATGATTTGACTATTAGATCAATGTTTCTATAAAAAAATTAAAGCAAGAGTTCAGCAGGGTTGACTATTACATTTTTTGGGGGGGTCACTTTAAATAAATTAATAGTTTTCAGAAATGGCTATCAAAGCAACAAAACTAGGGATTTACAATGATGGTGAAAACCCCAACATTTCTCCAAGTTAAAATCTTCCTGGAAGTCACAGAGGATGCACAGAGGGACACATCAAAATGCTTAAAGTTTTTAGTCATATAGAACAATCAGATTTATTGCATTTCTATATGGTCTATATTAAAGGACACTTAATTTAATATAACAGGTTTTTCAAATTCAATATTTGTGCACAATTACTTATTAAAATATGAAAGGGACGCAAAAAGGCACTCATTTCGGGGAAGGACTCAGTTATTAGATTGATCATCATTTTTTCCCCCAACGGAACATGTCAAAGGTAGCACCTTTGGCTGTTGGTAAAATGGTTCTCTTTAAATTACTATGACAACGGCCATTTGTTAGGGTGTTCTCCTTTTGTCAGCTAATGCCATCACAGAGGCACTAGCAGCTTTATTTTACATGGCAAGAACAAGAAGGAAGGTTTAAAGTGAAACGGAGCCTGTAAAACACTCACAGGGAGGGAAAAATGTCCCAAATGGCACCCTATTCCCTAATAGTATAGTGCACTACTTTTGACTTGGGGCTGGGCGATATGGCAAATAGATTATCACGATATCTATATATTTTTTCATTCGATAATGATAATTATCACGATATTAATCAAATAATGTTTAAAAGGTGCATATCTGCGTCAAACTCAAGAATGTCTGAACAAACCGTGGTTAGAGCATTGAGCGAGTAACCGAAAGGTTGCTAGATTGAATCCCCGAGCTGACAAGGTAAAAATCTGTCGTTCTACCCCTGAACAAGGCAGTTAACTGTTCCCCGATAGGCCGTCATTGTAAGTAAGAAGTTGTTATTAACTGACTTGCCTAGTTAAATAAAGCTTACTTTTTTTATTATGTGAGCTACACATAAAATTATACTTGAAGGAAAATTGTTCCATGTTTGCGGACAGGGAGCATGTACAGTTGAAGTCGGAAGTTTACATACACCTTAGCCAAATACATTTAAACTCAGTTTTTTCACAATTCCTGATGTTTAATCCTAGTAAAAATTCCCTGTCTTAGGTCAGTTAGGATCACCACTTTATTTTAAGAATGTGAAATGTCAGAATAATAGTAGAGTGATTTATTTCAGCTTTTATTTCTTTCATAGCATTCTCAGTGGGTCAGAAGTTTACATACACTCAATTAGTATTTGGTAGCATTGCCTTTAAATTGTTTAACTTGGGTCAAACGTTTCGGGTAGCCTTCCACAAGCTTCCCACAATAAGTTGGGTGAATTTTGTCCCATTCCTCCTGACAGAGCTGGTGTAACTGAGTCAGGTTTATAGGCCTCCTTGCTCGCACACACTTTTTCAGTTCTGCTCACAAATTTTCTATAGGATTGAGGTCAGGGCTTTGTGATGGCCAATCCAATACCTTGACTTTGTTGTCCTTTAAGCCATTTTGCCACAACTTTGGAAGTATGCTTGGGGTCATTGTCCATTTGGAAGACCCATTTGCGACCAAGCTTTAACTTCCTGACTGATGTCTTGAGATGTTGCTTCAATATATCCACATAATTTTCCTACCTCATGATGCCATCTATTTTGTGAAGTGCACCAGTCCCTCCTGCAGCAAAGCACCCCCACAACATGATGCTGCCACCCCCGTGCTTCACGGTTGGGATGGTGTTCTTCGGCTTGCAAGCCTTCCCCTTTTTTAACCAAACATAATGATGGTCATTATGGTCATTTTTGTTTCCTCAGACCAGAGGACATTTCTCCAAAAAGTACGATCTTTGTCCCCATGTGCAGTTGCAAACCGTAGTCTGGCTTTTTTATGGCGGTTTTGGAGCAGTGGCTTCTTCCTTGCTGAGCGGCCTTTCAGGTTATGTCGATGTAGGACTCGTTTTACTGTGGATATAGATACATTTGTACCTGTTTCCTCCAGCATCTTCACAATGTCCTTTGCTGTTGTTCTGGGATTGACTTGCACTTTTCGCAACAAAGTACGTTCATCTCTAGGAGACAGAACGCATCTCCTTCCTGAGCGGTATGATGGATGTGTGGTCCCATGGTGTTTATACTTGCGTACTATTGTTTGTACAGATGAACGTGGTACCTTCAGGCGTTTGTAAATTACTCCCAATGATGAACCAGACTTGTGGAGGTCTACAATTATTTTTCTGATGTCTTTGCTGATTTCTTTTGATTTTCCCATGATGTCAAGCAAAGAGGCACTGAGTTTGAAGGTAGGCCTTGAAATACATCCATAGGTACACCTCCAATTGACTCAAATGATGTCAATTAGCCTATCAGAAGCTTCTAAAGCCATGACATAATTTTCTGGAATTTTCTGAGCTGTTTAAAGGCACAGTCAACTTAGTGTATGTGAACTTCTGACCCACTGGAATTGTGATAGTGAAATAATCTGTCTGTAAACAATTGTTGGAAAAATGACTTGTGTCATGCACAAAGTAGATGTCTTAACCAACTTTCAAAAACTACAGTTTGTTAACAAGAAATTTGTGGAGTGGTTGAAAAACTAGTAATAATGTCTCCAACCTAAGTGTATGTAAACTTCTGACTTCAACTGTACCTGGGGTCAATTAAATTGATAAGCCTCTTGAAACCTTCCTTTTCAACTGTGCTAATTGGTAGCATGTCCTTAGCAATGCAATGCATAATAGCATTTGTGATGTCTTTGTGTTTTCGATGTTTGCTTGTAGGGCATAAACGCTGTCAGTGTTGACTGCTTCGGGCAAACATCCCTAGATTGGTTGGTGCTTGAGGGGAGTTTATCAATACCGTGGCGCAAACTCAAACTTCCTGCATGTTCCAAAGAGTGATTTAGCTTCAGATGTTGAAAAAGGTTTGTCATATTACAGGACTTCGTAGCCACCTGTCTACGGCACAATTTGCACCGAACATTGTTTTGCTCTTTGTCGGACTTCAAAAAGCCAAACCACTTCCAAATTACTGAAACAGTTGTACCCTTTTTATCAATAGTTCCTTCGTTGTAAGCTGCTCCTTCTCCATGGCTATCACTGCCACTGTTTTCGCCTACATCACTCGTGGTTAATAGTGGCTACTCCATCACTCGAGATGCTAAGTGTTTTTTTTGTGGGCATATACCTCTCCATTCGCATATTGTCACTTCTCCGCACATTCCTGCTGCGTCACAGAGGTGAAATGGACTGATGTACCTAATTATTCTATATCGACATTATCAAAAATGAATCTAAACGTTTTTATATCGTCATTGAGGGAAGTAATTACCTCGATAATTATTGATTTATCGCCCAGTCCTATTTTGACCTATGGTCCCTGTCAAGGGACTAGGGTGCCATTTGGGACACAGTCCACTTCTGAGGAGATGAAATGCTCATTTTTGATACCTGGGTGACTAGATTTTGAAATCTGAGCAGGCAATTTTAGTGGAGGCTACTAAAGCACGATGTGGTTTCAAAGTGATGGACTTTACCAAATGAAGCCCTGTAAATGCCAGACAGGCGGATAACTGGCAGTCTGTAATTCATGTCTGAGGCTGTGTATGGACCCTGGTCAAAAGTAGTACACTACATAGGGATTAGGGTGCCATTTGGGACAAAACTTTCAGACATCCTGAGACACCAGCCAGCCTTTTTTGCTTAGCTAGCCCAGAGAGCCCTGCTCCTCCTAGCCCTGCTCTGCCTTACTGTGCTATAGGATGTTATAGGGAGTCCAACCCTGATCACAACAGTATGTGTTTTTACTTTTATGTTTATATTTATTTTGCATATTGTCATGTAGAAGATAACACAATTGCAAAATAGTCCCGCTTACTATTTCGGTGCGTTTCAACCATGTGGATACTCACTGTATATTGTGACATAGTTACAGTATAACTGCTCTGGAGTTAGCTTGAGTCTATTTGTTGTTTCTCTTTTGTGTGAATTGGAGTATTGTGTGTGTTTTAGGGGCTATGAGCATTCCAGTCCCAGGTCGAAAATGCTGAAGTGTATAGACCTAGGCCAACAGTCTTAATTAGCAGTGTGTGTGTGTGTGTGTTTACGACTGTAAATGCCTGGGCCTAGTGTTGTTGTCTGAGCTAAGGGACCATCTATAAGCGTGTAGTAATGGGTCTCAGCCCAAATTGTCTCCAGATTGATGTGGGGTTTAGTTTAGGGCTCCCAGTTTCATTTGCCTGCCTCACAAAAGAGTTTGGTCCAATATAGCCTGGAAATGCAGAATTCTTCAGTTGCATGCAGCTTTAATACCCAATTAACTATCTATTATTGCTTGTAAACATTTGAAATTCGATTTTTAACTAGATGTTTATATTTTACCGTATGAAGTATATTACAGTCTGTATTTTAACATGTCCTTTTGCTCAAATGCTTGAGTGGCTTTTTGTTGTGGCAGAGTAACCACTCTCAGTGCCTGTTTTGAGTTTACAGTCGATTTATATGGACCAATGATAATTTAAAATAATAATCCACTGTGCATCTTCACTTTGATTTCACCCTTTGACTGTCAACCATTTATTCTCTTATCACTATGTTGTCCATGCTTCTCTGTCTGTTCCCTGGTAATGTTACCTAAAATACACTCCCCATTAGCAGTAGAGAGTGTTGTCCCTCAGCACCAGCTACACTCCTGCTTGTCTTCCCAGACCAGACGGGCCTCAGACCAGCTTCAGAAACACCCAGTGCAGTGGGTTGTATTTTTGGTCAGGTTCAAGTCTGAAAGCTTGTAGTCCATTAACATTTTGCTCACTAAGCAGTCCCCCCCCCCGCCCCACCCTCATTTTCCTTACTTACATTTATGTGTACAGATATAGGATCTTAATTTGATCACCCTGTTGCAGGGGGACATTTTAAACATTTTGTTTCTTTGAGGTTTTAAAAGTCTTCTCAAGTTTGTAATTTCCTCTTTGAAATTTCAGACTTGATTTCCCTTATGAAATGTGTGTCAACCCCTACAAAAATGTTAATTCATTATAATCCACATAATAATTCACATTTCCTGTTGCTGCGGGATTATTTTCCTGCTGTAGCATACTGGCTCATTTATACTTTAGGTGTATCCCTAAAACTATAACCTTGACGTTTCTATTGAGGTGGATTGAGAGCAGGCATTTCTATTTGTTTTTCAAGAGAAGATCACTTTAATCTTTTTGCAAGATGATAGAGAAGTGATGTATTGTTGGTGGTGGTATATGGCTGGGAATAACTATTCTTGGCACTAGTCTTTATAAATATTTCTCTGACTGCCTGGCACTAGTCTTTATAAATAGTTCTCTGACTGCCACCACCATCTCTGACTACCATGAATTACTTCCATGGACTCTTCAGGGCAGGTCCCAACACAAGTAGAGCATGTGCACTATCTAGTTTTACTATTGTTTACGCAGTTACGACTCAAGTAAGAATAGTTTTGAAGAGAATATGTTTTAACTTATTGGTAGGTTACATCATAATCATGTTCACACACACGCCTCCCATTTTAGGGATTCAATTTAAATGTTGTGTAATTTATTCTAGTCAAGAGGGCAACACGTTTTAAGTGAGTCATTACTCTACAGCAGTCTGATTAGTTGCAGTGTCCTCTAGTGAATGGTGGACATGAGGGGCTGTTTCAACACAAGTTGAGCACTAAGCTACAGGACCTATTTTGGGCCACTGTCAGACTGTGTAGTCTGAGGATTGTATGGTAGGTGGGTTTGTGGTGAAGACTGATCTGTGTACAGTCGTGGTCAAAAGTTTTGAGAATGACACAAATATTAATTTCCACAAAGTTTGCAGCTTCAGTGTCTTTAGATATTTTTGTCAGATGTTACTATGGAATACTGAAGTATAATTACAAGTATTTCATAAGTGTCAAAGGCTTTTATTGACAATTACATGAAGTTGATGCAAAGAGTCAATATTTGCAGTGTTGACCCCTTCTTTTTCAAGACCTCTGCAATCTGCCCTGGCATGCTGTCAATTAACTTCTGGGCCACATCCTGACTGATGGCATCCCATTCTTGCATTATCAATGCTTGGAGTTTGTGGGTTTTTGTTTGTTCACCCGCCTCTTGAGGATTGACCACAAGTTCTCCATGGGATTAAGGTCTGGGGAGTTTCCTGGCCATGGACCTAAAATGTCAGTGTTTTCTTCCCCGAGCCACTTAGTTATCACTTTCGCCCTATGCCAAGGTGCTCCATCATGCTGGAAAAGGCATTGTTCATCACCAAACTGTTCCTGGATGGTTGGGAGAAGTTGCTCTCGGAGGATGTGTTGGTACCATTCTTTATTTATGGCTGTGTTCTTTGGCACAATTGTGAGTGAGCCCACTCCCTTGGCTGAGAAGCAACCCCACACATGAATGGTCTCAGGATGCTTTACTGTTGGCATGACACAGGACTGATGGGTAGCGCTCACCTTGTTTTCTCCGAACAGGCTTTTTTCTGGATGCCCCAAACAATCGGAACGGGATTCATCAGAGAAAATGACTTTACCTCAGTCCTCAGCAATCCCTGTACCTTTAGCAGAATATCAGTCTGTCCCTGATGTTTTTCCTGGAGAGAAGTGGCTTCTTTGCTGCCCTTCTTGACACCAGGCCATCCTCCAAAAGTCTTCGCCTCACTGTGCGTGCAGATGCACTCACACCTGCCTGCTGCCATTCTTGAGCAAACTCTGTACTGGTGGTGCCCCGATCCCGCAGCTGAATCAACTTTAGGAGACAGTCCTGGTGCTTGCTGGACATTCTTGGCCGCCCTGAAGCCTTCTTCACAACAATTGAACCGCTCTCCTTGAAGTTCTTGATGATCCGATAAATGGTTGATTTAGGTGCAATCTTACTGGCAACAATATCCTTGCTTGTGAAGCCCTTTTTGTGCATAGCAATGATGACGACATGTGTTTCCTTGCAGGTAACCATGGTTGAGAGGAAGAACAATGATTCCAAGCACCATCCTCCTTTTGAAGCTTCCAGTCTGTTATTCGAACTCAATCAGCATGACAGAGTGATCTCCAGCCTTGTCCTCGTCAACACTCACACCTGTGTTAACGAGAGAATCACTGACATGATGTCAGCTGGTCCTTTTGTGGCAGGGCTGAAATGCAGTGGAAATGTTTTTTGGGGATTCAGTTCATTTGCATGGCAAAGAGGGACTTTGCAATTAATTGCAATTCATCTGATCACTCTTCATAACATTCTGGAGTATATGCAAATTGCCATCACACAAACTGAGGCAGCAGACTTTGTGAAAATTAATATTTGTGTCATTCTCAAAACTTTTGGCCACGACTGTACAGTACAGTTGAGACGAGCCCCAAATATTAGGTTAGGTGTGGTAGTAATCTTGAGTTCGTTAATGGCCATGTTCTTATTTTGGATGGTTGTGATTGTTATTTCACCTGCACCGTCACACTGTGGATGGCAGACTCTGAGTAAGAGGAAGAGCAGCTGTTGGTTCTAGTGATGCTTTAGGTTATCATACGGTGATGCTAGTATTGACACTAGTTTGCAACTGTTTACAGCTATTTCCTTTTTCACACCTTTACTGCAGTAGCCTCCCCTTATTTAACAAATACCATAATCATATGTTAGTCTCATTCTGTGACTGGAAGTGTCTATGGCTAAAAGAGGAGTGGTATAATATGTGTTTCTCTGAGAGCTTTGTTAATTGAGGGAGTTGCTTAGGGAATATGGAACAAGCTAATTGTTATTTCCTGCTGTTCTGTTCCCTCCCTCCCCAGTCCCCGCTGCTCAGTGCTCTACTCCCTGTCCTGTGGGATATTACCCTCCACCAGGGATGGGTTCACACACAGCAGCTGGTCTAGAGGGCCAGGTTATACAGTATAATCCTGGTCTGCATCTCAAATGGCACACTACTCCCTATATAGTGCACTACTTTTGACCATGGCCCATAGGGCTCTGGTCAAAAAATGTGCACTATATACTGTAGGGATGCAGATCTGGTGTATAGGGTAGGCAATACAGTATAGGCTTCTCTTGTTTGCACTGGCATGTGCAATCCTCGAAGATTAGGTTCTGAGAGAGACTGAATCCTGTCCAGACACACTGTCTCTATTAAAGGGGTCAGGTCTCATGACATGGGTCAAGGCTAAGTGAGAGTTGTTAGTCTAAAACCGTGGTCTGAAGCGGTCAGTGGATTAGAGCAGAGACTTAGTCTGCTTCCCAAATGGCAACCTATTCTCTACATAGTGCCCTACTTTTGATCAAAGCCCTATGGACCTTGGTCAAAAGTAGTGCACTATATAGAAATAGGGTAACCTTTAGGACACAGATGTATCTGCAGTAATATGGGATGCTAAAGGAATTACCCTATTAACTGAGCACTGCACCATCTGGCTTCAGAGGCTTTGTTTGGTCCACTCAGCCATGTGTCTTATCAGTAAACTATAGTTGTATGTATTTGTTGCGTCAATAGCCTACTTCAGAACACTGCTGGTGCTCTGTGGTTTTTGCTCTATTTAATAGTTGCATTAAGACATTCCTGAGGTACACTGGAGCTCTCCAGGGGTGTGTGCTCTGTCCGCTCCTGTACTCCCTGTTCACCCACAACTGCATGGCCAGGCATGACTCCAACACCATCATTAAGTTTGCAGACAACACAACAGTGGTAGGCCTGATCACCGACAACGACGAGACAGCCTATAGGGAGGAGGTCAGAGACCTGGCCGGGTGGTGCCAGAATAACAACCTATCCCTCAAAGTAACCAAGACTAAGGAGATGATTGTGGACTACAGGAAAAGGAGCACCAATCACGTCTCCATTCTCATCGACGGGGCTGTAGTGGAGCAGGTTGAGAGCTTCAAATTCCTTGGTGTCCACATCAACAACAAACTAGATTGGTCTAAACACACCAAGACAGTCGTGAAGAGGGCACGACAAATCCTATTCCCCTTAGGAAACTAAAAAGATTTGGCATGGGTCCCGAGATCCTCAAAAGGTGCTACAGCTGCAACATCGAGAGCATCCTGACCGGTTGCATCACTGCCTGGTACGGCAATTGCTCGGCCTCCGACCGCAAGGCACTTCAGAGGGTAGTACGTACGGCCCAGTACATCACTGGGGCAAAGCTGCCTGCCATCCAGGACCTCTACACCAGGCGGTGTCAGAGGAAGGCCCTAAAAATTGTCAAAGACCCCAGTCATAGACTGTTCTCTCTACTACCGCATGGCAAGCGGTACCGGAGTGCCAAGTCCAGGACAAAAAGGCTTCTCAACAGTTTTTACCCCCAAGCCATAAGACTCCTGAACAGGTAACCAAATGGTTGCCCGGACTATTTGCATTGTGCTCCCCCCCCCCCAACCCCTCTTTTATGCTGCTGCTACTCTCTGTTTATCTTATATGCATAGTCACTTTAACTATACATTCATGTACGTACTACCTAAATTGGCCCGACCAACCAGTGCTCCCGCACATTGGCTAACCGGGCTATCTGCATTGTGTCCCACCACCCGCCAACCCTTCTTTTTACGCTTCTGCTACTCTGTTCATCATATATATATATATAGTCACTTTAACGATACCTACATGTACATACTACCTCAATAAGCCTGACTAACAGGTGTCTGTATATAGCCTTGCTACTCTTTTTTCAAATGTCTTTTTACTGTTTTATTTCTTTACTTACCTACACACACACACACACCTTCTTTTTTCCCCCGCACCATTGGTTAGAGCCTGTAAGTAAGCATTTCACTAAGGTCTACACCTGTTTTATTCGGCGCACGTGACAAATAAACTTTGATCTGAAGTGAGGATGCGTTGTCATTATTTGTTTGCTAGGTAGGCGGCATGCATACACACTTAGAAGAAACGGTGCTATATAGCACCTAAAAGGGTTCTTCGGCTGTCCCCATAGGAGACCCCTTTGAAGAACCCTTTTTGGTTCCACGTTAGAACCCTTTTGGGTTCCATGTAAAACCCTACCCACAGAGGGAACCCAAAGGATTCTATTGGGACAGCCATACAACCCTGTTTTCTAAGAGTGTTTAGTTGAAGTGAATATGTTGGCTGTTTTTTCCTGTGGCTGTAATTACTTATGCGATGTCTCACCACCAGTCCTACATAGACCAGGCAGCCCTGAATCACCAACCAGTCAGGAACAGATGACCAGGCCTAGGCACCAAGCTTACATGTCTCTGACTGCTGTGAAGAGAAGAGGGGTGGTGCCTGATTTGTTACAGTACGACAAGTGGTGCCTCTGCCTCTTCCTTAGGTGGATGTCAGAGACAACGGCAGCCCAGAGATGCTCTTCTCTTATTCATGTATCTCTCTCTTGCTGCCAATGAGTAATTGATCCCAGAAGGCACTTATGTTAGAGCAAGAGGAGCTGAGTTCACTTGTTCCCCCAGAGATGTGGTTACAGTCCTGTCACTCCCAGAACCAGCAGCTTTGGAACTGTCCAAGGCTAGCAGAGCCGGAGTTTTATGAGCATGGTGTGTGGGTGTGTAATGATAGAGCATGGCATTTGGGAAGAGGCCATTGCGGGGCGAGGAGTGTCATCTGGACTGCAACGGAATACACCCTGTTACACCCTCTACATATTCTACAACCGAAACACCCACATTACCCTCCATAGTGACTCACCCGCTATCATTGTCTAAAAGGGGACAGGTTTTAAATCTATACGTAACAACAATAATACACCCCAAAAAACTTTGGAGACACCACGAACCATGACCTAAACATAATGAAAACCGCAAGGCAAATAAACTCAGCAAAAAAATAAATTTCCCTGATTCAGGACCTTGAGAGGTTTCTTTTTTTCCCCTGAGTTTATATGAAAATATTAATTGGCTTATGTTTTCATTTAAAAAACAATACAACCATGATCTACTTCTCGGTACATTATTTGATTATACTGATTTGACTTTAGACTACCTGTTGGTATTTTCCGTGTTACTGTTCTCAGAGAACTTTGTATTGTAGTAGAGACAAATACAGTTTTAAATGGACACTTCAGAGAATTCACTGGCCAGGTTGTTATCATCGGAAAGCCAATGAAGTCCTTGCCATCTCAGCAATAAAATAGGGTGGGCTTTAGTCTACGTGTCGAGAAGTTTGTAATTTGAGAGTGGGGGCATATGCTGAATTAGGAAGCTGCATGCTCTTAGCAACTGCAAACAAATGCCTCTGTGGAGCTCAAATGTCCCCTAGATGCATGTGGGTCATTCACTTTTTGCAGCATAAGTCATAAATACCCAGCTTCCACCAAATAGAGAGCAAGTCTCTCTCTCCTAGTGGTGTAAATATAGGTTGCTATGAGAACACCATGGCTCCCAGAGAGCATGCTGCCATTGTTGCTCTGTGGAGTGGCTGAGGGTATTCACTGTCTGTCCTCTGCTCAATAGGGGGGAAACTCAAGTGACAACCGACAAGAATAGCATTGGTTCTAACGTGTGGAAGAGTTTAAGAGCTTCTTAAGGTAATGTTTTCCCTATGTTATTATAGCAGAGGTGGCTCTTAATTGTTGCAACCGCTGCAAAAAATATGATGTAATTTAATATACAGTACCAGTCAAAAGTTTGGACACCCCTACTCATTCCAGGATTTTCTTTATCTTTACTATTTTTTACATTGTAGAATAACAGTGAAGACATCAAAACTATGAATAACACATATGGAATGATGTAGTAACCAAAAAAGTGTTAAACAAATCAAAATATATTTAATATTTGAGATTCTTCAAAGTAGCCACCCTTTGCCTTGATGAAAGCTTTGCACACACTTGTCATTCTCAACCAGCTTCACCTGGTTTTGATGTCTTCACTATTATTCTACAATGTAGAAAATAGTAAAAAAAATACAAAAACCCTTTAATGAGTAGGTGTGTCCAAACTTTTGACTGATATTGTGTATGTATGTATGTATGTATGTGTGTGTATATATATATATATATATATATAGTTTATTCAAAAATGTTTTGTACTTTTTACCCCTTTTTCATGGTATCCAATTGGTAGTTAGTCTTGTCCCATCAATTTCCGTATGGACTCGGTAGAGTCGAAGGTCGAGAGCCATGCGTCCTCCGAAACACGGCCCTGCCTAGCTGCACTGCATCTTGACACACTGCTCACTTAACCCAGAAGCTAGCCACACGTGCTAGCCACACGTGCTAGCCACACCTCCAATGTGTCGGAGGAAACACTGTACAACTGGCGACTGATGTCAGCATGCATGCGTCGAGCCCGCCACAGGAGTCGCTAGAGCACGGTGGGACAAGGACATCCCAGCAGGCCAAACCCTCCCCTAACCCGGACGATGCTGGGCCAGTTGTGCGCCGCCTCATCGGTCTCCCGGTCGCAGCCAGCTGCGACACAGCCTGGGATCGAACCCAGGTCTGTAGTGACTCCTCAAGCACTGCGATGCAGTGCCTTAGACCGCTGTGCCACTCAGGAGGCTTTATATATATTTCTGCTGCGATTCTGCCACGCTTTTAAATACATGTAGATAGCCGTTGGCTCAATTACTGGAAGTCTATGGGAACGCTATTAGCAATCCACAGTCTCTCATTGATGTGTGCAGACAGTCTCTCTTTCTCTCTCTCAGCACTTGGACACCTTCCAAATGAAGGCAGATTTTTTTTTTCTTCCTCGGTCCTTAATCAATAGCTAGTCTGTTGTGGTATTAAAAGATCCCAAATGAGATGGCCAAAGATTTCTAAAACCAGATCAAGCTGCTTTAGCAGACAATAGGCACAATGGGGTGGACTACATAATTACCCAAAGAAGTATTTTATTTCCTGATATTTACTTGTTTATTCTCCTCTGTCCCTTCATATTATTATTATTATTAATACATTTTTAAATCAAATGTTCAATGTATATATTTTGATCAGAACCTTCATATTATTGTATGCTAAGAAAAGCACTAATGTCAAGAAATAGATTATTAAGATTTTCCTTTACCTTACACACAGTACACAAATAGCAGTATGTTCCAATAGGATCCTAGTTCCTATGTAGTATAGTATGTAGTTACTAATAATATGCAGGTATTTCATATGCTAATTATGGTCAGTAAAATAAATGTCTGTTGGAGTGAAATGGGTCACTTTTGTTTTATTACTCCATAGTATGCCTAAATGCACAGTGCCTACTTTTTAGAGCATAGTGATCCCCTTGTTTGGGGCTAATCCCATTGTGTTGAATAGAACGGGCCATGACAGGTGTCTCTCACCACAGTGGTTGTGTACCAAATGGCACTCTATCCACTTTATAGTGCACCACTTTAGATTGTCTAGGTCCTATAGGGCTCTGCTCAAAAGTGATGCACCATATACAGATTAGGGTGCCATTTGGGATGCAGCTAGCGTTTCCCATACCTTTAACTTCTAAAATGACAGGTCGTCATTGTGCGCGTCTCTCTTCATCAGGTCTAAACGGTCTCCTGCTTCTAATACACACACTACAGCCCCAAACTCTACTAACATATTCCACTATTTTAATAAGACCCAGGGAAGGAAGGAATATTTATATTTCCATAATTATTTTGTCAGGATAACTTATGAACCTCATACAGTACAAGCTCTTATCAGTCTTTCCTTGCAGAGTTAGTCAGTGAGTTGTATCTCCCACTGACTCACTGCTTCCTTTATTGTTGTCCAATACAACAGAGCATTATTGATATGAACTTGAGCCTGTGGCAAAGAGCACAGAGGGGTTGACTTATTGTAGCTGGATAGTTGCCTAGAGGGGAGCAGAGTCTTATTTGGGCCTTGGAATGTGAACAGTCCCATGCACACAGAGACTAATCTCGTAATCAGTCTAACACAACACCAGGGTAACAAATTGCCAGGTTATAGAAGTAGTACCTATTCACTGGTTAGCTAGATACCCTACGGCTACTGCAGTTCCTGTGCTGTGGGGCTTGTTGTGATGCTTACACACCCCTGCTGGGTCTAAACAGCTAGCTTAGGTTTATAGCAGTAGTAGGCCACTCCTCTCAACACCTAGCTGGTTTGTTAGTCACTGGCTACTCCCTACTGTACTGTGGGGTGATGTTGTTGACCATATCATAGTTACACTATGGTTACACTATCTCTGACAATCCCTACTGCAATGTAATCCAACAATAATTACAGCTGTACGTCTTTTTGGGTAAGTCTCTAAGAGCTTTGCACATCTGGACTGTACAATATTTGCCCATTTATTCTTTGAAACATTATTAAATTGTCCTGTTGATGATTGCTAGACAGCCATTTTCAAGTCTTGCTATAGATTTCCAAGCTGATTTAAGTCAAAATTGTAACCGGGGTCACTCGGTTACATATAATGTTGTCGTGGTATGCAACTCCAGTGTAGATTTGGGCTACTCCTTGCCTGCCAATGACAAGCATACCCATAACATGATGCAGCCACCACCATGCTTGAAAATATGAAGAGTGGTACTCAGTGATGTGTTGTGTTGGATTTGCCCCAAGCATTACGCTTTGTATTCAGGACAAAAAGTACATTTCTTTGCTCAAAGGGATATTCCATTTTCTTTTTTTTACACCTCTACCAAACGGTGTCCTTCTTTAGGCATTGAAAAACCTCCCTTGTCTTTGTGATTGTGTCTGTGCTTGAAATTCATTACTCGATTGAGGGACCTTACAGATATGAAATGACGTTGAAACAACGTGGAATAGACACTGAATTGACATCTGTGGGAAGTTAGAAAAAGTTATGAATCGTCATCAGATTGTCCAAGAAACCTCCAAGGTAACTAGCTAGCTAGCTTGTAATCCTGGAAGTATAGCCAACCCTATTATAATTGTTAGCTAAGATACAGTAATGTTACGCTAGCTAAATTATTTTGTGGGTTAATATAGAATTGGCTGGTGATATCACTGAGCTCAAGAGATAAAATTATTTTGCAGATGAGTTTCAAAGGAAAAGAACATAATTAAATTTTCATCCATTTTGGATTACAATGGCCTTTAAAAAAGTTACCAGAAGTGACCTTCTCACAGTCGTTAAACAAAATCTTGTATGTGTTTCCATTGGATTGTGTGTTCAGTTAAAAAAATATCTTGGGTTGATTCCTTTCATAACTGGGCAATGAAGTGGAGAGAGCGGACTGAGTGGTTCTTTGAAAGGCCCATTTGTAACCCAGTCACTGAGGATCACTGAGGAAGCTGCACTTACTGCCCAGCTCAGTAACGGAGTTTCCTTCTCTCTTTGGGAGACTCTCTCTCTGCCGGAAAAGGTTCTTTGTTTGTTTGTGTGTGTGTGTGTGTGTGTGTGTGTGTGTGTGTGTGTGTGTGTGTGTGTGTGTGTGTGTGTGTGTGTGTGTGTGTGTGTGTGTGTGTGTTGGCTGACTCAATGGGTCCTGGGCTGGAGACAAGGGTACACTAAGATCTCAGTCTCGAGCGGAGATTTGCGAGTTGTTGCCCCAATTTCAAACACACAGCTACACAGGTGCAGTGTCTACCTGACCCATTCATATTGGTAAACCACACTACACTGGTTTTGATCGTGAAGTTCTTTTCATTGAATTGCCCTCTCTGTAGTGTTTGGAACAATTGTATTTCAATGGTTCAATTGCTCTGTGGCGGTGTATGGATGCCGGACTTAGTTATTAATAATTAACTTAAGTGAGGTTAGAGTCCAAGCACAGTGGTTTGTTGAATGTTCACATGCATGCCTACTCTCCACCTTCACAGAACAAGGTGTCTTCAAGGCTCCTAGAAGAGACCTTTTCCCTGTAGTCCTTGGGAAGGATTTATAAACATAAACACGGACTGATATACAGAACGCTTAATCAAAAGCCCAAGGACTGATTTGACGTGAGTGGTGCAGATTTATCTCATACTGTTGTTTGCTCAGTAGGGAGAAAGTGTGTAGCTATTGAACATACCTAGAAGGGAAAGAGCATTAATCATTGTAAACTGTATATTATAGGCAAGATAATGGTGTGTGCTGAGACAAAGCTACAATTTGTTCCTCTGACACATGTCAAATAAATAGTCAGGTGTAGTGAAAGTTAGGACCACTAATGATTTACATAATCTTCTCTCAAAGTCCTGCCATCAGTGCAGTTAGCGCCATGTATTTTGGTGCAGTGTAGAGGTGCCGCCTGCGCTCAAAAAAGAGAGTTGAAAAGTTTTTTTTATGTCTATTGTAATTGATATATTGAAGCATGAAGCATTATACAGTATAATGACAGACAATAGAAAAACATTGTAATGCGACAGACACGAGTTTGGATGAATTGCAATGCATGCTGGTTATCTTTATCCTTGTGTGTTTAGATGGTTACATCTCTATACTGAATAAAATAATTGTTTTATTTATTTGCACACAAGAAACTACAAAACAATATGACAAAAGTTTAAAAGGCAAATGAAAAGAGCATGTGCAGGAAGGGTTAAAAACCCAAAGGCTTGTAGAGCACCTCCCCTTTTCTTATTTATAAAACAAGATAACTGCATTAAGTTTTTATAATAATGAACAAATCATGATAAGGAAAGTCCTTGGTGTCAGATTTGAATGGAACATCACATCAACACAGACCATTGTGACCCTGACAACCAATAAACAACCTTTACATCACTGGAGACAGACTTGCTTTTAAGTAATCTCTCTGAAAGACAGTAAGTTATTGCCATTCAAGTTGCCTCTATTATGTTTGTTGTCACCTATCCCAGCGCAAAACAGCAAAGTAGTGCGAAATCTTGTCTATTCTATTTCACTTTGAATCGCCATGACGACCGGACTGCCTTTTCTGGGAGAAAACAAAACAACATAATTAATTTCTCTAGGTTGCCACAATCAGGCCAATCTGCAAAGGACAATTTCGCTCTAAAATATCTGATTATAAAACTAATCTTAACCCAAAACTTAGCCATACCCCTAACCTTATGCCTTAACCTCTGTCCGTCCCCCAGGAAGAGGATGAAGTCCCGAGCCCCTCCTCCACCCCCGGCCCCCGAGCCCGCCCCCAGGAGAATCTTCCGTAACGCCGTGCCTGATGGGGGAGGCTCAGCGCAGGGCAGTATGGGCAGCATGGTGATGGACACCAAGGAGAACATGATGAGGACCAGCGTAGACCTCCACATCACTCTGCCTCAAGGCTACCAGACCAGCAGCACAGTGGACGGCAGGTGAGAGGCAACACACGCACACACCAACACACACACACCTCACATATGCACACGTACACATTAACCCTTGGACCCTCAATTCACAGATTCTGTTATGTATGTGGATGTGGCCTTGTTTGGTATCTGATCAGAGAGGCCTTTTCAAGGTTCCCTCAGTGGCCCAGAATCTCTGTGTGTGTGTGTGTGTGTGTGTGTGTGTGTGTGTGTGTGTGTGTGTGTGTGTGTGTGTGTGTGTGTGTGTGTGTGTGTGTGTGTGTGTGTGCGCACGTTGTGAGAAGCTGACCTGCCAGAGCCTCTCTGGACCTAATGAGGGTCTCTCTCTCTTTCTGCTGGAGCAGTGAGTGAATCAGACCAGGCCATCCAGGACTCCAGCCCTCATGCAGAAAACAAGACAAGGGCCTCTGTTAATGCTTTTAATGAGTGGCATGTGAGAGTTTCTAACAGTATTTTTTTTTTACCAATATAGGACAGTGGTCCCAGGTCTGTCTGAAGTCTTGCCAACTGCTCTGGACAGAAATAAAACAGATCTGGGATCAGGCTCATACAGTGGTCGTCATCTCTCTCACTTGGGGCCATATTTTCCATTTCCTTTTACTCTGTGTGATGCTCTTTGTATTTGCATTTGCATTTAAGTCATTTAGCAGACGCTCTTATCCAGAGCGACTTACAAGTACATACATTCATACTTTTTTGTACTGGTCCCCCGTGGGAATCGAACCCACAACCCTGGCGTTGCAAGCGCCATGCTCTACCAACTGAGCTACACGGGACTACTTTGCAAAGTAATTTGGGTAACACTTAATTTGGATAGTCCATCTTTAGACTATCAGTAACATTTCAACTAGCTATCTATACTAAACAAAAATATAAACACAACATGTAAAGTGTGGGTCCCATGTTTCATGAGCAGAAATAAAATTAACATTTCTAATACGAACAAAAAGCTTATTACTTTCAAATTTGGTGCACAAATTGGTTTACATCACTGTTACTGAACATTTCTCCTTTGCCAAGATAATCCATCCACCTGACAGGTGTGGCATATGAAGAAGCTGATGCTGGGGACAATAAAAGGCCACTCCAGAATGTGCAGTTTTATCACACGACACAATGCCAAAGGTGTCTCAAGTTTTGAGGGAGAGTGCAATTGGGATACTGACTGCAGGAATTTCCACCAGAGCTGTTGCCAGAGAATGTTTATTTCTCTACCATAAGCCACCTACAATATCGTTTTAGAGAATTTGACAGTACAACCAACCGGCCTCACAACCGCAGACCACATGTAACCACGCCAGTCCAGGACCTCCACATCCGGCTTCTTCACCTGCGGGATGGTCTGAGACGAGCCACCCGGACAGCTGATGAAACTGTGGGTTTCATTTATTTTATTTTATTTAACTAGTAAAGTCAGTTAAGAAGAAATTCTTATTTACATTGACGGCCTACCCCGGCCAAACCCTAACCCGGACGACGCTGGGCCAATTGTGTGCCGCCCTATGAGACTCCCAATCACGGCCAGTTGTGATACAGCCTGGAATCATACCAGGGTCTGTAGTGACGCCTCTATCACTGAGATGCAGAGCCTTAGACCGCTGTGCCACTCGGGAGCCCCTTTCGTTTGCACAAACAAAGAATTTCAGCACAAACTGTAAGAAAGCGCCTCAGGGAAGCTCATCTGCGTGCTCGTCATCCTCACCAGGGTCTTGACCTGACTGGTTTTCTGATCCACATCCATTTCCTTATATGAACTGTAACTCAGTAAAATCTTTTAACTTGTTGCATTTTTATATTTTTGTTCAGTATAGATTCACACGTTACTGAGCACAAATCACATCTCTATCCCTAACCTTAAACCTTATCTTAACCCTAAACTTAACCCTTATTCTTAACCTAACCCTAACCGTAACCTTAGCATACAGTTGCTTATCAACAGATAGTTTGTTGATAGTATGACCATCTGTAGAGCATTTACAGATGAAAAAAAAAAATCTGGACAATCCAAATTAAGTGTGTGTAACCGTCATTTGATTTATGGGAAATCAGTTTTGCTGTCCCAGTGCATGATAAAGCCCAAGGGAGTTTCATCCAGGTGTCATAAATGTCTTGTAATCACTTGGTTCATGTGTGCAGGAAGCAGTCAGACAACACCCTCTCCATTATGGTGTGTAAGGGTTTTGTCACACTTGTCAAACTGTTTTCATTATGATAGGGAATACAGATCAATGTGTTGTGTTTCCAGTGTCTTGTCAAAGCCTCATTTGCTAGCTAGATATGTTATTCTAAGAAGAAAGTTCTAGTATAAATTAATGCATTGTTATTTTCAAGTGAACCGTAACTCCCCATCCTACAGCTAATGTGTAATGCATTATGATGCAGTTGTAAGACCTGTCATGAGCGACCTTTGCTCTGGTCTTTACGTGTTGGTTGTTCAGAGCAGACCTTTAGCACTTTGGTCATATGAGCTGTCTTCTCCCAGCAGGCAGTAGAAAGCATCCTTGAGTTTCTCTCTGTCCTGGATTGACAGTTACCCTTTGACACCTCGTCAGTTGATGTTCTGTATTCCATGACATGGGACTTCATATGATGCTCAAAAACAGAACATTGTATCAGGATTTATTAAGACATTCTACATTCTCAAGTGAAGGATTTAGGACACTGGCCAGTCGGACTAGTAGACTGCAATTTTTACTAGCCCAGGTTACATTCTTCTAGCCAAATTTGTGCCATTTGAAATCCAAAATATCACTTGCCTGATGGGCTAGTTTGGCACATTTTCTACTAGCCCTATCTGCAAAGTACTAGCCTCAGGCTAGTTTAATTTCCATCCCTGCAGACATATATTATAAGTAGACCAGATGGGTAATTTATTGTCAATTGACTAAGGCTAGATTTCCTATCTGTAATTCATTTAACTTTCTAAAACGTCACTAAGTTCAGATCATTAAATCAGACTTTTATGTACCAATTTGCAGGCTTATCTAATGCTGTAAGCCGAGCGGCATGAGTGCCTGCCTTTGCATCACCCAGTGTAATTACAGCTAAAGGAGGTAACCCTATCTGTCAGTCAAGTCACATCCCAAATGGCACCCTATTCCCTATATAGTGCACTACTTTTGACCAGAGCCCATAGCGGTCTTGTCAAAAGTAGTGGTCCTTGGTCAAAGAAGTGCTCTAACTAGGGAATAGGGACTTACCTTGGTCTACTTTGTCCCGCTCCGCTCTGACTAGCCTATGACTCTACCTCCACCTGGCTTCCTGTCTGTGACTCAGCCTGGCTTCCTGTGCTGCTTTTGCCTCTGTGCAGCAAGGCGCTCATGGACCTGTTGGTGGATCTGTGCAGCCGGTACCACCTGAACCCAGCCTATCACACCCTGGAGCTGCTGTCCAGCGAGGGCCTGTCCCTAGCCTTCAAGCCCAACAGCCTGCTGGGGTCCCTGGACGTTGTTGCCATAAGCATCAGGGAGAAAGTGTTGCAGGACAAAGTGGTGCGGAAACCTCCGCCTAAAGTGCCAGAGGTGAGTACCTACTGATCCTGACCCTGATATAGATCTGTGTGTGTGTGTTTGTTTGTTACTGAGGATATGTAGCTGCATTGTGATTGTGAATAAGCAATTAGCTGTGTTTTATTGTAACCTGATTCATAGTTATCCTCTGTTTAGCCTTCCATGAATACACATGTATGTAGCACTTCATGAAGTTATTGGAAATGAGTTTGTTCTGGTCTGGGCCTTTTGCTGTTGTTGTAGTGCATGGGTGGGTATCGTTGACTGTTTTTGGGATACAATAAATAAGATGTTTTCAGCATTCATTGAACCTAACCTTTGACACCTGGGAAATGTATGAATCTCTATGTAACCATTGCGATCGCCCTTCTTTACCTTTTGACACTAAATCGTGGCAGCAGGAAAGGCCACAAAACCCCGAAAGGGCTCATGCTAAGGTAGGCAGCAGGTGTTATAGAGCCAGTCTCTAAGTCAGTGGGATTATTACCGGCTTTCGGTGGCTGATTGAGTGTCTTCTCGCTCTGTCTCCAGTGTCTCCTACCTACCTACCTACCTACCTAGCATGTGAATATTTCATGAGCCTTACCTTTAGTTACCATGCATTATTTCTACTCTACTCTCAGGCCTCCCTGGCCCTGGGGGCCCTGCTCCCCCTATCTCCCTTTGACCTCCCTTTGGCTGATGGCCATAGTCTGACACTATTTCACTCTGAGTCATCGACATTATGGGTAACACTTTACTTAAAACCAATCGGTATAATGCATTATGATGTGGTTGTAATGCATTTTATGACTTGTAATAAGCATGTACAGTATAGCCCCCCTTTGAACTGAGTGGTGTAAATTTAAGTAAGCATACATAATAATCTATTGATTTCGATGTATGGATTTTTATGTATTCCACTAACATTTGATAAATTGTTGCCTAAAAATATGCTTAGATTCTTTTTTTATAAGTTGCCTCAGTAAGTATTAGCAAAGAACCACACACAAAAACAGTTGTGCTTGTGATTGTTACACACTCTTGACTGGTAAGTGGTTGACATGATGTTTTCAGAAGGAGTCTTGAAGTCTGTACATTGTGTACTGGTGTGTGACTGTCATGGCCTCCGTGAGAACAGTATCTTTGTTGTATGTCCCAAATGGGACCCAACTTCCTATATAGTGCACTACTTTTGACCAGATCCCTATGGGACCTTGTTAAAAGTAGTGCACTATATAGGGAATTGTGTGCCATTTGGGATGCAACCTGTGTTCTTCATAACAACCACCTCAATCCTCTTAGTGCTGCTGGCACTGTTGTTATGATCTCTCTCTATGGGTACACCAAACACCCTGGGACTGACCAGTCATTGGCTGCCCACACACAGGCCCTCTCTGTCAGGCCTCAACTTGGCTCCCAGCCTCAGTTACCTCAGTGCTAGTCTTGAATGACCCCCCCCCCCCCCCCCCCCCCCCCCCCCTAGGTCTGTCAACAAATGTCTACGTTCTAGGGGAAAAGCTGAAAGTAGAGCGTAACCTCTTTTAAGTGAGGTGGAGTAAAGTTTTTAGTTAATCATGGTTTATCTCACGAGTCTGACACCCACTTTTTGTCTCTCCCTCGCTCTCTCTCAATATTTTCCACGCTAGTTTTTCCCATTGGATGTGTACTGCTGAGATCTTTACTTTCATGTCCCATTTAATTACTGAACTTAGACCTGGGTTCAAATTGTATATTTATGAGCGTTTGATTGAGCCCGCCTGAAGTGCCAGATCGGCAGGATTGCAGACAAGCTCAAGATCAAACGAATACTATTTGAATGTAGGAGGTTCTCTAATACTCTTTAATACTGTGTCCATCCATTGGCACTAAAGTCACTCTGTCTTCCCTGTAAAGAAAACGGTGCGTCTGGTGGTGAACTACCACAGGAGCCAGAAGGCGGTGGTGAGGGTGAGTCCCCTGGCGCCCCTGGAGAGCCTGGTCCCAGTCATCTGTGAGAAGTGTGAGTTTGACCCGTCCCATGTTCTGCTGCTGAAGGACAATGTCAGCAACCATGAGCTGGAGCTGGACAAGTGTCTGAGCGAGCTAGGCATCAGAGAGCTCTACGTACTGGACCAGACTCTTGGTAAATAAACCACCTTAAACCCACATCTCCCTCTACCTCTTCCTGTAGAATGGTGACACATTTCTTGCCAACTATGGTTATTGGTACGACAATGATTATAGGAGTTGACAAGACAGCACAACCAGATCTGGGACCAGGCTACTCCACGTCCTCACATGATATCTACAGTGTTAGCCTGGTCCCAGATAAAATCAAGTTTGGAATGTTAAGGAGTTGATATTGTAGCACAAACAGATCTGAGATCAGGCTAACTGTACCAACCTATCTCTGTTAACAAACTATTACTGTTCCTCTTATTCTTCTCAACCTGTTTAATCGTATATTTAATTTGAGCTCTCTCCGTCGTTTTCTGTCACGCTTTTAAACCCTGATTGCATCTATAATCAGCACTCACACGTGAGATTGTTTTGAATCAAAGTAACATGCATTACCTTCTTACTGCAGCTAGCTACATCTGCGCCTGTAATGTTTACATGGAGTGTAATTCAGTCTGGGATAGTTCATTTTATCAGGGTGGCGCTGCAGAATATATATAAGTGAGCTTGTGTTTACATATTTGGTTAAATGAGCTTTGATAAGCACATGCCTTCCAGGGTGTGTACTCTTCCCCCTATGACTCTGCCCTTAGAGAGGCAATATAGACGGTTAGTCATTAGAACACTACCTACAAAGCGTAGTGAGATGTACTGATGCTTGAGTTAAACTAGAGACAGTTGTCAAATACCATAGTCAGTGTTGTTGGTGGTTTCACTGTTTCCCTCTTTTCTGTAGGCAGGGGTGGGAGGGGTGGGGGATTGCATAGCCAATGACATGGGAAATGCTGCATAGTTTTGATAAAGAGAGAATCTTTTATAGTTAAGGATGGTCTGCATTGTTACAAGGGCCCTTAATGTTGTTGAAATCCTGTGATTATTTCCAGTTCGTCAACCTAAAATGGCTTCTGCACCTGCTCTAAATTACTCAGGTATTACTGTCTGTATGCTGCTTATTGTTCCCATCCACAATGCTGTAGTGACATTACCTGTAGCTTAACAGTCACTTGTCCAGTCACATTAACCCCGTTTTGCCGTTCCTTTTCTCCTCGCTTGTTTTGTTTGTTTGTTTTACATATCTTAGATCAAATATAAGATACAGTCAATGTTATTTCCCTTTCTTTCTGGCTTACAGTGTGTGATGACTGTTTGTTAAATTTATTTTCAGAGGTTGAAGAATAGATGCACTGTCATATTGGAAAAGTTTAGTTGCAGTGCCATCTACTGTTGAAACTGCCTGATTGTTGAGGCTTGAGAGCGTGTGTTTATGGAGAATACTTTTTGTTGTATGCATGGTTAAAAACGTTTAATAACTGGCATGACTTGCATAATGTGGTATAGTAGTATAGTTCTAGCTGTGGTTTATTTCATCCCATTGGTTAATGAATGAACTGCATGAATGAATGAACCTATATTTTTAGCTCAGTGAGCCAACCCTTTCATTTAGGAGTGAACTGAAACCTATTGTCTGTCCGTTCATTGTTAGAATACTTCTGTTCCAACACCTCAAGTGTCGGTGGGGCCGAGAAGAAAGGTCTGCTCGGATTCTTAAAGTTCAACAGAAGGAAATCAAAGGTAAGACGGCACAGTTCACTTGTGTTCCAACAGAGTGACATTTATCCCATTGGCTTGGCTAATTAACACCAAAATACCATCTAGAACATAGAGTGTGTGTCTGCAGATCAAGCTGACTTTAAACTGTTGACTTACTATTAATGTATGTTGAAATGCAGGAAAAGGAAGCATATATATATTTTTTTTATTGGAATAATTTGATACTTAAATCTTCTACTTAAATAGCTACTGTTATTCTTGAGCTCAACATATGATGGCTTTCCATAAAAATAATTAGTCTTATAGATTTGACTGTCCCCGTGGAAAGGGCTTTTTAACCCTAGCGCTGTACGAGTACTGCTATCATCTGTCAAATAACTGCAATAACTGCATGTCATGCTTGTATTGTAGTTGCATTCTGATGTATTGCATGTTAGATGTACATTCCATTTCAGACTGAAGAACAGTCGCCTACTATGGACATGGATGGTCTTGATAATAATATTATTCAAAATACTGAAAAACACTACAATGTAAGTACTACTAACCCTCCTGAAATGTCTGGGTGTGGTACTTGACATCTTGCATTATATTTTCTTTCAATACTCCAATCTCATTCAATAAGTGCAATCTCATTCATTTTGCAGGAAGATAAATTATGCTTTTGAGTTCTATTCTCTTGTAGATGTTCCAAAACCCACCACCTTGTAACAGATAGTGTTTTATGCCCCACAAAAAATTAAAACACATGAGGTCAACTTTGGTTTTCTTTTCAGTAGGGTTGCAAAATTCCCATAACATTCCCAAAATCCCAAGTTTTTCCAGAAATCCTGGTTCTACAATTCCAAGAATAAGTTGGGAATAAGCAGGAAATCCAGAACTCTCCAACAAGGATTTCTGGAAAACCTAGACATTTTGGGAAAGCTACCATTTATTTTGCAACCCTACTTTTCAGCCTGTGTGCCTCCTCTCGATATAGCTGATTGTCTGTTCTGCTTAATTACCACTAGAGGGCAGACTTGACAAGCTGATTCCCCTCAGTCAATTACAGTACCTTGAAGGATTTAAAGTTTCTGCAGCAAGTCAACCTGAAATAAATTAAAGCCTTGAATTACTGCTTAATCTTTGATCAGCTTTACTCAGTGACACACATAATGTATTTAATAGTAAGTTTGTATTACAATAGTAGTTATAGCAGTAGGGCCGGTTTCTTGGGAATAGTTTCTACTCCATCGTGGAGTTCTTTGTATGTGGTGTGCATGTGTGCTAAAACATTATTATATTAGAGCAAACATTGAACAGGCTACCTGTTTGGAAGGTAATTTAATCAGTTTTATACAATTACAGAGGAATCTATTACAGGCAGCCATCTGGGATACACCTCAAATCAATATGGGGATTTTATTGGATTTCCCATAAGACCTTGGTGGATCTCTCCTGCTCATTTGAGTCAAGCCCCAGGGCGCGCACACACACACACACACACACCCTCTGTGTCCTTTGTGATGATGTTACATCATCATACTATACCTGGCTACATTTACTCTGATATCTGGATACCATTATTGGCCGAACAGATGGCAAGATTTGTTGAGAACGGTTCATAACACAGACTGAAGTAGAACAGAATTGCATCTATGATACAGTGTACAGTCCTGCATTGGACAAACTGATGGACCGATATGTTGAAGACTGTGTACATTGTGTATGATCTAAAGGAATGAAAACGATATTGCTTTGCTTATAAGACACCGTTCTAGAGATGCTAAGTCACGCCAGAAATGATCCTGTCTGTTTTCCCAGAGTTTTTTTTTTTATTGTACAGAAGAAAACTATTTCAGATCACATTTTGTCCTTGGAGAGGACAATAAGGGCGTGTTGCTAACTCTAAATCATCATAGATGGCCATGTTCGGTTCTATCTGTCTCTAGTCTTGGCAGTGAGTACTCCACTTACAATGCATTTCCACCTTGGATATGCATGAGTAATAGGCATTGTGGTTAGATCTCAGATTTCCTCCAGCATGGAATTACAGATGTTCAGGTGAACTTTTCCCAAACTTTAATAACAAAGAAAGACTCAATAGCTTTTTTGGCTCCGGTCTGTAACTGATTTAAGGTTACATAACGTATGCTACGCATTCATGGCAATTCCCTGCATGGAACATTCCGTTCCAACAGCTGAGTACAACAACAGCACGGATCCCAATTCAAAGTTACCGTAGTCACTACCTAAATTTGGAACGTGTGTTTGTGTTGGTCTTTCAAAATTGAACATGCAGTGGATGTACTGAGGGACTTTCAGAGAGCCGGGATATTAACCGTTTAGCCACACTCCTCCTTCAAATACACAGGCATTGAGCATGTTGCTCTACCAAGGAGAGGAGGTAACATTGAGATCCTACTACTACAAAGGGAGGCTTACTGGATATCCTATCTAAAAACATTGACCCCTAGTGGTCTGAATATTGACTTTGATCTCAGTCCCTTCTTATGAACAATTCTCTCTTTTATGAACAAGTTTTATAAATGTATATATTCTTTCTACAGCTTATTAGCGTACACCTAATATGTTCCCTCTGTTGATGATGATGCTTATTATACATTAAGGTTGAACCAAAATATTACATGTAAAAAATACAAATGAAATCGGAAACAATTAAATATGTGAAATTGAATGAAACAATAATTTATGTTGATGCTAATATTGTGTGCAATGTTCAATTATGTTTGCATATGATAACAATAGCCTAATATATTTAATATGCCATAAACTATTGTTTTTTAACAGTTTCACTCAATTCATTCTAATTAACATATTCATTATGACACACCCCTCACTATTGTCATTGGTTGCACTGTTTGTCTACATAACCTGGTTCAAGTATTCATGACATTTCACTGAAGAAGACACAGTGATGCCGAAACGTTGGTGATTTATCCAATAAATTACTGGGTTTATATATGGAGTGTGCGACTCTTTATTTTTGTAGTTTATAGTTTATTCTCTGTTAGTCAGCACCTCCACACAAAATAATTTTTCTGGGTGTGCACCAGCTCATGTTTTTTATTGGTCTTTCATAATTGAACATGCAGTGGATGTACTGAGGGACTCTCAGAGAGCCGGAATATTAACCGTTTAGCCACACTCACATGTGAGAAGGTCGCCATGAACACATTAGCACAGCGTGAAAAGTTCATCAGGGGAGGAGAGGGTTGGCCGCTGGCCAAGAATCACTCCCCAGTCCCTGCTGAGCGCTGTCTGATTTCTAAAAATGCTTTTCAGGCCCTTTCTCTCTCGTGACATGGGATCAACCAGCAGAAGATTGAGGCTTTGGATTTACTGGAATATTTGCATATACATACTGTACATGTATATGTACAGTAGAATATATTTAGGCAGCATCCAATAGAAGGGAATAGAGTAAAGCTGACTAATGCACTGTGTAAAGTATGCCATGCCATCTATTCTTGGGATGCAATTATGCCCATGTATAAATCATGTGGTCCTCTGTAGCTCAGTTGGTAGAGCATGGCGCTTGCTATGCTAGGATAGTGGGTTTGATTCCTGGGACCAGCCATACATAAAATGTATACACGCATGACTGTAAGTCTCTTTGGATAAAAGCATCTGCTAGATGTTATATTATTTAGTCAGGAAGATCTAGTAGGTGGGAGAGGCGCGTGTCTTAAGAGAAGATCAAAGTTAAACAGGATGTGAAGGTCATGAAGATGAATGGTGTCGACTTAGTTGATCCAGACTCTGTTCTTAGAGCGGGGCAACAGTAAATCTACTGCAGGGTTCCAAGACTCCAGCTATGTCTTTGTTACATACGTATTTTTCTCTTTGCTCTACATTACTGTATAGTAGCTCGGTCTGCTTTTCCAAGCTTACGCAATATGCAAGCATTTGGCAACTCACATCTCCCTCAAAGTCACACTGCCTCTCCTTAGTAGACTAGAATAATTTGATTGCGCTTGCCTGGTGTAATGGAACCAATGAAATAGTCCCACTCCAGGCAGGCTCAATCAAATTATGAAAAATATTTGAAAGAAAACATACTATTTTTGCCCAGGTCTGAATACCTTTGACTGCTTTTCTCTCCCTCCTGCACATTTTCCATTCATTCTCCCCACTGTGAGAAGTGCTTAGTTCACTGATTACATCTAATGACTAGAACTTAATGTTTTAGTAATTTTTTTTTTTTTTCATGACTACTTTGATCCTCTGCCCAGGAATGGTCTGAAATGCTGTGTCATTTTGACTTAATACACTTTCTTTTCTTATAACCACCCCACTATCGTTTATAGATGTATATCTTTGTTCCTAGTTGTGCTACAGTACAGAGACAGAAGCTTAGGACATTTCAGATAGCCTGGACTCAGATTTGTGCAGTTTGTGCTGTCTTGCCAACTCCTTTTTTTGATCACTTGGCACGACATTGACCGTAGGAGTTGGAAAGGCAGTGCAAACAGATCTGGGACCGGGCTAAGTTTCAGATGCTTAGGAAAGCCTTTGATCATTCTTTGATCGTCCCCCATTGCTCAGCAGCATCCCTCCCAGACAGACAGATGGTGTATTAGCGAGGCGGCGTAGCTACAGAATGGTAATAAAGCTGACTGCAGCTGTCACAACTGTCACAAAGCATCCTGATTCAGCAGGGATCTGAGAGCCGCCTCCTTGCAGACTAGACTGTTGTTTCTTGGAGACAGACCCAACCCTAAGTTTTGTATTAGCTTAATGTACCACTGCAATAACAGGCCATGATGAAGCTATGCAGATATTTTATATTCAGTCCTTGGCCCTTGTTAGTCGGAGTCCCAAATGGCACCCTATTCTCTCTATAGTATTATGTGTCCTTGTCAAAAGTAGTGCACAACATAGGGAATAGGGTGCCACTTGGGACACAACGTTAGTGAATAAAGGGCATGACCCATGCTCACCCTTCAGGACTGGCCCTTGACATTTCCACTGTCCACCATATCAACCTGTGATTTTGGGTTTCTGAGACCATTTAGAATTATCTGACCTTTAAATGCCACTCAGTTCATATGTAGCTCTGTTCCGTGTGTTTATAATTGTGTGTGTGTGTGTGTGTGTGTGTACATGCAGGTATATGTCTGTGTGTACTCACACATCTGTTTGTGTGAATGTGTCATCTGTCTGTGTGCCATTATTTTTATGTTCTCTCTCTACCTCCTCCTCCAGGGCCTGTCCACGGTGTCCATCGTGCCCTGTGTGGAAGCGCGACCCAGCACCCTGGGCCAGTCCCAGTCCGTCATGAACATCTCCAGGATGTCCCCCAGGATAGAGCTTAAGAAAAGGCGGGCTCCCCCGGCCCCCACTCCCTGCCAGGGCTGCTACACACTGGAGGCCTACCAGGTGAGAGGGCAACACACACACACACACACACACACACACACACTTCAGGTCATGGTGACCTGTGTTGAGATCAACAATTGCAACATTGGCTAAACATTTCCTCTAATCTCCTTGTGTTGTTTGTGGATCTAATAGCAATAGTAGTAGTGTTATTTCTCTTCTCGTGGTGTTGTTGTGGGAAATGTTGTTTTTTTTCACCATGTTTTGTTGGCTCTAATGGTCTGATTTCCTCCTGTTGGAGCGAATGGGGTTTGTCTGGAACTGTGTGTTGTGGTCATAGTGACCGTTACTAACAGGAACACACTGCTTAATCTGTGAAATGGATTACATTCTAAATGCCACCCTATTCCCTATATAGTGTACTACTTTTTTACCAGGGTCTATAGTGCTCTGGTTAAAAATAGTGCACTATGTAGGGAGGGTGCCCTTTGGACAACGACTCCTGTTGAGAAGCACAAGGTGTCCACACAGTATTCTGTGTACTACTCACGCTGTTCTTCCAATCAGGATTTAATTTGGGTTTATGTTGTCGTGGCGCCCAGTTTTTTTTCTCTCTGCTGTCTGTTGTTATTATACCCTTTATAGCGACAATTGATAACCTTTCAGACAATTAATTAAAGTGCCGCATCAGAAACATTCAGTATTGTTTCCCTGACTACAATAAACGTAGCTAATTGATGTGCTGTTGTGTTGTTTTATGCAGTCTTTTATGGTAGGGTAGCTAGATGTGTTTTCTTTTTACTAAGTGTCTTGGTAAATCATGGTATTTAATGAACTTTAACATACTTTTTTAGTGTAGAGTGGTCTGCACGCAGGCAGCAGGCAGCCAGGTTGCATGCAGGCAGCTTGAGATTATTTGATTGACAAGTAAAATGCCTGTTCAATGGTGCATCTATCTCGAAGGTTTTCGTGTTGGCATTTAAAAAGCCATAGCGTACCGTTACAGACAAACAAACATGCTGTAGGCGCCACATTCCATATGTCTGAAAAGGGTATTAGACACTGTTCAGAAACACCACACTGATGACGTCTTTATCAGTCCGTTCACTCAGAGATAAGCAACACTAGCTGTGCCGTGACTCGCTAGCACGGATGAGACAAAGTATTGTGTTTGGAAGATGGCTGGCTGCATGTTGAGACACATGGCACATGGGCCTGATGTACCCGTTTGTGAGGGTTAGACAAGGACAGAGAGATCAGATGAGGACAGAGTGCCTGAGGGACGGGATGGCTGCTCTTAGGTCTCCTTTCCGTGAGCCTGAGCTACTGGTAGGATGGCTATTGTTGTAGTGATGACAATCTGTTCCCCTGCGGTATGACTACACTCTAAATAGCAAAAGGTGCTATATAGAACCTAAAAGGGTTATTTGGCTGTACCCATAGGAGAACCTTTTGAATAACCATTTTTGGTTCCAGGTAGAATCCTTTTGGTTCCAAAAAGGGTTCTCCCAGGTCAAATTCTTATGGAACCAAAAAGGGTTCTCCCTGAAACCAAAAATAAGATTTTTTTTTTTTTTTTCTAAGAATGTTAAACTGGGAATTACGAGACCTCACGATACGATATTATCACGATGCTTAAGTGCCGATACGATATGTTTTGCGACTCTAACGATTCTATATGTATTGCAATTCAATACTGTGATTTTAGATCAAATCATTGTTCCAAATACATTGCTCACCATATGTCTACTGCAGAGGGACAAGAGAGAGCCATGAGAAAACAAGTTGTTTTGATCAGTCAAGGAAATAAAGATGCTGAAAACAAATTGGCTCTCAATTTAAAAAGAAGATGGAGAACACGCTATGGAGGAAAAATACTAGAGTTTTGGTGCAGGTACAGCCAACTAGCACAAAAATAATATTGCGATATTGTCAAAAACTATATATCGTCAAAAATAACATCCGATTGGTAACTGTATCAATCCCCCCCCCCCCCCATCACTAGTCATGACCCTCTATTGATCTCAGTACGGTATCAATTTACAATCAATAGTCAAGCCCAAGGCCTTATTGAATCAAATAGCCAACTGGGTTTATCTGGGGTCAAGACAAAAAAAAAGAGTACTGTACATCCCAAATTGCACCCTATTCCCTTTATAGTGCACTTCAAAGGGAATATGGTGCCATTTGGCACTGTGTACATCTAACATGTTGTGCTGAAGGAGTGTTTCAGGCCTTTATTAGGCAATTAGCTGACATTATGATTTGGACAGGAGTAGGCTAACATGCTGACGATACGGCAAACGCACGTGTGCGACGTTGCACACATGTTGATTTTGTCCATACACACTAGACGCGATCAGGACACGCAGGTTGAAATATCAAAACAAACTCTGAACCAACTATATTAATTTGGGGACAGGTTGAAAAGCATTAAACATTGATGTCAATTTAGCTAGCTAGCTTGCTGTTGCTAGCTAATTTGTCCTGGGATATAAACATTGGGTTGTTATTTTACCTGAAATGCACAAGGTCCTCTACTCTGACAATTAATCCACAGATAAAAGGGTAAAAGTGTGTTTCTAGTAATCTCTCCTCCTTCAGGCTTCTTCTTTTTTGGACTTTATATGGCGGTTGGCAACCAACTTAAGGTGCATTACCACCACCAACTGGACTGGAGTGTGGACCTCAGTTCATTTTTCAATCACCCATGTTCAATCACCCACACATATGCTACTAAAAACCAATGAGGAGATGACACGTAGGTATATGCTCCTAAAAACCAATGAGGAGATGGGAGAGGCGGGACTTGCAGCACATCACGCGTCAGAAATAGAAGCAAGTTTTATTTTAGCGCCTGGCTACGCAGTCGCTCATTGACACGCGTGAACATTGTGGCTGCAATGATTGCAGCGCTCGCACATGCGGCGTGAGCGATGTGGTCAGCATGTAAGAGGTCATGTTTAGAATGCCTTTTGTGACATGGCCTAGCCTATCATCCTGAGCTTTCCGCTTCAGGGTTCGGTAATAGGTTTTACACAGGCAGGCAGGCACACTTGTGTAAGCCTGTTTGGCATGCTGGAAAGGTAACATCAGACTCAGGCTTGTGCAACAGTAGTCTCTAGACAGACTGTTAACACAAACGCTGGTTTTGGTTCTGAGATTGCAGTAATAATGCAGCAGTGGATGAGGTGTGTTTTGGTGGCACAATATCAAATATGTATAAGTGGGGTGTCGTGTTTCCAGAGGCAGACATCAGCTTGACAGGCTCTTTATGCCAATGTTACTGTTACTTTATACCGTTTGCTGTATCTCTTGGATGAGATGGCATTAATAAACTCAGAAGACCACTGAAGGGAAGGGGGTTAGGTAGGTTAGGTTAGAATAGTGATTGGTCTAAGAGACTTGGAGCCTACTGTAGGAACACAGTGTTGTACATGATCCTAGTTGGAATTCCAGATTCCTTGCTCCTTTTTTTCCCTGATGCTGGGAATCTTCCAACCAGGATTTCTGGGAAACCTGGGAATCTTGGGAAAGTCACCAGAATGTTTCAATCCAACTCTAAGGAGTGTTATTCTTCTCTGAATCTCAGTAGTTGACCTGATCTGTTCTCAAGTATTTAAATCAACGGTACACATGTCACGGAGCCTACTGAATATATTCTGTTTTTCTCTGCAGCATGGCTCTTAGTGATGTTGATGTATCGACTCCTGGCTTTGCTTTCAGGGTGGACCTGCCAAGCAGCCCCTGAACAGTACAGTCTGAGGCAGCATCCCTATTGGTCCTGGTCAAAAGTAGTGCACTATGTAAGGAATAGGGTACCATTTGGGACGTAGCCTCAGACTCCATCCCATCAGGGGGATAGCTGGCAGCACAGGCTAAGTGTGATTGATTGAGATGGCTAGCATTACCTGCATAAACCATTCCTTAGGGAGATGTCATAATCTGAACCAAGAGGGGTTTAGTCTTTCATAACAATCCGTCATTGGCTTTTTGTACTGCAGCGATTTTAATCCACTTTAATGTAGCCTACCGTTTTAATCTATTTTAGCGAGATACAAGTTGTCTGTTTACAATCTTGCAAGGTTTGGATATTTCTACATTGGGCTGATGGTACCATTCTCAGTAATAGTTGTGGTCCTTTTATTTATTTTTAAATTGAATTTGTGGGGAAACCTCATGAAGGTTTTAATCAGTAGTGTTTTAAAATGTTCCACATTCTGTAAGGTCACACTTTTTGATGGTCACACATGATGCCTTTAAGAGGAAGCTTGTGATCTGAGTCATATGTTTGCAATCCCTCAGTTAGGCCTACATGATTGCTACGCAAGTAAACCATGTGGCTGCAGAACACTTTGAGTTAGAGTGAGAATGGTTGGTGTGGAAGCCTTAACTTACTCAACGCCTCTCTGAATTGGACTATTCAAGTGGCCTACCTTGGTTGTTCAGCCCATCTGCTGACAACCTCCATTTCCTTTGTAAATGATATTCTATCACGTAAGGCCATGCAGTTTATTTTAGGATGTCTTGTTTCACTTCATGCAAAATTGCTAGTGTATATATTAGGCAACACTGTGGATGTTTCAGTTTGACAGGCTGTGGAACAGTGTGATTTAAAATAAGTGGCAAACAGAAGCATGGGCAGCTCTAATAGTTTTGAGTGCCGGTTTAGGGTGTATCCCATATGGCACCCCATTCCCTATATAGTACACTATTTTTGACTAGAGCCCTGGTCAAAAGTAGGGCACTATATAGGTAAGTGTTTCCCAACCCTGGTTCTCGAGTACCCCCAACAGTACACATGTTTTATTGTAACCCTGGACAAGCACACCAGATTCAACTTGTCAAATAATCATCAAGACCTCAATGAGTTGAATGAAGTGTGTTTGTCCAGGGCTACAATGAAAATGTGTACTGTTGGGGACACTCAAGGACCAGGGTTGGGTAACACTGATATAGGGGATAGGGTTCCATTTGGGAGTCTCTCTATCATGCTCCTTTCCTCTTTCCTAAGGAAGAAAACGTTGTGTTCTCAGGAACAAAGGAAGAGGCCCCTAATGCCAAAACAAACAGCCCACTGGAACTGTGTAGTCTACCATCTCTGTGTGTGTGTGTGTGTGTGTGTGTGTGTGTGTGTGTGTGTGTGTGTGTGTGTGTGTGTGTGTGTGTGTGTGTGTGTGTGTGTGTGTGTGTGTGTGTGTGTGTGTGTGTGTGTGTGTGTGTGTGTGTGTGTGTGTGTGTGTGTGTAAATCTAATGAAGTAGTGGTGGCGTCTTCTCACAGAAATGTTGTGGGGAATGTTGTTTTTTCACCATGTTATGTTGGCTCTAATGGGCTTCTTTCCTCCTGTTGGAGATAATGGGGCTTGTTTGGAGCTGTGTTTATGTTCACATTTAAATCATTATTATTTCCAAATCACAGTCTCACAGTTAAGTTTTTGAAAGAATTGTTTTGTACCTCAAAGAATGACAAAAAACCTAGGCTTTGTTGTGGTTTTATGTTGGAATGTAATCTTAACCTTAGCAGACAAAGTAATATCCAGCACTGATAAAGATATAATGGAATGTTTTCACTACAGTTGGCAGATTAGTCCACACTTCGTCTACAGTAGTACATTGGTTCTCTATTTGAAGTGGATTTATGCCATGAGCACTGATATACTTTTACTTTCAAATCGGTGTATGTGTGTGCATGTACGTGTGTGTGTGGTCTGACCATAAAGAGCCTCTAAATTCACTGTGCCAGCTCTGGAGTGGTGTGCTGTATTGAGTAATTCAAAAGCTGGAGCTTTGGCAGCCAGGGGACTGAGCCTGCATCCCCCTATTCACTTAATAGTGCACTACTTTTGACCAGGGCCCATAGAGCTCTAGTCTAATGTAGTGCACTATGGGTCCCATTTGGGACATAGACCAAATCAACCATTAAGGAGTGAGCTAGCATTCCTGCAGGATTAGGGGGTAGAAAAGCTATAGACATATTTGACTGAATGATAGCATTGAGTGGCAGCATATCAGTGTATAGTAAATGTGATTTGATACAGTCTGTGATATAGAGTTAGTAGAGCTGGGAGATGGGTTGTGCAAGTGGTAGGTAGGCAAGTCTGACTGGGTGAGAGAGTGCACAGCAGTTTGGGCATGGCTCATGGAAAATCACCTCAGGCTTGAAAATGCAATGAAAGTAGCAACAAGCCATAAAAAATGATTTGTCAAAACTTTTTATTTTTTATTCCTTGAACGTGGTTGAAGTAAGTCAGAATGTCCTTTTTATTTTTATATTCTAAGAAAAGACATGTGGTGTTTCTCTGGGATTGAGTCATTGTGGTTACAGCACTGTGTTACTTACCGCCCGCCACCTTGCACTTCTTTACAGAGGTAGAGTTGCATAAACTCCCTGAACTGTGTATGCACCTCCACCATCACACCACCGTTCATACTTGTCGGTCTCTGGCATACCATAGCATGTGGGGCAAAGTTGAAGCTGTAATGGAGCACTGAATGGGATATGAAGATGGATGTGTGTGAACGTATGTGTGCATGACCATGTGGGTGCACATGTGTGACTGATTGGCTGCTCTTCAAAGTGAAAGACAATACAGTGCAGCTGAACGAAGCGACGGCGTCCTCTCACAGACTGCAATGAGGCCATTCTCTATGAATGCTCCATACTACAGTTGTACTGGAGTGTAAACATACCAAGGGAATTGATTGTGTTGCTCAGCTATGGGGTACGGTTTAAAGTGGCTGAGTGGTGTGCTTTGGGATTTAGAGGAGCCAATTTAAGTCTGGGGAACATGTACATAAGTTTGGCCAAACGGAGACCAAAGCTTCCCTTGCTTAGTATAACCCTGCGTGGCAATGGTTTAGCTCCCGTCTAAACCTGATATATATTTTGGAAGCATAACGACAGCAATATAAACCATTTGCACGCACACTTTAGAGAGTGATGAATATTTCTCATTGGACCATACGTTTACTGGATAGTTTTGAGACAGTGAGTTGTGTCAGGTCAACTTTGTGGATCTAATGGAGCATGTAAGATGAGGGAGCATGGGGAACTAGTCTGTCAGTGGTAGAGTGAATAGTAATACCAGAGTAATGGCTGTCTGTCTCTGCCATGAAGATAGAGGGCTCTGGATGACTACTTTAAAATGGAGATAGCTCTCAATGGGGCTGCCCATGCTGTCACACAGGATGCCATTTGCAAGGATAGAACGTGTGCTGTCTTTCCATATCTATGGTCTCTGTAGTGGAGGACTGGCTCATTGAGTTCATAGACAGCTCACCAGTTGACATACGGAGAGACGACAGTAGTACAGACAGTTTGTAGCAGGGGGAAAATTTGTCAAAGATCGACGGAAGCATTGACCCATTTTAATACATTGTCTTCACATTTGAGGTAAATTTTTTACTTCACCTTTGTACCATATTTGCACACGTTGCACACACACAAATAGAGTTGAGGCTGACGAAAATATATAGTACGAACTTGATCGGTGCTGTCACACACATTAAATATTTAATGTGTTGTTCTGATTAAAGAAGCAATAAAACTGGCCTTCTTTAGACTAGGTGAGTATCTGGAGCATCAACATTTGTGGGTTCAATTACAGCCTCAAAATGGCCAGAAACAAGTAACTTTATTCTGAAACTTGTCAGTCTATTCTTGTTTTGAGAAATGAAGGCGAGAAATTGCCAAGAAACTGAAGATCTCATACAACGCTGTGTACTACTCCTTTCACAGAACAGAGCAAACTGGCTCTAACCAGAATAGAAAGAGGAGTGGGAGGCCCCGGTGCACAACTGAGCAAGAGGACAAGTACATTAGAGTGTCTAGTTTGAGAAACAGACGCCTCACAAGTCCTCAACTGGCAGCTTCATTAAATAGTACCCGCAAAACACCAGTCTCAACGTTAACAGTGAAGAGGTGACTCCGGTATGCTGACCTAGGCAGATTGGTGTTGCTGGCTTCCGGGTTAAGTGGGGCATTGTGTCCAGAAGCAATGTGGCTTGGTTGGGTTATGTTTCGGAGGATGCACGGCTCTTGACCTTCGCCTCTCCCGAGTCCGTACGGGAGTTGCAGCGATGAGACAAGACTGTAACTACCAATTTGGATACCACGAAATTGGTGAGAAAATGGGCTAAAAAATGTATGTGTTGTATTGGATTTATCCCAAACATAACATTTTGTATTTAGGGCAAAAAGTGAAAGACTATTTTAGAATTGAAGTTTTAATGTTGCTTTTCCACCTTTTTTGAAGTATTACTTTATTGCCTTGTTGAAATCAGGATGCATGTTATGAAATATTTATATTCTGTACTGGCTTCCTTCTTTTCAACCAGTCAATTAGATTACTATTGTGGAGTAACTACAATGTTGTTTATCCATCCTCCGTTTTCTCCAATCACAACTATTTCGAGATGAGGCTTATGCGCCCAAACTCACACAACACCTTTTTTGATCAATGTAAAGCTTTAGGTCACACACAACATTACGGTCAAATAGGATTCATGGGTAACAAAGAAAACACCAGGTTAAAAAAAATCTATGGGTCATATTCGATTCTGATCTAAATTTCGAATCACACATTAAGAATGTGACAAATAGCTTTTTACCACCTGAGGAACATTGCCAAAGGTGCGGCCGTTTCTATTTCAGGCTGATACAGAGAGACTCATCCATACTTTTGTTACAAGCAGGCTTGACTACTGTAATGCTCTCCTGTCTGGTCTGCCCAAGAAAGTCACTGGTCAACTGCAAAATATACAGAATGCTGCAACATGGGTACTGCCCAAGACCAGACGGAGAGCCCACATTACACCGGTTATAAAGTCTCTGCACTGGCTGCCTCTGAGTTTTAGAATTAATTTTAATATTCTTCTATTGGTTTTTAAATCAATCCATGATTGTGCACCCCAATACATGTCAGACATGCTTTTGAATTATCTACCCAGTAGGTCCCTCAGGTCCTCTGGCACTGGCCTTTTAACTATCCCAAAGCCTAGGACCAAAAGGCATGAAGCGGTAGCCCTCAGTGACTATGCCCCCAGCCTCTGGAATAGCCTGATAGAGAACATGAGGCCGGCTGAAACTGTGGACATATTTAAAAGAGATCTTAAAACACACCTTTTCCTTAGGATGCCTTTTTTAGTGTTTCAGTTTTTATTGTTCTTTAGTTTCTATCCACTTATGTTTGTTGTGTAGTAAATATTTGTTTTTATTTTCATTGTTTTTTTATTAATGTATATTCCTGTGAAGCGCCCTGCGTTGCATTCATGTCTGAAATGTGCTATATAAATATAGCTTGATTTGATTTGATTCCCATTTAAAGATTTGAAGTGGCTACCAAACACGTTTCAGTGTTTTTATGCCCATGCCTCCAGGATCAGAGGATATGTTGAGATTAAATGAGTCACACATTGTTTTGTTGTATAAGGCAGCAATAATATGTAACTTTTTGGCGATCTGACCAAATTCACATAGAAATGTTAGTTATGTCATTCTCATTGACAGTAAGTCTAACAATCATTTGATCTGTTCTATGTGCTCTATTTCTATGCTTCCCATTCTTAAGTTTTGTTTTTGCGTTTTTTACTTTTGGTTTTGTACACCAGCTTCAAACTGCTGGAAATACAATATTTTTGGTTATGGAAAAGATATTTCACAACGGTTTAGATAGTACAATGATTTTCTACACAATGATTGCCTGTTTTGTAACATAAATTGAAATTAGGTGAACTATTAGAATTTTAGCAGCCAGGAAATGGCGGCGTGATTTTGCGTAGTGCACCTTTTAATAATGATAATGAGCGGTGATGATGTCCAAGAATAATTTATTTATAGTTTATATTGTCACGGCTAGGGGGAGTTGTTCAGCCCAAGACTCATTCTCTCTCTCGCTCTTTCAGGTGGCTCCTGACTCAGAGAGTACACTGAGGAAGAGGAAGGCCCCGGCACCCCCTGCTACCTCTGTCACCCCAGCTCCTAGCACCCCAGCACCTCTCACCTCTGTCCAGATGGCCCCCTCTCCCTCCCCAGCCCCCAGCTCGCCTACCCCCAGCCTGCCTGCGGAGGAGGACTCTGGCTCTGAGCTGAGCAATGTGTCTGTCTACAGCAGCAGCAGTAGCAGTAGTGGGGTCGCCGCCGGCACCTCTGTCGCTGACACCTCAATGGCCGACTCTGATTCCGCCTCTAGCAGAGCTGATGTGTCCAAGCCCGGCCCTGATTCCACCCCCAGCAGCATTGCTGCCATGGCTGACTCCTCCCGAGACTCCTCCCCCAGCAAGGTTGACACCGGCCCCAGGAGCAAGACTATGGTCAATGTCGCCCCTACCAGCAAGGTTGAAAAGGTTGACTCCGCCCCCAGCAGCAGTACTGACAAGGTCAAGCCCACCCCCGACTCGTCCTGCAGCACCACACCGGAGGAGACCAGAGGAGAGTCTGCTCTTGGCCTGAAACTAGACGAGAAAGAGAACAACAGACACAGTGCCATGGGTCAGTATCATCACTACACATATAGTCGATGTAAAGAGGCCGATTGAGTTCTCTCCCGTCAACCCGCAGGCTGCACTAACTCACAAAATGTTTGTCATAGCAGTCATATAACAGTGTAACAACCCTTTCCTAGGTAGACTCCTTAATCAAAATCAAATGTATTTATATAGCCCTTCTTACATCAGCTGATATCTCAAAGTGCTGTACAGAAACCCAGCCTAAAACCCCAAACAGCAAGCAATGCAGGTGTAGAAGCACGGTGGCTAGGAAAAACTCACTAGAAAGGCCAAAACCTAGGAAGAGACCTAGAGAGGAATCAGGCTATGAGGGGTGGCCAGTCCTCTCCTGGCTGTGCCAGGTGGAGATTATAACAGAACATGGCCAAGGTGTTCAAATGTTCATAAATGACCAGCATGGTCAAATAATAATAATCACAGTAGTTGTCAAGGGTGCAACAAGTCAGCACCTCAGGAGTAAATGTCAGTTGGCTTTTCAAAGCCGATCATTAAGAGTATCTCTACCGCCAGGTGGTCTCTACGGCCAGGTGGACTGGGGACAGCAAGGAGTCATCATGCCAGCTAGTCCTAAGGCATGGTCTTAGGGCTCAGGTCCTCCGAGAGAGAGAAAGAAAGAAAGAAAGAAAGGAAAGAAAGAGAGAAAAATATAATTAGAGAGAAGGAGGAGTACTCCAGATATAATAAACTGACCCCAGCCCCCCGACACATAAACTACTGCAGCATAAATACTGGAGGCTGAGACAGGAGGGGTCAGGAGACACTCTGGCCCCATCCGATGATACACCCGGACAGGGCCAAACTGGCAGGATATAACCCCACCCACTTAATGATCTCACCCAAATGGTTTAACCCAATTGGAGAACACTCTCAAGGATTGTTGCACTGCTACCACTTTTCACTATAACAGGTTCCCCTCAACCTGAACTGAGTCGCTGGTGGTAGACATGATACCTGTACAGTCATTTAGCCAGTAGGGACCCAAGGCAGCATAAACTAAATAACCCCTATGTCACAGGACAGGAGTTGGCCGGGATTGCAGCGCTGCAGATTTGATTGCCTTACGCTTTGTACAATCTGTCCTCAGTAAACCAGGTGAAATAGCATTGCTATTAGCCTCGCTATTCCTATTGATGCACTGTAGTGTAGAATATGACATTTCTCCAACCTAAAATAATCACTGTGCTACCTAATCTAACAAGGGAGCAACATGCACAAGACTAGAGTTATATCGATTGCTTTACCCTCCATGCCTTTTCTTGAAACTGGTTGAAGTGGACAAGATTTATTTAGCTTGGAGAGGATGAGAGAGGTTGAGGGATGAAGTGTTTAGTGCAGTGGACGCACTTAAAACAGACAGCTCTGGGGAGTTGATTTATAGACCTGGGTGTGCCTCCCTCCCCTCCGCTACTCCCAAGACACAAGACACTGTGCAGAACAAATAGACTTCTGCTGGGAAGACCCTGTCAGACCCACAGACCTATCTAATAGACTTCTGCTGGGAAGACCCTGTCAGAACCACAGACCTATCTAATAGACTTCTGCTGGGAAGACCCTGTCAGAACCACAGACCTATCTAATAGACTTCTGCTGGGAAGACCCTGTCAGAACCACAGACCTATCTATTAGACTTCTGCTGGGAAGACCCTGTCAGAACCACAGACCTATCTAATAGACTTCTGCTGGGAAGACCCTGTCAGAACCACAGACCTATCTATTAGACTTCTGCTGGGAAGACCCTGTCAGAACCACAGACCTATCTAATAGACTTCTGCTGGGAAGACCCTGTCAGAACCACAGACCTATCTATTAGACTTGTGCTGGGAAGACCCTGTCAGAACCACAGACCTATCTAATAGATTTCTGCTGGGAAGACCCTGTCAGAACCACAGACCTATCTAATAGACTTGTGCTGGGAAGACGCTGTCAGAACCACAGACCTATCTAATAGACTTCTGCTGGGAAGACCCTGTCAGAACCACAGACCTATCTAATAGACTTCTGCTGGGAAGACCCTGTCAGAACCACAGACCTATCTGTTGCTCACAAGGCAGAACAACTAGACTTCCCCAAAACATAACAAAACAAATCATTATGTTATGATCTGGAGTTGTATATTTATGGTTGCATATCATCGGTTGTACAGTCTGTAAAATAAATAGATGACGCGCATCAATTAGGGATGATGTACTACAGGGATTTTAGATGTTTCCCATTATTTAACCCCTTTGGGCTAAAGATAATCATTGTTTACGTTCTATAATGTATGTGAGCGCAGTTGTTTCCTGCCTCTCCAACTGTGTGGAGAGAAAGAACCTCTATTGGCTCTGTTAGCAGGAATAGTGCAACCCAGATATCTCTCTACTCTCTCACATGGCACACTGCTCCTCTGTGCTCTTTTCCTCTTTTCGTCTGTCTCTCTCTCTCTCTCTCTGCTCTGCTTCTTCTCTCTCACATCATAGTGAAAAAACAGGCCCTCAACCCAATTTTAAATGTTTGGCTCAGGCACAGAGGCTCTATTTCTAATAGGTGGTTTTTCGGTCGTTGATTCTCATCTTAAAATACATTTTCTGTCTGGAAGAAAAACTGTGATTTCAACCCACTCAATTTGGGCTGTTTCAATCGATCCCCCCACCCATTGTGCTGTGTGTGTCGCGCGCACATGTCCCCTCAGTGTTTTTAAAGGGCCTGTAGGTCATCTGTTAGCCTCTGAAGGGTGTGTTTCTTATCCTACGTCTTACTTTATCTTCAGTGTGCTGACAATAGGGAATCTCTCATCTTAATCTGCTGTGTGCGGTTAAGTTCCGTAGCTAGGTACATATTTTTGTGGCTCTAGCTGTCACACCTGGAACACAGTCAATCATCTAAAGGGGCTGAGGCACAGAGTCAGTCACTCCCACGGCTAGCTCTACTCAATGCAGTCCATCAGCTGCTGAGTAAGGGATGCGTGAGGAATACTTTGACATATTGCTCACATCGCTCAGCACTGGCTGCCATTACATCAGCCTGTTACTGTTTTTATCCCAAATGGCACCCTATTCCCTTATAGTGCACTATTTATGACAAGAGCCCTATGGGCCAAGGTCAAAAGTAGTGCACTATATAGGTAATGGGGTGCTATTTAGGACCAACATACTGTTACACCCCCGTGGCATGCCGTTCAGCTCCAGTCCACCCATTGCCATCAGTCTTTCTGTCAGATTTCTCTGAATGTTTCTCTGAGTTTACTGCCGCTGTGTGCTCATACTATGTATGTGATCACTGATATGAGTCAAGGCAGACTCCCTTTTAATATGGAAATCCAAGATGACAATATTCAGAAAATCTATAGTCAACTGTTGACTAATTTTGATTATACACTGCTACAAAAAACACCAGATATGGAGATTCTTGTTTTGTTAAGTGGCCTACTGTTCTGAAACCCCCTGGATGTTTCGATTGATGCAACAGTCAGTGTTTGAGCTGGCTACACTGTTTTTCACAGAGACATTTTGCACAAACACAGTCCTTACAAAGTTATGTCCTGAATGTGACCAGTTTATTGTTGGATGCAATGTTCAGACATTCACAGAAGTAGCAACAGCACAACACAATCATCCAAACCAGAAAATATAGGCCACATTAGTCCTAGTGCTAACAGAGGAAAGATTTGACGTAACACAAGCAGTCATATTTAGCTAACAGAAACCACAATGTGAATTGGAACCCCCTAGAAATAACTATTTACAATTCATCACATCAAGGGTGAACTCACCATTGATCTAAATAATTGAGTAAAACACTTATTGATATTCTAATGTAATCCGACGATGGGTAGTGTGTGCACGCCACCCTGTTTTGTTTTTTCGCGTCAACCAAAGATAATAAGAGGAGGCAAGATAAGTTTGGTCTGTTTGCAGTATGCATGTTGAAGGGGTTATGATCATTCACCTCCCTTCATTCACTTCCAGAAGGTTATTCGAAAGATTTGTGAACCATTCCTTCTCCTCATTATAACATATTTTGTCTGACAGATGTTTACGTGACACACCGAATGCATTGTATAATGTCAACAAACATGGCATCACACATAGCTGGCAAATAGCTTAGCATTAGCTCATCATAATCAGTACAACCTTCAAAAAAGTATTTTACATACATCAAAGGTGTCCATTACAATCTATGCAATAATCGGAATGCATTACTTGTCACCAATACTTGAAAACGTGAATAAAACTGTAAATACATTATGCTCAATACATACATATACTGTATGCTGCAATAGAAAAGACAACACGATATACAGAAAATAAGGCACTTACTTTGATAGGAACGCACATATGTCCAAAGTTATTATTTGTAAGGAAAACAACAATGAATGCAATGCGAGCGCCAGCCAGAAAATGTGCCAGGGGGAAAACATTTGTGTAACACTGCGCAAATATCTGCATATTTGATCTGCGGAAACACTGGGGAGGTGAGAGGTTTGTCCGGCTCAGTAAAGCCTCAAACATAAATTGTCTGCTACAGTGAAATGTGTTACTTTTATGTGAATTAATGAAGAGGCGGAACACACCTCAACTCAAACTGTTGTTAGAAAATAAAACTTGTTAGAAAGTAATTTGAAATTGACAAGTTGAAACAGCCTATAGATAATTAGCAGGCATCGTGGGTTAACTGTCCTGTTTCTCTGACCAATGACAAAAAGTGTGGAATTGCAGGAAATTTGCTTTAAAATTGCAACATATTCTCAGAGCCTCATGACAAAATGTGTAGAATAGCTTTACCAAACTTAAAATTATTTTGACCCAAAATGTGTTGAAATGCAGGAAGTTAGCTGTTTTCCTAAAAAAACAAATCTGTTTTTCTAAAACGGGCCCCAACTGGGGTAGTCCGGCCCTGGCCTGGAGTGTTTTGTGAAGCTCCATTTCTATCTCCCCTAACTGGAGTCTGGAGTGTAGAGTCTGATGTTATCTCTGCTCTGCTCTGTTTAAGGGGCTCTGATTAGAGACTCTGATCAGCAAGCAACACAATTGCCACTGAGAAGCTTCCATTCAAGCGAGTAGCTTTACTGTACTTTCCAAAATACATTAAGCAGTTATAAGCAGCTTTCAGTAATTTCTTAATGTAGCCATTCATTGATTGCCTTGTGTATTTTGCTTATTGTTTAATGTAAAAAATATCAATAAGTTATTTCATTCTGCACAGTATGATGAACAAAGGCAATATTATTTTTAACAGTTGTATTTCCTGTTTTTTATTTATTTTAATGATCATACAGAACTCGTGTTTTTCAATGAAACTTTCTCAAGCCTATTGATTTCCCCCCTTCTAACACCTAGTGCTTGCTGCATCCTTCCTTTTCTTTAGGTGCTGAGCGTCCAGTGCCACTCAAACCTCTGCGAACCCCAGTACGGGAGCTCCCCCAGTTAGTCATCCCCTCACCCCCGCCGTACACTCCCCCTCCCTCAGACCCAGACTTCCCCGATGCCTCACCAGAGAGCCACATGGAGGAGGCCCCTCAGTGTAGGTCTCTCATCCCAGCTGACCTCTATTGGACTGCCTTTCCCTCCGGCAGACAGCCACTCTCCTTCCAACCTTCATGTCTTCCTCTAACTCCTCTCCTTTGTCAGTGCTGCTTCCCTCCCTGAACTTCATGGTTGAATGTTGAATGTCCCGGGTGGCTCAGTTGGTAGAGCATGGTGCTTGCAATGTTAAGGTTATGGGTTTGAGTCCCAGAGGGGACCAGTACAATGTAAAATAAAAAGTATGAAAATGTATGCATAACTACTGTAAGTTGCTCTGGATCAGAGCTTCTGCTAAATGACTAAAATGTTGAAATCAATCTCTGTGTGTATCACAGTTTTCCCTCTTAATGTGTAGTCCGGCTCATGTGGACATTCTATCCAGGCTTGCCACGTGGTTCATCTCCTTTGCAGTCAGTTAAACAGTTATGAGGCCGCCTTTATAACAGACAGGCCAGCTGAGCCCAATGCTGAAAGTCAGTTGTGACAGTAAAGTTCCTTGTAATCCCAAATGGTAACCTATTCTCTATATAATGCTCTACTTTTGACCAGGGCCTATAGGGCTCTGTTCAAAAGTAGTGCACTATATAGGGAATAGTGTGCCATTTAAGACGCAATGTTAATCAACTTGTGAGGTTTTCATCCCATGTTTTTTTTATCTCCTGCTGTCTGTAAAAGGTTGTGATTTTCTGTTTCTGTTGTCAGGCTGCGATAGCGGCAACTTCTTTCTCCAGGGCTCCAGAACACCTTTATCTACCCTGTCCTAGTTCTATCTCATGTCTTCTTTTCCCTCTCTCTGCCTCTCCCCTCCACAGTCTACTGCTGTGCCCCTGTCCGTTTCCCGTTCTCCAAGCCTCGGTGAACAGACAGACTTCTCTGGCCTGCCGTCCTCTCACTGTCTTCCTCTCCTCCCTCGCTTCTTCTACACCTTCGTCTCTTCCTGCTGGACCTCTGCTCCTTCCATCCTTCTTATTCTGTTCTTAGAACTGCCCCTTGAACTGACTTTCTTTCCCATCTCTACACTTTCAAATTCCCCTCTTGTGGAATGTGGCTTCCTTTTCCTTGTGTTTGTGGCTTGTTTTTATAAATGTCTGTATATACAGTATAAGCCGTTTTGTATTCCAGCTAGTTATACAGTGGTTGGTACGGTAGAGAACTAAGAGGAGAGTGATGTGTAAGGGCTGATGGGGACAGGAATGTGCGTGTTCAGTAGGCTGTTTAAGTGCAGATGAGATAGCCATACATGTATTGAGTGTGGAGTGATTGATGGAGACATTTTGAAATGAGGGTATAAGGAAAGTCATACGATATCTCCAAATCAATGATTTGATGGTGGTGGTATAGGTTTCTATATTATTGCTTAGTGTTTGTAATGGTTAGTATCTAGAAACCAGGCTGTTGTTTCTCTGCATGCTGATTGGTTGTCTCCATTAAGGAGTGACCAATAAATCAATGACCCTTTTTATGTGGAGGGTTCATCATTTTTTTGAGATGAACTCCTGGGACATTGGTTAGTATTAGTGGGTTTGTGAGAAGCATCTTCCCTGCGACAACATATCAGTGGTGAGAAGTTATGATAGCTATATAGAAGACACTCTTGTTTACATGTTTTTAGCTTTTAAGTTGGATGTGTGAGTGAAATAAATAACTCTTCTGTATTGGCCTATCCAGATATTCAGCCCTCCTTTACGTGCCTTTGTTAATATCAGCATTCATATGGGTTTTTAATTGTGTTATATTGTATAAAAAAGCACTTTAAAAACATGTTTATCATCACAAGTGCAAAATTAGCATGACAGGTCATTGACATAAAGGATTTCCTTGAAATGGACAAGCATGAAAACATTAATATTTTATCATTTCATTTAACATTAAAGACTTTAAAGACCACTTGTTTATTGAGGCCATGAGGAAATCATTTGTGATTGGGATTTTGTTCTGTGTGTGCTGGTAATGGGGCTTAGTGTGTTTCAGTATGTTGTGGATAGAGAGATGATAGATGTCTATGACTGGATGTGGGTGAGAGAGTGTTACTGGCACAGAGAGTTACTGCCAGAGAGTCTTGACTTGGTTTGTGCATGGTTTGGGTTTATGTGATGGGAGCAAGCATGAGTTCATGTTTGTGTCAGATTTTGTTTTGGATAGGGATATACTGTGCATGTGCTTGAGGTTTTGTGCGAGAGTGTTTTTGGCTGTTTTGGGTAAAGTCAGTGTGTGTCTGGTGATTAGGGAGAGTGTGTGTGCTGGCTGTGGTCGCAGCTGGCATGACTAAGCCAGTGCTGGGAAAGGGTTGGTAGGGCCACTCTGTGAGTCACTGGATCTCCAGGAACAGGCTCTCTTCACCATTACAGCTCTGCCTGGAGTTGACAGGCCCAGCACACACACACACAGACACACACACAGACACACACACAGACACACACACAGACACACGCACAGACACACGCACAGACACAAGCACAGACACAAGCACAGACACAAGCACAGACACAAGCACAGACACACGCACAGACACACGCACAGACACACGCACAGACACACACATAGACACACACACACACACACACACACACACACACACACACACACACACACACACACACACACACACACACACACACACACACACACACACACACTGGAGCCAAGGTCACTCAGGGGTTAGGTGGCTTTAAATCATCTCTCTAACGACTTCTCAGTGATGTGCTCTGCATGCTGGCTGGATAATACTGTAAACCTAATAAATGGAACATACATTAATGCTCCTGCTTTTGGCTTGATGATAAGTGAGACGTTATACAATCTAAATGTTTTGCTCCAAAGCCAAGTGGGAGACCATAGGACTACAGTATATGATGCAACATGTCAATATCGTTCATGACAAATACTGAGTACAGGATCATAAGGTATGTTTAAGCCTGCCCATCAGCGTAGAGGTTTCATTGAGCCACAAGTGTGTGTGTCTCTCAGAATGTATGTCTAGCTAACATTGTATAATAACATTTCTCTCACTCTCCCCCCTCTCTGCTTCCCTCCTTTCTCATGCTGTTGCTGTGAACTGTTCTTCTCAATAGACCACAGATAACATTGCAACTAGATTAGCTTATTTTGATTCATTATACAGCTTTCTTCTGTCAGTTGATAATACTGATGATTGTTGTTGGTGATGAACATGTCTACCACTTCTACCCGGACCCCAGCTTGGCTGCACTCTTGGCGGCTCTCTGTGGCAGGACCCCAGACCCCAGACATAGAGGTGGAGGAGACTTTATCCATGGGCAGCAGTGGCAGTGGCAGCTTCCAGGACCAGGGCTATGCAGCCTCCGAGGGCATGGCTGAGGACTCTGGCCTGGTCAGCTCCCCCTCGGTCTCTGACACCACTCACCCTACCTCCCCTGACGGGAGCCTCTCCCTGGGCTCTTCTGGCTCCTCTCACCCCATGATCCATCCCCTCACCAAGGACTGTTCTAGTGATAGTGACGAGGGCTGTGCCACGTGGGGCTCCAGACACAGGTACTGTAGCTGTGCTACCACTGATCTGCTCTGCTCACTGCATTATCATAGCAATGTTCAGGGTGCACACTTAGCACTGCTTTTCAATTATTCATTCTTAGTTATCCTACCCTTATGCACTTACTACTACTAGTTGTAGACCCTAGCTAAAGCTGCTTTTCTCATTGGAAGGGTACCTAGTCTTAGATGGCCCAGTCAACCAACGAGTCAGATCCTCCCTATGATTTACTAACTCCCTCCTCGTTCTCAGTTCTGCCTCACGTCTCTCACTATTTAGTCAGCTATCTCACGTATCGCACGTCTCTGCACCGGCTTGTTTTTAAAGGCCTGTTTTACTGTGCCAACAGTGCTTCCTGACTGAGTCACTGTGTTGAAGCTAAGGGGCTACCTTCCAAAGCCTGCAGCGTCACTTAAATCTGCTGGGCTCTAAAGTGAGGGCTCTGGGGGTTTTCTCAGGAAAATAGGCTCTACCTAGTCTGCAGGAGGAAAGTTCTCTTTGGCTTGGCCAAGAAGAGCAGGGATATAACCCCATGCCGTTTTAGTTTAGAAAATAAACACATGAATGAAACAGAGGAATGCTCAGTGGACACCTTGAACTAAGTGTGAAAGAAATATAAACTTGAAAACACAAGTACTATGAATAAATATTTCAAGGGCAGCAGACTCCACCATCATCTAAATGTAACTTTCACATTTTTGAGTTAACTTGAGTTCTCCTTTTATGCTACCTGCAAAACAGTTCAAAACCTAACTTGTATTACCCCCTCCTCCCTTAGACACAGCAGTGATATCAGCCACAACGACAAAGCAGGCAAAACAAACGACATCTATGAAGAGGACCCAGAGCTCACCGCTCAGCTCAACCAGACTCTGGCTGATCTGGATGCTGATCTAGCAAGTGAGCTTTTAGTAGAACACAAATTCATGTGTGTGGACATGTTTTATTGTCCATCAAATGCACATGATTTACAACCTGGAGACATCCTGGAAACCACAATGGATGCACAGGACCAAAATTAATATTTGTTGTATAGTCCGTAAGCAGGCCGGCTAACACATGTATTTTAATTTGTCCATGTCCACTAGATATAAGTCACATAGAAGCGGTTTCAGTGCAAGAGCACCCCTACGTGATGTCCACTGAGAGCAATGATATCCCAGTGTCTGTGGTGGATATGGAGGTCCCAGTCACAGCCATAGATGAAGTCCTGGAGGACTACGAGACACCGAGCATGACGGATCACCAAGCCACACTAATGAGTAGCTCTCAAACAACAGACAATAAAGACCTGAACCACAGCCATCATCATTCAAGTGTTGGTGGCATACAGAACAAAAACAACAATGCCTGTATGTCTGACGGCTCCAGCAAAGTCAGCTCTGCTCAACCACAGCCTGCGCAGCGCCTCAAATCACCAGGGAAGAAGCTTGTCAATGGCACCACGGGGAAAGACCGTACAGCAGTGGTCTCTAAGACTAAAGTGGAAGTTCAAAGACGGGAGTCCACTGAGGGAGCTGAGAGGAAAGCCTCACCTGTCAACAGCTCTCTCACTGTCCTGGAGAGCCATTCCAAGTCCCCTGAGGAAGAGGTTCCTACCTATAGAGGCCACACTGCCTCCCAGTCACAAATTAAAATCACCTGTAGCCCAGTCTCTCGATTCGGTATGAAGACATTCACCATCGTCCCTCCTAAGCCATTAGTTGCAACCCAGCCTCAGAAGCCAGCAGAGGCCACGGCCACTCTGACACCAGGTGCTATTAGAATTGACGATCAGGGTAACATGGTCAAAGTGCCCATCGCCCGAAACAAGTTTGGCGGTTCCTCTGAGTCTGGGATCAACAAAGATGACTCCGTCTCACCACTCCTGGGGAAAGCCAAAGCCTTCTGGAGCTCCACGGAGAAGCAGGACACTTCTGCACCTTCGGTCCCCACTAGTAGAGGACCTGTCCCTTTCACAAAGACCCAGAGCCCAGAGCCTGAGGTCCCTAAAACCACCCCACGGGTTGTAGCCTCTGACCCACCTGCAGCCAAGGCAACACCTAAGGCCTGTGAACCTGTAGCCAAGATAACACCTAAGGAAACATGCAAAGATGTTGTTGAGGTAACAAAGGACGTCTCACAGGAAGCAGAGGGCAAGGCCCCAGTTCCAGTTTCAGAGACGCCTGTGCAGCAACAGCAGCCTATGAAATTGAACACTGGTATTCTCCAAGATCAGAAGAGAAACCTTTCTTTCCTCAAGCCGTCCAGGAGAACATCCAGTCAGTACGTAGCTTCTGCCATTGCTAAATACGTTGTGAACCCCACCATGGCCAAAGCTGACAACATCCAAGAAGTAACAGCAGAGTTGTCTGTCGCCGTGAGAAAGCCACCTGGCAGTTACGGCTATCAGAAAGAGGGTCGATCCTTTCATGTAAATCCACAGCGGTCCTCTGGTACATCTACTAATGTACCAGTGAAGAAGGAGAGCAGCTCTGGGTCTGGATCCTATCACGCCAGTGCTAAATGTTACCCTGACTACCTCTCAGCAGAGAAACAGGTAGTCTCTGGTGAGTCGACGCAAGGAGTGGACCGGAGTGGTTATAGGAGCAGTTCTAGCCTGCGAGGTGGAGGAGGGAGCTCCAAGTCACTGGACTCTGATACAGTGGCCAATAACACTAAGCAGCATGGGTCCAACAGTCCCAGTCCCAGACAGCAGACACCGATGACACCCCCACCACCAGCACCACAATCCCCCACTAAACAGGTACCTGCCGTCTCCAGGCCCTCGCAGGGTCCACCACCTGCACAGAGCAGATCAGAGACAGTAGGTCCCAAAGGTCATCCAGCCCTGGCAAAGAAGCCTGAACCACCGCGATCGGCTGCAGCTGCTGCCAGCAACAACCTCCCAGAGCCCCAGCAGGTCAGTCTGTTTGGGCCAGTGAAGAAGTTCAAACCTGTGATCATGAAGTCGGTCCAGATGGACACGTCGCTACACACCACTCTGATGTCGGCCATCCAGTGTGGGGATGGGAAGGAGAGGCTTAGAAAGGTGAGATGGAGAGACCGTCATGCTAACTTCACAAAGATCACTTTTTTTTTTTTTTGTTAAGTGGAAGTCTACAGCTACTTATAATGGGTGTAATGTAGGGGTTTGGTTTCTAATTTACCTGATTTTCCCTGTCGGACTAGATATCGGACTCAAGTGCAAGCAGCACTTTGAAGAAATCGTTCTTTGTTGAGGAAGAGAATGAGCGATGTGCCCTACTGGCAGCCATTAGAGGCCAAAGTAACTCTGCAGGGCTAAAGAAGGTAAGCTATAGCCAAGAGTCAGACGGGGTTTTGCATGTCAGTGAATAGCTCATTTCAGGAGAACAAGCAGCACTATGTTTATTATATATGAGTCTATTTGCGATCCCCTTGAATGTGATGTGGTTTGTTTTCATGTAAGGACCATGGTGAAATGAGAGGAGGAAATGTGTAGTTGTGAGGGAGGCCCGATGTGGTGAGCTCTAGAATGTTCCTGCCCAGCTCACCAGTAGGAATCTCAGAAATGTGCATTACTAAATTAGGTTCTCAGGGCAATAACGTGGAATTTAGGTTTGATAAAAAAAGAATGGAATGTTTGATGGGAGTTCTTGATTCTATTCCTTAGCTACCTGTTAAATTTAGTTGGAGGAGCTAAAGTAGATCCAGGCTAGTGACAGCTTAACTTAGAGTTGCAAAGCTGTTTGAAATGCCTTTTAACCTTTGTTTTGCTACCTAGTAAACCACTGGGGTTAACAAGGTATAAGAGGGAAGTTGTGTGTGTGCGTGCGTGCATGTGAAAGCAGCCGTCAAGTGGGTCTATGTATCTGGACTACCATTGTTCCCTTCTCTACGCTCCACAGACCATATCCCAGGCTGCAGAGGAGCTTGACAAGTTCAGGAAGACTGAGGAGGAGAACAGAACTCTGTGTGATGCCTTCTCTGCCGTGCCTCCCCCTCCTCCATTTGTGCCTCCTCCACCCCCCTCTATGCTCCCTCCTCCTCCTCCTCCTGGCCCTCCCTCCACTCAGCCCAAGCCCACTATGATGGGGGTGCCCCTGGGGGCTGGGGGGAATCCCGCTCTGGCCCGGGATGCAATGCTTGAGGCCATCCGATCTGGCTCTGCAGCTGATCGCCTGAAGAAGGTAGAGTATCTTCTGTACTGCAGGCAACCACACTAACAATACAATAGCAACACCACAAAAGAGGGAGACAGTTATTGGGAGCGAGTTTTGTCATCAAGTTACAGGTTGTCAATTCCATGTTTTCAGATAGAGCAAATGGAGGTGATCATAAATGACCTTTTGTGCATGCACTCATATGGGAACTCACCAGGCAGGCGACTACCCACCATTTCTCACCTAGTATTACCTTGTTTTTGTTGCAACATGTCTGTGACGGAACAAAGAACTCCTGGGAAACATTCTGTGCTAGCTGGAGACCAAGATTCCATCACGTAGTTCCACAGTCTGTGGGGCTGTGCAGCTTGAGCAATGTATTGTTCCGTTAGATTAATCAATGAGAGAAATACAATAAAAACACTTCCATTCTTCACAAAATAGTCTACTTCTTGCATGATCTGAACTCTTAACTTTAACTCAATGTCAGGCATTATTTAATTGGTACAAAAATAACACTGGTTTTCATGTTTCATCTATTTTATTCAGGTCAATGCCCCCACAAAAACAGTTCAAGTGAACGGTAGACTTGGTACTATACAAGCAGCATCATCCCTCTCACAAGAACAATAAAGAATCTTCCAGAATGATTCCAGAACATCTTGCAAACCGTCTGATTAGAATTGTCATAGGCAGCCAAATAATATATGTTATCTTTCAGCTTGATTTATCACTGTCCTTATGTATATGTATCCAGTTATTTGTACTTTAATAGTTGCAATAATTGGAAAGATTAATCACTTTACAAAAGCATGTGCCAATAATTTTTGTTGCTTTTGAATATTTATTAGCTGCTCTTGCTGATAATAATAATCTTAGGAAATTATTTTAGTTTTAGTTTTTTAAACTTTTTAATACTAGTCCACATGGAATTGATGCCTCATGCTGTCTTACTGTCAGTGTTATTTTTGATTATTACATATTATATATTCCATGTCGTAGGATGCAGTGGATCAGACTCCTTGATATAGTGCAATGAGTAACACCGGCCAAGCATGACACAATTTGGCTCCAAGGGACTCTCCTCTCCAGGTGGTGATTAGGAATGTATCCCAAATGGCACGCTATTCCCTAAATAGTACACTACTTTTGACCAAAGCCGAATGGGCCCTGGACAAAAGTAGTGCACTATATAGGGAATAGGATACCATTTGGAAAAAAATTCTAATTTATTTTGCAACGCTCTAGGTTTTTAGATCTCGTCTATGCTGCTGTTCAACCTTTGCATGTTTTTATTCTTTGATTTATAATGCCTCTTAATATATTTATTTTATCTTCAGAGAAAAGATTACTAACACATCCTTTCTTGACATTACAAAATCATTTTTGAAGCATTTCTGTTTGTGTAACTATTGGTGAATAATATCACCATGACTTAGTAAAATTGTTTACTAATCAATAGATATATGAGTAACGAACAAGAGGTATGGGCTGTTACTCCATTTTCAGAAAAACAGTTTGATTACTATTTGCTATGATTTTATTGTTTATTTAATCACAAAGTGTTCTATGTTGTTTGCATGGGGCTCCAATGCACAGCTTTTTGTTGTTGTATTCAACAGTAGATCTGATGTGCAGTACTGTACATGAGCTTGTGTCTCTCTAGACATTTTTGGCATTACTATTGTAGTTGAAAAAGTGAATATAATATATTTTATAAATGAAGTACTATCAATATTGATCAGAATGACTGAATGATAGACTTAAAGGGCCACCCAGTATAAAGCATGTAAATAGGGACCACAAGATTCTAGACTGGTCTGTCAAAAGATGGATTCATAAGTTGTCCAGTTCCTTAAAATTCAGTTTAGATGTTTACTTATGTTCTAGATCAGGGGTATTCAACTCTTACCTTACGAGGTCTGGAGCCTGCTGGTTTTCTGTGTTACCTGATAATGAATTGCACCCACCTGGTGTCCCAGGTCTAAATCAGTCACTGATTAGAGAGGAACAATGGGGAAAAAAACAAAGGAACTGTCTTCGATGTTCCGAGTTGAGTTTGAAGCTAGAAAGTTGTATATTTTGTAAACTACAGATCAATTATTACAGTAATAAACTGTTGAAATTGGAAATAAACAGAATAATATGAATCCAATAAAATTGAGTTTTATAAGCTGTTGCTTTTTTATGTTTTTGGAAGGATTTCATATTTTATTTGATCTGCAATTTTTTATTTTTTTTCAATAAATTATTTTGTAATCATGCAACAGTTTTTTCTTCTGTACATTGATCATGAATACTGTCTGAAGGTGCTCTTTAAATTACACTGTAGCTATAATGTAAGTACAGTGTAACTACTTGCAGTAACCCTAAACCTAACGAGGATTGGGGTTGCACATTTTGGGGAATATTCAGAGGTGGAAATTTTCCGTGGGAATTAACGGGAATATATTGGAATTAACAGAAATATATGCAAATTAATAGTATTATATATTTACCATATCATATGGAGACAGAAACATAAATCTTTTCATAAGTATACATAATTGCAAATAATTAAATCCTTCCAAAAGAAATGTAAAAAACTATTTAGTTACTAATTTGAACTTTAATTAAATCAGTTGTCTCTTCACATGGGATGATTTCACTGAACAACAAAAGGGAATATTGAATGATCCCCAATGATCCATCGCATCTCCCCAAAACGTTTTCAACATTCATTTAGAAACTAAAGCTTTGGTTGTCTTCCTCTCAAGCTTCCATGTCTTCTCCCTGGACCTCCTCAATGTCCACCTCTTGAACATCAGACTCTGAGGTCTCATCTTCACTGTCACTTTCCAACCTTGTTGAGGATGGCTCGTTGTCAGGCTCAAAAAGCCTCACATTTGCCTGGATGGCCACCAAATTTTCAAACCTTGTTGGTCAGCCTGTTGTGTGCCTTGGTGTGTGTGTTCCCAAACAAGGACCAGTTGCTCTCTGAGGCGGCTAATGTTGGTGGGATTTGGAGGATGATGGAGGCAACAGGGGAAAGAGCCTCAGATCCACAAAGTCCCTTCCACCAGATGGCTGATGAGATATGTTGGCACGACTGCCATATTGCATCTCCATCCCAAAGTCCTTGCTTGGAAGTGTACTTCGCCAGACTGCCAAGAACCTTGCCCTCAACCAGGCCAAGGTGGCGAAACATGGTAGTGATGACACCATAGGCCTTGTTGATCTCTGCACCAGACAGGATGCTCTTGCCAGCATACTTGGAGTCCAACATGTACACTGTGGCGTGTATGGGCTTCAGGCAGAAGTCTTCACGCTTTTGATGTATTTCAGAACTGCAGTTTCCTCTGCTTGAAGCAACAGTGAAGTGGGCAGGGCAGTACAGATTTCTTCTCTTACATCTGCAAGCAGAGAACTTCAGACAGGATGGCATTGTCTCCCTCAATCCGTGCAATGGCAACTGCTATAGGTTTTAGGAGTTTCAGGCTGCTTACCACTGTCTCCCAAAATACATCATCGAGGAGGATCCTCTTGATGGGGCTGTCCATATCGGCAGACTGTGATATGGCCATTTCTTGGAGAGACTCTTTCCCCTCCAGGAGACTGTCAAACATGATGACGACACCACCCCAACGGGTGTTATTGGGCAACTTCAATGTGGTGCTCTTATTCTTCTTGGGCACTAACCTTTCAACGTTTGCAGATCTGAACAGTCTGGATAGGTATAATCAGGGTAGTGGTGGTTTATTACACTATATTGATTCTATCTTACAGATCTACACAGTTAGGGCCAAGGGGAAGGGGTTATTGAGAGAACTGAGATCGGCAATGGGACCACAATGTCCCCTCGCTTCAGCTTCACAGGCTCCCTGCTATGCTTTGCCTGACCTGTCAAAGGCCGGACAAGCCCACAAAAAGTAGGTGATCTGGGGATTGGGTTTCTGTGTTTGTTGTCTGCCATGTGATCCAGATTTCACCATCTACAGAGAGAGAAAGTATGTTTCCCAAATGGCACCCTATTCCCTGTATAGTAAACTACTACCCTATGGGCCCTGGTTAAAAGTAGTGCTCTGTAAAGGGAATAGGGTGTCATTTTTTCAAAGCTGCCAGAGAGTGTAATCATCCACACTGTAGGTCTGTAAATACTTGCTGACCCACAGGCCCTCTCGGTCAGAATTCCTGCTCATTTGTGGCCATTCTGTCTTACGAAACTAACTGCAGCAAGACAGAGTGTTTGGTTGGTTCCAAGCCAACCGCTGCCACAACCGTTAATGCAGAAAAACAAATCTCTTTCTAAATCAAGACTTACTGGCAGCTCATGACACAGCATAGAAGAAGGTAGTGGTTAACTCACAGCATTCATTGTTGAGAAGGATGATAGCTATCAATACTTTGTCTTAACACCATTTCCATGTGTTACTTTTGCAAATAAGATTCCTGCAATATCACATTTTATTTATCACGTACACAGTTTTCATCAGGTATCAAAATTGCAGCGAAATGCCTGAACATCCTTGTAATGGAAAACTTGGGAAGAGCAAATGCAACCATGTTCACATCAGCCTTGGCTCCCAGGATTGGCCGAAGTGAAAGAGGTTATGTTCACATGGGCCTAATGCATGAATAATGTTACAGGGAGGAGATCTGATCCAAGGTGTGATGTTGTATGTGTACAATGCCCTTTTATATTGGGTCGTGTTTGTCAGGGTCGCACAGTATGGAACCACTGTTGTTCTTTTCACCCAGATACTGCAGGTCCGGGACGGGTCCTCTGTCTTCCCCACCCCGTCATTAGGCAGGCTCAGCTGAGGAAAGTTCCAGACTTACAACCTTTTGCACTACAGACTCTTTTGATTATTTCCCATTTTTTGAGTTCATGGAGTAAATCTTATTTTAGATGTCTTACTAGAATAATCAGATTGATAAATCACATACTGTGGCATATTAATAGCACAATGGCTACATTTGCACAATTATATGAAGGAAATTATACTCACCATAAAGGTTAGTGCGGGACATGTAACCCCCGTAGGCCTATTGCAACACAGTGCTTGGCGGGGGAAATACCAAAACACTGCATAGGAGCAGGGAAAGGTCATTCCAAAGCATTGAACTCTTGATTTGACATTTATGCAACAGGGCCAATAGGAGAATATTAAATTGAAAAACAACTGTACATTTTGTAGTGTACCCCAAAATCCTACAGTTCCATATGATTTGTATATGTAATTGTATGGTGTACGCGTACTTCCGACTCACTGATTTACAGTAGCTTGATGTAATAATAATATATGCCATTTAGCAGGTGCTTTTATCCAAAGAGGCTACAGTTATGCGTGCATACATTTTTACATATGTGTGGTGGAACCAAACCCACAACCCTAGTGGTGCAAGCGCCACACTCTACCAATTGAGCCATACAGGACCACTATGTAAGTATCATATAGATTTACAGTTTGAAAAGCTATAAATAGTGACACAATGGACCGAAATAGGGTTAGGCCAAAGGGCTGGAACTGAAATTAAACCTGAGCAATACTGTGAACTTTCCAGGGTCCCCGCTCTACGTCTTAGCACCCACATTTTTGCAGCTGTGTTCTATGTCTGCAGACAGGACTTCTCGGCATGTCTCTCTCCCCCTCCCCCTGCACACACATGTTTTGAAATGTATGTCAATTGTAAAGTATTTGATCTATAAAGTATTTTTCGTTATGTGTCGTATCCCAGTAAGACTAGCTGTTGACATTGGCGTCGGCTAATGGGGACCTTAATAACTCAAATAAATCTCTCTCAATTCAAGGGGCTTTATTGGCATGGGAAACATATGTCTATATTGCCAAAGCAAGTGAAATAGATAATATACAAAAGTGAAATAAACAATACAAAATTAACAGTAAACATTACACTCACAGAAGTGCCAAAAGAATAAAGACAATTCAAATGTCATATAGTGTTGTGACAAAATGAAAAAAGTTAAAGTAAAAAAAGGGAAAATACATAAATATGGGTAGTATTTACAGTGGTGTTTGTTCTTCGCTGGTTACCCTTTTCTGGTAGCAGCAGGTCTCTCTCGCTCTCTCTCTCTCTCTCTCTCTCTCTCTCTCTCTCTCTCTCTCTCTCTCTCTCTCTCTCTCTCTCTCTCTCTCTCTCTCTCTGATGAGTCTACTGAATATTCCTCTAGAACCCAGAGACATGAGGCGATGTGGGCGGAGTCAGCCGGGAGGGGGAAGTTGTTTCGTTTGTGTTGAGGAGTCAGCTGAGAAATAAACTGCTAGCTGCTTGTCCTCATCGGGAATGTTGACCACTGGAGCGTCTTGAGCAAGAAAAGCAAAGCTGTTGCGCGAGCTACTATTTTCAAGTTAAGTGTCTTCCCATCCCAAGTGCAAGTCTGTCTGATTGCTCTTCTTTGATTTTCTAACGAGGCCTGTCAATAAGGTGAGTCTATTATTCCAAGGTCAATGGAGTCTTGTGTTATTTGAAATATGGTGTAATTGTATGCATCTTTCTTGACTTTCTAGAGCACAGCAAGCAAAGTTTAGTGTAGCTAGCTGGCTAGTGCCTCTGGATGTAAACTGATGTCCGTGAGACTGGAACGCAGCGTGGCAGAGCCGGCTCTGTCTTTCATGAAAGTGTGAGGAGGGTTTGGATGTGGATAGCTGTTAGGACTTGTTTTGCAATTTAGTGTAATTTGTTGTTTAAAACAGGTTAACATTGTTAATCACAAATGTAACAGTTACTAAATAACCTGAGCTTAATATAGCCACATGTCTACCCAGCGCTATCGGGACTGCATGCAGGCAGATAAACTGCGTTCGTATAGGGACAAGGTTGGAAGAAGCATGATCCCCTGTATTGGGGCAACTAAAGCTTACTAAACTACTATAGTTGGGTAGTTAAAAGTACCAATCCAGAGAGGTATCATTAAGTTATCCAGCTAACTTTAATAAAAACGAAACTAACTATTGGTTTTCTGGTTCATTAAGAAATGTGTTTTTGGTTGCTGAGTCAATTAGACCATGCCAATTTAAAGCGTATCTTAAAAATATATATATATATTTAGCCAATTGCGTTAGCTGGCTCATTGAACCTGTTTTGTAGTATACCCCTCTGATAGGCCTGAATATATAAACAAGGTTTTGCGTGTCGTCTCGGCTTTCTGACTGTTTACTGTGCTGGCTTGTTTACAGATATTGCATAACTGCTTACTATCCAACTACCAACCAGTCGCAGCCCCTGGTGATTTCCCTGCCTGTCCTACCCTCAGTAACCTATCGACCCTACCATTTTCACCGGTCCGGTCAGTTTTATCCCATGGCTTCATTTGCTTTGGGGGTGGGGTGAAAGGCGTTTTTCCAGGCAGCTAGCTACTCGTGTACTGAACCTTGGATTGTGGTTGGCTTATACAACCCCTTTCTATACAGTACACTTATAGTAGGCTTATTCAGAGGCTAAGTATTTCAAATCTAACTGGATGGGACATCAGGGATGGATTTTGGCAAGGATGTTATAAAATAAAACGAATGTTATACTGTAGATGTAATTATATTACTAATTATATATATTAGTAAGTACAACAGATGTGTTTGTCTTAATGCTGATTCATCAGAATTACCCAGCAGTGTACTACTGTACAGCTCATCTAAGAAATGTAGTTGGTTAGAACCATAAAAATATATAGATTAATCATAATGGCATAAAATGCCATTTCTAATGGCATTACTTTAATGGCATTACTTTAAAATGCCATTACTAATGTAGGCCTACTATTTAACATGTTAATACAAAATTCTTACTACTTGTGTAATTACAGCGTCACTACACTGGTATAACAGCAACTTAATAGAAATTGTTACCAGTATAAGGTGTCACCAACTAGTTTTAAATTCACACCCTCTGCTACAATTTCAAATCCATGCTCTGTAAGCGACTGACATGATGGGGCATGAGTTTAGGAGGCCGAAGATAGACAGCTAGCTCAGAGCTGCTGATCTCACATATTTTACATAAGCAACCTGTCTGGCCATGGCGGTTCAAGTCTCTTCTCTGGAAGAGGGTTAGGGTCCAACAAATGGCTTTGTTGGATCATATCCTATTGGCATTTCATTTGTTCTACCAATCTATTCCATTCATCCGTTCATTCAGTGAATGTAGGCAGGCCTATTAGCTTGTTGGTTTTGTTTATTATCAGGGATGGAAAGTGAAAGGGATAGGCCAAGTTCACTCAAATTACAAATTCCCTTGTTGAGAGCTGTCCAAACTTTCAATCTGAAGAGGCCTTGCAGACATATAAATTGTACTTCCACATACACTTTATATTATTATTATGTTGTCTGTCATAGTGGTGATCTCTCTCACCCAGGCCCTAGCATTCAATTCGGCCTTGCGCCAGTTTGCAGTCATATAACACTCGCTATTCAGTGCCAATACCCCCTTATTGATGGCTGGTCATGGCGCTTTTTCCTGAAGTCTGGGATGCAGAGTCAGAGTTTTGGCCTAAGTTTCTATGACACCAATTACTAGGTTATGTCCTATTATTGCCCAAGTTATTTCTATCATCAGTTATGAGCACATTTTGATTTTGACACACCTGTATTCTGTCTAATAAATTAGCGTAACTGATTTGAAACAGAATTTTGGTCTGTGGGATGTGGGATGTGGCGGTAGGTGCTGTTTGGAAACAGGTAGCTGAATCATGAAAAAAACTGGACATTATAGGCTAGGCCTACTTCTCTTCTGTAGATAGGTGTCAATGGTTGTACAAAGCAATAAAATACGTAGGAAGAACCCCAAGGCTTGTGGATGATAAAAGTTATGCCTTTATTAGATTACTTAGCATCAGGACAAGATGAAAAAGCTTTGCAGGCAGCTAGAGAAGCCTTAGTTTGTCTGTGTCACTTACCTTTCATTTAAATGTAATCATTATTTTATCTAGCTACCTCAGTTATAGCTAAGTAATTACATTCTGCTTACTAAAGTAGTCTGTAATTGATTTACAGAAGGGCAACTTAATATATTTTAGCTTACTGGTTCTATAAATACTTGCCATCATCCACCCATGATTACCCAGAAGGCAGAATGATGCAATGATTGTCTAACCAACCAACCACAGCACGGTGTATTCAATTTCTCAATGTCTGGAGCTGGTCCAAATCTGTCTGAAACCTGAGAAGCAGGAATGCTGTATTTTCTAAAGCAGGTAACTGAACACCCCTGCTAGTTTGTTTGTGTGCAGGAAGAACAGGGAGTGCGGTGCAGAACGATGGCAATGTTCCAGAAAATGTCACTCAGCCTCTACGAGCTGGAATCTGTGCTGTAAAATGTAAAACAAACCAGGGTTAGTGGGCTTGTGAGATGTATTCATGAAAACAAAAGGGTTTTGAGTGACATTCTTCCCCGGTGAAACTTCAGAACAATAGAGTCATTTTGTGCTCTTGACTTTTATCGCTGTGCCTGGACATCATTAGTATTCTCTTCTCAGAGTTTAATGGGACATTTGGCTTTATCTGTACATCGTTTCTCATATTATCAGTTCATATTTCACCAAACCTATAAGTGATGAGCACTTGGAGAAATCGATTTCGATGATTTATAACATACAGTATGTAGGGCCCTATAAAATATGGGTTGCGGACAATGCGAATGGGATCACAGAATCCAGACATTAAAATGTAATTCAACAATATACATTTTTTGTTGAACTTCATAGGAAATCAACTATATGTATTTAACTTATTGGAAAATGCATTAATTTGCTCAAGTTAATCATAAGACATGAACAAAATGCATACGTAGCAAGGTTTCCATCCAATTGGGACAGATTTTCATGCAAATATTCTAAAATAAATACAACATGCGCATTTTCCCACCAGAGATGGGTTTTCATCAAATTGACTTGTTGCGGATAAAAGGCTGTGCCTGATGACGCGGTGCACATGAATATTTATTTAGCAGTTAAATTCCCATGTACCGGATAAAAAATACAAGTTCAATGTGTTTCCATTGCATTTTCAACTCTAGTGATGGTTTTGTCACAAAGAATTGCGTTATATAGTGAATGTGCCCAGTCTGGTCTTGGCATGTGTGCTCTAGCTAATAGCTGGCAGGTACAGTGGGGTAGGTAGGTTACCTATAGAATGACATTTAGGGCAAAATATCATTTTTTTATTTGTCAAACGGCAGCCAAGCATCAAGCTCATCAGCCTAATAAACTGCATGCTTTCACAGTCATAGTGGGAGGACCACACAACCACACAACGTGACTCCAAGTTTTCTTCGATATGATGGTTATTATATCAATAAAGACGTTTCCACCACCATTTCTCGCATAATACATTTTACCGACACAAAAAGTTCCCACATTGTCTAGTGTATTTTGCTTTGTCAACATTTGGAAAGTTTACCAACAAATGGGCTTTTTCCATCAGGTCTGTTTATCCGACATGCACTCTACTCGCATAAAAAGGTTGGATGGGAACATGGTTAGTGATTTGTACTTTCCTGCAACTTTCTGAAATGGCACAGGAATGCCCCTGTCTGTGTGTGTGTGCGATACGTTCATTTGTCTAGTCTACACTTTGTGTACCTGTTAGCAATAATGCTAATGATAGTCTGCTGGTATATGGAAAGGCTTCCCCAGCATCAATCAAGCTGCCATTTGTTTTGCAAAATCCAAATCACATGAGCGCCACAGAAACACCGCTAACCAAACAATGGTCTCTGGCTTGAATTAAAGGGTAACTACACCCAATATTCAACATTTCTTAGACTTTTCCCAGACCTCCAAAGTGGTCTCCTGATGTGATGTAGCCCTTTACACTCGTACCGTATACAGGTTGAAAATGGCAGATTTGGGCACTGATGAACACCTACATTTGAACGCAGTGGCTGTACAGTAACAAGCTATACATGATCTCAATGGTTTGCTGCAATTCTACACAATCTGCAAACTGTTCACCTTCAATTGCTACCATGGATATGCATATGGTTTTTATATTTCTTCTGGAACAATCATTTCAATTTAGCCATATCCATGTAGACCAATTCCCACGAATGTAAAGGATTTAGCGTTGTTGTGGACTTAGAACATCCTATTTTGTTGTGATTTTGAGAGTGAAAACTTTTTTGTTGTTGTTGGAAAAAAAGAAACCTGGAAAAACAAAATGGAGAAATTTGAATTTGGGGGAAAAACTAAATGCAATCGGGCACAAAATACACCAGATTTATAAGGCCCTACTATCATAGGGATAGGGGGTTTCTGGTAAAATGAAGTTTGTCTAGGGGGGTTTGTGTTGAAAATGACAAAGACCATTGTAACGACCTGGGTGTCGGGGGGGTGTGAAATCAGACGCAGGAACAGCAGAGCTTCAATACGGTGATTCTTTAATGCCCAACCGGCAAACAAAATGTCCAACACGGACTTACTGGGTGTCATAAACAACTGTCCAAAAACACGGGAGACAACACCAGTCCACAATACAATAAACCACTCCCGAAATCCAAAGCTACAAACGAACAATCCCGCACAAAGAAGCGTACGGGCTGGCTGACTAATAAAGCCACACTAATTACCAATTTACCTCAACACAGGTGATACAAATAAACACATAAGGGGGGGAGGAAAAAGAGTCAGTGGCAGCTAGTAGGCCGGTGACGACGACCGTCGAGCGCCACCCGAACGGGAAGGAGAGCCTGCCTCGGTTGAAGTCGTGACAACCATAGATACAGCAAGCCTGTTCTTCCTTTTCTCTTCTAGCCTCAGGAAGCCTAAATTCCCTATTGTTTATACCATCTTTATTACATAACTCAATGTAGGCTATTCAATGTTAGTTAGAAACTCTCATATGTCCAGATGAGCAGTCAGATCCATTGTACAGTAGCCTAAATAATCATTTATTCTAGTTACACTTCTTGATCTTATTTAAACTTTTTGAATAACATGTCCCATAGATGAAAGCTTGAGTTCTTAGTTGAATAAAAACTAAAATAGCCTAGCCATAGCCCACCCTGGCAGCAGGCTTGTGCATAAACATAACATCTCCCTCCCGTCCAAGCCATTCATTATGCACATTGCATAAGGTCATTTCTCCCAGCCGGCCCAATGAAATCCTCATCCAATTAGCGATTGTCCATGTCTTCCAAAGCCTTTCTCAGAGACTTCTGCTATTCAGCCCTCCACGATGACATCAGGCTCTCTCTTATAACCTTTACGCTGCTGCCCCGAAATAATGAAGCTGCCATTAATGAAGAATCAATATGTGAAACAAGCACATCTACTGAGGTGTGACAACAATCGGAACCATCCACTGATAAAATGTGTGCATGTGCATGTGAGTGTCAGTTGGATGTTACATATGTCATTTAGGTGTGAGTGAAACAATGGGGTCTTGGGAGGGAGGAGGTATGTTCAGTTGAGTTTCACACGCTGCTCTTGCAACCGTCACTGCTTGGAGGCGGGAAATTTTTAAAAACTGTAAACTCTCGTTGGCGTTTGGATGGGTCATAATGTGGCCCTTAATAGGGCTGGCACAATTACCATATAATAGTGTAACTGACGATTATGGTTGAAGACCTTCACAAAAATAAAATAGCCGTCATAACCGTTTAAATTATTATTATTATTATTACAGTGCATTCGGAATACCGAAGTATTCCGATCCCTTGACTTTTAATAAAAAACATAAATATCACATTTTATATAAGTATTCAGACCCTTTACTCAGTACTTTGTTGAAGCACCTTTGGCAGCGATTACAGCCTCTGGTCTTCTTGGGTATGACGCTAAAAGCTTGGCACACCTACATTTGGGGAATTTCTCCCATTCTTCTCTGCATATCCTCTCATGCTCTGTCAGGTTGGATGGGTAGTGTCGCTGCACAGCTATTTTCAGGTCTCTCCAGAGATGTCTGATTGGGTTCAAGTCCGGGCTGGGCCGGGCTGGGCCACTCAAGGACATTGAGATTTGTCCTTAGGGTTGTTGCCTGTTGGAAGGTGGACCTTTGCCCCAGTCTGTGGTCCTGAGCGCTCTGGAGCAGGTTTTCATGAAGGATCTCTCTGTACTTTGCTCCATTCATCTTTCCTTCGATCCTGACTAGTCTCCCAGTCCCTGCCGCTGAAAAACATCCCCACAGCATGATGCTGCCACCACCATGCTGCACCGTAGGGTGGTGCCAGGTTTCTTTCAGACGTGATGCTTGGCATTCAGGGTTCAATTTTGGTTTCATCAGACCAGAGAATCTTGTTCCTCATGGTCTGAGTCATTTAGGTGCCTTTTGGAAAACTCCAAGCGGGCTGTCATGTGCCTTTTACTGAGGAGTGGCTTCCGTCTACCATCTGGAAGCTACTCCCTTCTCCACAGAGAAACTCTGGAGCTCTTTCAGAGTGACCATTGGGTTCTTGGTCACCTCCCTGACTAAGGCCCATCTCCTCCGATTGCTTAGTTTGGCCGGGCAGCCAGCTTGGTGGTTCCAAAATGATGGAGGCCACTGTGTTCTTGGGGACCTTCAATGCTGCCGACATTTTTTGGTGTCCTTCCCCAGATCTGTGCCTCAATACAATCCTGTCTCGGAGCTCTACGGACAGTCCCTTTGACGTCATGGCTTGGATTTTGCTCTGACATGCACTGTCAACTGTGGGACTTAATATAGACCTGTGTGTGCCTTTCCATGTCCAATCAATTTGTAGAAATATCTCAAGGATGATCAAGGGAAACAGGATGCACCTGAGCTCAATTTCGAGTCTCATAGTGAAGTGTCTGAATACTTATGTAAATAAAGTATTTCTGTTTTTTATTTGTAATACATTTGCAAAAATGTCTAAAAACCTGTTTTCCCTTTGTCCTTCAAATAAAATAAAATCAAAAGTTATTTGTCACTTGCGCCGAATACAACATGTGTAGACCTTACCGTGAAATACTTACTTACAAGTTCTTAACAGTTTAAGAAAGAGTTAAGAAAATATTTACCAAATAAACTAAAGTAAAAAATTATAAAAAGTAACACAATAAAATAACAATAACAAGGCTATATATAGGGGGTACCGGTACTGAGTCGATTTGCGGAGGTACAGGTTAGTCGAGGTAATTTGTACATGTAGGTAGGGGTGAAGTGACTATGCATATATATAAATAACAGTGAGTAGCAGCAGTGTACAAAACAAATGGGGGGGCATGTCAATGTAAATAGTCCAGTGGCCATTTGATTAATTATTCAGCAGCCTTATGGCTTGGGGGTGGAAGCTGTTAAGGAGCCTTTTGGACCTAGACTTGGTGCACCGGTACCGCTTGCCATGTGATAGCAGAGAGAACAGTCTATGACTTGGGTGACTGGAGTCTCTGACAATTTTTGGGGTTTTCCTCGGACACCGCCTGGTATATAGGTCCTGGATGGCAGGAAGCTTGGCCCCAGTGGTGTATTGGGCCATACGCACTACCCTCTGTAGTGCCTTGCGATCAGATGCCGAGCAGTTGCCAAACCAGGCGGTGATGCAACCGGTCAGGATGCTCTCGATGGTGCAGCTGTAGAACTTTTTGAGGATCTGGGGACCCATGCCAAGTCTTTTCAGACTCCTGCGGGGGAAAAGATGTTGTCATGCCCTCTTAACGACTGTCTTGGTGTGTTTGGATCATGATAGTTTGTTGGTGATGTAGACGTGAAGGAACTTGAAACTCTCGACCCGCTCCACTACAGCCCTGTTGATGTTAGTGGAGGCCTGTTCGGCCCGCCTTTTCCTGTAGTCCACGATCAGCTCCTTTGTCTTGCTCACATTAAGGGAGAGGTTGTTGTCCTGGCACCACACTGCCAGGTCTCTGACCTCCTCCCTATAGGCTGTTTCATCGTTGTCGGTGATCAGGCCTACCACTGTTGTATCGTCAGCAAACTTAATGATGGTGTTGGAGTCGTGTTTGGCCACCCAATCTTGGGTGAACAGGGAGTACGGGAGGACACAAGGAAACACCCATGAGGGGCTCCGGCCGCAGTCCCAGCTCCCCTCCCCAGACCCAGCATCTCCAGCCGAGTCCCAGCCCCAGCCCAACCCCTCAAGCCCCAGCTTCCCTGTTACTTCAGGCCAGCTCCCCTCCCAGGCAGCTCAGCTCCCCAGCTCTCCTCCAGCCCAGCTCCCGTTTCCCTCATAGCCCAAGCAGCTCAGCTCCACAGCTGAACAGGCCAGAGCTGCACATTCCAATGCCCCGGCCCGCACACTGCCTGAGGGCCATCTTTCATCACCACTCTTTGGCCTACAAATCAGTGCATACCATTCAGGGCATTGCTCTTTTTTTATCCAATAGCCTATGTGGAAAGAATTTGATCCCATCATTCCAGAGGACTGCAGTGAGCTTCATCCAGCGATCATGTGGTGTGGTATGGAGGGGATGATGTGTAGTGTGGCAGGCAGTGTAGCAGGCAGGCAGTGTAGCAGTTTGGCAGGCAGTGTAGCAGGCAGGCAGTGTAGTGGGTTGGTAGGTAGACAGTAAGGCAGGCAGGCAACGTAACAGCCTGCAAGACTGTGCCTCACCTGTTCAGGTGGAAGCTGGCCTACGTATGCTCTTTAAGGCACAATCTGGGATATTTCCTGCTGTTCAATCAATGGGCTGAAACACAGATTGTGGCTTTAAGGTGGGCCAGTATGCAGGGTCGCGTAGTTTACTGTTTGTTCAACATATAGTGAAGCTTTTTGTTTTGTTTGGAGAAACAATGCCACTAGAAGATTGTCACGCTCTTGAGGGTTACCACCCAGCATGTGGCTTTCAATGCGTAGTAGTATTAATCCTTTATCCTTTGATGGACCTTGAGGTCACCATTATTCTTTGCATTTGAGAATCAAGCCCGATCAGTGGTTGTGCTTGAGCTGTTTTTCAAGACAGAAGGACAGAGTTAGGCTGTTTCATATAAATATTTCTTTAAAAAAAGAAGACATGAAAGCAATTCAACTTCAATTGATCTTCAGTTTGATCTTAGTCATACTATTTTTGTCCGAAGGCTCAGACTGTAAGAGACACCTGTGAGCTGTTTACACATCTAGGCCTAAATGCCCATTTCAAAGTTTTCCCCAATGTCCACAGGCCTACCTCACAGATCTCAGGCTTGTAAGCATAGTGCTGTAAACGTATTGGGTAGTAATGACTAGACTGACTTGTGTACGAGTCTGCTGCACAGGTTGCTGTTATGATTCTGGACGGCCAGAACTATAAATAGTCCTACTATTTTGAAGTGTGCCCCAATTTGGAAGGGAGGGGAATGTATAGCCCTGTGAGTGCTATGCAGTTGGGCAGTGTGAGGAGAGGAGGGAACACAGGCAGGTCCCAGAGAACCCAACCCACCAATTCCATTCACAAGGAAATATTTGGCAGCCTGAGCCATAAGAAGTTTATAGATTTCTGCTTTACTTCAATTATTTGGCCCAGAAAGATGAGGTTAAAAGTTTAATATTTCCCACTCACACTGTATTTAATGGAATGTAGGTCTATTCAAGAGAATGTGCTAGCAGTTTTCTACTTCCCTGAAGTTTAGGCACTTGTTTAGGACCATATATTACATTCAATTTGCTCAAGTATCTATTTTAAACTGTTCTGTTTACCCTATGTTAAGTTTAGCCTTATGTTATGCATATCGTTAGGGTGTTTGTAGTTGATGGAGGCATTTGTACATATTTTTTACCTTGATACCAGTGTAGGTCTTAATGAAATTATTTGGTGTTCCATTCCTTCATTCAGTCCGTGTTAATGGAAGCAATGATGTTGACGACACCGTTTGTAAATCTGTGCTCGATTAAGAAGCTTGTTAACCAAGAGAGATTCCATCATGCATGGAATCACAGCCACTGACTGACCAAGCAGTTAGTGTGGTAGCTAAAGTCTCCATAACACCCATCTCTGGTCCCAGCCTGGACCTTAAAACCAGCAGCGACATGCAAAAGAGGAGATCTCTTCAGGGAAATGTTGGTTCAGTTTCAATTAGGCTTTACTTTAAATAGCCAGCGCTCTTGATGATCCCAAGCCTGGGCTTTGCCTCTGTTCTGGTGCTAATCACTGCAGGATATTAAAGCTTTCCCCTCACAGTGTAAGCACACATGAAGTTCTTACTGTATTGTACCAAGCAAACCAAGCCATCTCACCACCGTATGACTGTCAATGTGTGGTTGAAATCTAGAACGTCAAGAATCAGCACACATGACCTTGTTACTGTACCGTAATGACCAAGCAAAGCAAGCAAGCCACCCCAGAGCCTGCCACAATAGGACTACTGCATAGTTCCAATTAGAGGTCGACCGATTATGATTTTTCAACGCCGATACCGAATGTGGCATATATATATACTGTATATATATTTTTGTAATAATGACAATTACAACAATACTGAATGTACACTTTTATTTGAACTTAAATATAATACATCAATAAAATCTATTTAGTCTCAAATAAATAATGAAACATGTTCAATTTGGTTTAAATAATGCAAAAACAAGTGTTGGAGAAGAAAGTAAAAGTGCAATATTTGCCATTTAAAAAGCTAATGTTTAAGTTCCTTGCTCAGAACATGAGAACATATGAAAGCTGGTGGTTCCTTTTAACATGAGTCTTCAATATTCCCAGGTAAGAAGTTTTAGGTTGTAGTTATTATAGGAATTATAGGACTATTTCTCTCTATACCATTTGTATTCCATATACCTTTGACTATTGGATGTTCTTATAGGCACTATAGTATTGCCAGCCTAATCTCGGGAGTTGATAGGCGTGAACAGCGCAATGCTTGAAGCACAGCGAAGAGCTGCTGGCAAATGCAGGAAAGTGCTTTTTGAATGAATGCTTACGAGCCTGCTGCTGCCTACCACCACTCAGTCAGACTGCTCTATCAAATATCAAATTATAGACTATAATATAATAAACACAGAAATACAAGCCTTTGGTCATTAATATGGTCAAATCCGGAAACGATCATTTCGAAAACAAAACGTTTATTCTTTCAGTGAAATACGGAACCATATTTTATCTAACGGGTGGCATCCCTAAGTCTAAATATTGCTGTTACATTGCAGAACCTTCAATGTTATGTCATAATTCTGTACAATTCTGGCAAATTAATTACGGTCTTTGTTAGGAAGAAATGGTCTTCACACAGTTCGCAACGAGCCAGGCGGCCCAAACTGCTGCATATACCCTGACTCTGCTTGGACTGAACGCAAGAGAAGTGACACAATTTCCCTAGTTAAAAGAAATTCATGTTAGCAGGCAATATTAACTAAATATGCAGGATTAAAAATATATACTTGTGTATTGATTTTAAGAAAGGCATTGATGTTTATGGTTAAGTACACATTGGTTCAACAACAGTGCTTTTTTCGCGAATGCATCACCCGTTTGGCGAAGTAGGCTGTGATTTGATGATAAATTAACAGGCACCGCATTGATTATATGCAACACAGGACAAGCTGGATAAACTAGTAATATCAAAACCATGTGTAGTTAACTAGTGATTATGATAAGATTGATTGTTTTTTATAAGATAAGTTTAATGCTAGCTAGCAACTTACCGTGGCTCCTTGCTGCACTCACGTTACAGGTAGTCAGCCTGCCACGCAGTCTCCTCGTGGAGTGCAATGTAATCGGCCATAATCGGCGTCCAAAAATGCCGATTACCGATTGTTATGAAAACGAAATCGGCCCTAATTAAATCGCCCATTCCGATTAATCGGTCGACCTCTAGTTCCAATATAGCACATGAAGAATGAATCCCAATGAAATGCAGGCAGTCAGCTCTCATCATAACGTCAAGGACCAAGTACAGTCTAGTAGCTTTGTTGTTGTTAGGTGCCCCTTTTCCACCGTATGTTAAGATGACATTGATTGTCACAACATAGTTGTGCCGTCACGTACAGTATAGACCTACTGTTGTTCTTTAGCTCTGTGTGACTAGACCGGCAAAGACAACAGAACAAGTTAACTGCAAGAGAAACATGAGCATAACCCGAGGAATAGACCTCAAACCTCTGACTGCACCCCTCCCTCCCTCCCTGGCATGGAGAAATGTTGACTTGAAATCCCACAAGCAGACAGAGGAAATATGTCTTGTTGAATAAGAGCCCAGTGGAGAAGGAGAACCCCTTACTTGAATAGTTAAGGCTAAAAGTTAGCATGCTCTCTCTCTTTCCGCTCTCACACGGCTGTAATAATTAAGCCTAGCTGTAATGAAGATGTCCATTGTTAAGGCTCTGTTTGAAGTTACATTCTTCGTTCATGCAAGCTTGAGCAACAATCTCTCTAATTAGTACAGATGCGTACAGTACCAGTGGCACACGGTGCTCTGGGGTCCCCAGCCTTTCTAGTTGATCTATGCTTTGGGGCTAATTGCTCCGTTAAGGTCACAGTTAATCATATTTCACTATTCTGTTCAAGTGGAATGAGTCAAATCAAAGGCCCTTTACCCCCCCCACACACACAGAATGACTTTGATTCTGAAAAGGAATGATTAAACATAGGTATATGTTTTTTGTCAATTTGTCCAATTATGGCAAGTAACCCCCAAGGCACGTGTCATAAGAACACACTAGAATGTTCTGGTTTTATTCATGGAGGAAAGCCCTTCCAGCCATATCTCACAGCAAAGAGTGTTTATTACACATAGGTATGCCTTTTGTGCCTCTCCTCTCAGACCAGCTTTATGATGAGGGCTTTACTATTAAGTGTCATAGGCGAGGGGCAAGAGATCAATGTTTCTTGTGTTCTCAAGATCACCCTTACAGTACAGTATGAATTATAAATCGGTGGGGCTACACACACACAGACCGCACACACAGACATAGCAGTTCAAAGCACGGTGCGTACACACAGAGCATACACACAGAGGACACACACCCATACACACACACTAATTACAAGTGAGCCCATTCAGTGGTTCTATTGATCCAAGTGCCAAGCTCTTTATTGTAGATAAACTCATGAGTGGATCATTATTTGCGTGTTAAAAACTTTGTTCATGCTGTGCTTTCTCAACAAATTGGAAACGATGACAGTTGCTCAGAACTTTTAATGTAATTTATGTCCAATCAGCTTTTTCTATTTTGTGGATAATTCATATTTTGTTATCAGGTTTGGCGGACTGTAATGCTGAAATGACACAGTTTTTTTAATTCTGAGGAACTTGTAGGAACTGTTGTAAACTATAAATCATTGTTTGGGCTACAACAATATTTTAATTGAAATGTTTGCCTAGTGGAAGTTTGGCGATGATGTATGTCCAAGAAATCTCTGCTACCTCACCCTACTAAGTCTGTTTCTCTAAGTTTTTCTATGTAAGTCAGAACCCGAGGAGAAGATTTTGCTACCTTCGTTTGTCAATCTCAGAGAGAGGCAGCATGAGGAACAAGCTAATGGAATCTGCCCATTACTTTTCTGTTGAAGCTATTGGCAAGGGCCTCCGCTACCCAGTGGAACAGACATCTTTTTCAAGGAACTCAAACTGTTCAGTCAGTTCCACTCAGCATCAAGGCCTGGGCCTGCCTGGCTCTAGTTCTCTATCCGATGAGAGTGGAAGGCAGAACTGGTACTGAATGAAAATGCTGTGCTACTGTATTTCCCCTGCTGATAAATTAACCGCAGATACCTACTAACAAAAGGAGGTCTCTCTCTCTCTCTCGGGTCTGACGATGGTCCACATGATCTATGGCCACCATGACATCCTTCAGGGGGCTTCCTCTAATTTTGTTTTGGAGCAGGAAAGAGTAGGAGTGGTGCTGCTGCTGGCTGTGAAACTTACGGCCAGCTTTTACTTTCTTATGTAATCAGGCAGGGCCGTGGGACGGGAAATAGCACCGTAACAGTACCAGGCAACCTGAAAATCGTGATAATTCCTGAAAATAGTCCATAACTACATGGCATGGGACAGTCTAGGCTTACTGCAACTCCAAACACCAATTAATAGCCTGATAGAAGTATTTCTGGAATAGCATCAAAAGAGTCTCACTCAGAGCCATCTACATTGAGTGTACAAAACATTAGGAACACCTGCTCTTTCCATGACAAACTGACCAGGTGAAAGCTATGATCCAGTATTGATGTCACTTGTTAAATCCACTTCAATCAGTGTAGATCAGTGTTTCCAAAACTTTTTATAGTCCCATACCCCTTCAAACATTCAACCTCCAGCTGTGTACCCCCTCTAGAACCAGGGTCAGCGCACTCTCAAATGTTGTTTTTTGCCATCATTGTAGTCTGCCATACACACTATACAATACATTTATTAACATAAGAATGAGTGTGAGTTTTTGTCACAACCCAGCTCGTGGGAAGTGTTGTGGCTAATCCTTATTGTGGCTAGATTCACATAGATCGGTCTGACCACCGTTATTTTAGATGCTGACACCTAGCTATATAGTTAGTTAGCTAACTATAGCTACTGAAACAGATTATGTCATTTTTGGGGAAGAACATTGTTTACATCCATGAGCTAGCTAGCATTTCTTTTATGATCAGCACTGTAGGTGCGCGAGGCAACTTTACCAGCATCATAGCATACGTATTGATGAATCGTTGTGACATGAAATACGAGTGATAGTGTAATCAATGTGTAATAACTATGTAAAAAATTTATGAACACGTTAAATTATTATGTGACGTGTAGTCATATTCAGGTCCTGATTGGTCAACAAGCTTATTTGACGTGTTAAATAGTATATTTTATGACACGCAAAGACCCAAACGGCGTTCCATAGAAATCCTGGTTGAGAATGAAACGACTGAACAAATGAACAATGAAACAGCCCAGCAATTAAGTGAAAGATATAGGTTTTGGTAATGTTTTACTGGTAATGGGGACATACGTGTAACGGCTTTCTTCCTGGGGTGAAAGAGAGGACCAAAATGCAGCGTAGCCAGTGCTCAACATGTTTAATAAAATAACAAGTGAACACTACAAACAACAAACAAAATAACAAACCGTGAAAACAGAGACAGTCCTATCTGGTGCAGAACAAACACAGAGACAGGAAACATAGACTGCCCACCCAAACTCACGTCCTGACCAACTAACACATACAAAAACTAACAGAAACAGGTCAGGAACGTGACATAACCCCCACCTTAAGGTGCGAACTCCGGGCGCACCAGCACAAAGTTTAGGGGAGGGTCTGGGTGGGCATCTGACCACGGTGGTGGCTCAGGCTCTGGGCGAGGTCCCCACCCCACCATAGTCAATCCCAGCTTTCGTCTCCCCCTACGAATGACCACCCTCATATTACACCCCCTAAATTTAAAAGGTAACCTTAAGATAAGAGGCAGCACCGGGACAAGGGGCAGCACCGGGATAAGGTAGCTCAGGACAGAGATATAGCTAAGGACAGAGAGGTAAAAATCAAATCAAAATTTTATTAGTCACATACACATGGTTAGGTAGGTCAGGAAAGGGGGGTAGCTCAGGATAGAGGGGCAACTCCGGACTGAAGGGCAGCTCCGGACAGAGAGACAGCTCTGGACTGAGGGGCAGTTCTGGATAAATAGCCGCTCTGGGCTGAGGGACAGCTCATGACTGGCTGACGGCTCTGGACGCTCATGGCTGGCTGACGGCTCTGGACGCTCATGGCTGGCTGACGGCTCTGGACGCTCATGGCTGGCTGACGGCTCTGGACGCTCATGGCTGGCTGACGGCTCTGGACGCTCATGGCTGGCTGACGGCTCTGGACGCTCATGGCTGGCTGACGGCTCTGGACGCTCATGGCTGGCTGACGGCTCTGGACGCTCATGGCTGGCTGACGGCTCTGGACGCTCATGGCTGGCTGACGGCTCTGGACGCTCATGGCTGGCTGACGGCTCTGGACGCTCATGGCTGGCTGACGGCTCTGGACGCTCATGGCTGGTTGGCGGCTCTGGCAGATCCTGGCTGGTTGGCGGCTCTGGCAGATCCTGTCTGGTTGGCGGCTCTGGCAGATCCTGTCTGGTTGGCGGCTCTGGCAGATCCTGTCTGGTTGGCGGCTCTGGCAGATCCTGTCTGGTTGGCGGCTCCGGCAGATCCTGACTGACAAATGGCTCTAGCGGCTCCTGACTGACTTACGGCTCTAACGGCTCGGGACAGACGGGCGGCTCTAATGGCTCGGGACAGACGGATGGCTCAGACGGCACTGGGCAGACGGATGGCTCAGACGGCGCTGGGGAGACGGATGGCTCAGACGGCGCTGGGGAGACGGATGGTTCAGACGGCGCTGGGGAGACGGATGGCTCAGACGGCGCTGGGGAGACGGATGGCTCAGATGGCGCTGGGGAGACGGATGGCTCAGATGGCGCTGGGGAGACGGATGGCTCTGGCCGGATGAGGCGCACTGTAGCCCTGGTGCGTGGTGCCGGAACTGGAGGCACCAGGCTAAGGATACGCACCTTCAGGCAAGTGCGGGGAACAACAACAGTACACACTGGACTCTCAATGCGCACTATAGGCCTGGTGCGTGGTACCGGAACTGGAGGTACCGGGCTGAGGGCACCCACATCAGGGCGAGTGCGGGGAGAAGGAACAGTGCGTACAGGGCTCTGGAGACGCACAGGTGGCTTAGTGCGTGGTGCCGGAACTGGAGGCACTGGGTTGGAGACACGCACCATAGGGAGAATGCGTGGAGGAGGAACAGGGCTCTGGAAACGCACTGGAAGCCTGGTGCGTGGTGTAGGCACTGGTGGTACTGGGCTGGGACAGGAAGGTGGCGCCGGAAATACCGGACCGTGTAGGCGTACTGGCTCCCTTGAGCATTGAGCCTGCCCAACCTTACCTGGTTGAATGCTCCCCGTTGCCCGACCAGTGCGGGGAGGTGGAATAACCCGCACCGGGCTATGTAGGCGAACCGGGGGCACCATGCGTAAGGCTGGTGCCATGTAAGCCGGCCCGAGGAGACGCACTGGTGGCCAGATATGTAGGGCCGGCTTCATGACATCCGGCTCAATACTCAATCTAGCCCTGCCAGTGCGGGGAGGTGGAATAACCCGCACCGGGCTATGCACACGTACAGGAGACACCGTGCGCTCTACTGCGTAACACGGTGTCTGCCCGTACTCTTTCTCTCCACGGTAAGTACAGGGAGTAGGCGCAGGTTTCCTACCTGACTTCGCCACTCTCCCTTTAAGGCCCCCCCCCCAAGAAATTTTTGGGGTTTTCTCACAGGCTTCCTACCGCTTCGTCGTGCTGCCTCCATACGCCGGTATCCCTCCTCGCACTGCGCCAGAGAATCCCAGGCGGGCTCCTCCCACGTAGTGTAGCCCAGATCCTTTTCCTGCCTCCGAGCTAGCTCCTCATATCGCCGCCTCTCTGCTTTCGCTGCCTCTAGCTCAGCTTTGGGGCGGCGATATTCTCCTGGTTGAGCCCAGGGTCCCTTACCATCCAATATCTCCTCCCATGTCCACGAGTCCTGGTTCTTTTGTTGCGCTCCCCCAAGCTGCTTGGTCGTATATTGGTGGGTGGTTCTGTAACGGCTTTCTTCCTGGGGTGAAAGAGAGGACCAAAATGCAGCGTAGCCAGTGCTCAACATGTTTAATAAAATAACAAGTGAACACTACAAACAACAAACAAAATAACAAACCGTGAAAACCGAGACAGTCCTATCTGGTGCAGAACAAACACAGAGACAGGAAACATAGACTGCCCACCCAAACTCACGTCCTGACCAACTAACACATACAAAAACTAACAGAAACAGGTCAGGAATGTGACAATACGTAAATGCAAACAAAATAACTTTTTGGTGTGTGTGTGTGACCTTTATTTAACTAGGCAAGTCAGTTAAGAACACATTTTTATTTACATTGACGGCCTACCTCGGCCAAACCCAGACAACGCTGGGCCAATTGTGCGCCGCCCTATGGGACTCCCAATCACGGCCGGATGTGGTACAGCCTGGATTTGAATCAGGGACTGTAGTGACTCCTTGTCACGCTCGTCGTAAAGAGGAGACCAAGGTGCAGCGTGAGTAGAGTTCCACATATTTAATAAAGAGAAACTCATAAACAAAAAAACAACAAAAGCACAAACAAAACGTGAAGCTACTAATGTGCACAAAGGCAACTATACGTAGACAAGATCCCACAACACAAACAAGGAAAAATGGCTACCTAAATATGATCCCCAATCAGAGACAACGATAAACAGCTGTCTCTGATTGGGAGCCATATCAGGCCAGCATAGACATACAAAACCCCTAGACACACAAAACCCCAAGACATACAACACCCCTAGACATACAAAAACCCTAGACATACAAAACAAGCGTACCCACCCTAGTCACACCCTGACCTAACCAAAATATATAGAAAAAATAGATATCTGAGGTCAGGGCGTGACAGTACCCCCCCCCCCCCCCCAGAGATGCCGCAAACCTGAACCTATAGGGGAGGGTCCGGGTGGGCATCTACCCTTGGTGGCGGCTCCGGTTCTGGACGCAGCTCTGGAAGCTCCGGACTGTGGGTCGTCTCTGGAGGCCCCGGACCTTGGATCTTCGCCGGAGGCTCCAACACGTGGATCGTCGCCGGAGGAACCGGACCGTAGATCGTCGCCGGAGGCTTTGGACTGAGAACCCCTGCTGAAGGCTCTGGACCGTCGCTGGAGGCTCTGGACCGTGGATCATCGCTGGAGGCTCTGAACTGAGAACCACCACTGGAGGCTCTAGACTGCAGATCGTCGCCGGAGGCTCTGGACTGCAGCTCATCGCCGAAGACTCCGGACTGCGGACATTCGCTGGAGGCTCCGGACTGGGGACCGTCTCAGGAGGTTCCGGACCGTAGACCGTCGTTGGAGGTTCCGGACTGTAGCCCGTGGTTGGAGGTTCCGGACTGTGAAACTTCGCCGGAAGCTCTGGACTGGGAACTGTCGCCGGAAGCTCTGGACTGGGAACTGTCACCGGATGCTCTGGACTGGGAACTGTCGCCGGATGCTCTGGACTGGGAACTGTCGCCGGAAGCTCTGGACTGGGAACTGTCGCCGGAAGCTCTGGCCTGGGAACTGTCGCCGGAAGCTCTGGACTGTGGAGGCGCACTGGAGGCTTGATGCGTGGGACCGGTACAGGTGGCACCGGGCTGATGACACGCACCTCAGGGCGAGTACGGGAAGAGGAACAGGATGGACCTGACTGGGGACACGCACTTGAGGGAGAGTGCGAGGAGCAGGAACAGGACACACCTGACTGGGAAAGCTTACTTGAGGGAGAGTGCGAGGAGTTGGCACAGGACGCACTGGGTTGTGAAGGTATACTGGAGACCTGATGTGTATAGCCGGCATCAATTGTTCCGGAACTTTAACACACGTTTCAGGACGAGTACGGGGAGCTGACTCAGGTGGCACCAAACTGACAACACGTTCCTTTATTCCAAATCCGTGCGTCTTCCACCAACTCAACAACTCTCGCATTTCTCTCTCCTCCTTCTTCTCCTTCTTTTCCCAGACTGGTTCTGGTCCGCTCCTCGGCTCCGCCGACTGCTCCATGCGCCCCCCCCCCCCCCCCCCTACCTCCCCGACGTCGTTGCTGTCCTCTCATGCTCCTAGGCGACTCCCGCCAAGGAAGGCGATCCTGTCCAGCCAGGATTTCCTCCCAAGTCCAGGATCCCTTCCCATCCAGGATCTCTTCCCAAGTCCGGGATACTTCTTCCTCCTGGGCACGCTGCTTGTTCCTTTGTTGGTGGGATCTTCTGTCACGCTCGTCGTAAAGAGGAGACCAAGGCACAGCGTGAGTAGAGTTCCACATATTTAATAAAGAGAAACTCATAAACAAAAAAACAACAAAAGCACAAACAAAACGTGAAGCTACTAATGTGCACAAAGGCAACTATACGTAGACAAAATCCCACAACACAAACAAGGAAAAATGGCTACCTAAATATGATCCCCAATCAGAGACAACGATAAACAGCTCTCTCTGATTGGGAACCATATCAGGCCAACATAGACATAAAAAACACCTAGACATACAACACCCCTAGACATACTAAAACCCTAGACATACTAAAACCCTAGACATACAAAACAAGCGTACCCACCCTAGTCACACCCTGACCTAACCAAAATATATAGAAAAACAGATATCTAAGGTCAGGGCGTGACACTCCTCTTGCACTGAGATGCATTTCCTTAGACCGCTGCGTCCATGTGTGTGTCTTAACTATTTAACTGTACTAAAATGCTTAAAAGGCAGCTAAAATGTTAAATATCAGATATCGGTATCGACCAAAAATGTCATATCGGTGCATCACTAATAATAATCAATAATTTTGCTCTTTATTTAGCCATCATACATATAAAACCATATTTGTTCATCAAAAATGTGAATAACTCACCACAGGTTAATGAGAAGGGTGTGCTTGGAAGGATGCACATAACTCTGCAATGTTGGGTTGTATTGGAGAGAATCTCAGTCTTAAATCATTTTCCACACACAGTCTGTGCCTGTATTTAGTTTTCCTTCTTGTGAGGGCCGAGAATCCACTCTCACATAGGTACGTGGTTGCAAAGGGCATCAGTGTCTTAACAGCTCGATTTGCCAAGGGAAGAAACTCTGACCGCAGCCCTTTGCAGAAATCTGGCAGTGACTTCTGATTAAATAACATTTTCACAGAACCGCTTGATGCAATTTTGATGAGGCTCTCTTGTTCAGATATCGGTAAGTGGACTGGAGGCAGGGTATGAAAGGGATAACGAATCCAGTTGTTTGTGTCGTCCGTTTCGGGAAAGTACCTGCGTAATTGCGCAACCAGCTCACTCAGGTGCTTCGCTATATCACATTTGACGTTGTCTGTAAGTTTGAGTTCATTTGCACACAAAAAATCATACAGTGATGGAAAGACCTGTGTGTTGTCCTTGTTAATGCAGACAGAAAAGAGCTCCAATTTCTTAATCATAGCATCAATTTTCTGCCGCACATTGAATATACAGTTGAAGTCGGAAGTACACACACCATAGCCAAATACATTTAAACTCAGTTTTTCACAATTCCAGACATTTAATCCTTGAAAAAAATCCCTGTTTTAGGTCAGTTAGGATCACCACTTCATTTTAAGAATGTGCAATGTCAGAATAAGTTTACATACACTCAATTAGTATTTGGTAGCATTGCCTTTAAATTGTTTAACTTGGGTCAAACGTTTCGGGTAGCCTTCCACAAGCTTCCCACAATAAGTTGGGTGAATTCTGACAGAGCTGGTGTAACTGACTCAGGTTTGTAGGCCTCCTTGCTCGCACACAGTTTTTAAGTTTTGCCCAAAAATTTTCTATAGGTTTGAGGTTAGGGCTTTGTGATGGCCACTCCAATACCTTGACTTTGTTGTCCTTAAGCCATTTTGCCACAACTTTGGAAGTATGCTTGGGGTCATTGTCCATTTGGAAGACCTATTTGCAACCAAGCTTTAACTTCCTGACTGATGTCTTGAGATGTTGCTTCAATATATCCACATCATTTCCCCACCTCATGATGCCATCTATTTTGTGAAGTGCACCAGTCCCTCCTGCAGCAAAGCACCCCCACAACATGATGCTGCCACCCCCGTGCTTCACGGTTGGGATGGTGTTCTTCGGCTTGCAAGCCTCCCCCTTTTTCCTCCAAACATAACGATGGTCATTATGGCCAATAAGTTCTATTTTTGTTTCATCAGACCGGAGGACATTTCTCCAAAATGTATGGTCTTTGTCCACATGTGCAGTTGCAAACCGTAGTCTGGATTTTTTATGGAGGTTTTTGAGCAGTGGCTTCTTCCTTGCTGAGCGGCCTTTCAGGTTATGTTGATATAGGACACGTTTTACTGTGGATATAGATACTTCTGTACCTGTTTCTTCCAGCATCTTCACAAGGTCCTTTGCTGTTGTTCTGGGATTGATTTGCACTTTTCGCACCAAATTACATTCATCTCTAGGAGACAGAACACATCTCCTTCCTGAGCGGTATGACGGCTGTGTGGTTCCATGGTGTTTATACTTGCGTACTATTGTTTGTACAGATGAACGTGGTACTTTCAGGCATTTGGAAATTGCTCCCAAGGATGAACCAGACTTGTGGAGGTCTACAATTAGTTTTCTGAGGTCTTGGCTGATTTCTTTTGATTTTCCCATGATGTCAATTAAAGAGACACTGAGTTTGAAGGCAGGCCTTGAAATATATCCACAGGTACACCTCCAATTGAATCAAATTATGTAAATTAGCCTATCAGAAGCTTCTAAATCCAAGACATCTTCTGGAATTTTCCAAGCTGTTTAAAGGAACAGTCAACTTAGTGTATGTAAACTTCTGACCCACTAGAATTGTTATATACGTAATTATAGGTGAAATAATCTGTCTGTAAACAATTGTTGGAATAATGACTTGTGTCATGCACGAAGTAGATATCCTAACTGACTTGCCAAAACTATAGTTTGTTAACAAGAAATTTGTGGAGTGGTTGAAAACGAGTTTTAATGACTCCAACCTAAGTGTATGTAAACTTCCGACTTCAACTGTAGTTGCGGAGTGTCCCTTTAATCGTAGATTCAGATCATTCAGGCGAGAAAAAACAACACCCAGATAGGCCAGTCGTGTGAGAAACTCATCATCATGCAAGAGGTCTGACAAGGGAACATGATGGCCAGTAATGAAAACGTTAAGCTCGTCTCTCAATTTAAAAAAACATGTCAATACTCTGCCCCTTGATAACCAGCGCACTTCTGTATGTTGTAAAAGCGGTACATGGTCGCTGCCCGTATCATTGCATAAAGCAGAAAATACACAAGAGGTCAGGGGCCTTGCTTTAACAAAGTTAACCATTTTCACTGTTGTGTCCAAAACGTCTTTCAAGCTGTCAGGCATTCCCTTGGCAGCAAGAGACTCTCGGTGGATGTTGCAGTATACCCAAGTGGCGTTGGGAGCAACTGCTTGAACGCGCGTTACCACTCCACCATGTCGCCCTGTCATGGCTTTTGCACCATCAGTACAGATACCAACACATCTTGCCCACTAAAGTCTATTTTATGTCACAAAGCTGTCCAGTACTTTAAACATATCCTCTCATGTCCTGGTTTCCAGTGGTTTGCAGAAGAGGATGTCTTCTTTAATTGACCCCCCATAAATGTAAAGGACATATACCAGTAACTGTGCCAGGCCAGCGACATCTGTTGACTCCAGCTGTAATGCATATAATTCACTGGCTTGTGTGCGAAGCAGTAATTGTTTCAAAACATCTCCTGCCATGTCACTGATGCTTGAAACAGTGTTGTTTGATGAAGGCATTGTCTGTATAGTTTTTTTGGCCTTTTCCCCCAGCATTGTCCCAGCCATATCCGCGGCAGCAGGACGAATTAAGTCCTCCACAATAGTATGGGGCTTGCCTGTCCTAGCCACTCAGTAACTCACCATATAAGACGCTTCTAGCCCCTTCTTATTAATGGTATCTGTTGCTTTTATTCATGACTCATCTTTAGTCTCGCTCAAAAAACTCCTGTGGCTTATTTTTCAAATTGTCATGTTTCGTTTCTAAATGTCTGCGCAAGAGTGAAGGTTCCCCATGAGAGAGTAACGGTTAATGTGATTGGATGTTAATTATTTGACTAGGCTACCTGTATTTGACATTGTGTTGTTATTTTGCTGAACACTAGATGGTTTAATTTAATTTTTGGCAGTGAAACGAGGCTACTTATGCGAGAGATAGAACTCACCCAAATGTATAGCCCCATTGGACAATATAAATGTGAGACAGGTTAAAGGATTTTTAAGCCTTGCGTCAATTGAGACATACATTTAACAGTTAACAGATTTAAGTGCCTTTGACCGCAATTCTGCTGCGTTTTTCACACGTAACAGTTTCCTGTGTTTATCAAGAATGGCCCACCACCCAAAGGACATCCAGCCAACTTGACACAACTGTGGGGACCATTGGAGTCAACATGGGCCAGCATCCCTGTGGAACGCTTTCAACACGTTGTATTCCATACCCCTACGAATTGAGGCTGTTCTTAGGGCAAAAGGGGGTGCAACTCAATATTAGGAAGGTGTTCCTAAAGTTTTGTCCTCCCAGTGTATATGTCAAAACTCGCAAAATCTATGGTTCTGGTCTAACTGTACATGTATGAAAACGTTTTGTAAGGTAATTGTGGTTTGAGTTGGGGGGGGGGGACTCCAAAAGGGCATTCAGCTCCATTCAGTGAGAAACTGTGCTAGGCCTAAGCCTGCAGATGACTGTGTCATGTATAGGGCCTGTATTTCAGGGGAAATGTTTACAAGTGTTTGTATTTGTAGATGTAGGCTATCAATAGGTTAATAGGATACTGCCTTTAAGATGTTCAAATAGACCAAAGGTCCAACTTGTTGAACTTTCTCCTGTCTTGACCCAGGGATTGGACGAGGCTTTAGCTACATGTCAACACTCACAGGAAGCACCAGCAAAGTATTGGCTGAAGGACTTGGAATAACAGCATCATTGTGCCAGTTGCTGTTTCTGTTTCTCATAAGTTTTAAATGTGATCTTGTCTGACTGACCAGGATTCTCAGACAGTGGTTGCAACAAAATACTACATGATCTGATCTGCACCAACTTTTACCTTTTTGTATCTGTTTTCATCTGGGTTCTGATCAACACCACCAACCAGGCCAGGTGATAAAGGTGGCCAGTTGTAGTCTATAAACCTCTTGTGAATGATTAAAAAAGCAACATTAAAGCTTTTTTGAGTGAGGACGTTCACTGTAGGTTTAATTTCCTTCCACACACCACATGAGTACAGTAGTTTCAACTTAGAACTTTTGAACAATCATACCATAGCCTTTAACTAAGACCTGAGAGTTGTTTGCTGCTAGAAGCTGTTTACTGTTTAGGCTAGTGTTTACTGACCTGTAGAACTACACTCAGCAAAAAAAGAAATACTTTTTTAGGACCCTGTCTTTCAAAGATAATTCGTAAAAATCCAAGTAACTTCACAGATCTTCATTGTAAAGGGTTTAAACACTGTTTCCCATGCTTGTTCAATGAACCACAAACAAATAATGAACATGCACCTGTGGAATGGTTGTTAAGACACTAACAGCTTACAGACGATAGGCAATTAACTTAGGACACTAAAGAGGCCTTTCTATTAACTCTGAAAAACACCAAAAGAAAGATGCCCAGGGTCCCTGCTCATCTGCGTGAACATGCCTTAGGCATGCTGCAAGGAGGCATGAGGACTGCAGATGTGGCCAGGGCAATAAATTGCAATGTCCATACTGTGAGACGCGTAAGACGGCACTACAGGGAGACAGGACGGACAGCTGATCGTCCTCGCAGTGGCAGACCACGTGTAAGAACACCTGCACAGGATCGGTACATCCTAACATCACACCTGCGGGACAGGTACAGAATGGCAACAACAACTACCCGAGTTCAACCAGGAACGCACAATCCCTCCATCAGTGCTCAGACTGTCCACTATAGGCTGAGAGAGGCTGGACTGAGGGCTTGTAGGCCTGTTGTAAGGCAGGTCCTCACCAGACATCACCGGCAACAACGTCGCCTATGGGCACAAACCCACCATCGCTGGACCAGACAGGACTGGCAAAAAGTGCTCTTCACTGACGAGTAACGGTTTTGTCTCACCAGCGGTGATGGTCGGATACGCGTTTATCGTCAAAGGAATGAGCGTTACACCGAGGCCTGTGCTCTGGAGCGGGATCGATTTGGAGGTGGAGGGTCAGTCATAGCCTGGGGCGGTGTGTCACAGCATCATCGGACTGCGCTTGTTGTCATTGCAGGCAATCTCAACGCTGTGCGTTACAGGGAAGACATCCTCCTCCCTCATGTGGTACCCTTCCTGCAGGCTCATCCTGACATGACTCTCCAGCATGACAATGCCACCAGCCATACTGCTCGTTCTGTGCGTGATTTCCTGCAAGGCAACTGCAAGTGTTCTGCCATGGCCAGCGAAGAGCCCGCATCACGTCTGGGACCTGTTGGATCGGAGGGTGAGGGCTAGGGCCATACCCCCCCCCCCCCCCCCCCTTGTTATGTTCATACAAATATTTACACATGTTAAGTTTGCTGAAAATAAATGCAGTTGACAGTGAGAGGACGTTTCTTTTTTTGCTGAGTTTATGTGAGTTAAGATGTGCTCTGTGATATATTAGTCTCCACTGTTCTGAAGCATTTTAGTTTAGTTAACGTCCGTCATGAAGCTACACACTGAAGAAGGATGTTAACTCAAAACGTATGTGTATGCTATCCTTGATGCAGTAAAAATAATTGTAAAAGATCATCAAAAACGTTTTTACTGTGGATGCTTTAGCTACATTTTTGCATGTGTAGTTTCATTGATATCTCCTGTTTTCTTTTCCAGGTCTTGCATCATCTATCAAAAGTGAATGGGAAAACCCAAAGAACAGAGATTGAGAAATAGCTCCATAACATGGCTGTAGCCGGATGTCCAGATTATTTTCTACACCATCCAAATTATCAGGTAAATAATACATGTATTTTACTAGATGTTTTGTACCATCTATATTTCAGTAAAATTACCTCTTTGTCTTTGTTCTTGAGTGTTCATGTGTAGATTTCAAATGTTTTAATATGTCAGAGATATCAATTAATTTGGAATAGCAATTACGAATGTTACAATTGCTCTCATTTACTACTGTGACGTTTTCTGTTAAAACTATTGGCTTAGACCATAGTTTAACCACACCATCTATCAGACCTAGCTTCAAATATGATTTGTTTTCTTTCAGTAACTTTGAGCGTTTACTTGAGCCTGGCTGCAGTGCCAGTTGGGCAGGGTTTTCACTTTTGTGAGTATTTCATTGGTACTTTTTCACAAGGCAAGTTCAAGCAAGCACAGCTAAAGTGTTAAAAGGATTTCAAATACTATTTGAGACCAGGTCTGCCATGTTTTATAAGCTCTTTATTAGCTGTGGTAATATTCTAGTGTTTGCTGAAGCAGCACCATTTGGGATTTGTAACTCTTATTTACACAAGTCATAAACATAAAAATAATAAAACGCTCTAAATGCATCTAACATATGGAACTGTATATAAAACTATACATGGAGTGGTTAGGAAAAGACTGTTTAAACACTCCCAGTTCCCCTGCTATAAGCCCTCCCTCACCCCAGAGCCAGAGCTGAGGGAAGTCGGGAGAGAGAAGTAAAAACCAGAGCCCCACACTCTCAGCTGGGCCGTAGCAAAAAAAACTTGCTGTGAATGTACCTGTCATGGCCAATAGATTTAGTGGCAGAGCATGAATGAAAACAGAAGAGCCAATGAATGGCAGTGGCATGGACGCACATTCTTTTGGGCTGAATACATTGATGGTAATTCACATGGTGCATGGCCCAGCATGGGGAATCTGGACCCGACGTAAGACCGTCAACAGTGGTCTCAATCAACGGATTAACCGGTTTGTTTTGAGGGGGTTTATTTTTTATTTTACATTGTTTGTTTCCACGTGCAGCAGTTCAACCCCAGTCCAGTGGGAAATAGACTATCAATCAGCCTGGTCACCCGCCCTGTAGGGGAGAGTTCAACCCATCCCCAGCCCTAAAGTGCTATTTAGGAAGCCTGTGCTGTGGGGATTTTAGCCTGTCATCCACCACCCACTCTTTCCCTTGGGCTTTCATTGTGGTTAAGGCTAAAGAATAGAATATGAATAGGCTATGTCCACTTTTCTAGTATCAGACACACTAGTTTAGTCATGCAGCTAAACACAAAGTATCTCAACTAGCTTAACAGTTCCTAGAAGTAGCTATTCTATGCATCTGATCTCTTCCTCGACGGGCTCATTCACACTGTCCATTTTTTAATTGGTAAATAATGGGCAGAAACAGCTTCTTTATCCTGGGGTTATATAACTAGTAAATGTTCTGGGATTCTGGGCTCAGCTCCAAGGCGGTGTTGGAGAGAGGGCGAGAGAGAGCTGGGGGAACTGACTGGAGGTTTGCCACAGCACTCCAAGGTAGGACTATTGAACTGGATGTTATATGGATGGAATTGTCTCAGTTTTTGTACTTTCAATTAGAGCTGGGGGATATGGACCAAAATCCATATTGCAATACATTTCCTGAATTGATGCAATAACAATAAATAAAACTATACATTTATTTATTTTAAATCCTTTAAACTACTACTACTAATTTGATGGAAATTGTCCCATTAAAAATCACCCATATTAGGACCCTTATTTAATTTCAATCTTCACATATAGTAGTATAGTAGTATAGGCTACTTATAGTAATGAACGATATCAGCAAAAGTGATGGATCATTTCCTGTTTATCGTCCCAGCTCTACTTTCAATTAAACACTGTGTGAAAGGTCAGGTGTTTGTAATCCTGTTATGAGTTTGTGCTTATGGTCTGGGATGCCAGTGAAGGAGAACTGTATCTTCTGTGTCATGTTCATTAGTCACCAATCAGAAGAATATGGTCAGAAACAGGGAGGGTCTGTACACAAACGTTTAATTTTCTGTTGCAAAAAGTTTTCAAGCGTTTTACGTTGCGTGCCCTAATGAACAGAAGTCTGGTTTTTCTTTGTTTGGTAGATCTGGAGGGTCGCATCATGTTTCCATGTTGGGTCAGTCAGTGATGGATCGATAGACTTCTGTCATCAAAGATGGTACAGTATATAATAGTGCAGTGGGGTTTGAAATGATTGACACCCTTGATAAAGATGAGCAAAAATGACTGTTAAAAATAAATCATTAAAATACTAAACTATATCGTATGGGGAAAATATATTATTTTATACTAATACGATTGCTCAAATAAGAAGATTTTGTTTAACAAATAATAATTTTGACACGCCTGAAGATTCTTCTAAATAAAGTAGCAATGACTACATCAAGCTTGTGACTCTACAAAGTTGTTGGATACATTTGCAGTTTGTTTTGGTTGTGTTTCAGATAATTTTGTGCCCAATAGAAATGAATGGTAAATAATGTATTGTTTCATTTTGGAGTCACTTTTATTGTAAATAAGAATAGAAAATGTCTCTAAACACTTCTACATTAATGTGGATGCTACCATGATTACGGATAATCCAGAATGATTGTGAATAATGATGAGTAATAAAGTTACAGAGGGTCAAAGATCACAAGCTTGACGTATTCCTTGCGTGCTAGGAATATGGAACCAAATACAACACTTTTGACTACTTTATTTGTAAGAATCTTTAGGGTGTCCAAAATTTTGCCCCCATAATTGATGACTTGTTTAACAAAATCTCTTTCTCTGAGCAATTGAATTAGTATAAAATCATAAAATGTCCCCATTTTTTGGAATATACAATGTAGCTCAGAATTTTTTAATTATTTATTTTCTATTTCTATTAATTTCTTTGCTCATCTTTATCAAGGGTGCCAATAATTTGGGACCCCACTGTAATTTATGTAGGCCTACGTGTAGGGTTATGATCTTTAATAGTTAATGGCCACATGGATTGCGTTCTCACTCTTGGTTTGCTTCTAATAGGTCTTTGGGTCACAGTGTCTGTCGAGTTAACTTTATTGATCCCCAGAGGGGTGACTGGGTTTTGCCACCAGCAGCAGACATACAAAGCCAGTGAGACAGTTACGTGAAGGTTCACTGGCGGTGCCAGACATTTTTCACTGGGGAAGCTTTTTAAAGGAAGCACTTTCCAGCCAGCGATCCCAGTTGATTGGTGGTTATTCTGACCATAGACACAAGAAACCACATTGGATGGCTGTAGATTTGTGATTCCTCGCTTGCAAGTCAATATCAGACTGGGTATTTTGTAATCAAACATCATAATAACAAAAAAATTACAATAAATATAAGTACCTGACGACAGACACAAGGAAGCACATTAGATGTGCAGGACAATTGTATGTTGATGCTTGTAGATTTGTGATTTGTCTGTTAGCATGGAAATAACCTACCGTTACAATTAGAGCAAGCTAGCTAACTCGCTCTTACAGCAAATACATACAAAAGCACATCCCAGGATGCCCCCAATATCTAACAGGCACCGTACACATTTATACATCAAGACATGTACGTACACATTGTAAATATGGAAATAGAATAAAGTATTTCAGGACGTGACCTACCAATTGCATGTCAATATCAGACTGGGAAGAATTTACGTTCATGATCTCCTGCTATCTGAAAGCATAACCAATGGTATAGTACCTATCAATATGTAAATTCAACCAACCAATAGGAATACATAAACATTGAATACATATTTCTGCAGTGTCAAGGGGAAACATAACCAACCTTGTTACACAAGCAAAATACACTTGATTTCAATACATCCTCAAAAACGTTCATAATGTTACCTAAGAAGATCCTATATATGAGGGGATACATTCCATAGCTTACTGCCTTGCTAGATACTAGCTAATTTTTACAACTTTGCAACAAGTCAAGTGCAACAATTTTGAAACTGTCTGTCTGTTGGTCATAAGTTCTCCATGTTCTCCAGGTGATCTCTCTGCTCTTGTCCGCCTGTAACCTCTGTCCTAGTAAAACCAACCTGGTCTCTCAAAAGGTGAAATGCTTTTACAGGTTGAGGAGCTTAATATGATAGTAGAAACAAGATCATAGGTCCATCACAGCCTAATCCAGCCTTCCAGGAATCTAAACTCAGACCATCTCCTGTGCATGAGGCGCTTTGAGGGTGCTTTACACCGTTAAACGTGTTAGAGTTCAAAGCCTCAGAGCCGATCTGACTATTGTAACATATGTCCGCAACTCGAAAACAGCCAATGCAATGAGGTTCGTAAATATGTAATAATAAACCATCGGACTATGGCTGCTACACAGCTGTGGACTTAGTATTGAGCTCAAGAGTCTGTGTTAAATAGTATTGTGGTTAGTTTAATGTGTTAGTGCACTGAATAGACTAGGCATATTCCTTGGAAACAGAGGTTGGCCTACTTGCTAAAGTAGTTTCCATTTGTCAAGATGGCTTACTGTTTCAGTTTATACTGACTGTAAAATGTAAATAGGATTCCGTGCAAGCCTAAACTCTGAAGAAAATAAGTCACATTTAAAGATGCACTATGCAGAAATCGCTCCGCCATTTCCTGGTTGCTACAAAGGGTATCACTTTACTTGACACCCAGCATCATAACACGTGATGACACGGTCATAACAGCTGACATAACTTGTTATAATATGGTCATAACACTGTCATGACACATATTTACACCCGTTGTGACATATATTGTGTTATTTTATGGCTGGTTATGACACCTACATACAGTATGTCAAAACCTACCACACAAGGCAAAACATTCCATTACACCATAACCTACATGTCAACATTATGTTTATGCTATATATATATATTTTATTTTTAATTGACCATTTTAAGTGATTGTAATTGTGCACATATTGATGTCTGACATGCACCTACCCCAATACTGTGTTGCTGATGACTGGAATGAATGCAGCAGCAGATTTCAGGAGCAGGACAAGACACCCTCTTTTTGACTGATATATGGGCATGTATGGCATTATCTGGCATTATGATGTTCATAACGCTTCTTGACAGTGTCATAAAGTGTATTTTCTTAGTCCAAGTGACCCAGGGTGGCCATAATGCTTCATGACAGTGTTATTTAAAATATGATGAGAAAGCATGACTGTAAAGAATTCATTACAACAACTAAGGATTTAAGAAACAAACTTTCAAACGAAAGGAAACTTCTTGAAAGGGAAAAACTAATTTGAGTAAATGTGGGTTTTGACACTTTTATGTAGGTGTCATAACCAGCCATAAAATAAAGCAATATATGTCACAACAGGTGTAAATATGTGTCATGACAGTGTTACAACCATATTATGACAGGTTATGACAAGTTATGTCAGTTATGACTGTGTCATAACATGTTATGACACTGGGTGTCAAGTAAAGTGTTACCAAAATGGTAATAGTTTGCCTAATTTCAGTTTGTGACAAAACAAGCAAGTATAGTGTAGATAATCATTGTACCATCTAAACGGCTGTGAAATATATTTTCCATAACCAAAAATATTATATTTTTAGCTGTTTAAAGCTGGTGTACAAAACTAAAGCTAAGACACAAAAACACAATTTAAGCAAGGGATGCATAGTAATAGTGCACGTAGATCTGCCGCTTCTTAGACTTTCTTTCAATGAGAATGATAGATCTATAACTCACATTTCTATGTGAATTCGGTTAGGTCGCCCAAAAAGTAAAACGATTCAAGAATTGAACTGCCTAGAATACGATTACAGTGATCCCTCGCCACTTCGCGGTTCACTTATCGCGGATTCGCTATTTCGCGGATTTTCATAATGCATTTTTTTTTTTTTTTTGGTGCATTGTGCTCTGCATTCTGATTCGCTAAAAACTCACTCCCGCTTCTTGTATCAAAACATGCTACGAATTGTGCTATCATTTTGTCATTTCGTGCAGTTATGTTTACGTACATCGCTTAGCAACCATGGTGCGAATGGCCACTGAACTTAAGCGAGTAGCTGAGGAATGGGACCCTTTGATGAGCCGTTCATTACAGTTCTCCAACGTAATCGATGGTGGCATGTCGGTGTACAAGGATCTTTTTGCAAAGAAGAAAAAAGAGCGACAACAGCTGCCTATCACTATGTTCTTCTCCCGAACAAACACACCTGCACCGCGGGCTTCAGAAGAAGAGAACACTGCAGAGCGCAGTCAGGATGCAGCGGCCCAGTCTGAAGAGCAGTGAAACGGCCTACACGTGAGTCACTGTATTTGTATACATGTAATAGTTGCTAATTGTAAAAAAAAAAAAAATATATATTTTGCGGATTTCACTTATCGCGGGTCATTTTCGGAACGTAACCCCCGCGATAAACGAGGGATTACTGTACAAGGAAAATCTCTATGGAAATGACAGGAAATATATATATATATATAGGTTAGCTATAGGTTTATAATTTGGTCGGCAGCTATGTTGACTCTGTTTGTGTCCCGAATGGCATCCTATGCCCCATGTAGTGCACTACTTTTGACCAGGGCACTGGTCAAAACAAGTGCACTATGTAGTGATTATCATGCCATTTGGGACATAGGCTCTGGCTTCACGCTGCTGTAGCCATTTAAAGCTGATCTTATTCCCTGAAACACATCAGTCTTTGCAGAGCAGTTAATTTTTCGCCTTGAGTTTTATAGGTGTTTTTAGAGCGAATGAAGTGGGGATTTTTCTGGCAGAAGCATATGGTTTTCTGTTCCTGGAAGTCAAGCTTTCTTGTTCTGGTTTTTCTTGGAAGTAAATAGGGAGATTCAAAAATCTGGTTCTTTTACTTTATTTTTGAGACACTGACCGACAGGAAAGGTTTGGGTTGAGCTGCGTTTGTTGAATCAGGATGCATTTTAGGCATCTAGTGGGTTACATGACAAATGTGCCCTGACTTGTAAAAGAAGTTCAGTGTTTCAAAGCCTCTCTCTCTCTACCAAAAAAACCTCAATGGAAACCGTAGGCTTATCTACATAAACATACAGCAATAAAATCTGCTATTTAAATTGGTATTTGACTTTACCATGATGTTGCAGGGCTAAGTATCCTACTGAATTAGGCTACTAGACTAGGAGTTTGACGTCATCTAGCAGTAGAGTAGGCCATTTCACCCTACTTCACATCCATGCACTTGTATTTAGGTTAGCATGCAATGAAATGTAACTATGACAATTGGACCACATATTGTTATTGTTTTTATTCAGGAGAGTTAAACAATGTAACTTTTGAACTTAATAGAATGACCAATGGAATATCAAGGTGGGAGAAATTGTGACCTTTTCTGGAACGTGAAGTAGCATTTAAATGATCCTTAGTGTGAGGATTATACTGGTTTTATAGAGCGCTAACATTTAGGAAATGCCTCATGAAAGTTAGTAATGCACTATGCAAAACCACAACATCAGTTATTGAGGAAAGTGAACCAGTGTTGATTATTATGAATACTTCTACCAGAATAGAACCTAGGCCTAAACATGAATAGGCCCCTACTTGTTCAGTGAGATAGCCCTGCATGTGGAAAGAGGCTGTGTTTATTTTATATTGTAGTGGGTGTACTGGGTGTGTTAGTGCTGGGCGATAGCAATACAGGAATGATGTACAGTAGCCTACTGTACTTAACAGCTGTTAGGCTATTCTATATTCACCCATTACTGTGGAAACAAATAATAGGCCACACCTACTCTCATTCTCGTCCTCTCAATCTGTGTGTCTCCAAAGAGACAGCACAGTGTGGAAAGTCCAAATTGAACTCTTGATCTTTTTACTTAATTATGTAGGCTAATAAGGAACTCAAATTGCTCTCAGGGTGTTTAAGAACATTCTATTCTAACAGAGTAGCCTTGACGAGGACTGTCAGCAAATCAATAGTTGTTATCGCACACAACACAACAGTGCTTCTTCTTAGCAAGGCCCCACAAAGAACCCATGTGTGATTATTGTGTCAGGCACTCCCCTTTCAACACCACAACCCTAACATTGGTCTTGTCTTGACCTTGTTCAAACCCCTAACCTCAGCCTGAACCATACCACTGTCCCTGTTCTTAACCCTTAACCCGTAACCCTGACCTTATCTTGGCCCCTACCTTAGTCTTGGTCTCATATCTGCCCCTTTTTATAAACCTGCCCCCAACTTTACTATGACCCCTCTCTACGTACTAACCCTAGCCTACGTTTGAGTTTGTGGCAGAGTAGATCATAGAAAAATATGAATTATTCTATTAATTCTATTTCTATGGTGTAGAATGTAGGTGGCCATGTTTTGAGATAGCATCACTAAAACACAGTGTTGTAGTTGTACTTTATTTACCGCTCTAAACCCAACATATAGTGGTTAGGTCAATAGCTTCTTCTCAGAGTGTATGAATTGAGCAGGTGTTTGTTTCCAACCCCATGTTAAAATAGAGTAGTAATACTGTTGGAGGACTTGGCATGGCTGAGAATAATTATCCTTTGGAAGCCAACAAAACGCTGTCCTAGTCCCATTAAAACCTTTGGGAGCATGATACCAGCGTGCATATTTGGGTGGGGCTCACTGGAGTCAGTCGGGGCTGGGTGGGTGGGATCAGTCACACTCTGGTAGCTGGACCTTTAGCCCTGTCTAGTCTGGTGGTGTCGACCATGTCCAGACACTTTGCACTGGGATTAGCTTGGAGTCAGGAGGACGAGACTGGAGAGGGCCACCACTGTACTGCTGCTGCTTTTTCTCAGTGAGTCTCTTCAATTTCACAACAAAACCATTTCATAAATCATATTACCTCTGTCACTGAGGCATTATAACAGCTACAGATTTTTCTGCCGTATCAAAAGAGGTCTTAGTCTTGGCGTGTGTGTGTGTGTGTGTGTGTGTGTGTGTGTCTGTGGTGTGTGTGTGTGTGTGTCTGTGGTGTGTGTGTGTGTGAGCATCCTAGCAAGCCAAACACAGAAGTCCACCACAGTACATTCTGTTCCCGCGGCATGCTGTGAGTGCTCCAATCAGTGCTGTCATTATGGATCTCCCACACTTATTTTGTAGTGATTTATTATTCTTTTAATTGTTTTTGTACAAGAAGACACAGTGCTCTCTGGGAGCATGTGTTTCTGTGGGAAGCCCTGTAATCGTATCAAGTTCTCTGCTACTCGCTGTTTAGGCCTACATCTGAGGCAGAACAAAGCAAAGTTGCTATAAAGAAAACAACTAGCATTAACACTGGGGAGAACTCTGAACATTGGCTTTCAACGCTGTGGTTCACCCGGCGGATCGCTTTTCACACCTGTACTATCTCCTCTGGACACCGTTCTACTGAACACATTCTATGGTTCTACTGAACACATTCAATGCCTGGATTAATATCCCATAGACTGAAAAACGAGTCCTCCTGCTGTGGACTAACAGGGAATGCAGACCGGACGAGTTTCCTGCGCAAGTGTTACAATATAAATGAAGGTGTCCATGTTATTCACTCATTTTATCCATGCACGTCAACGAGTGCCTGTGTTGCCGAATGCTAAAATACGCGCAGCAATCTTCTCATTGGTTTTCACAAGCATACAAAGCATACATGCTTGAAAGATGAAAGAGGAGAGTTAATCAACGATAACTAACTAAAAACTACCTAGGCTTCCCCTTTTTATTTGTGGATTAATCATCAGAGTATATAAACACACGATTTTGTATGACTCCTGATCAAACCTTGACAAAGATCCAGCAAAAAAAGGACCATATGCATTTCAGGTAAAATAACAACCCCAGCGTTCATCTTCTCGGACAAACTAGCTAGCAATAGCTTACTGCCACAGTAACTGCTTCCTAGGCCTCGACTGAAGACAACTGCTTACTGCCACAGTAACTGCTTCCTAGGCCTCGACTGAAGACAACTGCTTACTGCCACAGTAACTGCTTCCTAGGCCTCGACTGAAGACAACTGCTTACTGCCACAGTAACTGCTTCCTAGGCCTCGACTGAAGACAACTGCTTACTGCCACAGTAACTGCTTCCTAGGCCTCGACTGAAGACAACTGCTTACTGCCACAGTAACTGCTTCCTAGGCCTCGACTGAAGACAACTGCTTACTGCCACAGTAACTGCTTCCTAGGCCTCGACTGAAGACAACTGCTTACTGCCACAGTAACTGCTTCCTAGGCCTCGACTGAAGACAACTGCTTACTGCCACAGTAACTGCTTCCTAGGCCTCGACTGACGACAACTGCTTACTGCCACAGTAACTGCTTCCTAGGCCTCGACTGACGACAACTGCTTACTGCCACAGTAACTGCTTCCTAGGCCTCGACTGACGACAACTGCTTACTGCCACAGTAACTGCTTCCTAGGCCTCGACTGAAGACAACTGCTTACTGCCACAGTAACTGCTTCCTAGGCCTCGACTGAAGACAACTGCTTACTGCCACAGTAACTGCTTCCTAGGCCTCGACTGACGACAACTGCTTACTGCCACAGTAACTGCTTCCCAGGCCTCGACTGAAGACAACTGCTTACTGCCACAGTAACTGCTTCCTAGGCCTCGACTGAAGACAACTGCTTACTGCCACAGTAACTGCTTCCTAGGCCTCGACTGAAGACAACTGCTTACTGCCACAGTAACTGCTTCCTAGGCCTCGACTGAAGACAACTGCTTACTGCCACAGTAACTGCTTCCTAGGCCTCGACTGAAGACAACTGCTTACTGCCACAGTAACTGCTTCCTAGGCCTCGACTGAAGACAACTGCTTACTGCCACAGTAACTGCTTCCTAGGCCTCGACTGAAGACAACTGCTTACTGCCACAGTAACTGCTTCCTAGGCCTCGACTGAAGACAACTGCTTACTGCCACAGTAACTGCTTCCTAGGCCTCGACTGAAGACAACTGCTTACTGCCACAGTAACTGCTTCCTAGGCCTCGACTGAAGACAACTGCTTACTGCCACAGTAACTGCTTCCTAGGCCTCGACTGAAGACAACTGCTTACTGCCACAGTAACTGCTTCCTAGGCCTCGACTGAAGACAACTGCTTACTGCCACAGTAACTGCTTCCTAGGCCTCGACTGACGACAACTGCTTACTGCCACAGTAACTGCTTCCTAGGCCTCGACTGAAGACAACTGCTTACTGCCACAGTAACTGCTTCCTAGGCCTCGACTGAAGACAACTGCTTACTGCAACGCTAACTGGGAGGCTCCCGAGTGGCCCAGTGGTCTAAGGCACTGCATCTCAGTGCTAGAGGCATCACTACAGACCTTGGTTCGAGTCCAGGCTGTATCACAAGCGGCTGTGATTGGGAGTCCCATAGGGCGGTGCACAATTGGACCAGCATTGTCCTGGTTTGGCCGGGGTAGGCCGTCATTGTAAATAAGAATTTGTTCTTAACTGACTTGCCTAGTTAAAAAAATAAAAACGGCTTACTAGGCCTTGACTGAAAACAACAGCTTACTGCAACAGTAACTGCTTCCAAGCCCTTGAAAGAAGACAACTGCTTACTGCAACGCTAACTGCTACCTAGGCCTTGACTGAAGTCTTCTTACTCGACCCAGAAGCTGGTTCTAGTTCATTAGTCTCTTTGCCATAATCTCATATCCAGCCTAAAACGTTGGGTGGAAGAAGAGGCAACTTGGTATGTTGCCTCTTCATGGTAGTGCCCCGCGCTGCTCTGAGGGGATGCTCTGGTTTAGAAAGGCAGGAGGAGAGCCAAGTATAGGCCTGTACACACACGCGCGCGTGCTTGGGCCTACACGCACTGCAATGAGATTGTGTTGTTTTTTTAACCTCCAGATTGACCAGATTGATACTGCATACAATACGGTCTTAACCAAATGAATGTTCCTCTGCATGTTAGACTAGATAGACAAAGACAAACCTTTGATGTGATGCTGAAGTTGTGAATAAACGTTTTTGGCATGACTGCTATGTTGGCTTTTTTCTCAGCAGGACAATGTAGACCGAGCCTCCAATCACAGACCAGCAGATCTAATTGGGCCGAGTTTCCAGAAGTCAACCAATCGGAACTCTCCTAACCATCAAGGTTGGTGTTCTTAGAATGTCAGTACTTAGAAATTGGCATGGAAATATTCATTTGATTATTGTGTCACTGCTCAAATTATTTGACAGATGTAGACTAGTTATATGGTGTAAGTGTTGATGGTCTGTCAGTACATTTCCAGAAGTAGGATGTAACATATTAGAGGCTGCACAATTGACCTCAGAAAACAAAGACAACTGTTTAATAATAATAATCACAGTTTTTTGCTCTGAGAATACTAATGTCACTAACAAGATTATGTTCTGAAATGTGGTCTATTTGTATTGGAATTGCAGCTTCAGACGATCCTTATCACATTGTTAATTCCCAGATCTGAGATTTGAGCTTCTCATTTTCTGTATTCCAGTTTAATTGTGTGTGTGTCTTTTCAGTGTTTGTGTGTGCATGCGCGCGCGCTTTGATATGGGTGGGGGGGGTTACTGTTGACGCGTTTTATGGCAGAGGGCTCCGTTGCTCGTTAAATTCAGATTAGGATGTATATTCTGGGGCTCTTCCGCTGTAAACATTTCAGCAGTTCAAAGAGAGATTTGTAAAGACATGGGGTGCCATTATAATTAAGCTTTCAATCTAATTGTGCTATACAAATTTCATCCATGATAATCGGAGCATGAGATTTACGCACAATATTGCCCCAGCATGGGACGTAAAGCTTGACGGTTTTTGAACTGTCTGGTAGTGGATGAGGAAGCTTGATGCTGTCGTGGAAATAAATGGAGCAGAAATTACATTTGTCATTTTTTTTACTGTCAAGGGAGAGCACTGCACTGGAATTTATGAATGGGGAAACAGATAATAATTTTCACAGTGATTCCATCACAAATGATCTATAATAATATGAGAGTTAGGGTAAAAAAAGAAAAGAATGCTAGAAAAGAACGCTTTGTAAAACATATATTTGCCACAAAATGTTTAATATGTGCAAAGACCTCCCTCCCTCCATAATATCAAGATCAGATTGAGGGAATACATTAATTAATCATGGAATGCATTGATAACCATTGTATACTTGAAAGGCAACTGTTCATTGTTCAGACCGTTGAAACATTACATTTCAACATTGGTCAATATTATTAATATAGACCCTTTGATAACGCATTGTCTAATATCCATATAGGGATGGGCATTTAACATTTTTTAAAACTGTTTGAGTATCAAATAAATGAAAAGCAATATCTTTAGTACACAAGGCCCACACTGGAAAAAAATGTGCAAATTTACAATTGAAGTCGGAAGTTTACATACACTTAGGTTGGAGTCATTAAAACTAGTTTTTCAACCACTCCACAAATTTCTTGTTAACAAACTGTAGTTTTGGCAAATCGGTCAGGACATCTACTTTCTGCATGACACAAGTAATTTTTCCAACAATTGTTTACAGACAGATTATTTAACTTATAATTACCTGTATCACAATTCCAGTGGGTCAGAAGTTTACATACACTAAGTTGACTATGCCTTTAAAAAGCTTGGAAAATTCCAGAAAATGTCTTGGATTTAGAAGCTTCTGATAGGCTAATTTACATCATTTGAGTGAATTGGAGGTGTAGCTGTGGATGTATTTCAAGGCATACCTTGAAACTCAGTGCCTCTTTGCTTGACATCATGGGAAAAGCAAAAGAAATCAGCCAAGACTTCAGAAAAACAATTGTAGACCTCCACAAGTCTGGATCATCCTTGGGAGCAATTTCCAAACGCCTGAAGGTACCACGTTCATCTGTACAAACAATAGTATGCAAGTATAAACACCATGGGACCACGCAGCCGTCCTACACTCAGGAAGGAGACGCGTTCTGTCTCCTAGAGATGAACGTACTTTGGTGCAAAAAGTGTAAATCAATCCCAGAACAACATCAAAGGACCTTGTGAAGATGCTGGAGGAAACAGGTACAAATGTGCACATGGGGACAAAGATTGTACTTTTTGGAGAAATGTCCTCTGGTCTGAGGAAACAAAAATAGAACTGTTTGGCCATAATGACCATTGTTATGTTTGGAGGAAAAAGGGGGAGGCTTGCAAGCCGAAGAACACCATCCCAACCGTGAAGCAAGGGGGTGGCAGCACCATGTTGTGGGGGTGCTTTGCTGCAGGAGGGACTGGTGCACTTCACAAAATAGATGGCATCATGAGGGGGCAAAATGATGTGGATATATTGAAGCAACATCTCAAGACATCAGTCAGGAAGTTAAAGCTTGGTTGCAAATAGGTCTTCCAAATGGACAATGACACCAAGCAAGGAGGCCTACAAATCTGACTCAGTTACACCAGCTCTGTCAGGAGGAATGGGCCACAATTCACCCAACTTATTTTGCAAGGCTACCCAAAACGTTTGATCCAAGTTAAACAATTTAAAGGCAATGGTACCAAATACTAATTGACTGTATGTAAACTTCTGACCCACTGGGAATGTGATGAAAGAAATAAAAGCTGAAATAAATCATTCTCTCTACTATTATTCTGACATTTCACATTCTTAAAATAAAGTGGTGATCCTAACTGACCTAAGACAGGGAATTTTTACTAGGATTAAATGTCAGGAATTGTGAAAAACTGAGTTTAAATGTATTTGGCTAAGGTGTATGTAAACTTCCGACTTCACCTGTATCTGCCAACAGCGTGCAACAGTGCCGAATTTATCATAACGATTACAGATAACAAGTTCTAATTGCTAAATTGCCCCATATACAGTACCAGTCAAAACAAAACAATTCACACCATGAAATAAATGAAATAGCACAAATTGGTGGATGAGTGTGCATGGAGAGAGACGTGCCTAACGCTTTGTCGCCACACAGTATTAGAATATTTATTTTTGCCTCTGTTTAAAGATCAAGTTTTGACATCAGTTCCAGTATTTGAGTACTCAATTACTCATGTTCATCCCTAAATCCATAGCACAATGTTTATGACATCAAAGCTCATACATATTTCTAGGACATATTTCTGGTGTTATGACATTGTTGTAGTACTATAATCCTCTGTGAAATTCCGATCTCTTTTTCCCCAAAACCCACACTTGTGCTTATAGGATTTTAATTGAGCTGAGGGCTAAGACCTACTTTGTGTGTTTGTCATAAACCTCATTGGTGCTTAGGCAGGAAGAACAACAGTCTTTTGTTGGAGTGGCACCCTGGATAATTTGATATTTCAGGAATGAGAAAGTTTGAAGCAGTTTGTTATAGGTTTGCTTTTAAAAGGACAGATATAATTTGTCAACACACACAAATGTACTGTACAAATTGACCCGGGTATGTTATGACATGTTCTTATGAGATGTTATAACATTGTTGTGTTAAGAAATGTCTTGATGTCAAGGTGCAGTTTTGTTGACATGGCTAAATCCTTTTGCAGATAATTAAGTACGTCAGTAGCGAGAATTAGTACTAGGCCGAAATGAGGTGAAAGATTATTTGTGTTTTGCGCTGGTACTGTGTGTGTGTGGGGGGGGGGGGGGGGGGGCTGTTAATGGGACTAAAGGTTTTAAGTCTCTGGTGTGGTAGTTTTGCCATCATTTCTTGTGTCCTATTAACCAGTCCAGTAGTAGTCTAGTATTCGTTGCCTTTGCAGCCTTTCACAGCCTTTGCAGTCTGCCTTTAGTTCAGTGTTGCTTTAACTATTTTACTTACTATTTCCTTTGTTTTTACATAGGCTACACTGAAGGCCAGGTGCGGTCTGGTCGCTGAAGAGTTAATATGAGATCTTTATCATACAGAACTGTGGTATGCAGTGAATAATGTGTTTGGGCTCCATTCTTAAAGAAACCTCATGGGACGCTCCCCTTCAAAATGATTGGTTCCTCCTCTCTCTCCCATACATTCCCATGAGTGGGGCTGGGCAGGTGGGAGAGAGATTAGCAGGAGATATCAGATAAACACTGCTGCCTACATCCCAAATGACACCCTATTTCCTATTTAGTGCACTACTTTTGACCGGAGCCTTATGGGCACTGCTCTGGTCAAAAGTAGTGCACCATTTAGGGGATAAGGTGACCTGTGGCCCTTGGTCTAAAGTAGTGGACTATAAGGATAGGGTGCCATTTGGGACACAGTCCCAAATGCTGCTGCTCCCCTGGCTAGGCTGTTTGTGAGCAGCAGGATCTCATCCTCATTCTCCACCCACTTGCTCACTCCCCACTCCTTGTCATGGATTGAACAATGGTGGGCACTCCCTCTCCAGCCAATCTTTACACCAATGCAATGCTTTTAAATCCTTGACTGGGATTGTGCAAGTTCACACTTTGGGAGAAGTGTGGAGAGTCGCGATGCAGCCTTTAGTTATTGCATAAGGAGATAAGTCATGGTGAAGTGCAGGAGGCTGGGTTACGTCCCAAATGGCACCCTATTCCCTATGTAATGCACTATTTTTTTTTATTTTTATTATTTTTTTTACCTTTATTTAACTAGGCAAGTAAGTCAGTTAAGAACAAATTCTTATTTTCAATGACGGCCTAGGAACAGTGGGTTAACTGCCTGTTCAGGGGCAGAACGACAGATTTGTGCCTTGTCAGCTCGGGGATTTGAACTTGCAACCTTCCGGTTACTAGTCCAACGCTCTAACCACTAGGCTACCCTGCCGCCCGACTATAGGGCTCATAGGGCTCTGGTCAAAAGTAGTGCCTTATTAAGGGAATAGAGAGCCATTTGGGACTGAATATGGAGGACATACATAGCTATAGGTTGAGGCTGAATCTCAGGGGCCCCTCCTCAGCAGGGTTGTTGTGATCCAGACACGACAGGCCCAGGGAGGGGTTTAGGCTAGGCCTGGCAAGGCATTCTTCTCCAGGTCCCACCCCCACCACAAACACTTAATTTAGATTTCTTTCTCTGAATTCTATGAGGCCTTAACTTAGTGAATAATGTTAAAAGGGCCAGAGATAATTAGACACCTGTGATAATCTGAAGTACCCAAAATGGCCACTAGATGTCTTGTGATAGATTATATAAAATCCTTGAAAGATACCAACATTCTGGTAGTTTACTGGTAAACTTAGAAAGTTTCCAGTAATATACTCTCCCTTTGCAAACCTAGGCTGAAGCATAGGGCTGAACCATAGGACTGAAGCATAGGGCTGTACTCAAAATGGCACCCTGTCCCAAATGGCACCCTCTTCCCTATATATATATATATTTTTTTTTTTATTTTTTTATTTTTTTTTAATTTAACCTTTATTTAACCAGGTAGGCAAATTGAGAACACGTTCTCATTTACAATTGCGACCTGGCCAAGATAAAGCAAAGCAGTTCGACACATACAACAACACATAGTTACACATGGAGTAAAAACAAACATATAGTCAATAATACAGTGAAAAAAAAATAAGTCTATATACAATGTGAGCAAGTGAGGTGAGATAAGGGAGGTGAAGGCAAACAGATATATGTATAAATAAATAAAATATAAAAAGGCCATGGAGGCGAAGTGAGTACAACACAGCAAGTAAAATAAAAACTAAAAAACACTGGAATGGTTGGTTTGCATTGGAAGAAAGTGCAAAGTAGAGACAGAAATAATGGGGTGCAAAGGAGCAAAATAAATTAATAAATAAATACAGTAGGTAAAGAGGTAGTTGTTTGGGCTAAATTGTAGATGGGTTATGTACAGGTGCAGTAATCTATGAGCTGCTCTGACAGCTGGTGCTTAAAGCTAGTGAGGGAGATAGGTGTTTCCAGTTTCAGAGATTTTTGTAGTTCGTTCCAGTCATTGGCAGCAGAGAACTGGAAGGAGAGGCGTCCAAAGGAAGAATTGGTTTTGGGGGTGACTAGAGAGATATACCTGCTGGAGCGCGTGCTACAGGTAGGTGCTGCTATGGTGACCAGCGAGCTGAGATAAGGGGGGACTTTACCTAGCAGGGTCTTGTAGATGACCTGGAACCAGTGGGTTTGGCGACGAGTATGAAGCGAGGGCCAGCCAACGAGAGTGTACAGGTCGCAGTGGTGGGTAGTATATGGGGCTTTGGTGACAAAACGGATGGCACTGTGATAGACTGCATCCAATTTATTGAGTAGGGTTTTGGAGGCTATTTTGTAAATGACATCACCGAAGTCGAGGATTGGTAGGATGGTCAGTTTTACAAGGGTATGTTTGGCAGCATGAGTAAAGGATGCTTTGTTGCGGAATAGGAAGCCAATTCTAGATTTGACTTTGGATTGGAGATGTTTGATGTGGGTCTGGAAGGAGAGTTTACAGTCTAACCAGACACCTAGGTATTTGTAGTTGTCCACATATTCTAAGTCAGAGCCGTCCAAAGTAGTGATGTTGGACAGGCGGGCAGGAGCAGGCAGCGATCGGTTGAAGAGCATGCATTTGGTTTTACTTGTATTTAAGAGCAGTTGGAGGCCACGGAAGGAGAGTTGTATGGCATTGAAGCTCGCCTGGAGGGTTGTTAACACAGTGTCAAAAGAAGGGCCAGAAGTATACAGAATAGTGTCGTCTGCGTAGAGGTGGATCAGAGAATCACCAGCAGCAAGAGCGACATCATTGATGTAAACAGAGAAGAGAGTCGGTCCAAGAATTGAACCCTGTGGCACCCCCATAGAGACTGCCAGAGGCCCGGACAACAGACCCTCCGATTTGACACACTGAACTCTATCAGAGAAGTAGTTGGTGAACCAGGCGAGGCAATCATTAGAGAAACCAAGGCTGTCGAGTCTGCCAATGAGGATGTGGTGATTGACAGAGTCAAAAGCCTTGGCCAGGTCAATGAATACGGCTGCACAGTATTGTTTCCTATCGATGGCGGTTACGATATCGTTTATGACCTTGAGCGTGGCTGAGGTGCACCCATGACCAGCTCTGAAACCAGATTGCATAGCGGAGAAGGTGTGGTGTGATTCGAAATGGTCGGTAATCTGTTTGTTGACTTGGCTTTCGAAGACCTTAGAAAGGCAGGGTAGGATAGATATAGGTCTGTAGCAGTTAGGGTCAAGGGTGTCCCCCCCTTTGAAGAGGGGGATAACCGCAGCTGCTTTCCAATCTTTGGGGATCTCAGACGACACGAAAGAGAGGTTGAAGAGGCTAGTAATAGGGGTGGCAACAATTTCAGCAGATAGTTTTAGAAAGAAAGGGTCCAGATTATCTAGCCCGGCTGATTTGTAAGGGTCCAGATTTTGCAGCTCATTAAGAACATCAGCTGACTGTATTTGGGAGAAAGAGAAATGGGGAAGGCTTGGGCGAGTAGCAGAGGGGAGGGCAGTGCTGTTGTCCGGGGTAGGGGTAGCCAGGTGGAAAGCATGGCCAGCCGTAGAAAAATGCTTATTGAAATTCTCAATAATAGTGGATTTGTCGGTGGTGACAGTGTTTCCTATCTTCAGAGCGGTTGGAAGCTGGGAGGAGGTGTTCTTATTCTCCATGGACTTTACGGTGTCCCAGAACTTTTTTGAATTTGTGTTGCAGGAAGCAAATTTCTGCTTGAAAAAGCTAGCCTTGGCTGTTCTAACTGCCTGTGTATATTGGTTTCTGGCTTCCCTGAAAAGTTGCATATCACGGGGGCTGTCCGATGCTAATGCAGAACGCCATAGGATGTTTTTCTGATGGTTAAGGGCAGTCAGGTCAGGAGAGAACCAAGGGCTATATCTGTTCCTGGTTCTAAATTTCTTGAATGGGGCATGCTTATTCAAGATGGTGAGGAAGGCATTTTTAAAAAATGACCAGGCATCCTCTACTGACGGGATGAGATCAATATCCTTCCAGGATATCCCGGCCAGGTCGATTAGGAAGGCCTGCTCGCTGAAGTGTTTCAGGGAGCGTTTGACAGTGATGAGTGGAGGTCGTTTGACCGCTGACCCATTACGGATGCAGGCAATGAGGCAGTGATCGCTGAGATCTTGGTTGAAAACAGCAGAGGTGTATTTGGAGGGCAAGTTTGTTAGGATGATATCTATGAGGGTACCCGTGTTTACGGAGTTGGGGTGGTACCTGGTAGGTTCATTGATAATTTGTGTGAGATTGAGGGCATCAAGCTTAGATTGTAGGGTGGCTGGGGTGTTGAGCATGTTCAAATTTAGGTCGCCTAGCAGCACGAGCTCTGAAGATAGATGGGGGGCAATCAGTTCACATATAGTGTCCAGAGCACAGCTGGGGGCAGAGGGTGGTCTATAGCAGGCGGCAACGGTGAGAGACTTGTTTTTAGAGAGGTGGATTTTTAAAAGTAGAAGTTCAAATTGTTTGGGAACAGACCTGGATAGTATAACAGAACTCTGCAGGCAGTCTTTGCAGTAGATTGCAACACCGCCCCCTTTGGCCGTTCTATCTTGTCTGAAAATATTGTAATTGGGGATAAAAATGTCTGAATTTTTGGTGGTCTTTCTAAGCCAGGATTCAGACACGGCTAAAACATCCGGGTTGGTAGAGTGTGCTAAAGCAGTGAACAAAACAAACTTAGGGAGGAGGCTTCTAATGTTAACATGCATGAAGCCAAGGCTATTACGGTTACAGAAGTCATCAAAAGAGAGCGCCTGGGGAATAGGAGTGGAGCCAGGTACTGCAGGGCCTGGATTCACCTCTACATCACCAGAGGAACAGAGGAGAAGTAGGATAATGGTACGGCTAAAAGCTATGAGAATTGGTCGCCTAGAGCTACTAGAGCAGAGAGTAAAAGGAAGTTTCTGGGGGCGATAAAATAGTTTAAAGGAATAATGTACAGACAAAGGTATGGTAGGATGTGAATACAGTGGAGGTAAACCTAGGTATTGAGTGATGATGAGAGAGATCTTGTCTCTAGAAACATCATTGAAACCAGGTGATGTCATCGCATATGTGGGTGGTGGAACTGATAGGTTGGATATGGTATAGAGAGCAGGGCTAGAATCTCTACAGTGAAATAAGCCAATAAACACTAACCAGAACAGCAATGGACAAGGCATATTTACATTAAGGAGAGGCATGCTTAATCGAGTGATCAGTAAGGGTCCAGTGAGTAGAGGTTGGTTGGGGTCGTGGCGATCCAGACAGCTGGCCGGGTATATGGCTATCGGTAGCAGCATAGGATGGAGGTCTGTTTGTAGATACCTCGTGCGTTTCCGTCGGTAGGTTCCGTGTAGTGGGGTTTTGTTCAGATAGCAGCCGATAGGACAGCTAACGATTAGCGGGCCTCAGGTGAGCGTTCAGGTAACGTCGGGACGGATTTGCCGGTTGGATAAATCCCTCGGGCAGATAACGTCGGCAGTCAGTCGTGAAGGCCCGGTGGGGTTCCGTATCTGCAGCAGCAACAAAAGAAACGGGTCCGGATGGTGATGGAACTCCTCAGCTGGCTAGCTCCAGCATGATTTGAGTTTGCTCCGGGGTCGACGTAAGCCAATAGTCACACGGTATGCAGCTAGCTAGCTGCGAAATCAAGGTGCAAGTGTCCAGAGCCTGCGGTTGGAATCCGGGGAAACTGAGAGAAAAAAAGTCCCGGAATGCTCCGGTCCGAGTCGCGTTGCACAAAAGTGCCGGTAGATTATCGAGCTAAAGGAATAGCTGATGACCGCAAAACGTGGGCAGCTGAAACACCAACGCTAGCTAGCAAACCGGCTAATTTCGGGGCAGCTACAGATTAGCTTCTGGCTAGCTATCGGAGTAGCTTCTGGTTAGCTATCAGGCTAGCTTCTGAATTAGCCCCTGGCTATCTTCCACGATGGATTTTCAGATTGAGGTAAATAATACTTAATGTAATTGGTGAAGCGGGTTGCAGGAAAGCTTTTGCAGGAACGCTTTTGTAGTTGAGTTCTTGGATAATAAAATAAATAAAAGATATGTGGAGAAAAGGTGTAAATATATATATATATACAGGACACGACAAGACAATACGGAAAAGACGTCTGAACTGCTAAGCCACCTTGGGAAAAAAAATAAAAAATAAATAAATAAATAAAAAAAATAAAAAAATATATAGTGTACTACTTTTGACCAGAGCCCTATGGATCATAGTGTGCCATTTGGGACGAACAAGACTGATGGCAGGTTGGATGGGGAGCGTCACTGCACAGCTATTTTCAGGTTTCTCCAGAGATGTTTAATTGGGTTCAAGTCTGGGCTCTGGCTAGGCCACTCAAGGACATTCAGAGACTTGTCCCTACGCCACTCCTACGTTGTCTTGGCTGTGTGCTTAGGGTCATTGTCCTGTCGCCGTATCGAATCACAATACATATAGAATCAGCACTTAAGTATTGTGATCATATCGTGAGGTACCTGGCAATTCCCAGCCCTAGCTTATACTACTTAATATCTTTCAAATGATGTGTCTGTTATTTTACAACCTTCGCTCTAGTCTGAGGTCCTGAGCACTCTGGAGCAGGCTTTCATCAAGGATCTCTCTGTACTTTGCACCGTTCATCTTTCAGGCCAAAGAGTTCAATCTTGTTTCTCATGTTCTGAGAGTCCTTTTGGTGCCTTTTGACAAACTCCAAACAGGCGGTCATGTGCCTTTTACTGAGGACTGTCTTCCGTCAGGTCACTCTACCATAAAGGCCTGATTGATGGAGTGCTGCAGAGATGGTTGTCCTTCTGAAAGGTTCTCCCATCTCCACATAGGAACTCTGGAGCTCTGTCAGAGTGACCATTGGGTTCTTGGTCACCTCCCTGACCTAGGCCCTTCTCCCCCGATTGCTCAGTTTGGCCAGGTGGCCAGCTCTAGGAAGAGTCTTGGTGGTTCCAAACTTCTTCCATTTCAGAATGATGGAGGCCACCGTGTTCTTGGGGACTTTCAATGCTGCAGACATTTTTTGGTACTCTTCCCCAGATCTGTGCCTCGACACAATCCTTTCTCGGAGCTCTACGGACAATTCCTTCGACTTCATGGCTTGGTTTTTCCTTTGACATGCACTGTCAACTGTGGGACCTTTATATAGACAGGTGTGGGCCTTTCCAAATCATGTCCAATCAATTGAATTTACCTCAGGTGGACTCCAATCCAAGTTGTAGAAACATATTAAGGATGATCAATGGAAACAGGATGCACCTGAGCTCAATTTTGAGTCTCATAGCAAAGGGTCTGAATAGTCATGTAAATAAGGTATTTCTGTTTAAAAAAAAAAAAAATAGCTAAAATGTTTTTTCTTTAAAACTGTTTTGCTTTGTCATCATGGGGTATTGTGTGTAGATTGAGGATTTTTATTTATTTAATCCATTTTAGAGTAAGGCTATAACGTAACAAAATGTGGAAAAAGGGAAGGGTTCTGAATAATTTCAGAATGCATTGTATGTTTGGAACATCAAATCGCAATAAAATTGCCGTATCGAATCACAATACATATAGAATCAGCACTTAAGTATTGTGATCATATCATATCGTGAGGTACCTGGCAATTCCCAGCCCTAGCTTATACTACTTAATATCTTTCAAATGATCTGTCCGTTATTTCATAGTTTTAACATGTGATCACTCAACAGAAACATTTGCACAAAAGCTTATTTCTCCCAAATGTATATCCCTGTTAATTAGGATTTGTCCTCTGCCAAGATAATCAATCAACCTGACAGGTGTGGCATAACAAGAAACTGATTAAACAGCATGATCATTAAACATATGCACCTTGTGCTGGGGACAACAAAAGGCCACTCTAAAATGTGCAGTTTTGTCACACAACTTAATGCCACAGATGTCTGAAGTTTTGAGGGAGCTTGCAATTGGCATGCTGACTGCAGGAATGTCCACCAGAGCTGTTGCCAGAGAATAATTTCTCTACCATAAGCTGCCTCCGTCATTTTACATAATTTGGAAGTACGTCGAACTGGCCTCATAACCGCAGACCATGTGTTTGGCGTTGTATGGGCGAGCGGTTTTCTGATGTCAACGTTGTGAACAGAGTGCCCTATGGTTGCGGTGGGGTTATGGTATGGGCAGGCATAAGCTACGGAGAATGAACACAATTGCATTTTATCGAAGGCATTCCGAATGTACAGAAATACAATATTTTTTAAGGTATCTGTGACCAAAAGATGCATATCTGTATTCCCATTCATGTGAAATCCATAGATTAGGGACTAATTCATTTATTTCAATTGACTGATTTCCTTATATGAACTGTAACTCAGTAAAATCTTTGAATTGTTGCATGTTGCGTTTATATTTTTGTTCAGTATAATTTATATTTAACGACATTGTCAATGCGCCAGAAGTTGTAAGAAAACAGCAACAAATTGACTGAGCCCTTGTTTCCAGGCCACATACAGTGTAAGGTGTATACCAGGACATTTCATGCTGAAAACATTGGTGTTTAACATCATATTAAACACCAATGGTATTCACTAAGTTGATGGTTTAAATTTAGGATAATGTTTTACAGTTTTTTCATTGTATTTTTTATTTTAAAGTCATCTTATTTTATTATTTGATCAATTTTAGATGTGGTAAGGCCAGAGTCCTTTGTGCATCCGTTGGTAGAGCATGGCGCTTGCAGTGACAGGGTTGTGGGTTCATTTCCCACGGGGACCAGTATGAAAATGTATGCACTCACTACTGTAAATTGCTCTGGATGAAAGTGTCTGCTAAATGACAAAAAAAGATAATTAGACACCTGAGATAATTAGAGACCTGTGATAATCTGAAGTGCACGGCCACTAGATGTCTTGTGATTGATTACATAAAATCCTTGAAAGATACCAACATTCTGGTAGTTTACTGGTAAACAGAAACACAGGCAAACACAGACTCAGGAAGCGGGATTCGTGACATTGACGCTGTTCTAGACTGACTGAGCATATTTTTAGTTGTAGTAGGAGTATGACATGGGTTCAATTAGTATTTGTTTTTTTTTCCGCTACTTTGAGCGTTTGAATGGGCAGGGTTTGCACTTTTGGGACTATTGCATTGGTTCCACTGTGCTAGGCAACCTCAGTCAAGCGCAACTAAAGTTTTTGACAGAAAACAAATACCATTTGATCCCAGGATAGTATGTAGGCTATTATATTCTTTTATACAAATAATTATTGTTTTTTGTACGATGAGTTTTTGTTTTTGACAATATAAAACATACACATAGAAACGACAGCATTCAAACACACACAAACATCATCCTTCACCGACCCACCTGCTCACACCCCCGTCTCCAGAAACCACATCACTCTCCACCACATGGCCTCAGACTGCACCATTTTGTTTCTCTCTGTCGCCCACGCACTTTCAACATAAAGACAATAAAGCATTTGACCTTTCCATTGTGTTAACGATTGAGGATTGGTTGATTTCCAGTTTTAAGTATACGTTTTTTCAAGATGATTGACGAGAAAAGTATTCTCCAACCAATCATGTATCTCTCTGCACCCTCATATTCCATGTCTTGAAATATGCAGCCAGACGGATTAAAGTACATTTATATTGTAATTCTTCTGACAGACAACTTTCTAACTCCACCCATAACTTTTTGAATGTATAACATTCCCAGAAGGCATGGATTACTGAGTCATTATTAGTTTTACACTTAAGACATGACTCTGTGACTCTGCCATTGTGGTGTAGAATTTGGGAATTTTGTATCTTGTATAATAAATTATATACTTTAGTTTATACTGGATTAAGCATACATTTTTGTTAACTGTAATTCCGTTAGTTACGTTCCAACATTCCCTCCATCTTATGCCAATATCTGTTATTTTTAAGTCATGGTTTTAATCGTTAATATTTTTTTCTAAGAGGCTATTGTATTCTAATGTATTATTCAGCCATATCAAAATAAGCCTGAAACCTGAATGAGATGTTCTCAGTCCAAAATGTAAATTCTGCCGATTGATTTAATCAGAGAGTGAGACGACTGCTCTTAATAAGGTATTCAGCGTTCAGATTGCATGACAGCCATTTAAGGAAATTGAACAGCGCCCTCTCTCTCTCTTTCTCCTTGCCTCTGCATGAGACGGATCTCTAGACTAACGAGACAATTTTATGTCAGGTTAGTGTTAACCACTGGCACTGGAGGGAGTTGTAGAATTCCTTTTCCTAGAATTCCTTTTCCCGGTAGAATTCCTTTTCCTAGAATTCCTTTTCCTAGAATTCCTTTTCCTGGTAGATCTCACTGCAAGACAAGATGTAATTGTGGTCACAACATCATTTAGACAGTCCAGTCTCTCTAGCCTAATTCAGGGACTACTTGAAATGTAAAAAAGATACATAATTTGAGAACATGAGCAGGTGCCCTATAACAGACAGTACTGGAAGTTATTATTAGATATTATAAGCGGGGTGGTTCGAGTCCTGAATGCTGATTGACTGACAGCTGTGGTATATCAGACCGTATACCACGGGAATGACAAAACATTTATTTTTTTACTCTAATTACGTTGGTAACCAGTTTATAATAGCAATAAGGCACCTCGGGTTTGTGGTATATGGCCAATATACCACAGCTAAGGGCTGTATCCAGGTGCTAAGAACATCCCTTAGGCATGGTATATTGGCCATATACCACACCCCCTCGTGCCTTATTGCTTAAGTGTCTAAACCTTTATGTGCTCCCCTGACCCTGCATCTACCTTCTGACGGACCAGACCTTCTACTCCTGACCGTGGCTCTATTCCAGACAGACTGCTATTAGCCTTGTGCCCCACTAGCATCTGCTGTTCCTGAACCCAAGCATCCTGTTCCATCCCTTCCCATCCCCGTCTATGCTTGTTGTCCTCGTGCTTCATAACCATCCTGTCACTGGCTGTGCTTGTCTTGTTAATAATATTACATGGGACTTATACAGTCTTTTCAACGACCCAAAGTCTCTGAAAGGTCGCTTTGTTGTCCATATGCTTCATCCTCATCCTGTCGCTTTCCATCCCATCTTAATCTTCAATCCCTGGCTCTGCTAGCCTTGTCCATGTGCTTCATCCCCATTCCATTCTTGGCTTCGCCTGTTGTCCCATCCTGTCTCTGTCTGGGCTTGCCTTGTCCTCGTGCTCCAGAGCCAAAGGTAATTGATGAACGCTGCTGTCTGCTCTCATGGTATTTTAAGAGTGTCTAAATTATGTCACTAATATTGTAGGGCCAGGTCTGCTGTGACTGTTGCTTGTTTGATGGGCATAAATAAAGATGTTTATGTCCTTAAAACTTCTGCCAAGCTCCACTAGTGCAATTTTTCTATTTTCTAAACACAGTGTCAAAGACAAATAATCCTGACCCTGTTGCCCCATTGGGTGTGTGTCTGTGTGTGCGTGAGTTTTTGCCTGTCACGGTTCTAGCTAATAAATTGGGCCATAAGCTTATTGTTGACAATCTAGTATGGCAATTATCCAACCACGCCCACAAATATCTTGATCGGATTGGATCTTCGTTCTAGAGTTTCACCCCCACATGTAACGGCATGTAGACGACATGCCTGACTACTTAGGTATAAGTAACTTTATGTTATCTTGTTACAAAACACTTGAATACTATTCACCTAACACAAAGCTATTTTAGACCGTACAGTACACTTCTGTAGCCTACGTGTGTCTTTAACTCTCCAGGATCTTGTAGAGAAGGGGCTTACCTCACTGACTATTAATACTGACAGATTAGGTACCTGTGATACAGCTGGTTAGGGGACACCTTTTCAGGAAAGGTTCCTCAAAAGGCATAGGTTAGTCTGCCTGTCTGTCAGCTGCAGCTCTGTATGAGGGGGGCGGGTGGGGGGGGTGTGGGGGGTGTGGGGGGGGGGGGCAACTGCATCACTGGGTCAGCATAGGTTGTGGGGAGATATTGGGGGCTGTTCTCAATGGCTCATTATTTGTTTGAATATTAGGCTATAGTTACATGCTTTACATTTGAAAATACGTACAATGGTTCATTATGAAGGAATTATAAGATTTGGGTCGAAAAGCCTTCAGAGTATTAATGTAGATTAATACTATTTAGGCTTGCAAATCCATAGTATGCAAATCGATGCCATGATGCAACATTTAGAAAATGTGGTGTGCCCTATTGCACATGCTATGGATTTCACCATTCAAAGTGATTGATTAAAACCACAACATAGAATAAATGAATGAAGAATTGCTTTGGTCTTTCTACTTACCTCGGCCCAGCCAGGTAACAATAGCATACAGTGCAGAACATTCTAATTGCCGAAGTGGACATCCAAAGCCCTGAATTGCATGGTAGAGTTTGAGCAGCATCTAGTGGTGAAATAGGTAACTGCAGTATAGCAATGGGGAATTAAAGGGGAAACTTGAGAAAATATCAGTACTTTTCTATTACTGGCTGTCCATTGTCTCAGAGATTATGATTATTAGGAGATGACATGCCCTGCAGACACTCCCCCACAGTAATGAAACTAACAATACGTCCCAAATGGCACCCTATTCCTTACCTTGTGAACTATATAGGAAATAGGGTGCCATTTGGGACATAACTCTGAACTGTCAAAACTTCCATCCACCATTGGCTCACTTGGAGTGACCTCTGTGCCTCTTAAACAATGGCCTGGTTTGATCTCTTACCCTGAGGCCAGTAGTGATTATGCTGAAGGATGGGAGTATTGAGACTACAGGTCTCGGCTTGTACTCTAGTCTTCCACAGAGATCCAGAGAGCCTTGATAACATGAACATGTAGTTAACGTAGGGAGTGTTTCAACAGGTGAATTAGCTTCACTGCCTGACAGGTTGGTAATGATAATTAAGCTACGTCATGTTAGGGTTTTTGTGTGTGTGCAGCTACACTGCAAAACTGGTTGGTGATGACAGGTGTGCATGAAGTATTGAGAGAAGTAGATTCTTACACATGTAACCTACATGCATGAATAAAGCACGTGAACAGTAGAGGTCAACCTGGTGCACTAGAGATTTTTGGGATGTGCATATGATATAACACACACACACACACACACACACACACACACACACACACACACACACACACACACACACACACACACACACACACACACACACACACACACACACACATACACACTTTGTGTCTGTCTCTGAATATCACACACACAGACTCTCTCTCTCTTTCTCCTGTCACTCTCTCCTTGTCTCTCCCTCCTCCCCTTACAGAAGATGATGTGGACCTGGAGGCGCTGGTGAATGACATGAACTCCTCGTTCGAGAGCCTGTACTCCACATGCAGCAGCGTGCAGTCTGAGTCAGTTCCCCTCCTGCACCGCAGCGCCCCCATGCCTCCCCACAACCACACCTCCAACAGCGAGCTGCAGCACAGCACCACCTCCCCCAAACAGAGACTCCGACGCTCCCAGCCCATGCACATCCTCGCCGTCAGGTATGTCTACTGTGTTGGCACACACACACACACACACACACACACACACACACACACACACACACATAGCACTTACTGGACACAGTTGTGTGCCTGGCATGCTGTTGGTGAGCACACACAACACACCCACACCTGATATATAAAAGTCCTCTATCAATCAATCAAATGTATTTATAAAGACCTTCTTACATCAGCTGTTGTCACAAAGTACTGTACAGAAACAAGGGATCATGTTCTCATGGTCCATCTAAACAATGTACATCTAAACAAGGGACCATGTTGTCAGTATGCTCTGTGAGGACAGGTATATGCGCTTATTATAGTTCATAGTTTTGCCTAGCCGCAATCTCTGTGTGACCCATTCTCCCCCTGTCACTTTCCCCTTGTCCTAACATAGCTTAGCAGAGGGGGAGACCAAGTTTAAATTCTCTTTAATTCTAGAAACAGGGTACAACTGCTCCCATAAGCTGAGAGGAACTTTTATTCACCTCTGGTCTTAATGGAATCTAAAACGGTCTGTCAGAGTTGTAGCATCCATTATTTTGGATCCCTAGAGAAAGTTTGGCACTGGCTGGTAATGAGCTGTATGGTTGGTGTATTCTGTCAGATTGAAATGATACGGTTGAGTTTATTATTCAGTCCTGACCTCTGAATAGCACCCTGCTCCTGCCTCACATGGAACTGCATCAAACACTTCTCCTTTTGAACTCCCCTACCCGCCTGGGTTTGGAGAAAGTGTAGAGAGATGCTAATGATGGCTATCTGCCTGGCTGCTGCAGTTCACTTCAGATGCTAGTCATCATATAAAGCCAAGCCAACCTCTAGTCTCTTTCTGATTGACAGCCAGGGGCTGCATCCCAAATGGCACCATATTCCCTACCTAGTGTACTACTTTTGACCAGAGCCCTATAAGCCCTGGTCAAAAGTAAATCACTATAAATGGAATAATAGGGTGCCGTTGGGGGCGCAGCCCTAGTCGGTTTCTTATTGACAGGCAGACATTGAATGAACAGGCTGTTGCTCTTGCAGCAGGTCATAAAATGGGCCCTTTCCTCTTGAAACTGCATGAAATAATGGTTTGATGAATATTGCATGTAATTAGTAGCTCCTCAAACGCTGGCAGTGTTACTGTGGTGTGGCAGAAAGAATCAGCTCACAGTGCAGTGATCAGAGAGAAATGGGCATGAGGCCTCGGCTCGGCAGAAGTCTCTCTCTCACTGTGAAACCGTGGATTATTCATTATTCATACTCAGCTACAAAGCATTGGGTTTATATTAGGGGAGACTGTCCTCGTGTTCTCATGATCTGCATTCATCTGCTTCATAACAGCTTTTTCACTCTGTCTGTGTGTGTCTGTACCCCACTTTGGTAATGTCCTCCCTGAATGTTGTGATTCTCAGGAGACTGCAGGAAGAGGAGCAGCAGCTCCGGACGTCCTCTCTGCCAGCCATCCCCAACCCCTTTCCCGAGCTCTCCGGCTCTCCTGTCCTCAGCCCTGGGTCCTTACCTCCGTGTCAGCCCTCAGGCACATACGTAAGTCAGAGACCCTTCTCTTCACTCCTTACTATGATAGCTTAGCTAACCATGAAGATTGTTCTTGAAAAGGGCCACTAAAGTATGGTGTCGTACATCTTACAGTACCACAGCAGTTTGGTTTATTTCTCCCACGGTCATTATCTCTCATCAGAATCAGTGTTTCCCCTATATCCATTTAGCAGTGGCGGGTTGCCTCTGCTGAATTGTTGCCGCCACTCCAAAATACAGTACCAGTCAAAAGTTTGGACACACCTACTCATTCAAGGGTTGTTCTTTATTTGTACTATTTTCTGCATTGTAGAATAATAGTGAAGACAACAAAACTATGAAATAACACATATGGAATCATGTAGTAACGAAAAACGTACGTGTTTAGTCAATCAAAATATATTTTAGATTCTTCAAAGTAGCCACCCTTTGCCTTAATGATAGCTTTGCACACTCTTGGCATTCTTTCAACCAGCTTCATGAGGTAGTCACCTGGAATGCATTTAAATTAACAGGTGTGCCTTGTTAATTTGTGGGATTTATTTCCTTCTTAATGCGTTTGATCCAATCAGTTGAGTTGTGACAAGGTAGGGGTGGGATACAGAAGATAGCCCTATTTGGTAAAAAACAAAGTACATATTATGGCAAGAACAGCTCAAATGAGAGAATAAGAGAAACGACAGTTCATCATTACTTTAAGTCATGAAGGTCAGTCAATCTGGAAAATTTCCATAACTTTGAAAGATTCTTCAAGTGCAGTCGTAAAAACCGTCAAGCGCTATATTGAAACTGTCTCTCATGAGCACCGCCACAGGAAATTAAGACACAGAGTTACCTCTGCTGCAGAGGATAAGTTCATTAGTGTTAACTGCACCTTAGATTGTAGCCCAAATAAATGCTTCACAGAGTTCCAGTAACAGACACGTCTCAACATCAACTGTTCAGAGGAGACTGCATTAATCAGGCCTTCATGGTCGAATTGCTGCAAAGAAAACACTACTAAAGGACACCATTAACTTCTCTAGGGTAGGGGGCAGCATTCGGAATTTTGGATGAAATGCATGCCCAAATTAAACTGCCTGCATCTCGGGCCCAGAATATATGATATGCATATAACTGGTAGATCTGGATAGAAAACACTCTAAAGTTTCCAAAACTGTTAAAATAGTGTCTGTGAGTATAACAGAACTGATTTGGCAGACAAAAACCTGAGAAAAATCCATTCAGGAAGTATTTTTCTTTTGGTTTTGTAGTTTTCTATTCAATGCCAATACAGTATCCATTGACTTAGGACTCAAAATACAGTTTCTATGCCTTCCACTAGATGTCAACAGTCTTCAGAAAATGTTTCAGGCTTGTATTCTGAAAAATGAGGAAGTAAGAGCAGTCTGAATGAGTGGACCCTGCCGTGTCACAGAGCTTTTTCCTGCGCAAGACCGAGAGAGTGCGTTTCTTGTTTACATTTTATATTGATGACGTTATTGTCCGGTTGAAATATTATTGATTATTTAGGCTAAAAACAACCTGAGGTTTGAATATAATCATCGTTTGACATGTTTCTATGAACTTTACCGATACAATTTTGATTTTTTTGTCTTCCTGTTTTTACTGCGTTTTAGCCTGTGGATTACTGAAGAAAACGCGTGAACAAAACAGAGGTTTTTGGGTATAAAGATACTTTATCGAACAAAAATAACATTTATTGAGTAAATTAACGTCTGCTGATTGCAACCATATGTAGATCATTAAAGGTAAGCGATTCATTTTATCTCTTTTTCTAAATTGTGTAACTGTTCTAGCTGGCTGGCTACTGTTTGTAATGATTTGTTTAGTGGGCTATGTTCTCATAATCATAATGTATGCTTTCGCCGTAAAGCATTTAAAAAATCTGACACCGTGGTTGGATTCACAAGTAGTTCATCTTTAAACCTATGTAAAATATGTTTTGTTTTCTGAATTTTTATAATGAGTATTTCTGTATATGAATTTGGCGCCCGCCAGTTTCACTGGCTGTTGAAGAGGTGGGACGCTACTGTCTCACGTGCCCAAGAGAGGTTAAGAAGTACAGAATTGCTTGGGCCAAGAAACACGAGCAATGGACATTAGACTGGTGAAAATCTGTCCTTTGGTCTGATTATTCCAAATTTGAGATTTTTGGTTCCAACAGCCGTGTCTTTGTGAGACACACAGAGTAGGTAAACGGATGCTCTCTGCATGTGTGGTTCCCACCGTGAAGCAAGGAGGAGGAGGTGTGGTTGTGCTTTGCTGGTGACACTGTGATTTATTTAGAATTCAAGGCACACTTAACCAGTATGGCTACCACAGCATTCTGCAGCGATACGCCATCCCATCTGGTGTGCATCCCATCTGGTGTAAGGGCTATTTGTCCAAGAATGAGGGTGATGGAGTGCTGCATTAGATGACCTGGCCTCCACAATCACCTGACCTCAACCCAATTGATATGGTTTGGGATGAGTTTGACCACAGAGTGAAAGAAAAGCAGCCAACAAGTGCTCAGCATATGTGGGAACTTCTTCAAGCCTATTGGAAAAGCATTCCTTGTGAAGCTGGTTGACAGAATGCCAAGAGTGTGCAAAGCTGTCATCAAGGCAAAGGGTGGCTACTTTGAAGAATCTAAAATCTAAAGTATATTTTGATTTGTTAAATTTTTTGGGGGTTACTACATTATTCCATAGTTTTGATGTCTTCACTATTATTCTACAATGTAGAAAATAGTAAAAGAAAATCCCTTGAATGAGTAGGTGTGTCCAAACTTTTGACTGGTACTGTATATGTTTTTTAGTTTTATTAAAAACACATTTTCAGAATGTTAAGTTTTCAGTGTAAACTTAAACGACTAAAACCAGATATAAAGTATATAGAAAAGATAATGGAGCTATATGTTTTTAAATAAGATCATCTTTGAGAACTGCAATCATCAAAATAAAAACTGGACAGGGAGAATCTAAAATTCAAAAAACGTCATGGCATGGGTCCCCATTGATTTTTGTATAATGTTTGAGTCACTCAGATAACATAAGAACACGGCATAAGCCATGGCCAAATGTGTAGAATTGCAGGAAACTAGCTTGAAAACTGCAACATTTTGTTTCTGAGGCCAAGAGGACGGCCTTTAAATGTTCGTTTGGAGACCCATGCCATTGCCAACGCCCACTACCCCCCCTTGGTTGAAAGAAATGGGAAGGCTGCGGTGAACTCTTTCCTGGAAGAGAGTCACTCTTAGTCATTACTATAGCAGAGCCGAGATTACTGTAAAAGGGATGTATATTTCGAATAAATATGTCCCTGGCTAATCCTGACTTGACTTTTATGGCGCTGGGGATCAGAGCCTGTACTAGCAGACCCTGGGTTCAAAGTGTATTTGCTTTATTTTCAAATACTTTCAGCTGCTTGATAGAGCTTGCCTGGCTCAATGGAACCCGTGGAAAATGCAAGCCCCGCCAATCTGGCACTTCAGGCAGGCTCAATGAAAGTATTTGACAGAAGACAAATACTATTTGAACCCAGGCCTGGTCTGTACGAACTGGCAGCATGAGCTGTAGTCTGTAGATGCAGGGAGATGGAGATGGAAAATAACCATATATTTATTTGGTTCTATGTACCTTTGGCTAGAACATGCAGTGTTTGTAAAGCAGTTCTAAAGCATGTTTTTCCAGCTTGTGATTGGCCCACTATACTGAGATAAAGACATGTTGCCTTAAAACCTTTGCATTGTGTGTGTGTGTGTGTGTGTGTGTGTGTGTGTGTGTGTGTGTGTGTGTGTGTGTGTGTGTGTGTGTGTGTGTGTGTGTGTGTGTGTGTGTGTGTGTGTGTGTGTGTGTGTGTGTGTGTGTGTGTGTGTGTGTGTGTACGAGCATTTGTGCATCTGTGTGTGTGTGAGGCTGGGGGTCGTAGAGATGGGCCCTGCTCCACAGCTGGCTCTGCTTTGCTCTCCCAGCATGCAGTGCCTGCCCTCTAGAATCGGCTCTGTCTGTACGTCCGTCTTTCTGCCTTCCTGCCTGCCTGCATGCCGACCCTGGAGGCCTGGCTGGCTGGCGGAGTAGGGCTGGTGAGAAGTTTAGCTGTTTACAGAATTTTCCAACCTCTGGGCGCTTTCTGACAGGCTCCCATTCCTCTTCCCCAGCCCCCGCGCATTGGAGGCACGCGAACGCTGCGCTGCCGGCAAGCCTGTCAGGGATCACTGCGCAATCTGTTACACGATGCCCATATGATTTTCATTTGCCTCCCCCCCAAAGTATCAATCAATGACCTAGCTCTCGCTTTCTCTGTCTCACCCCAGCTGTGTTCTTAAATGGTAGTGTTAACAAATAACTGACTTGTTTCGTAATGGACGGATGGATGTTCACTGGCTGGTTTTGACAACCCTGGTGGCGTAGGGTCTTTCATGATCTGTTAACTGGGCTGAAGATGGAGGGTCTTGACCAACCAGTAGTCACTATACTAACTGGTCCTGATGCTGCCAGCCTGACTGACCTGGACACCCTGTCCCTAGTGTTGTGTCTTCAACTGATCTGGACACAATGATCTCTGTAATTAGTGGAGGTATGCTGATCTGATGTGAGTTGTCCATGGGTTGGCATTGGTTGGATAGAAGCTGCAGATCTGAATGTACTGTCTGTACCTTGCGCGCCCTCCGTCCCAGTCCTGTCTGTCTGCCCGTCTCTGTCTGTCATGTCTGCTCTGTAGTAAGTCATCAGTCCTAAGAGGCTGCAGGATGGATGTACTGTCTGTACCTTGCGCGCCCTCCGTCCCAGTCCTGTCTGTCTGCCCGTCTCTGTCTGTCATGTCTGCTCTGTTGTAAGTCATCAGTCCTAAGAGGCTGCAGGATGGATGTACTGTCTGTACCTTGCGCGCCCTCCGTCCCAGTCCTGTCTGTCTGCCCGTCTCTGTCTGTCATGTCTGCTCTGTAGTAAGTCATCAGTCCTAAGAGGCTGCAGGATGGATGTACTGTCTGTACCTTGAGCGCCCTCCGTCCCAGTCCTGTCTGTCTACCCGTCTCTGTCTGTCATGTCTGCTCTGTAGTAAGTCATCAGTCCTAAGAGGCTGCAGGATGGATGTACTGTCTGTACCTTGAGCGCCCTCCGTCCCAGTCCTGTCTGTCTGCCCGTCTCTGTCTGTCATGTCTGCTCTGTAGTAAGTCATCAGTCCTAAGAGGCTGCAGGATGGATGCCAACCACATAACTGGCTCTCACAGCACAGAGTCCAAGGGCCTCCATCACCATGCAGTCAGACTCTGGGTTCCAGCCCATACCACACACCATCAGGGACAAGTCTAAGCATGCCAGTGACACTGCATGTGACGCAACTGTGCTGCAGCCCTATTACTGGGTTAGTAAACTGCACTGTCATGCCTGGTGCCTAGTCCTCCTTAGCTTAGCCTCCTTTCTGTTTCTATTAGACTGTTGTTAAGTTGACACACCGGTGACACAGGTTCACCTCCCGCTCCCACCCCCTCCCTCCGCCTCTTCCCTTGTGTGCAACGCTTTATCCTTTTAAATCGTTCTGTGAACTCAGCAGCTGGCACGCACACTGAAAGGAGAAGGAGTGTGTGGAGAGAGAGATGAGCAATATGGTTAATAGCCTCTGAGCTCATTACTGTAGTGATGCATATTTACACATGGTGAGGTAAGAGGCTTGGAAAAGCAGCCACTCAGTCAGTTAGTGAGTGGCATAGTGGGGGAACTTGACATTGGTGGTATAGTGGGGGAACTTGACATTGGTGGCATAGTGGGAGAACTTGACATTGGTGGCATAGTGGGGGAACTTGACATTGGTGGCATAGTGGGAGAACTTGACATTGGTGGCATAGTGGGGGAACTTGACATTGGTGGCATAGAGGGAGAACTTGACATTGGTGGCGTAGTGGGAGAACTTGACATTGGTGGCGTAGTGGGAGAACTTGACATTGGTGGCGTAGTGGGAGAACTTGACACTGGTGGCGTAGTGGGAGAACTTGACATTGGTGGCGTAGTGGGATAACTTGACACTGGTGGCGTAGTGGGAGAACTTGACATTGGTGGCATAGTGGGTTGACATTGGTGGCATAGTGGGAGAACTTGACATTAGTGGCGTAGAGGGAGAACTTAACATTGGTGGCATAGTGGGAGAACTTGACATTGGTGGCGTATTGGGAGAACTTGACATTGGTGGCATAGAGGGAGAACTTGACATTGGTGGCATAGTGGGGGAACTTGACATTGGTGGCATAGAGGGAGAACTTGACATTGGTGGCGTAGTGGGAGAACTTGACACTGGTGGCGTAGTGGGAGAACTTGACACTGGTGGCGTAGTGGGAGAACTTGACATTGGTGGCATAGTGGGGGAACTTGACATTGGTGACATAGAGGGAGAACTTGACATTGGTGGCGTAGAGGGAGAACTTGACACTGGTGGCGTAGTGGGAGAACTTGACATTGGTGGCGTAGTGGGAGAACTTGACATTGGTGGCGTAGTGGGAGAACTTGACATTGGTGGCATAGTGGGAGAACTTGACACTAGTGGCGTAGTGAGAGAACTTGACATTAGTGGCGTAGTGGGAGAACTTGACATTGGTGGCGTAGAGGGTGAACTTGACCCTGGTGGCGTAGTGGGAGAACTTGACACTGGTGGCGTAGTGGGAGAACTTGACACTGGTGGTGTAGTGGGAGAACTTGACACTGGTGGCGTAGTGGGAGAACTTGACACTGGTGGCGTAGTGGGAGAACTTGACACTGGTGGCGTAGTGGGAGAACTTGACACTGGTGGCGTAGTGGGAGAACTTGACATTGGTGGCGTAGAGGGTGAACTTGACACTGGTGGCGTAGTGGGAGAACTTGACATTGATGGCGTAGTGGGAGAACTTGACACTGGTGGCGTAGAGGGAGAACTTGACATTGGTGGCGTAGAGGGAGAACTTGACACTGGTGGCGTAGTGGGAGAACTTGACATTGGTGCATAGTGGGAGAACTTGACACTGGTGGCGTAGTGGGAGAACTTGACACTGGTGGCATATTGGGAGAACTTGACACTGGTGGCGTAGTGGGAGAACTTGACACTGGTGGCGTAGTGGGAGAACTTGACATTGGTGGCGTAGTGGGAGAACTTGACATTGGTGGCGTAGTGGGAGAACTTGACACTGGTGGCGTAGTGGGAGAACTTGACATTGGTGGCGTAGTGGGATAACTTGACACTGGTGGCGTAGTGGGAGAACTTGACATTGGTGGCATAGTGGGTTGACATTGGTGGCATAGTGGGAGAACTTGACATTAGTGGCGTAGAGGGAGAACTTAACATTGGTGGCATAGTGGGAGAACTTGACATTGGTGGCGTATTGGGAGAACTTGACATTGGTGGCATAGAGGGAGAACTTGACATTGGTGGCATAGTGGGTTGACATTGGTGGCATAGTGGGAGAACTTGACATTAGTGGCGTAGAGGGAGAACTTAACATTGGTGGCATAGTGGGTGAACTTGACATTGGTGGTATAGTGGGAGAACTTGACATTGGTGGCATAGTGGGTGAACTTGACACTGGTAGCATAGTGGGTGAACTTGATATTGGTGGAGTAGTGGGAGAACTTGACATTGGTGGCATAGTGGGAGAACTTGACATTGGTGGCATAGTGGGTGAACTTGACATTGGTGGCATAGAGGGAGAACTTGACATTGGTGGCATAGTGGGTTGACATTGGTGGCATAGTGGGAGAACTTGACATTAGTGGCGTAGAGGGAGAACTTAACATTGGTGGCATAGTGGGTGAACTTGACATTGGTGGTATAGTGGGAGAACTTGACATTGGTGGCATAGTGGGTGAACTTGACACTGGTAGCATAGTGGGTGAACTTGATATTGGTGGAGTAGTGGGAGAACTTGACATTGGTGGCATAGTGGGAGAACTTGACATTGGTGGCATAGTGGGTGAACTTGACATTGGTGGCATAGTGGGTGAACTTGACACTGGTAGCATAGTGGGTGAACTTGATATTGGTGGAGTAGTGGGAGAACTTGACATTGGTGGCATAGTGGGTGAACTTGACATTGGTGGCATAGTGGGTGAACTTGACACTGGTAGCATAGTGGGTGAACTTGATATTGGTGGAGTAGTGGGAGAACTTGACATTGGTGGCATAGTGGGAGAACTTGACACTGGTGGCATAGTGGGTGAACTTGACATTGCGAAAGGAGTCTCCACTTGATGTCACCCACATTGTTTGGATTCACATGAACAGTAATGGCTGTGTATGGAATGTAATAATTGGCTAATTAGAACATAGAATGAATATAATGTGCATAATTGTAAATGTTGTAAATTCCATGGCAGAGCATATGAGGCCACTCATCAATGTCACAGTAAACTCACTACATGTTAGTTGGGATGTGCAGCATTCTATCACCTCCACAGCTGAGCATCATACTTGGCTGCTGGGGATTCAGGAATGCCTGAGTTTGGGTCAGAGTTCACCTTTTTCCACTGTAAATAAAATGTTGGTATTTTGCTGATGTTGGCTCGTCTGAGTGTTTAGGTTAATTGCATTGGAACACATTTTCAGGTTAATGTGTTCTGCAGCGCTGAGTTGGAGATCAAAGTGACCAGTGCCAGAAATGTGCTGCCTTGCTTCTAGACTAGAGGGAGTCTGTTTTAACAGGCTCTTAAACCACACCAAGAGTGAAGCAGCACATCCCAGATCCCACAGCGGGCTGACTTAGTGTACATGCCAAATGGCACCCTATTTCCTATATAGTGCACTACTTTTGATCAGGGCCCAGAGGGAAAAAAGTTGTGCACTATGTAGGGAATAGAGTCCCATTTAGAACTTAGGCAAAGTATCATGTAATCACGGCCCATAATTGTTCAGAGCCCCGTGTATTGAAGCAATGCATGCTTATTGTTTTTCTTTCCCAAAGAATGTTCCCAAATGGAACATGGAAGGATTACATGGGACCAGTCAGCACTAGGCATTCTGTGCTGCTGCTGGGAGAGAACATTCCTCCTGCAACTGCTTGTAGGACTTTCAGCTGGCTCGGTTCTGACTAGATCTTTCTCAACCTCCCAAAGAGAATTGTTTGGGTTTAATTTAATTAATTTAGGCAAGTTGCAGGCAGAGGTACTGGAGAGGAGAGGCTGCTGTACTGTAGTTCAGTATCTAATCTCATACGTGGGTGAAGTAAGCATGCTGTTCACTTGCAGGTCTTAAATTGGTGCCTGCATACGTGTGTGTCCGCAAAGCCAGCGTATCTGTGTGTATCTATGTGTTGCACGCTGGCTGGCAGCACTCTTGAGATACAAATTGCAACTGTGTTGTTAACAAATGCTTGTTGGAGGCGTGCCAGGGAGCTTGTGGTTTATTCTGGAACATCTCATGTGTCAGGCCATATTTAACCCTCCACTTACCCAGCAAGACAAGCCTCGACCTGCTGCTTGGATTACTTGGCCAGTGCAGCAGTCACTCAGTGACAAATATCTGTGACTGTTTAATCGACAGCCCTGGCTTGTCCTGCTTTGTGTGTTAAGTTCTGGGGAACTGAGAGACGCTATGCTACGCTATATTAGGCTAGGCAAAGAGTATTCAAATCTTACCCGAGGTCCGGACTACTGCTTCAGCCAAACGCTATGGCACGCCTACAGATGTTAGTATCTTTTCCGCAATGAGTCCCTCCCAGGTCGTCTCTGATTGGTCCAGAAACCGATCGGTTGGGCCTGAGCCAGAACATGGTTTGAAAATTCGTAATTGGCTTTGATACTCTGATTGGTTAGAGGTGATCCAATCGATGATGACATTGTTTTTTTGCAACGCTCCTCGTCACCACAAACTATTTAAATGATGACAGTCTCAGGCTAAAGTATGTAGCAAACGACAGAGCAGCGGAATAATTTACTGTGAGCTGTCAGGCTAGACTACTGCTGGTTTTCTGTTCTACGTACCTGATAATTAATTGCACCAACATGGTGTCCCAGGTTTAAATCAGTCCCAGATTAGGGGGGGAAGAATGATATGCTTTGAAGTCCAGATATGAATTTGAAGGGGCTAGGCTATGCTAGACCATGCTAGTATAGGCTATGCTAACTGCTATAATGTAAGCTTACCTGGACAAACTGACTGGCTGGCTGTGGTCCCCCATTGGGAGAAGGACGTTAAGGTCCCTCACTCTGTACACTGAGCCTGCCTGGTCACAGGTCAAACTAAGTAACAAACCTATTTTCTATGTGCTGATGAGGTCAAATGGTCAACATGTATGTACAAGCGATGTTGGGTCACTCACAGGCAAGCGCTAACTCAACTTCTATGAGGGAAGTTGACATAAAAGTGGATTTTTTCATGCTGCTAAATGCCTCGGTTGATTTGTGCTGTTCTTTTCTTTATTACGTAAACAAGAACGGAAGGTTATAGGTCGACACCTTCGTGTCCCTCTGTGTTTTATGTCTCTTATTTTGAGACTGCTAGACGATACCCTGGTTAGCCGTGTCATGTTAGCTTAACTGAGAAAGACACAGTGAGTTCTCTTAGCAGGTAAAGTTACAAGCCAGAACCATACCCTCACTTAGTACAGGCCTGTTCATTACTATAGCACAGGGATCATCAACTAGATTCAGCTGTGGGTCAATTTTTTTTCTCATCACTAAGCTAAGGACCCTGGGACTGAACACCTCCCTCTGCAACAGGATCCTGGACTTCCTGATGGGTCGCCGGCAGGTGGTGAGGGTAGGCAACACATCCCCCACACTGACCCTCAACACGTGGCCCCTCAGGGGTGTGTGCTTAGTCCCCTCCTGTACTCCCTGTTTACCTACGATTGCATGCTCGTGCATGACTCGCAACATTATCATTAAGTTTGCCGACAAGACGGCTTGATCACCGACAATGATGAGACAGCCTGTAGGAATGCAACAACCTCTCCCTCAACATCAGGAAGACAAAGGAGCTGACCGTGGAGAGCCGAGCACGCCCCCATTCACATCGACTTGGCTGTAGTAGAGTGGGTCGAGAGCTTCAAGTTCCTCGGTGTCCACATCACTAAGGATCTATCATGATCCAAACACACCAACACAGTTGTGAAGAAGGCACAACAACGCCTCTTCCCCCTCAGGAGGCTGAAAAGTTTTGGCATGGGCCCTCAGATCCTCAAAAAGTTCTGCAACTGCACCATTGAGAGCATCTTGACTGGCTGCATCACCGCTTGGTGTGGCAACTGCTTGGCATCCGACCGGAAGGCGCTACAGAGGGTAGTGCATACTGCCCAGTACATCACTGGTGCCAAGCTCCCTGCCATCCAGAACCTCTATACCAGGCAGTGTCAGAGGAAGGCCCTAAAAATTGTCAGACTCCAGCCACCCAAGTCAAAAGACTGCTAAATAGTTAGTCCGGTAGCTATTTGGTTAACAATTTAACTATCTGCATTGACCCTTTTTGCACTAAATGTTTTGATTCACATACACTGCTGCTACTATTTACTATCTGTCACTTTATTCCTAATTATATGTACATATCTACCTCAATTACCTCGTACCCCTGCACATCCATTAGGTACTGGTAGTCCTTGTATGTAGACAAGTTATCATTATTCATTATGTATCTATTATTACTTATATTATTACATGGTTAACTTTTCTATTATTTCTCTATGTTCTTTCTCTCTCAATTGTTGGGAAGGGCCCGTAAGTAAGTATTTCAGTAGTCCACACCTGTTTAGGATGCATGTGACAAATACCATTTGATTTGATTTGAATTCGGCCTGCGGACGGGCCCCCAGTTGGGGAACCCTGCTCTAACATAAATGAGTCCCTGATCGTGTCCCTGTTTTAGAGATGTGCTGTTTTGTTATTGTTAGTATGACCTATTTCTGTTCATTATACTCATCATGAAGACTGATGATTTTCACTCTGTCTTTGGGGAAATTAATCCATGGATATGTTCCCAAAGTTCCTGCATGGGCCACAGTTTTAGCCTGAGAAAATTATACAATAGCCATCTATATATAGAAGTGTGTGCTTAGCCTATATTGAACGTGTGAGAAACGACCAGTTGATTCATCATTGCATGACTTTACTGGAGGGAATGTGAACTGCCCTGCTCTGTGTCCAGGATGGAGGCTTGACAGGGTGGAATGTGTTGCTGCAAGCTGTTAGTTCATCTGGCCCGAGTAGAGTGTCTCAGCAGGCCCGCAAAGCTTCAGCTGGACTCATGTAGGTCATGGAGAATGCATGAAATCCTCCACTGCAGGGCAGAGCAGGCCTCTCCCCCTCACAACTCTCTTGCTCTCTAAACTGAGAAGAGGACAGCTTCTCTCACTTTCAACTCTCAACTTTCTGCTTTTCTCTCTGCCCTGCGTATCTCTCTTCCTCCCTCTCTCTCAACTCTATCTCTCTCTGCCTCTCCCTCGCTCTCTCTCATACGAAAGTAGGACAGCTCAGATTTCTCTCAAGTGGAACTTGTGTTCACAGAGAGAGGAGGGAAAAGAGAGGGGGAGAGAGTGAGAGATGGAGACACAAGGAAAGTGCTTTCTGTAAACAGGAAAAAAGAGATGCAACAATACTCCCACACTCTCAGCATATACATTCAATTAATCTCTAACTTGTTACATTTTGAAAAGGCAACCATTGGTGGAAATGCAGACAGACAACTGGCTTAATTCAAATAGCAGTAATGACTGTACGTCCAGAGTAGAGAGCAGAGCCATTGGAATGGGGCCTGATCTCGGCTTCTCTCCAGAAACACCTAATTATACTGGAACACAATGTACAGCTATGTTAAATCTCTGAAATCAAATCTCTCTCACCGTTTCTCAGCACTCACCTTTAATAAACTGATTCTGCTGCTAACTTCTTGTATTGTAGTAGGCCTATACCAGAGCAGAGCATTATTGAGTGTGTGTGTGTGTGTGTGTGTGTGTGTGTGTGTGTGTGTGTGTGTGTGTGTGTGTGTGTGTGTGTGTGTGTGTGTGTGTGTGTGTGTGTGTGTGTGTGTGTGTGTAGTGTGTGTGTGTCCCTGTGTGCCACCACCAGCAGCTAGCTGGCCTTTGCCTGGCCTTACAGCTTGGGTGAACAGTGCAAGTAGAAGTACAGTGAGTGCAGCTTGCGGGCGGCTGGTTTTATTGTGTAGTCAAAATTGAATGATGTCATCCTTTTGTGAGTGCCCAATGGGAGTCCCTGAGTCCCGTAATGGGACAATGATCTGCGGTGCGGTAGCCTGAAAGGGTGCTACCCAGGCCCCTGCTGCGCAATTAACCAGTCTGCTCCTATTGAAGAAATATTTGTCTCCTCTCTGGATTGATCTCAGTAGGGAGCTGCAGGGAAAGATCTCGGCAATTCAAAGGGGATTGTTGGGGTTGGAGGCTGGGGCCGATGTGATGTGTGTGGCAGGGAGGAGGTATGGGAGCTTCTGGCTCTGCTCAGGGGGGATTCTTCCCAGAGGAATGCACAGAGCTGATGGATCGGCCTCTATTTGATCTATATATAGACACCGACCGTGGGTATTTTTGCTTGTGGTTTGTTCCGGTGGCTGAGGAACTGAGGGATTGTTTGGTTTTGGGGGTGCGTTCCATAATGGTAGCTTGTTGAGTTTTCGTTAATGAGTCAAGTTGTTCTGCATTTTTGGAACATATGCTGATATCTGGAACCACCAGAAAAAAATGAAATATATGGTTAGTCATATATTATAACCTAAACTTTGTTTTCCAAAGAGAGTAGATTTTTCTTCATGCCCTTTGAGCCAATAGACTGACTGTCTTTGACTAGGCTGCCCTGTACTGTACTCTGTACTCCCATGGCTAACTTTTGTTATATCAATGGGATATGGTTGAGTTTCAGCCACGAGCTGGGTGGTTTGCATGTGGGAGTTCGATGGGGATGAGTAGTCACTGTGGCCTGGATGTTAACCACAGTGTGGCGTTAGTTCATCCACATCTCTCCACTTCTGAAAGTATAAATGTTAACTGGCCCCAGCATCTGCTAAATACACTGCTAAACGTGCACGATAGTACTTCAAAACTTTCCAAATCATCCGTATTATATATTCTGTCGTTTTATTGTTCTGTACCTAGCTCACTAACTAACTACGTGGGATGGAGAGTGCATTGTACATGACTTGGTATTGTGCATCTGAAAGCCCCCATTTTAGTCGTTGGCCAAAGTTCTGTTCCTTTTTCTTCTATAGTGAGCCTGGATAAATCCCCTCTTTGGGGTGCTTAATTTGACACAAAAATTAGACAACAAGGATCGGTTCATGTCCACCTCATGAGTCAGCAGTATTTACGTAGCGTTCCCTTTAGAGGCCGACTCAGCCCAGCACTTCTCCCCGGGCCAGCAGGCTGCAGGCAGCGAGTGCATCTCAGGACATGGCAAGCTCCTCTGAAAGTCTATTGTCTTTATTCCACAAGGTTTTGTCTCACATTCTCATTAGTGGATGTCAATGGCCACTGCAGTTCAGAGACCACACAGAGCACACAGTACATTTGGCTTCATTAAAGAGGTACTTGTAAACGGGACTGGTTTGTTGGTGGGTTGCAGAGAGGGGGCGAGACCACCGCTCAGTCGACCGCTAGCCAACACTGTTTAATCAATGGCTGTTCTTTTGGGGGATTAGAGAGTAGAGCCACTTCTTTGGTTTTGGTTTTTAATAACTTAGGGAGATAATGGAGTTAGCCTACAGAGAAGCACTAGATTTAGAATCGTTAGAGGTTTAATTGAACTCAGGTTTTTCTTATGAAGAAGATTTACGCCTAAAGGTATTCAATTGTAGGTCCGGGAAGGTACCAGTATCACGATACTCGTCAGTATCGTGGCAAAGAAACAAAATACAAACTTCCTTAGGAAAACAGCCCTAATGTTGGAAACAAACATCATTATGGTGTCATCCAGAGACACATGTATTTATTTCCCAAGCTATAGCACACAATGTATTACATACAGCAGGATTTTAAACAACCAAAGAGTTTGGTCTGCTTCGTGTTTTCATTTTTGCCATGGAACTATTGAGATACTGGTATCGTCACAGCCCTATTCAATTGGTTCCACCACTTATTCTTTGCCTCTTATGTCATAGCCAATAAAATGTTGTTATATAGCCTGGTACAGTAGGCTATATTAAATATAAAATGCCTCTCAAAGAAATCAGGTCAGATGTTTCCATCAGAAGAATTACTCATAGAAATAGAATGAACAGAATAGTATTGGATCCTCTAACTTTGGCAATTTCACTGGTAAACTCATGGGTGCACTATGTTCTACGTATTCTAATTCTATGGAATGACCACTACTACCCCACTGTAGCCTACTTACTGAAGACCCAAATTGGCTGCGTCCCAAATGGCACCATTTACAGTACTTAGCATGGTAAAACCTATTCAGTGGGGACCCTCTATATTACTTCACCATTCCTTTCCGGTGTGGGATATAAGTAGAGAGGACCTGATGTGTCACCACAACCTTATAGATCTATACTGCAGTCCATATTATACCGACCCTAAGAGGCTAGTAACCAGTAATCTAGAGTTTTTAACACATCCCTGATGTAAATGTTGTGCTTTTAATGCACTTTTAATGTGTGTGTGAGAGTGGCTGAAGCATGACATTGCATGTGTGTGTTTGTGAGAGAATGAGAGTGGCTGAAGAGGGACATTGCCTGTGTGTGTGTGTGTGTGTGTGTGTGTAGCTTGGGGCTCTCAGCAGCTTGTCCCTGGGTAATTACATCACAAGTCCTGAGTCATCCTGGAGGCCCACCACTGAATGAGAATAGTGTTCAGAAAGAACCGGAAGACAACCCAGCACGCTCTCTCTCTCTCCCTCCCCCTCCCCCTTTCGTTCTCGCTCTCTCCCTGCCTCTCTCTTTCTCCCTCTCTTCCCCTTCCTCCCTTTCACTTTCCCTCTCTCTTTCTCCCTCCCCTCCCTCCATCCCTCTCGCTCTTTCTTCCCTCCTCTCTCTTTATCACCTCACACACAAGGAAATCTTTTCTCTTTAGAAAAAAGAAGTGGAGTAGGTCAAGGAAGCGTGCCATGTCTCCTCAGTCCTCCTCACTCACTTGAATGTCTTTCTGTTCCTTTCATCACATTGGGATGCAATGTTGGATTGAAACATTTTCCACTTAGAGGTTGAGAGGTTATGTTCCTGCTCTTGTTCGGTTAAGTTAGGACCATGTGCTCCAATTCTCTACCCCCTGAAGTGTGTACTTGTTAACTCCTCTACACACATGTCAAAGCATGTGACTCCTCTCCTCATAATATCCAGTCCAGTATGTATTCTAGGATAACAACACTATGTAACAGTGATGTAATAGGCATAGTGGTGTAGTACTGGTTGTGCTATCTCATTCCACATAAGGAGTGTTAGCTGCTGGCATTAGTAGTGTGTCCTGTTGTAGTACAACATGGTAGGTATGTGACATGGGGTTTTCCCCACTGACTCACCAGGCAGGCCAGTAGTGATAAGTCAATGAGGAGAGGGGTATGGCTGCAGTGACAAATGGAAGTCTAGAATAGTGGCATGTACACTACACATAGTCCTACTACTTACTACTATCACAGAACATTCTTTTGTCTCTTCTTTTGTCTCTCTTTCTCTTTATTTCTTGTTCTCTCTCCCACCTCTCTATTGTCTGTCTCTGTGTATCTGCTCTCTTTCTCCTTCACTATTTCTCTCCCTCCGCTCTCCCTCGCTCTTTCACTATCTCTTCCTTTACTTATCTGTCTCGTTCTTTTCCTCTGGCTCTTTCTCTCTCTCCCCCTATCTCTCATATTTCACTATCTTTTCCCCTCTACTTGTCCGTCTCTTTCTTCTCTCTCTCTCTCGTCAATTTCAATTTAAGGGGCTTTATTGGCATGGGACTCTTTCTCTATCTCTCTTCCTCTCACCCCCTCCTCTGTCTCTTCATACTCCCCTGCCATAGCCCAAATCTCTTTAAGGCTTTATGATGCTTTCAAGACAACTGGAAACTCTGAAAAAATCGAGGTTGAATCGTGACGTCAGTGATCTTCAGGTCGGAGCTTTAGAAAGAGGCCTGAGTTCTCAACTTGGAATTCCGAGTTGTCTTGAACGCACTGAAGTCGGAAGTCAGAGAATTCCCAGTTTCGAGTTCCCTGTTGTTTTGAACATGGCAATAGTAGTGAAACCCTAAATCATCCTCCCTGACCACTATGGCTGCTTCCTGCTTCCTACACTGGAAGGAAGGGAACTGTTATTTAAGACCTCCCATTATCCTCCTTCTCCCTTCAGCATAGTGTTTGTATATAGATATTGACCCAATGAGATGAGAGGATGTTGAAAGGACATTGGCTAAATGTCTACTCCAGACAGGGTGGGGCAGAGCCTTTGTCAGTCCAGTCAGTGGGGTATTAAGTATCTGAAGTAAAACAAAAAAAAGGGGGTTGGGGGTGAACGGAATAGTGAAAACACAAAGTTTCCGTGTTTTGTTCTTCTGAGAGAAAGAATGTTGGCATGAAGCTAGACTCGAGGGGAGGCCAACGAGAAGTTCAAGTACTCAGGTTTGTTTCATTTAGCCCGTAATGAGCCTTGCGCTGTCGTGAGAGAGATTTCTGACTGCAAAGTTCAAAGCTGTACCACGGAGAGAAAAAAGAAAAGAAACAAGCCCTCACTTGAAACTTCAGAACATGTTGGGAGGTTAAAACGACGGCTTCTTTCGCTCTGCCCCACACCCTCTTAAATGATCATTTTCACTTTTACTCAAAAATAATCTGAAAGCTATTCAGAAATGTAGCCTGATAAAAGTTGACGGTGTCTGTGCATGACTGTGCGTCTGTGTGTGCGTGTGAGAGAGAGAGAGAGAGAGGTTGTGTGAGTCTGTGAGTGTGTGTCTGTGTGGGAATGATTACATCAGCCTGAGCGAGCCCTATGATTGGTTAAGGAAGTGTGGTTTGATTCACTACCTAAAAGCCCATGGCTGTAACCCTTTGTGAGGGAAGCAGAGGGAAGTTGTCAGCTAGCCGGACTGGAAATAGTGCCATCTGCTTGCTTTGTCCTGCACTAGGCAGAGGAGAGGAGATTATGTGACAGGTACCATAACAGGCAGTCGCTGACAGAGAGGAAGGACCTGTGCTCTACTATAGTCTTTTTTTCGACCAAGTTGTGGAGAGGGTTGTTCATCTGTGTGTGTTCTGTGCGGAGGCAGGCTCACTCCAAAAATGCCATCGTGCTCTCCGGACTGCTGCCTATTACAGGCCGTAGAGGTAAGCTCTTAGAGACATATTTAACCGCTTTCCCCTTTTTCTGATAAAGGTTAGCTGAGACGAGGGTCAAAGTATACTCTATAAAGGTCGAAGATAATTTGTATTTTTTTTAAGATATGACGAGCGAGAAGGGAATATTGGAGAGGCTCAGAATGAATCGAAGCCCCCTTGAAAGGAGAAATAGTTTTTTCTTTCCTGTCGAAAGAAGATATGATGTTCTGTTGTAAGGCTTTGAATTTGTTGAAGCTATAGCTGGAGAAGGGAAGGAGAATGTATTTTTATAAGACATCATGTTCAAAGTGTGCGTACTGTAGCCTAAGTGGGAAAGCTAAGAAAGATAAATTCCTACTAAAATCTCTTTGGGAGAACCAGAGGAAATAGGATCTGTGCTCAGACGGGGATTTATCAGGGTTTTATCCATTGTTTCTATTAATGCGCTATATTCCTCTATACAGTATCTTTCTATATAGTATATTTCAGTATCTTTCTATACAGTATCTTGTTCTATACTGTATCGTTCTATACACTATTTGTCTATACAGTATCTATCTATACATTGTATCTCTATACACAATCTTTCTATGCAGTATATTTTTATACAGTATTTTTCCATACAGTATTTTCATGTACTGTATTTGTCTATACTGTATCTTTCAGTGTTTACATTATCTTTCTATACTGTATTTCTGTACAGTGTCTTTCTATACAGTGTCTTTCTATGCATTATCTTTCTATGCATTATCTTTCTAAACAACATCTTTCTATACAGTATCTTTCTATACAGTATCTTTCTATACCGTGTATTTCTATACAGTATATTTCTATACATTATCTTTCTATACATTATCTTTGTGCCTAATTCTGTCAGTGGATAATCTCTATGGAAACAGGTGGTGTGGATTGAAGGACTAAAACAGTCCCCTTAGTATTTAAGCTTGAAGTATGATTCTGATGAGTGTCACATTTATGTTTTTAGAACCTATATTTTCCCACAAACCGCTGCCAGTGAGAATGGATTGTATATGTCTGGTATGCTCATCAAACACGCATGGTTATGAATGGAAGTAAATTAGCTCTTGGTACTATATTGCAAATGTTGTGCCATCTAGTTATGCTTTCTATGTAAAACTATGCCTGTCTACGCCTGAACTATGCGTCTCATCTATCTGAATTATGTCTGTCTGCCTACGAGCTTGTGTCTGGGAATAGTTCTAACATGAAAGGGCCTTTTCATTCCTCTTTTAGATTATAAAAATTTTCAGCGAGGACGGCATGGGGAAAGTAGTGGAAATACCAGCCGACATGACTGCAAGAGATCTTTGCCAGCTCCTCGTGTACAAAAGCCATTGTGTGGATGACAACAGTTGGGCACTTGTTGAGCATCACCCTCTCCTCGGACTAGGTAAGTGGCAACCTGGTGTGCTGGATGGGTGGGCTGGTGGGCAGGCTGGCTGGCAGGACATAGCCTTGCGCTCCCTTCCCCCTCGGCCCTTGCTCTGTGAGAAGCCAACTGGATAATGAACATGTTCTCCTGCTCATGTTAAAGTCAACAGAGGTCTCGCTATGGAAACCAAGAGTCATCATAAATAATAGATAGCCTACATCTGTAGCCTATATTTTCTCTTGTATATCATTATTTTGGTTAACAGTCGTTAGCTGCCTGTCTGTGCCTGCTCTTAGTCTTTTAGACGGTTTCAGAGTCTGGTGTATGGGGCACCTTATATAGTGCACTACTTTTGACCAGAGCGCTATGGGCCCTGTTAGAGGAAGTTCACTATGTAGGGAATAGAGTGCCATTTGAGATGCAGTCTGAGACAACGGGCTCTTAGTGCAGGACCAGGAACCCTCCTGACATCACTCTCCCAAACCTTAGTTTGTTACCGTACCTGAGGACGCATATACGGTCACTTACAGTTGGAGATAAGAATGTATCATAATATGCTCACGTGTAATAATATGATAATAATATGGTAAGAGATGTTCTTTATTATCTAATTCTAGACCAGGAGTAGCGATCACTGGATCATACAGGTACCTTGCTCTGTCTAGTTACTTTATAACTAGTCCCCCCCGCCCCCCCCCATGTTAGTCAACATTTGAACAGGGACTTTACTTTGGGCTTATACCATAGCCGACCAGGATAACGCTAGTCTCACTGAACGTTAGATTCATTGAAATGAGGTTGTGTAAGTCAAGACGTGGACCGCTTAATGTGGCGGCATTGCAGTGATTTGTTAAGAGTTCTGAGAAGCAGAATGCTCCAAACTTCAACCCCCTAAGGAACGAGCAATTATAAAACACAAGTTGTGTCTGGGCTTATATCTTCATTATAGCAGATGGGTAAAATGAAAGTACTGTATTTCTGGGAATGTTTAGGCCTAAACACTGAAATATAGGCTACACAATATGTATGCACAACATAAAGGGTAACAATTATATGCAGTATTATTTTCAGTAATTATTTAGGTTTTATGTTGCATATGTGGAGAGGGTGTAGTTCATATTGATATGTGTGTCTGAATTATCCAGGTTTTGAACGTTTTTTTAAGGAATTTGCTTATAAACATCAATTTCCTTTCGATATCCTGAGCGCATTATAGTCCAAAGGAAATTGCATAGTTATTTCAAAATCTATTTCAAAATCTTTATTAACATTATATGGCGATTAGAACAACAATATTACATATCTGAAGCACAGGCCTCTAAAGCTCTTAAAATACCATCACATGATCTGTTCTGATTGGTTTGGTGTCAGCGCTGCCAAAACCGTGCTAAGTGTAGTAGGGATAACCAGTATAACTTCATCCCTCTACAATGGCAAAATTCTACAGACTTTTGTGCATCTCAAAGGGCACTTTTTTCTTATAGTGAACTACAGGGCACTATATTGCACTATAAGGTGCCATTTGTACGCAACCTCCATTCGCTGTAAAAGGAACCAGGGCTGATCTGACCTTTAGAAGCCGCCTGAATGGAGCTAGGGCAGGCTCTCTATGGTGAGTCGTCCACTAGAGGCAAGGCAAGGTCACTCTTCCTAATTGCTCCTTAATCTGACCAGGCTTGTCCAGATGGGCCTTGTATAAGAATGACATCCAGCCAATTAGATATGTTGCTTTCCCAACCTTGCTCCCAATCCCCTCGCTAAGGAGGAAACTAGGAAAGACAGGGAGACACACAGATCCAAAATGGAGACGGGGTCCCTGACTCCCTGGTATGAAGAAGGCTAACGCTTCTGTCATTACTGAGTCATCTCTTCTCTTCAGAATGGGTCCAGAGGAGATAGTTGAAAGACAACCCCACAATCAGTGGGGGTGTTTCCTTAGAGAAAGAAAGAGAGAGAGCGAGAGAGAGAGAGCGAGAGAAGGCCACTGTCAGTCATCGGGTGAATAGAATAGCTGATAAGAATAATGGCCAATGACCCTCCCTCAGCTTCCCCCACAAAGGGTTACAACCTCTACAGGCTTTAAGCTAGTGAGTCAGGGGCTTGACTGACTCATGGTCAGAGAGGAAGTGACTCACCAAAGAGTCTCAGTAAAGGCAAGGTAGAGGAGGTACTGGATTGGCTCTCCATTTTTTGGGATATAAGTGGACTGGAATCCAACCAGGTTGCAACATCAGTATGAAACTACACACATAGTTTCTGAAAACTTCCACATTGTCTATTTCCTCTTTCTCTCTCTCTCTTAATGAGTGAGAGTATCTTTCTGCTTGTCCAAGAAAGCCTGGCCCTTCCTCCCCAGTCCCCAGTGTCTCCTTTCCTGCTGCCAAAATCTATTTAGGAATCCTGCTTCCACAGTTGGATGTGAAACATGTGTTCCTGCAGAGAGAGCAGGGGCCAGGCAGGGTCAGTGGTCCAGGCAGACAGCAGGGCCTGTATAGCATAGCAGCATAGCCCCACTAATTGTTTGAGAGAGGGGGGAGTGAACGTATGCTCAAGACATCGACAGAATGGGGGGGAATGGGGGGTCAATTCAATTCCATCGACCCAGAATGGGGGGTCAATTCCAGTCAATTCAGAAAGTAAACCAAAATCCAATTCCAAATGTTCATCTTTGAAAATGTCAGTGTACTTGCTGAATTGACTGGAATTGAAATGGAACTGACCCCAACCCTGGAATATAGTAAGAGCATGCTGATTTGTCTGCAAGTTTTGGATAAGATAAGGGGTGTGTGGGGTGGAGGGTTATGGAGAGGGGGTGGGCAGAGTAGACGGGGAGTGGGTTATGGGTGAGGGGTGTGTGTGTGTGGGGGGGTGGGGGGGGGTTCATAGGCTGAACTGCTTGTTCTTTCATCGTTTGCCTTATACACACAATGTTCAGGAAATGAAAATTTTAACTTTGTCTTGTTAAAGACATGTGATATTGTGTCCTTATTGTAGGCTTCCATTTGGTAACTAGCTCCTTCTCTCTCGAACAGAGAGGTGCTTGGAGGACCATGAGCTGGTGGTACAAGTGCAGGCATCCATGACCAGCGAGGGAAGATTTCTGTTCAGGAAGAACTATGCCAAATATGAATTCTTCAGAAATCCCTTGGTAGGTTGTTTTTTTGTTCGTTTGTTTCCAAAGAATCCCAGAGCTCGCCTGCAGAGTTTTTCCATGTCCTATTTATATTCTCTACATGTGTAAACAGTTACATCAAGCTGAACAGCCTGGATGTTATTTTTTGTTTACAAGCAATGCATTTCTTAAATGAGTGGCGAATGTTTGGTTGTGCTTGTTATCACATCCTTCCCTCACTTTATTGTAATGTCCCACTCACACTCAAAACAATGAACAGATTGTGATAACACTGTTAGACTGGTGGCTATAACTGTCCTGGACTCAGAAAGGCTAAACCAGGGTCTGGGAAACTGTCCCTAAACGTACTTATTTAAGAAACAGTTTGAAGCTAGATTGAAAAGTTGAGACAAATGTTATTGTTTAATGTTTTTCTTCATTTTCATTTGGGAAAAGGGATTAATTTAATGTCTCTTGGCGTTCCACCTCCATCCTTCTGATTTTCCTTTTACCCACAACCTTCCCTTTCTCACTTACCAACAGAATTTCTTTCCCGAGCATATGGTTGCATGGTGCCAGGAAACAAATGGTGCAATCCCACCATCTCAACTTTTACAGGTATGTACCGTAGAACCATAAAGACCCCACTACCTCAGCATACTGCGTACTTCAGTCTTTGTTGTGTACTGTATGGCTGATCTCACCTTTGACCTCCTTGTGCATGTCTTGTCAGAGAACAGACTGTAACACTTGATGTTCTGTTGACCTAAGAGTGTCTCTGCACACGCAGGCCAGGTGTGCCTAACAGAAAGACAAACAGACAGACAGACATTACAGCTTCTGAAGGGAAGCAACTGTGAGAGGAGAGTAAAGGAACGTACTGAATGTTATAGCACAGCACGTCAGGCCATCATCCTCCCATCCTACACCAGGCAGCACAGCGTAGATGCATGGTGCCTTTAAAGACCTGAGGCTCGAATGGAATGAAGTTTACATGTTCAGCCTGCAAATATAGTAGTGTGACAAAGCATTATTAAAACTTCTTATGGCTTGGGGGCGCTATTTTCACGTCCGGATGAAAAGTGTGCCCAAAGTAAACTACCTGCTACTCAGGCCCAGAAGCTTGGATATGCATATAATTGGTAGATTTGGATAAAAAACACTCTAAAGTTTCTAAAACTGTTTGAATAAAGTCTGTGAGTATAACAGAATTGATTTGGCAGGCGAAACCTCGAGCACAATCCATCCAGGGAATTTTTTGTTGTTGAGGTCAATCTGTTTTCCATTGGTTTTCTATGGCAAGGCCGTTTTAATATAAATATTCTTGCAGTTCCTATAGCTTCCACTAGATGTCAACAGTCTTTAGAAATTGGTTGATGTTTTTCTTTAGAGAAATGAAGAAGTAGCCCTGTTATTTTCCTGTGTCACTCCAGGTGCACTCTAATGATTTGGTGTGCCCGACCTGGAACATGCTTTCTTTGTTTTCGTCCGGTATTGAACACAGTTTATCCCTTCTTAAATGTTATCCAATATTTACGTAAAAAAATACCTAAAGTTGTATTACGAAAGTTGTTTGAAATGTTTGGACAAAGATTACAGGAGAGATTTTGTAGTCATGTAGCATGAGTTGGAACCGGTGTTTTTTTGGATCAAACGCGCCAAATAAATGGACATTTTGGATATATAACGACGGAATTAATAAAAAAAAAGGACCATTTGTGATGTTTATGGGACATATTGGAGTGCCAACAGAAGAAGCTCGTCAAAGGTAAGGCATGAATTATATCTTTATTTCTGAGTTTTGTGTCGCGCCTGGCAGGTTGAATTATGATTGTCTGTCCTTGTTTGATGGGGTGCTGTCCTCAGATAATAGCACGGTTTGCTTTCGCCGTAAAGCCTTTTTGAAATCTGCCACTGCCACTGGATTAACAACAAGTGTAGCTTTAATTTGGTGCATTGCATGTGTGATTTCATGAAAGTTTAATATTTATAGTAATTTAATTTGAATTTGGCGCTCTGCCATTTCACCGGATGTTGTCAAATCGATCCCGCTAAAGGGATTTGATCCATAAGAAGTTTTAAAAGAGCCATGACTGGAATCCATCCACTATGGCAGAAAGCTTTTAAAATGATACCATCCCTGACATGGTCAGTTTTAAGGAGCAGGCTGGGGGCGGTTCCAGGAATCCAGTCGGAATCAAATCAAGTCAGATCATAAACAATGGATCACTTAAAGGTGCACTGCTCAAAAATTGCTACGCCATTTCCTGGTTGCAAAAATTCTAATAGTTAGCCTACTTTCAGTCATTGTGTCGAGAATCACTGTTCCATCTAAACCGCCGTGAAATATATTTTCCATAACCAAAAATATTGTATTTTCAGCTATTTGAAGCTGGTGTATAAAGCCAGAAGTAAAAGACGCAAAAGCAGAACTTAAGAACGGGAAGCATAGAAATGGCACACATAAAACACATATACCGCTTCTTAGACTTGCTTTCAATGAGAATGTCAGATCCTTAACTCACATTTCTATGTCAATTTGGTCGGGTCTTCGAAAAGTGACATATTGCAGCTTTAATTAGTATCTTGTCAGGTCAGGAGACAGTGTCTGAATGTGGCAGAGAGAGTTCTGTATTCTGCAGGGCATGTCAAAACCAGTAGGTGCTTATCTTATTGCTCCAGTCAGTTCTTGGAACAATTTGCTGTCAGAATCAGAACTCCTTGTTTAATTGTCTGTCTCTATAGTGTGTATGTGTCTTGGTTGATACTGTTACGCAAGACATAACATCTGTCTGAACATTTCTCTCCCGTGTTTAAGGTGGCTCATAAAAATTGGTCTCACAAGAATGCCAAGATTATTCGTTATATAAATGTTTGTTTTCTGGCTAGGAAGGAAGGCGGTGGAGGGTTATTTCTCCGAGACCCATGAACATGATGATATTTGATGATGATAGCCGTGTGCTAAGGCCTTCTTCTCTCTCTCTCCTTCTCTCAGAATTTCTTGAACTCCAGCAGTTGTCCTGAGATCCAGGGCTTTTTATACGTGAAAGAGATGGGCAGGAAATCCTGGAAGAAGCTGTACGTGTTCCTTAGACGCTCAGGGCTTTACTTTTCTACAAAAGGAACGTCAAAGGTACATGGCCTTCTCTCTTCTACGGTATGCTTAGTACATTAACTCTGTTAGTATTAGGCTTGTTTTGCCGAATCCCTGAGCCAATATCCCACATTTAAACTGCGCTAGTAATAGCCTACAAAGTCTAATACTTTAGTTGTTAGTTAAGAGGCTGCTTGTCTCAATCATCAGTGTACATACTTGCTGCTCAGTTGCCTGCCTTCTCTATGTCCCATACAACCACACAAGCTGCTATTGATTTGAGTGGAGCTCTGCTCTCTGCTACCTACAGGCTTAAGTTTCTTCGTGATGAAATGACATCGGCTATTGATTTATCCTCCACAGGAGCCCAGGCATTTACAGTTACTAGCAGACCTGGAGGACAGCAATGTCTTCACAGTAACAACAGGCAAGAAGCTACACAGTGCGCCGACAGACTACGAGTTCTGTATAAAGGTACGTTCAAGAGAAAGAAAGGCCTCTGCACTCGAGGCATTGCAAGTCATTCAGATTCTCATATGTTGTCTATTATTCCGCTGTCTTCTATGGAGGACAAGCTGTCTCCTATTACAGTTATTGAACAGTGTCGTGTCTAGGCTGTCTGCTTCCCAAATGGTGCACTATATAGGGAATAGGTTGCCATTTGGTAAGCATCCTGTATCTTGCTGAGACATGCCTGACAAGAGGCAGGCCTCGCTGCCATTGTGTGCTGTGTTGACCCACTTTCTGGCTATATAATAAATGGATAGAGAATGAAACAAAAATCCAACAAAATCCAATTTTATTCTGCAACATGATCAGGGTTGGAAAGGTTCCTTTCTAAATGATTGGGCTCATTGCTTCGAGTAAGAAAAATAAATGCTGCTCTCATGGAATGGCATGCTTTGAGCACTCCCGAAAAGTGCTATTTGCGTGTAAAATATGTATGCCATATGCTGTATTTGCTATAGGCCTATTGTTTACGTTTTTGTTGGTGACACTTTGGTATCTGGATAATTTGCAGCTGTTTAAGTCTATCTAATTGTGTGAGTTTGATCATGTATCCATTAGGCCCATGGACATTTTGAATCATCACAAATTAGATTGAGCAATAAAAGCTCCACTCGTGGTCTTCTTAAATGAAACTTGTTTTTGACAGTTTGGAGCACAATACCACAGAGGAGTTTAGAAGGGAGCAACTCAAACTTTTATTCCGTAGGCTGGGATCCGCACTATGCAGCTGTTGAGTGCATTTTTCACCCACTGTCCACTGGTTGAAAAAAACAATGATTTATAGGCAGCTTAAACTTCTTCAATTCAAGCATTATTGAGTTAAAATACACATATACATTTGTGAAGCCATCCACAACAACCACAATCCGTAATGAACAAATAGCTAATAGAGAGAGCAGCAGTGTGATTCACATCAATGTGCTATGTACAATGCCTTGCAAAAGTATTCATCCCCCTAGGCGTTTTTCCTATTTTTTTTTGCATTACAACCTGTAATGTAAATTGATTTTTATTTGGATTTCATGTAATGGACATACACAAAATAGTCCAAATTGGTGAAATGAGAAAAAAAATACCCCGGAAAAGTGGTGTGTGCATATGTATTCACCCCCTTTGCTATGAAGCCTCTAAATAAGATCTGGTGCAACCAATTACCTTCAGAAGTCACATAATAAGTTAGATTGCACACAGGTGGAATTTATTTAAGTGTCACATGATCTCAGTATAGATACACCTGTTTTTCGAAAGGCCACAGAGTCTGCAACACCACTAAGCAAGGGGAACCACCAAGCAAGCGACACCATGAAGATCAAGGAGCTCTCCAAATAGGTCAGGGACAAAGTTGTGGAGAAGTACAGATCAGGGTTGGGTTATGAAAAAATATCTGAAACTTTGAACATCCCACGGAGCACCATAAAATCCATTATTAAAAAATGGAAAGAATATGGCACCACAACAAACCTGCCAAGAGAAGGCCGCCCACCAAAACTCACGGACCAGGCAAGGAGGGCATTAATCAGAGAGGCAACAAAGAGACCAAAGATAACCCTAAAGGAGCTGCGAAGTGCCACAGTGGAGATTGGAGTATCTGTCCATAGGACCACTTTAAGCCATACACTCCACAGAGCTGGGCTTTACGGAAGAGTGTCCAGAAAAAAAGCCATTGCTTAAAGAAACAAATAAGCAAACACGTTTGGTGTTCGCCAAAAGGGATGTGGGAGACTCCCCAAACATATGGAAGAAGGTACTCTGGTCAGATGAGACTAAAATGTAGCTTTTTGGCCATCAAGAAAAACGCTATGTCTGGTGCAAACCCAACACCGCATCACCCCGAGAACTCCATCCCCACAGTGAAGCATGGTGGTGGCAGCATCATCGGCAGGGACTGGGAAACTGGTCAGAATTGAAGGAATGGTGGATGGTGCTAAATACAGGGAGATTCTTGAGGGAAACCTGCTTCAGTCTTCCAGAGATTTGAGACTGGGACAGAGATTCACCTTCCAGCAGGACAATGACCCTAAGCACACTGCTAAAGCAACACTTTAGTGGTTTAAGGGGAAACATTTAAATGTCTTGGAATGGCCTAGTCAAAGCCCAGACCTCAATCCAATTGAGAATCTGTGTTATGACTTAAAGATTGCTGTACACCAGCGGAACCCATTCAACTTGAAGGAGCTGGAGCAGTTTTGCCTTGAAGAATGGTCAAAAATCCCATTGGCTAGATGTGCCATTAGAGACATACTCCAAGAGACTTGCAGCTGTAATTGCTGCAAAAGGTGGCTCTACAAAGTATTGACTTTGGGGGGTGAATAGTTATGCAGGCTCAAGTTCAGTTTTTTGGTATTTTTTCTTGTTTGTTACACAATAAAAAATATTTTGCATCTTCAAAGTGGTAGGCATGTTGTGTAAATCAAATGACACAAACCCCCCAAAAAATCAATTTTAATTCCAGGTTGTAAGACAACAAAATAGGAAAAATGCCACGGGGGGTGAATACTTTCGCAAGCCACTGTAAATATCAATAATATGTGATATCCGTATTGCCCGTAGGCTACACCACTGCTGTCGTCTTTACCTCCAAGCATTTATTCAAGTTGGATAATCTTTGGACTGTAGCCTACAAAAGCCCATTCCTGCTCTTTTCCCGCAATACATCTAACGCATTTGGTGTGTCATCATAGTGGTCTCAGACTTGCTCAGGCAGAAAAACTTTAACGTGTGCCTTTTTCAATGCTGATTTAAATGGCATTGAGACAACAGAAAGGTATCAAAGAATTTCAAAGTAATCCTAGAAGTAATCATCTAGTTTTTCAAAAGTATCTGATTACAATATTTTTGCTCGTAACATAATGGATTAGTTTTTTTTTCTTTCTCACCAACCCTGAACAAGATCAACTATCATCTCATGGGATATGTCAGTGTACGAGGGAGGAGGGTTTTAGTACAACCATACTGTCTGAATGGTTGGTTCTAATGATGAGGTGTTTGTTTGGTCTCTCTAATTGGTTGTTGTGTGTTAATTGACAGCCCAACAAGAGGACTGAGCTGAAAGAGTTGAGGATGTTGTGTACTGAAGACGAACAGAGCAGAACGTCCTGGATGACAGCCTTCAGACTCTTCAAGGTACCAATTCCATGGCAACAAGCCCTCAATACACTGCAAAGTAGTGCCTCAGTTATACCAGAGGGTTGTATCAGATGCCAGTTCACTTCACAAGGGTTGTTGTGAGAGTCACTTATACCATGCTAAGTTGAATACTATCTATCTTTATGAATTTTATGAATATTTTGGAAGGTTTGCTTTTCTTTGGGTGAAGTCAACCAATAGCTAACTTTTTCATTTGTGGATACTCTCATTATTCTTCACAGTATGGAATAGTCCTCTATCAGAACTACAAGATTCCTCAGCAGAGAAAAACTCTGTCACACTTTTCAACACCAGTGGTAAGCCTCTCCTTTTAGCTCCTTACTGCCACCATGCCAGCCAAACTGTTGTCAACATCCAGACTCTTTCTCGGTTGTCTTTCTCTTTGTGTCCTCTATTTGGTGATTCGAACCAGCAACCTTTTGGTTACTGGCCCAACACTCTTAACCGCTAGGTTACCTGTCCAGTGCGTTTTGAGAAAGTGAGGAGAAAGGAGGACTTCAATGACAGACAATTAAGAAAGAGCCCTAGTACTGTAACAGGGCATTTTCTACATTGGAAGTGTATTGACATTGGCACTGCTTTGTCTCCCCCTAGCGGAGTGTGTCTGAGAATTCTCTGGTTGCCATGGATTTCTCAGGAAGGATAGGCAGGGTGATCGACAATCCCTTGGAGGCCCAGAGCGCTGCCATGGAGGAGGGTTATGCCTGGAGGGTGAGTCTCTTTCTACAACACTACTACAATGTTACTATTCCAATGGTTCTACAACAATAATGCAACCTTACTACAACGTAGCTACAGCAATGTTACTACAACCTGACCACAATGCAACTAAAACGTTATTAAGATATTACAATGCTTATATGACCTTATGGGCAGAAAGAAAACTTACTGCTGTTGGTGATTTATAAATAATCTGAGCAAGAGTGCAACAACTTTTCTTTGAGTCATGCTTGTCACAAAGCTATCATGCTGTACCAATGGATTAAGAGCTAATCAATGTTTGTTTGTTCTGTATCTCAGAAGAGAAGTCAACGGATGAACATTCTAGGTAGTCCCAGTCCACTACATCCCTGTTTATTAAGCTCAGGTAATTCAACAACATACATTTTCATAATCCCTGTTATTTGAGTTGGCTACATTCTGTGTAGATAAAAGCCTTGTTCCTGTCCTAAAGCTCTCCTTTCCTCTTCCACGTCCAGTTATTCACAGAACACAGCTGTGGTTCCATGGGCGGATAACGCGAGAAGAGTCCCATCGAATGATCCACCAACAAGGCCAGGTGGACGGGTAAGACTCCTCAGTCGCTCCTCAGTTTCTGCAAACACACAGCCAACCTGCTATTTAATTGGGATTTATTTGATTATTGAAGTGTCTTGCATCTTCAGAATGCCCAGCCCACATGCCAATGTATGTTGGATTTAAATTTGTAAATTTGACAGACGTTGAAGTTTTCACCAAAGACTGATTTTCCCCCTTTTCTGCTCAGGTTGTTTCTGTTGAGGGACAGTCAAAGCAACCCAAAGGCCTTTGTCCTCACACTGTGCCATCACCAGAAAATCAAGCATTTCCAGATCTTACCGGTAAGTGAGCTTTATCTTGCCTCTGGGCTTCTCTCTTTGATCTCCCCATCTCTCTTATGTCTACAGGCTCTTTTTAACTTTTGTTGTTCATTGCTTCCTCTTGTTCTCACCTGACTGTTGTCTCTATGGTCCGTCCTGCAGTGTGAAGAGGACGGCCAGATCTTCTTCAGCCTTGACGACGGGTCCACCAAATTCACCGACCTGATCCAGCTGGTGGAGTTCTACCAGCTCAACAGAGGAGTCCTGCCTTGTAAACTCAAGCACCCCTGCACCCTCGTAGCCTTATGACCCCTCCTGACCTATGACTTGACCGGACTCTGCCTAAAAACAAACTCAATACTTTTTTTTTAGGAGAAGCTGAAGTGATGAACTCATGTTGTTGTTGATGTGTCATGAGCTGCCAGAGACTGCGGATGGGACAGGATGGAGTGGTTGGTGGGTTAGGACGGACGCTAGTGGACTTCAGTGACCTCTGTGTTCCGGAAGGAAGAAGGAGATAAAGAAGCAAAAATAAAAGCAAAAAGATGCACCACGTTGTATTAACTCTTAAAAAAACAAAAAAAACATTTAAGTTTGTATTCATAGTCACCAATAAGCTCTGATCCACTGACACGGTTTAGTGACAGTTTATGAGATCAAAGGAGTTTTTATTTTCCTTGTACAATCATCAGGACTTTGTTTAGTCTGGGCCACTTTTTTACATAATGAAAGTATTTTTTTGTTACAAATCATCTATACTACAACCTTTTTTTGAAAAGCTGATTGTTTGGCGCTTGTGAAACTGGGAACAGGCCTTTCCACAGTGACTGAAGAAGAATTCCTCTACTGTCTCATTCTTCCTGTTACCAACAATGGCAAATCCCTCCTGTGTTGGAGGGATGGATGGACAATCTGATATTCGTAAAAAGAACATCACGAGGCCAGCTGTCTCTGTCAAGCTGTAGGAAAGGAAAGGCTGGACCTGGTAACTTAGGATGGAGCTGAAGGATACTCAAGGACTACACAGGATCCATTCATTCCACTCTCATAGGACTTTTCTTCATTTCTTTCTTTCTTTGGTGACCTCACAGGCTTTTGTATTCATGACATTTTAGTACTGCATCATCAAATGTGTTCTTAGTCCGTTTTAGTTTCTTATCAGTGGTCTGGAGCGTATAGATTTCTAACAGTCACACAACAACAACTAAATCACTACATCCAGTTCAGTGTTAAATCAATCCATCATTAGCTCCACCATTCGCTGTTCCACATGAACTTCCCCCCCCAAATATAAACTACTACAGGTATTCATTCACTCCCCGTCTCATCCACTCATTTAAGTCCACGTAGTAGATAGCTGTTGAGGTCCACGCTGCTAGCCTAGTTCTATACCGTGTGCTATAACCAACCCTTCTATTGTTGGCTACAGTACGTATTCAGAATGGCACTAGGCTACCATGCTGCTCTTCAGGTCATAACAAGCAACATAACAGCTCTGCTATTGGGTCTCTCTTGGTGTCCACGCAATAATAATCTATATGTAAAACATTGGAAAGCATATGGCCATCTTGTGGACTGTAATTCCATGTTGTAAGCTCTCTGAAGACATGGTTATGATCATATGACTAAAATCTAACAGGCCACTGGGGCGGGAGGTTGCAACACTTTTCTTTTAAACCCACCTGTTTGCATTCCCTCCGTCAGAACACAGGGAAATATAACCACTACACCAACCTCTTGTGATCCACTAGAGGGATCTGACTAGCTCAGAGTTGACGTGTACAGTCCAAGGTTGACGTGTACAGTCCAAGGTCGGTCTGTCTGTTGTGCTGTCTGTAGAATGCAACTGGAATCAATCGACTCATCTGCTGTGAGGACCCATCTTCTTAATCCAAGGGTGCATCCCAAATGGCACTGTATTCCCTACATAGTGCATTACCTTACTTTTGACTAGGGCCCATAAGGCTTTGGTCAAAAGTAGTGCACTATATTGGGAATATGGTGCCATTTGGGATTCACCCCAAGTCCATTCATTTTGGACTTGTTGCTTTTCTTTTCCATGATGTGATTGAATGATTGTTTTTCGAACAGACACTGTGAAGCCCTAGTAATGGATGATGCCCTGAAGTGGAAGGGTTTTTACTGTCCAGCCTTGTCCAAGGTTGCAGTGAACACACAGATTTGTAAAGATGCTTTTACCTGTAACGCAACATTAAGAAAGAGCCATCTTTTTATTTTATTTATGGTGTCTTAAGCTAGATAGATTCAGATACACAATATTAGCCACACTATCTACAAGTTCTGCACAATGACATTTCAAAAAATAAGATGCAATGACTCAATCATTTCAAGTATTGTTTCGCAAATGTATTTATTTACCTGGATGTGAGTGATTACTTGAAATGTAGCTCTTTTCTCAGCGCTGTTCGGTACTGTTTTATCATTACCATGGAATGATTGAACCGCGTAATTATTACATAGCATCTATTACATAGCTTATATTTCATTTCTTGCTTTTTATGTTTGAACACTCAAACTATTTTATCACCAACACTTACTATGAAGTAACGTTGAAACCAAGTGGTGTTCGCTAATGTCATGGTTTTCATTCCAAATTGGTCTCTAATAGTCACTAATATTTCAGTCACTGTGCGTTTCACATCGATATTCAGTTTAATGCCTTTCTCACACATTCTTCTACATTTAGGAAATCTTTTCACATGAACCCCTCAAGAATATTTCAAACACACAGGTTGAATTAGATTACATATATTTTTTACATATTTAAACATTTGACATCTTAAGTGTGACGTTCACTGATAATGTCAATCAAATTAATTTAATATCTAGATATTTAATTCATGAGTTGATTTTCAAATACACACTGTTTCTTGAGCTGTCAGTTCAGTTGCTCTGTCCCTTTCATTACAGTTGTCTTCCATTTTACAGAACTTTCACTCCTTTTAAACTTTGCGTTAATCAGAACTTTGTTTCTTGTGTCAGAAGTGAAGCTATACCTTTACAATACTTGAGCCACAATTGCAAAAGACGATTTGGTGTATAGTACGTTAAATAGCCAAGTCTTTTCCACAACTGTGTGCTATGCGTATTATCCAATTAGAAAGGCTTGGATGTGATGGTACCACTAGATGCCCGTTGCAGTCCCTTTTTCCATAGAATTTTGAGAGTAACTTCAGAGCTACACTTCACTGTTTATTGGGTGTGACCAGAACCATGAATATATAATATATGTTAATGTGTGGCTCTGGGTGTGGTATCATTATGACTATACAATGAGCAGGTTAGGTGCCAAAGCTGCTTACTTCTCCTTTGCTAAATTCGGTCAAAACGTCGGACAATATATCTTCCCATTGGTCATAATGATTTCAGTAGAAATCAGTTAGGATTGCCTCCTCCGATGGTAATCTTAGCTGTACAATGTTATCTGCAACTCATGTAAAAGTTGTGTACTGAATCAATGTACCATATTATCATATGAAACCATGTAGAAGCAACACTGTATTTAGGTTACAGATCACTATTATTACCGCATTGGCTTACTCTTAACTACTTATGAAATGAAGAAACTTGATTTATTTTTATAATTTGGTTTAATGTGCATATCGAGTTTATTTCTTAAATGTTTGTCATGTAAAAACCTCTTCACAAATGTCTGTAATATTGAAATGTTGCTTGTATGGAACTAGAGTTGGCTTGGGCATACAGTATACATCTTTTCATAGTTCCTGCAAGTCATCTTAAGCTACTCAGACATCACTGACTTCTCAACACTAACTGTTTAGGCCTGTTAGATACAGATAGATGGTGTTTTTTGTATTCAGAGGTGACTTCTCTCACATAGTGTCTTGCTATGAACTAGTAGAATGTTACTTGTGACATTGAATCACGTGCAAAGTAGTGAACTGATGAAAGTGAATTAAGTAAATGTACTTTTTTATATTTCAGAGAATTGAATGTAACTGGGTTGCTCAGGGTTGACATGGAGCCTGTTGAAAACTGCTCATATCATCAGACCAGTGAGATTTTGTATGTGCGACGTTGTGTAGTTCTGTTGATCAACTTGGGGTTAATAGTATTTCACCAAATAATTTTTTCTTTAGTAAGTAGTTTGCCCTTTATGATGTTCTTTCAGAATACCAGTAGTTTCTCCCAAACAGTAGTACAGCACAGTTGATGTAAGGTGTCCTCTTTTCTCTTGTGTAAGTCTGTTTGTCTCCAGAAGCCTAAAACGCAGCAGGTGCCTCTGATGACCTTTTTCTCTGCACTAAACTAGAGCTGACTTTGGACCGTTCATGGGAACCTTTTCCACTGATCGATAATGACTCTTGTGCTTTGCATATATTGTCACAATGCAAGATACAGTGACTGTACAAAGGAGTAAAGCAAATATATATAGATCTATATAAATATAAACGATGATGTATTTCAGGGAATGCAAAAAACAAGAACCTGTTTCTCTTTTTAAGAGAAAGATCCTGTATTCATACTGTGCTTTGCTTTGATCTGTAAATAGCTGAATGGCTTATATCACAGGTGTCAAACTCATTCCACGGAGGGCCGAGTGTCTGCGGGTTTTCGCTCCACCCTTGTACTTGATTGATGAATTAACATCACTAATTAGTTAGGAACTCCCCACACCTGGTTGTCTAGGGCTTTATTGAAAGGAAAGACCAAAAACCTGCAGACACAAGGCCCTCCGTGGAATGAGTTTGACACCCCTGGCTTATATCTTAATTGTAACCTTTTCAGGTATTTTTGTACAAATAAGGGACTGATATGTTCTGTTTATTGTAATTAGAATAAAACATTAATACATTGTTATTAATTTAAGCTGCGCTGGTATTGTCTTGGTAGAGAAGTTTTACCTTTTTCCTCATTACTCAAATTACCTTGAGTCCTAATCAAGGTAATTACAAATGCATTTAAATCACTGTATTCTATTTGCAAGTCATTCTGTTTATTTTGAAAACTATTGCAAATGCTAATTATTATAGATGGCATTACAATTCCACTGCAACTTACCATGAGTTTAGTTATATATTTTCATCTAGCTGTCATAAATGTCTGCTTGAAATGTTCAACTGTACATTGGGTTATACTTCACCCTGTTTTCCCACTAGATGGCAGACAACCACTACGAATACCGAATCAAATACTCTACTTAAATGGGAAATCATCCGTTGAAACAATAGCAAAGCATATTCCCCCACTATGTTTCAGTAAAAAGCTGTGGGATTGGGCTGGAGTAACCACTCTCAAATTCATAGACAGAGCTATGGATGCAAGGACTGACCATCCATGATATCAAAATTATAGTTTTAATCATGTTTTGAGGCCATGTAGTTTGTTTACATTTTCTTTGTTTACAAACATTGGAGTAAAACAAGCTTATACTTTGGGTTCTGATGGGGTACGGCAGTTGAACTAAGCTTATTAGGCATTTATAAGTTATATTCTTCAAGACTCAGTGGGAAGCTACATATCATTAATTTCTCATTCCAAAAATGGATTGCCCCTTTAAGGGACAAACGTCATGAACTAACACATTTCACATTTTTAAGGATTGTTCACATGTCCCAACAATCAATATTCATTCAAAAGCATCACGGATGTTGGCACAAAACTTGGACAGTTTACTCGATACAGACCTAATGCTGCGTTAATAGCATCTTGTAAAGTCGTAAATACAAGCATAGAACTGTAAAGAAAAATCCACTTGACCGTCCCTCCAACTGGTAATTACTAGGAAACTGTTCTATTATCCCTGAGCTCCGACTTCTCCCATGCTGAATTCTGACGTAACCCACTAAGGAAATTTCCTCTATAACAGAATTTTCGGGAGTTAAATTAAACACAACATTATTTATAAAAAGCAATCTATTAATATGGTTGGTGAACACTAGAATTTGTTTGTGAGCACTATCTGTACTTGTAGTTTATGGTTGATGCAGCTTTTTTGCCATTAGCCAAAACAACGTTTCTCAAGTTCAAGGGTGGTGAATGCATATAACTCATATTTACAACTTCACAATTGGTAATTACCACCTTTCCACTTGGTTATGAACGCAGCATTAGAATGGAACAATCATCCAGGCCCCATAAGAGGATGTAGATAAAACAACATCCTGGTTATGCAGATGAGAATTGAGATGTGTCATTTTATCAGGCAACATTCGCTCTGAGCTAACGGGTAGAGATGCCACTTTCAAGGAGCGGGACTCTAGCCCGGAAGCTTATAAAAAATCCCGCTATGCCCTCCGACGAACCATCAAACAGGCAAAGCGTCAATACAGGACTATGATTGAATCGTACTACACCGGCTCCGATCAGATATGGCAGGGCCTGCAAACTATTACAGACTACGAAGGAAAGCACAGCCGAGAGCTGCCCAGTGACACGAGCCTACCAGACGAGCTAAATCACTTCTACGCTCGCTTCGAGGCAAGTAATAATGAACATGCATGAGAGCATCAGCTGTTCTGGACGATTGTGTGATCACGCTCTCCACAGCCGATGTGAGTAAGACCTTTAAACAGGTCAACATTCATAAGGCCCATTATCCCAGAAACCTTAGACCCACTCCAATTTGCGTACCGCACCAACAGATCCACAGATGATGCAATCTCTATTACACTCCACACTGCCCTTTCCCACCTGGACAAAAGGAACACCTATGTGAGAATGCTATTCATTGACTCCAGCTCAGACTCAGCTCACCGTAGTGCCCTCAAAGATCATCACTAAGCTAAGGATCCTGGGACTAAACACCTCCCTCTGCAACTGAATCCTGGACTTCCTGACGAGCCGCCCCCAGGTGGTTAGGGTAGGTAACAACACGTCCACAACGCTGATCCTCAACACAGGCCCCTTAGGGGAGCGTGCTCAGTCCCCTCCTGTGTACTCCCTGTTCACTCATGACTGCACGACCAGGCACGACTCCAACACCATCATTAAGTTTGCTAATGACAACAGTGGTAGGCCTGATCACTGACAACAATGAGAAAGCCTATAGGGAGGAGGTCAGAGACCTGACCGTGTGGTGCAAGGACAACATCCTCTCCCTCAACGTGACCAAGACAAAGGAGATGATTGTGGACTACAGGAAAAGGAGGACCGACTACGCCCCCATTCTCATCGACGGGGCTATAGTGGAGCAGGTTGAGAGATTCAAGGTATTGGCATCCACATCCCCAACAAACTAACATGGTCCAAGCACACCAAGACAGTCGTGAAGAGGACACAACAAAACCTATTCCCCTTCAAGAGACTGAAAAGATTTAGCATGGGTCCTCAGATCCTCAAAATGTTTTACAGCTGGCACCATCAAGAGCATCCTGACTGGTTGCGTCACTGCCTGGTATGGAAACTGCTCGGCCTCCGACCGCAAAGCACAACAGAGGGTAGTGCGTACGGCCCATTACATCACCGGGGCCAAGCTTCCTGCCATCCAGGACCTCTATACCAGGCGGTGTCAGAGGAAGGCCTTAAAAATTGTCAAAGACTCCAGCCACCTTAGTCATAGATTTCTCTTTGCTACCGCACGGCAATCGGTACCGGGGCACAAAGTCTAGGTCCAAGAGGCTCCTAAATAGCTTCTACGCCCAAGCCATAAGACTCCTGAACAGCTAATCAAATGGCTACCCAGACTATTTGCATTGCCCCCACTGCTGCTACTCTCTTATCATCTATGCATAGTCACTTTAATAACTCTACCTACATGTACATATTACCTCAATTACCTTGATATCGGTGCACCCACACATTGACTCTGTACCGGTACCCCCGTATACAGCCCCGCTATTGTTATTTACTGCTGCTCTTTAATAATTAGTTATTCTTATCTCTTACCTTTTTTTTGTAATTTATTAAAACTGCGTTGTTGGTTAAGGGCTTGTAAGTAAGCATTTCACTGTAATACCTGTTGTATTCGGTGCATGTGACAAATACGATTTGATTTTTATCTTGCTTAAGATCTATCGTCAGAATGGCATCTGGCCAGTCTGTAAAAACAAAAATGTGTTTTTAAGCATTAACATATCCACAGACCCTAGAGGATGCATAACCATATGTATTTTGGAACTAGTTTTAGCTTATTGACAATGGGTTGAGTCTCAAATATTATCCCTGGAGGCGTAAATGTCAACATAGTTCGCACATTTGAGTTAGAGTTAAATCAATAAACCAATCAAATATCAACCAAAAATGCATACCTAAAATGAGTCATAACAAGGTTTATAAGTAGTTTGTAAACTTTAAATTAGTAGTTTATAAGTCTGTAGTAAACAGTTATACCACATTGGTTGAAATTATGTTTGTCTGTAAGCTGCTTGCCAAAACCCAATATTATCAGGCTTTACTGGTAAGTATTAACAGTAATATCAATTAACAATATTAGTTATAACAGTGCCGTTCAACAGTTGGCTGTGTGCTAAGCCTCTGTGTCTATCAGGCTGTGTGGAAAGTGAGTAGGTTCTCATGAACTCCTTGTGAATCAGCCCTTCCTGCCTGTGCACACTGCCTTCGCCATGAAGAAACTTGATTTATTTTAGTGATTTTTATCATTTGGTTTAATGTGCATATCGAGTTTATTTCTTAAATGTTTGTCATGTAAAAACCTCTTCACAAATGTCTGTAATATTGAAATGTTGCTGGTATGGAACTAGAGTTGGCTTGGGCATACAGTGTACATCTTTTCATAGTTCCTGCAAGTCATCTTAAGCTACTCAGACATCACTGACTTCTCAACACTAACTGTTTAGGCCTGTTAGATACAGATAGATGGTGTTTTTTGTATTCAGAGGTGACTTCTCTCACATAGTGTCTTGCTATGAACTAGTAGAATGTTACTTGTGACATTGAATCACGTGCAAAGTAGTGAACTGATGAAAGTGAATTAAGTAAATGTACTTTTTTATATTTCAGAGACTTGAATGTAACTGGGTTGCTCAGGGTTGACATGGAGCCTGTTGAAAACTGCTCATATCATCAGACCAGTGAGATTTTGTATGTGCGACGTTGTGTAGTTCTGTTGATCAACTTGGGGTTAATAGTATTTCACCAAATAATTTTTTCTTTAGTAAGTAGTTTGCCCTTTATGATGTTCTTTCAGAATACCAGTAGTTTCTCCCAAACAGTAGTACAGCACAGTTGATGTAAGGTGTCCTCTTTTCTCTTGTGTAAGTCTGTTTGTCTCCAGAAGCCTAAAACGCAGCAGGTGCCTCTGATGACCTTTTTCTCCGCACTAAACTGGAGCTGACTTTGGACCGTTCATGGGAACCTTTTCCACTGATCGATAATGACTCTTGTGCTTTGCATATATTGTCACTATGCAAGATACAGTGACTGTACAAAGGAGTAAAGCAAATATATATAGATCTATATAAATATAAACGATGATGTATTTCAGGGAATGCAAAAAACAAGAACCTGTTTCTCTTTTTAAGAGAAATATCCTGTATTCATACTGTGCTTTGCTTCGATCTGTAAATAGCTGAATAGCTTACATATCTTAATAGTAAACTTTTCAGGTATTTTTGTACAAATAAAGGACTGATATGTTCTGTTTATTGTAATTAGAATAAAACATTAATACATTGTTATTTATTTAAGCAGCGCTGGTATTGTCTTGGTAGAGAAGTTTTACCTTTTTCCTCAAATTACCTTGAGTCCTAATCAAGGTAATTACAAATGCATTTAAATCACTGTATTCTATTTGCAAGTCATTCTGTTTATTTTGAAAACTATTGCAAATGCTAATTATTATAGATGGCATTACAATTCCACTGCAACTTACCATGAGTTTAGTTATATATTTTCATCTAGCTGTCATAAATGTCTGCTTGAAATGTTCAACTGTACATTGGGTTATACTTCACCCTGTTTTCCCACTAGATGGCAGACAACCACTACGAATACCGAATCAAATACTCTACTTAAATGGGAAATCATCCGTTGAAACAATAGCAAAGCATATTCCCCCACTATGTTTCAGTAAAAAGCTGTGGGATTGGGCTGGAGTAACCACTCTCAAATTCATAGACAGAGCTATGGATGCAAGGACTGACCATCCATGATATCAAAATTATAGTTTTAATCATGTTTTGAGGCCATGTAGTTTGTTTACATTTTCTTTGTTTACAAACATTGGAGTAAAACAAGCTTATACTTTGGGGTCTGATGGGGTACGGCAGTTGAACTAAGCTTATGAGGCATTTATAAGCTATATTCTTCAAGACTCAGTGGGAAGCTACATATCATTAATTTCTCAGTCCAAAAATGGATTGCCCCTTTAAGGGACAAACGTCATGAACTAACACATTTCACATTTTTAAGGATTGTTCACATGTCCCAACAATCAATATTCATTCAAAAGCATCACGGATGTTGGCACAAAACTTGGACAGTTTACTCGATACAGACCTAATGCTGCGTTAATAGCATCTTGTAAAGTCGTAAATACAAGCATAGAACTGTAAAGAAAAATCCACTTGACCGTCCCTCCAACTGGTAATTACTAGGAAACTGTTCTATTATCCCTGAGCTCCGACTTCTCCCATGCTGAATTCTGACGTAACCCACTAAGGAAATTTCCTCTATAACAGAATTTTTGGAAGTAAAATTAAACAAAACATTATTGATAAAAAGAAATCTATTAATATAGTTGGCGAACACTATAATTTGTTTGCGAGCACTTTCTGTATTTTTAGTCTATGGTTGATGCAGTTCAAGGGTGGTGAATGCATCTAACTCATATTTACAACTTCACAATTGGTAATTACCACCTTTCCACTTGGTTATGAACGCAGCATTAGAATGGCGCAATCATCCAGGCCCCATAAGAGGATGTAGATAAAACAACATCCTGGTTATGCAGATGAGAATTGAGCTGTATAATTTTATCTTGTTTAAGATCTTTCGTCAGAATGGCATCTTGCCAGTCTTTAAAAACAAAAATGTGTTTTTAAGCATTAACATATCCACAGACCCTAGAGGATGCATAACCATATGTATTTTGGAACTAGTTTTAGCTTGTTAACAATGGGTTGAGTCTCAAATATTATCCCTGGAGGCGTAAATGTCAACATAGTTCGCACATTTGAGTTAGAGTTAAATCAATAAACCAAACTCAATCAAATATCAACCAAAAATGCATACCTAAAATGAGTTAACAAGGTTTATAATTAGTTTGTAAACGTAAAATTAGTTGTTAAGATAGGTTATAAGTTTGTAATAAACAGTTATACCGCATTGGTTGAAATTATGTTTGTCAGTTAGCTGCTTGCCAAAACACAAGATTATCAGGCTTTACTGGTAAGTGGTAATAATAACAGTAATATCGATTAACAATAGTAGTTATAACAGTGCCATTCAACAGGTAGCTAGCTGTGTGCTAAGCCTCTGTGTCGATCAGGCTGCGAGGAAAGTGAGTTGGATCTCATTAACTCCTTGTGAATCAGCCTTTCCTGCCTTTGCACACTGTCTTGGCCCGGAGCCACACTCCCATTGGCTGGCTGTGGGGGGCCACTGGGCAGATAAAAAGAGCCGTGCTCGCCGCTCCTGCTGTACACCACTCACTGCTACTGTGTGTGAAGACTGAAAGAGAGGAGGACCCGACCACGGCTGTGCTCGACAACGTGAGTACACCCACCGCCAACTACCCACCTCTCTATTATTCTTCGGGTTTATCAGGACTGCAGGTCTCCATCTGGCTTCAGAATACATGCACACCAGGGGCTGTAGCAAACCTCTCAGAGTAGGAGTGCTGATCTACGTCTGTTTCTCAAACTAGACACTCTAATGTACTTTTCCTCTTGCTCAGTTGTGCACCGGGGCCACTCTTTCTATTCTGGTTAGAGCCAGTTTGCGCTGTTCTGTGAAGGGAGTAGTACACAGCGTTGTATGAGATCTTCAGTTTCTTGGCAATTTCTCGCATTGAATAGCCTTAATTTCTCAGAACAAGAATAGACTGACAAGTTTCAGAAGAAAGTTCTTTGTTTCTGGCCATTTTGAGCCTGTAATCGAACCCACAAATACTGATGCTCCAGATACTCAACTGTTTTAAAGAAGGCCAGTTTTATTGCTTCTTTAATCAGAACAACAGTTTTCAGCTATGCTAACATAATTGCAAAAGGGTTTTCTAATGATCAATTAGCTTTTTAAAATTATAAACTTGGATTCGCTAACACGACGTGCCATTGGAACACAGGAGTGATGGTTGCTCATAATGGGCTTCTGATATTCCATTAAAAATCTGCTGTTTCTAGCTACAAAAGATTTTTACGACATTAACAATGTCTAGACTGTATTCTGATCAATTTGATGTTATTTTAAAATGGACAAAAAATGTGCTTTTCTTTCAAAAACAAGGACATTTTTAAGTGACCCCCAAACTTTTGACCGGTATTGTATATAAAACATTTAGTGCAGCAGATATAAATACAGTGGCAAGAAAAAGTATGTGAACCCTTTGGAATTACCACAAATTAGTTTTAAAATGTTATCTGATCTTCATCTTAGTCACAACAATAGACAAACAGTCTGCTTAAACTAATTACACACAAATTGTCTATATTGAATACATCATTTAAACATTCACTGTGTAGGTTGGAAAAGTATGTGAACCCCTAGGCTAGTGACTTTCCAAAAGCTAATTGGAGTCAGGAGTCAGCTAACCTGGAGTCTAATCAATGAGACGAGATTGAATATTTTGGTTAGAGCTGCTCTGCCCTATAAAAAAAACTAAAATTTTGTGATTTTTCTATTCACAAGAAGCATTGCCTGATGTGAACAAAAGAGATCTCAGAATACCTAAGATTAAGAATTGTTGACTTGTATAAAGCTGGAAAGGGTTACAAAAGTATCTCAAAGCCTTGATGTTCATCAGTCCACGGTAAGACAAATTGTCTGTAAATGGAGAAGGTACAGCACTGTTGCTACTCTCCCTAGGAGTGGTCGTCCTGCAAAGAGGACTACGAGAGCCCAGTGCAGAATGCTCAATAAGGTTAAGAAGAATCCTAGTGTCAGCTGAAGACTTACAGAAATCTCAGGAACATGCTAATATCTCTGTTGACGAGTCTACGATACGTAAAACACTAAAGAAGAATGGTGTTCATGGGAGGACACCACAGAAGAAGCCACTGCTGTCCAAAAAAACATTGCTGCATGTCTGAAGTTCGCAAAAGAGCACCTGGATGTTCCACAGCGCTTCTGGCAAAATATTCTGTGGACAGATGAAACTAAAGTTGAGTTGTTTGGAAGGAACACACAACATTTTGTGGAGGTAAAAAGGTACAGCACACCAACATCAAAACCTCATCCCAACTGTAAAGTATGGTGGAGAGAGCATCATGGTTTGGGGCTGCTTTGCTGCCTCAGGGCCTGGACAGCTTGCTATCAACGGAAAAATGAATTCCCAAGTTTATCAAGACATTTTGCAGGAGAATGTTAGGCTATCTGCCCGCCGATTGAAGCTCAACAGAAGTTGGGTGATGCAACAGGATGACCCAAAACACAGAAGTAAATCAACAGAATGACTTCAACAGAAGAAAATATGCCTTCTGGAGTGGCCCAGTTAGGATCCTGACCTCAACCCAATTTACTTTTTTTTTTCAATTGCTAACAAGCATCGGTCAATAATGAAGTACCTTTCAAAACTCGTCACACAGTCTGCATTACCAACATGCATCTTGGCCTAACAGTTAAACTCACCTCAAACTTACTCAAAACACCAAAATACTTAATGTTTCAAAATAAGCTTGTTCAACCATAACTGGCAACAATTCTCACTCAGAAAGCCTACATTGTCACTCATAACACACTGACCTAAAAAACACTAACAGGGGAGCATTACATAAATTAACTTCTCTTTGAAGTTTGAATGATTTTTCACAGAAATCTGTTTCATTATATAATAAGAATAACACATTTTCACTTTATTGACTGTACTAAAATATATGTAACAAGAATTAATCAGAAATGCAATTTGCTTCAATTTCTACAAGGAGGGGTTCAGACCCAGGTCCCTGAGCTTATTGATGAGCTTGTAGGGCATTACTGTGTTGAAGGCTGAGCTGTAGTCAATGAACAGCATTCTTACATAGGTATTCCTATTGTCCAGGTGGGATAGGGCTGTGTGCAGTGCGTCAGCTGTGGATCTGTTGGGGAGGTATGCAAATTGGTTTTAGGTTGTCAGGTAAGATGCAGGTGATATGGTCCTTAACCTTTCAAAGCACTTTAATGATTACGGGGCAATAGTAATTTAGTTCAGTTACCTTCGCTTTCTTGGGCACAGGAACGATGGTGGACATCTTGAAGCAAGTGGGGACAACAGACTGGGATAGGGAGAGATTGAATATGTCCGTAAACACTCCAGCCAGCTAGTCTGCACATACTCTGAGGACATGGCTTGGGATGCCATCTGGGCTGGCAGCCTTTCGAGGGTTAAAACACTTAAATGTCTATACACCGCTCTTGTTGCAAAATAAATGTAGAAATCTGATATTCAATTTTTGCACCCACACTGCCTAGCGCGCGTCTGGTGATTGAAAGACGAACTGTTTTGCCGGTAGTCGTGGTAATACAATGAAAGTTTTGCGATCACTATATAATTTAAACGATGAAAAAGCCTGGAAGGAGGAGAGATGACTAGAAACGATTCGGTTGGCCGTTTTATATGTGGATTAATTGTCGGAGTAGAGATCCTTGTCCATTTCAGGTAAAATAACAACTCAATGTTTATATCCCAGGACAAAATTAGCTAGCAACAGCAAGCTAGCTAAATAGGACAAATTCACGTTAGCTAGCAAGTGCAAGCTAAATTGCCATACATGTTTAATGCTTTTCGACCTGTCCCCAAATTAATGTCATTGGTTCAGAGTTTGTTTTGATATTTTAACCTGCGTGTCGTGATCGATTTTGGTGTGGGGGGGGGGGGAATACATTTATGCACGATGGCGCACTGCGCGCGCGAGCAGTGTGGGTGCAATAATTTAATAACATGGCTTTCTAAATTTATTTTGCGACCCTCGCGCACGCGACGTGTCCGGTCTGGTCAGCATAATCAGTTCTTTTTCTGACGCAGATCGCGCTGGAAGTCCTGCCTCTCCCATCTCCTCATTGGTTTATAGAAGCAGGTACCCAAGTGCCATCTCCTAATTGGTTATACGCACGTGGGTGACAAAGACGAACAAGGTCAGTGGCAGTAATGCACCTAATTTATGAAAGTTGCCAATCGCAATATAAAGTCAAGAGAAGAAAAAGCCTGGAAGGATGTGTGGATTAATTGGCGGAACAGAGGACCTTGTGCATTTCGGGTAAAATAACAACTCAATGTTTATGTCCCAGGACAAATTAGCTAGCAAGTGCAAGCTAACTAGCTAAATTGCTGTACATGTTTAATGCTGTTCTACCTGTCCCCAAATTAATATAATTGGTTCAGAGTTTGTTTTGATATTTTAACCTGCATGTCGTGATCGTGTTTGGTGTGGGGGAACAAAATACAATAATGCACGATGGCCGGTTTGGGTTCTGTGTACTGGAGATCGGGAGCACAAAGTCCCCGTGAGTGGCAGGGGCCCACGTCGGCAGTTCAGTGTTGATTTCCTCAAAGAAGGGCGAAGAAGGTGTTTAGTTTGTCTGGAAGCGAGGTGACGTTGTCACAATGTGGCTTGCTAAATCGTGTGTGTGCGAGCAAACAGGTTCTTACCAGTGATTTGAGTTGGTGGGGATTAAGTGTGTAGGACTGTTAGTGAAGGTTGGTACAAGAAGGTTGGGACAATGAAGTGGGATATTTGTCTGTTCCAGTTGTACAATGGATGCTACAGAGTTCCGGAGGAGAGGGAAGGAGATGGTAGACCTGATAGCAGATTACCTGGAGAACATAGAGCAGAGGACGGTGTACCCCGACGTGGAGCCTGGGTACCTGCGGTCCCTCATCCCTGAGGAGGCCCCTGAGGAGCCTGACACCTACGAGGACGTGGTCAAAGACATTGAGAGGGTCATCATGCCTGGGGTAGGCGGCCAAGATTATTATATTGTTATAGATGAGGTGACTATTGATTGAAGGCTGATTACAGCTGTACCATGATGGTAACACTTTACTTGAAGGTTGCATACATAAGATATTCATAACTTGCTATAGGTCAGGTACTCTGTTATTGGAGATCTGCTTTCTCCCAGATTTCGTCAGTGAAAAGTTAAGAATTAAATATGATAATATTATTGATCATACCAATGGGCTGTTTACCCAGTGGCATCAGGCTGCATTGAACATGAGATCATGAGAACATACACAACACTCAATGCACACAGTCACTAACCGCTACGTTATGGGGGAGGCATTATCACAATATCTGTATTAACTCCTGGTCTGTTGACTGTTGTTTAGTGATCATTCAGAAGATGTACAGTAAGGAACTTCAGTGTTGAACGTTTTGGTAACGAGACAAAGTGTTCCGTTGTCCTTTGTTGGTTGTACTGAGAAATCAGTTCATGAAAGCTCATATTAACTGTATATGACACGTATCAGCCATGTAGTTGTTTTTGCAAATGGTTGTAAAATTCCCTGCATTCTGTGGCCTTTCACATGGCAAAGTTCAAAGACTTTAAATGAATGACTAACCTCACATCAATAATCTCACCACCAGAGAAACAAACCAGTTTCAATCTATCTGCCCCCTACTCCCAACCCAAACCCTTTCCTTAGCTGTAACACAAAAGCTGTTATTCCCTTATCAATCTGACCCTCTAAAACATATATTTTTTCCTTTACCACCTCTGCTTTAACAGTGTGGAATAAGCCCGGTTAGTCTAATGAATGACTCACCATGGGAAAAGCATGTAAGGGAGGCAGACAGGGACACTGGCAGCCTCTAGCTTGGTGCCCCAAACACGCACAAGACTGGAGTTCAGCCCGGAACAGTTTAACTGCCTTGCTCAAGGGCTAGAACAGTTTAGGGGTTAAGTGCCTTGCTCAAGAGCTCAGTGGCACCATGGCAAGGTGTGGTATATAGCAGGATTTTGATACCAGCAAACCTCTGATTGCCAGCACACATTCTGTCAGATTTACTCCGTCAGGTTACTGGATTTGAACCAGACTAACCTGACATGACTCTTCCTCTGTTTTTAGGTGACCCACTGGCACAGCCCGTACTTCTATGCCTACTTCCCCACGGCTAACTCCTTCCCGGCCATGCTGGCAGACATGCTGTCTGGAGCTATTGGTTGCATCGGATTCTCCTGGGTATGTATGACCTTGTCATCTGTTTCTGTCATCCTCTCTTTTTCTTTTGAATGTGATTTGAACAGTATCAACACCCACATTACAAAATTACATGTTGGCTTCCTTACCCTGTAAGCAATTTATGGACAAGGTATGACAGCAATCCATGCTTTGGTTAAGATTCCATAGCACTGTTTCCAAATATTCACGTTTTAGCATTTGTGGCACAAATTCAATTCATTGATGCGAAAAATGCTAATATTGGTCCATGTCCAAATGGTGTGGTAACTCCACGGTACTGTAGGCTGCCAGCCCGGTGTGTACAGAGCTGTGTGTTGACCCTGTCTCTAACCCCATGTTATTGTAGGCTGCCAGCCCGGCGTGTACAGAGCTGGAGACAGTCATGATGGACTGGCTGGGGAAGATGCTCAAGCTGCCAGAGGACTTCATCGCCGGGACACACGGACAAGGAGGAGGCGTCATCCAGGTATGGTAAAACTACCCACCATTTCTTTGGGGTAAGACAATGCATTGCTTTTATTTCCACAGTTGTATTGCTACATTGCCACAACATACTTTCAAATACATTTAATTACTCAATTAATTTAAATCAATAATGTAGTCAGATATTTGTCATAGTCATATTTCAAGTAAGGATATCCAAGTCCAATATAAATCAAATGTTTGTACAGAACACATGGCATTCACAGTAGGGTCAAAACCATATTTACAGCCCGTGCCACTTTGCCTTTTAAAACAATGCAGATGTTAGGAAAAGCAATTGACTCATGATTCTGTCGCTGCCAGCAATTTGTCTCTCATATATGTTTTGGTAAATTTTCCCCTCACAACACCAGATAAACAGCAGGAAATTGCCTTTTAATATGTCAGTCAAAGATGTGTGTGTGTGTGTTGTGGATACTTATTTCATGTGGTAAAGCGTTCATTTATTGTTGTGGATACAGCAGTGCAGCTGAGGAGACCGTCTCAGCCAGGGATGAGATAGGAGAGGTGGCTGAGGCATGAGCGAGAAGGCTGACAGATAATGTAATGGCCCTCTATTGAATCCATCGAGGAGTATGGCTCATCCTAGGGGTGTTTTGTTTGTGGCTGGGGTTTTAAGTGCGCTTCACTATGGCAACAAGTAGGCCTCCTATCACTTGTTGCCAGCCTTATGAGAGCTGTGACAAATTGCCATCTCACATGATGCACCATGTTCAGATGAGCATTTGAAAGAGTATGAGATGCATTTAGGAGCAGTTTTATCAAACAGAAGCTAATGAGTGAGATTTGCATTTATGATTGTGAGTGAAATTATTATACTGTAAAATCAAATAGTATTCGTCACATGCATCCTAAACAACAGGTGTGGACTACTGAAATACTTACGGGCCCTTCCCAACAAAGCAGAGAGAAAGAACATAGAGAAATAATAGAAAAGTTAAACATGTCATAATATAAGTAATAATAGATACATAATGAATAATGATAACTTGTAATGATACAAGGACTACCAGTTGTAACGATCGTCGTCTGAAGATGAGGAATCATCGGACCAAAGCGCAGCGTGGTAAGTGTTCATGTTAATTTATTAAAACAGAACACTAAACAAAATAACAAAGAGAATGAACGAAACGAAACAGTCCTGTCTGGTAAAGACACAAAGACAGAAAACAACTACCCACAAAACACAGGTGGGAAAAGGCTACCTAAGTATGGTTCTCAGAGACAACGATAGACAGCTGCCTCTGAGAACCACACCTGGCCAATAGAAAACATAGAATGCCCACCCCAACTCAGGCCCTGACCAAACCAAAATAGAGACATAAAAAGGATCTCTAAGGTCAGGGCGTGACACCAGTACCTAGTGGATGTGCAGGGGTACGAGGTAATTAAAGTACAGTGCATTCGAAAAGTATTCAGACCCCTTCACTTTTTCCACATTTTATTATGTTACAGCCTTTTTCTAAAATGCATTAAATATAATTTGTTTCTCATCAATATACACACAATACCCCATCATGACAAAGTGAAAACAAGTTTTAGAAGGAAGAAGAAAAAACACAGTTGACAGTGCATATCCAAACCATGACGTTGAAAGAATTGTCTGTAGAGCTCCGAGACAGGATTGTGTCGAGGTACAGATCTGGGGAAGGGTACAAAAATGTCTGCAGCATTGAAGGTCTGCAAGAACACAGTGGCCTCCATCATTCTTGAATGGAAGAATGATGGAGGCCACCTCCCCCTTTGGCATGGGTCCTCAGATCCTCAAAAGGTTTTACAGTTGCACCATTGAGAGCATCCTGACTGGTTGCATCACTGCCTGGTATGGCAACTGCTCGGCCTCCGAAAGCAAGGCACTATAGAGGGTAGTGCGTACGGCCCAGTACAACACCGGAGCCAAGCTTCCTGCCATCCAGGACCTCTATAGCAGGTTTAGGGGTTAAAAATTGTCAAAGCTTCAGCCACCCTAGTCATAGACTGTTCTCTCTGCTACCGCACGGCAAGCGGTACCAGTGCGCCAAGTCTAGGTCCAAGAGGCTTCTAAACAGCTTCTACCCCCAAGCCATAAGACTCTTGAACATCTAATCAAATGGCTACCCAGACTATTTGCAGTACTCTCTGTTATCATCTATGCATAGTCACTCTAGTAACTCTACCTACATGTACATATTGCCTCAATTACCTTGACACCAGTGCCCCCGCACAATTGTTATTTTACTGCTGCTCTTTAATTATTTGTTACTTTTATCCCTTACTTTTTTGTTGTTGTTATTTTCTTAACTGCATTGTTGGTTAAGTGACTGTTCATATGAGTAGTCTCAGCAAAGAACAAGAGCTATTTGAAAACCATCAGGTTTATGTGGAGCAGATTTTACATGTAAAGTCTGTTTTTTTTTTATAGAACGTGGGACCTCCCTATGACTGTAGAGGATGTACATGTTGCAAGGCCTACTGGTTTGACTGAAGTCATCGAAACTCACCCCACTTACATTCGTCTGTCTTTCTGTAGGGTACGGCCAGTGAGGCAACTCTTGTGGCTCTCCTAGCTGCCCGCTGCAGGGTGGTCAGAATGATCCTGGCCAGTGACCCACAGCGTCCAGAGACTGGCATTACCTCCAAACTGGTGGCCTACTCCTCCGATCAGGTCAGGTTTCTACTCTTACTCTTATTAATCCTACTCCTACCCTGAACAGGTCAGGTTTCTACTCTTACTCTTATTAATCCTACTCCTACCCTGAACAGGTCAGGTTTCTACTCTTACTCTTATTAATCCTACTCCTACCCTGAACAGGTCAGGTTTCTACTCTTACTCTTATTAATCCTACTCCTACCCTGAACAGGTCAGGTTTCTACTCTTACTCTTATTAATCCTACTCCTACCCTGAACAGGTCAGGTTTATACTCTTACTCTTATTAATCCTACTCCTACCCTGAACAGGTCAGGTTTCTACTCTTACTCTTATTAATCCTACTCCTACCCTGAACAGGTCAGGTTTCTACTCTTACTCTTATTAATCCTACTCCTACCCTGAACAGGTCAGGTTTCTACTCTTACTCTTATTAATCCTACTCCTACCCTGAACAGGTCAGGTTTCTACTCTTACTCTTATTAATCCTACTCCTACCCTGAACAGGTCAGGTTTCTACTCTTGCTCTTATTAATCCTACTCCTACCCTGAACAGGTCAGGTTTCTACTCTTGCTCTTATTAATCCTACTCCTACCCTGAACAGGTCAGGTTTCTACTCTTGCTCTTATTAATCCTACTCCTACCCTGAACAGGTCAGGTTTCTACTCTTGCTCTTATTAATCCTACTCCTACCCTGAACAGGTCAGGTTTCTACTCTTGCTCTTATTAATCCTACTCCTACCCTGAACAGGTCAGGTTTCTACTCTTGCTCTTATTAATCCTACTCCTACCCTGAACAGGTCAGGTTTCTACTCTTGCTCTTATTAATCCTACTCCTACCCTGAACAGGTCAGGTTTCTACTCTTGCTCTTATTAATCCTACTCCTACCCTGAACAGGTCAGGTTTCTACTCTTGCTCTTATTAATCCTACTCCTACCCTGAACAGGTCAGGTTTCTACTCTTACTCTTATTAATCCTACTCCTACCCTGAACAGGTCAGGTTTCTACTCTTACTCTTATTAATCCTACTCCTACCCTGAACAGGTCAGGTTTCTACTCTTACTCTTATTAATCCTACTCCTACCCTGAACAGGTCAGGTCACAAAACTAGATGAGCACTTTAGAGCACTTTAACCCAATCAGTCCCACCGTAATGCAGGTGCGTTTTGGACTTCTAATTCATCTATTGGTTAACAATATTTACCAATAGATAAAGAGGGAATAATTTCCAAAATAATTAAGATAAAAAATAAACAAATGTTTGTTTTTTCTCTTTATAGTTTTGGGTATTAGTTCCTCTTAATCTATTGTTTAATATAATATACAGTGCATTCGGAAAGTATTCAGACCCCTTCACTTTTTCCATATTTTGTTAAGTTACAGCCTTAATCTCAAATTGATAAAATAAATGTTTTCCCTCATAAATCTAAACATCTACACCCTGTAATGACAAAGCGAAAACAGGTTTTTAGAAATGTTTGCATGTCTTTTTTTGCTTCTTTTTTTTACAGAAATACCTTATTTACATAAGTATTCAAACCCTTTGCTATGCAATTTTAAATTGATCTAAGGTGCATCCTGTTTCCATTGATCATCCTTGTGAGGTTTCTACAACTTGATTGGAGTCCACCTATGATTGGACATGATTTGGAAAGGCACACACCTGTCTATATAAGGTCCCACAGTTGACAGTGCATGTCAGAGCAAAAACTAAGCCATGAGGTCAAATAAATTGTCCGTAGAGCTCTGAGACAGGATTGTGTCAAAGCACAGGGAAGGGTACCAAAACATTTCTGCAGCATTGAAGATCCCCAAGAACACAGTGGCCTCCATCATTCCTAAATGGAAGAAGTTTGGAACCACCAAGACTCTTCCTAGAGCTTGCCGCCCGGCCAAACTGAGAAATCGGGGGAGAAGGACCTTGATCAGGGAGGTGACCAAGAACCCTATGGTCACTCTGACTGAGATCCAGAGTTCCTCTGTGGAGTTGGGAGAACCTTCCAGAAGTACAAGAATCTCTGCAGCACGACACCAATCAGGCCTTTATGGTAGAGTGGCCAGACGGAAGCCACTCCTCAGTAAAAGGCACATGACAGCCCACTTGGAGTTTGCCAAAAGGCACCTAAAGGACTCTCAAACCATGAGAAACAAGATGTTCTGGTCTGATAAAAACAGATGGAACACTTTGGCCTGAATGGTGGAGGCATCATACTGTGGGGATGTTTTTCAGCGGCAGGGATTGGGAGAACAGTACGGATCGAGTGAAAGATTAACGGAGCAAAGTACAGAGAGATCCTTGATGAAAACCTGCTCCAGAGCGAGGCGAAGGACTGAAGGTTCACCTTCCAGCATGACAGCAACCCTAAGCACACAGCCAAGACAACGCAGGAGTGGCTTCGGAACAAGTCTCTGAATGTCCTTGAGTGGCCCAGCCAGAGCCCGATCGAACATTTCTGGAGAGAGCTGAAAATAGCCGTGCAGCAACGCTCCCCATCCAACCTGACAGCGCTTGAGAGGATCTGAAGATAAGAATTGGAGAATCTCCCCAAATACAGGTGTGCCAAGCTTGTAGCGTCATACCCAAGAAGACTTGAGGCTGTAGTCGCTGCCAAATGTGCTTCAACAAAGTACTGAGTAAAGGGTCTGAATACTTATGTAAATGTGATATTTCGGCCTCCCGGTGGCGCAGTGGTCTAGGGCATTCTACAACGTAGAAAATAGTAAAAATAAAGAAAAACCCTTGAATGAGTAGGTGTGCCCAAACTCTTGACTGGTACTGTATATTTTTTTTTACCCCCTTTTCCCCCCCAATTTTCGATCTTGTCTCATCACTGCAACTCCCCAATCAGCTCGGGAGAGGTGAAAGTGGGGTATTGCACCCTTCGAAACATGACCCGCCTAACCGCTCTACTTAACACTACTTAATGTGTCGGATGAAACACCGTTCAGCTGGCTACCGGGGTCAGCCCGCAGGCACCCGGCCCACCACAAGGAGTCACTAGAATCTTATGAGCCAATTAAATCCCCACCAGCCAAAACCTCCCCTAACCCAGACGATGCTGGGCCAATTGTGTGACGTCCTATGGGACTCCCGGCCACGGCTGGTTGTGGCACAGCCCGGGAATGAACCCGGATCTGCAGTAATGCCTCTAGCACTGTTGTGTTTCAATGGGCCACTAGGCTATAAATAGGAGGTAAGTGCAATGGTTAAGTCACTCTGAGGAAGACTTCAGCTTGACGTTGAAACGACAGTCACCTGTTTGCGTCCTCTACAAAGGATTAAAGTGAACTAAAATAAATCTATCTTGCGTGCTCCAACTCCTTTTTGCCTTGAATTAGTCCTTTTGTAAGTTTTTCTTGGTAAACCTTTCTCGTGATATGGGTCTGTTTGTCAGGCAGCACAGTCATGCTAGCTCTGCTCTGTTGACCTGAGCAGCATGGGATTAGGATATTATGGCTCTGCCCCGAGGACAACACTGGCCTTTATGGGAAAGAGGATAACAGCCCTTTTCTCCAGGAGTGACGTTACACAGTACAACTGGTCCTTTAACGTCTTACTTGATGGACAGACTACAAACATTATTTCATCTTTGGGCGAATGTACAGTACTATATGCCGAGATAGAATGATCATTTAGACTGGTGTATAATAACCTATTTGCATGATCTGGCTTAAGTCTGGTGGCCGTGACGATGTTGGCTGTCTTTAAGTCACCAAAATCATTATCTCTCTTTGGCTATCTTGGGAGCTCTACTCTCTTTGGTCGGACGTTGTTCACTATCTTGAAGTGACCTACATGTATATCATCTGCTCTGTTTGGGTTGTGACATAGCCAACTATCTTGAAGTCACCTGTGTTAACTCTGCTCTACTGTCTTTGAACAGGCTCATTGCTCGGTGGAACGAGCAGGTATGATTGCCGGAGTGAGGATGAAGAAGATTCCAACGGAGCAGTCAGACAAGTATGCTGTCCAGGGAGAGACCCTCCGGAGAATGATACAGGAAGACAAGGCTGCAGGACTTATCCCCTTTTACGTAAGAACAGAACACACTTATCCCCTTCTACGTCAGAACAGAATGCACTCATCCCCTTCTACGTCAGAACAGAACGCACTCATCCCCTTCTACGTCAGAACAGAACACACTCATCCCCTTCTACGTCAGAACGCACTCATCCCCTTCTACGTCAGAACGCACTCATCCCCTTCTACGTCAGAACAGAACGCACTCATCCCCTTCTACGTCAGAACAGAACGCACTCATCCCCTTCTACGTCAGAACAGAACGCACTCATCCCCTTCTACGTCAGAACAGAACGCACTCATCCCCTTCTACGTCAGAACAGAACGCACTCATCCCCTTCTACGTCAGAACAGAACGCACTCATCCCCTTCTACGTCAGAACAGAACGCACTCATCCCCTTCTACGTCAGAACAGAACGCACTCATCCCCTTCTACGTCAGAACAGAACACACTCATCCCCTTCTACGTCAGAACAGAACGCACTTATCCCCTTCTACGCCAGAACAGAACGCACTCATCCCCTTCTACGTCAGAACAGAACGCACTCATCCCCTTCTACGTCAGAACAGAACGCACTCATCCCCTTCTACGTCAGAACAGAACGCACTCATCCCCTTCTACGTCAGAACAGAACGCACTCATCCCCTTCTACGTCAGAACAGAACGCACTCATCCCCTTCTACGTCAGAACAGAACGCACTCATCCCCTTCTACGTCAGAACAGAACGCACTCATCCCCTTCTACGTCAGAACAGAACGCACTCATCCCCTTCTACGTCAGAACAGAACGCACTCATCCCCTTCTACATCAGAACAGAACGCACTCATCCCCTTCTACGTCAGAACGCACTCATCCCCTTCTACGTCAGAACACACTCATCCCCTTCTACGTCAGAACACACTCATCCCCTTCTACGTCAGAACAGAACACACGTCCATTTACATGAACAAGCTTTGAGGCGGCAGATTGGCACTTAGAATAGACACATTCATTTCCCCCTTATTATAAAGAATATGCCACAATCAATTGTCCAGACAATAGTCAATAGTCAAACAGAAATAACCAATAGTCCAATACAGTCCAGAAACACATTCTTATGAATATCATGTAAAGTACTGTGTTTTTCCAGAAATGGTTGATTTTTGTCCTTTCATTTAGTTCTGTGCTACTCTTGGTACCACTCCCTCATGTGCATTTGATCACATTACTGAACTTGGGCCCATATGTAAGTATGATTCTCAAAGCATTATTAACATACTCCTAAAGGCTGTCTATTAGCACCGACACATGGTTGTAGACTGATAAAGACATAGGAATCTACTGTACAGCCATGTCTCAGGACCAGCTTTGTATGTTTCTGTACTACTGGTTCTACACATTTGTATTTTTGTCTCAGGTAATGCAGAGAAAATCTGGATGCACATTGATGCTGCATATGCTGGGAGTTCCTTTATCTGTCCTGAATTCAGACCCCTGTTGAACGGCATTGAGGTTAGAAACCAGCCACACACACACACACACACACACACACACACACACACACACACACACACACACACACTTCCAGTGAAATTGCCAGTGAACATACTTGTATTTACACCCATTTATAACTTAATTTAACTGTCAAGAGGGAAGCGTGCTAGAATAAGTAATATGCCCAATAATCCATTGGAAATTAGAAAAGCATCCTTTGGCCTTTTGGATAGCATGCGTCTCCAACAGAGCAGAGCCGAGTGGAGTGACACTGAGAGCACAGATAAGGCTAAAGTAATTTCCTCAGGCATCATCAGACCTTTAGATAAAACGTTGCTGCTCTCCTCATCAAAGAAATATCACTGTTTATTAGCGACACAAGTTCAAACAATGTTGGAGAGTGGGGGTGAGGGACAGGGATGTAGTAGAGGAGGCGGGAACACGCGCGCACATACGCACACACACACACCTGAATGACAGGCAGGCAGACACACCGGCTCCCTCTGCAGCTGAGGCTGGTTGCTAGGATATGAGTGATAGGCAGGCTCCTGCATCTGTCAGCATGGTAACAACTGTGCACGAGCCACTCTGATTGATATTGTCTCTTATTGCTGCCTGCTTTTATTGCATCTGTGAAGGCAGGTGGGAAGGATATGGTGATAGGCCAGCTGCAGTCAGTGCAAACCTAGTGATGGCAGCAAGGGGCTTTGACAAATCAAATATATTCTAAGACCACGGTTTTCCTACAATTAAATGGGAAAAAATGGCTTGTGTATTAAGAGGGTGACCTGTACACTTATGTCAAAATCAGCTGATTTGAATGGCTGACTCTTTTATCTCTTTCAGTTTGCAGACTCTTTCAATTTCAATACACACAAATGGCTGTTGGTCAACTTTGACTGCTCTACAATGTGGTAAGTTATCAAGTGATTGACAGTCAGCCTTTGTAGAAACATTGTTATATTATTGAACAGGTTGTTTTATCTGACCAGGGGGACAGTCTGTAAGATTCCCTGCTGGTCATTTAAATAAAATCATACAACTTCCTTAAGTAAAATCTTTATTTGTATAATATATATTTTTCACATTGCTTTTGTAAGACCCCTTAGTTTCTTTTCTGTTCTATGGGGAGAGGGGAGCGGCTTCAACATGGTTTTTAATATGATTCAAATCTAAACTGCCTTGTGAGCTCAGCACGACACTGTGCAACTGTATACGCATCTATAACCTAAAATCTAAGGCTGTACTATTCTCCCTAACCTTAGTTACACTGTTGCTTAATGTGGCTATTGACTACACTACTCTACAATGGGCCGTCATAACAAAGTCACCTCCAGAAGCAATATCTAGACACCTAAAGCATTCTTTAAACAGAGTGGGTGGGAATAGGCATCCCATCTGCCCTCTCTCTCATCATCCCACAAACAACACCAACATTTCTTGTTGATAGAACGCTCAATGCCCTCTTCCATCCCCGGTGAGTTGCCATGACAAAGTCAGTAAACAAAGAAAATGACTTATGTAAGGAGAGACTTATGTAGTCTGCTCAGAAATAGCTGTGCTTTTTTATGACGCTATAGTGTGTTTTAATAACTGGAATAAAGTTAAAATTACTTGTAGCATCTCAGTTTATGTATGGTATTATTGGTTTATAACAGTTTTTAACAATACATCAGGTGAATGTGTAACTGAGAGACCCTGGTCTAACTTATGATCTTACGTTCTTATTTCATGCTCAACTGATTGTGAAAACAGAATTATTTCAACTCATTCTCAGAGACAAAATCTAGAGCACAAATTGTGCCATGTCATTGTTTACAAAAACATAATTTATGCTGCCTGCTGCTGTGTCATCCCCTGTAGGGTGTCCCCTTAGATCATTGTCATTTTACAATACAACTTTATTGTTCAATATAAGTTAACAAAAAGAGAATATACGTCAATAAAATAGAGATGATAAATTACTTCAGTAATGTGTGTCTTTTGTAAGACTTAATGTAGCACTGAACACCTTCTGTATGTGGGGGAGCCGTTTTCTGTGCTTTTCTTAAAAGCCTTGCCCTTTACCCTACCCTATGTATTCTGTGGGAGCTCTCATAGGGTAAGAGCGTTTAAGTGTTTCAGTGTCTGTCCATAGGGTGAAGAAAAGATCTGATCTCATTGGGGCCTTCAAGATGGATCCTCTATACCTGAAACATGATCATCAAGAGTCGGGTAGATATTTTTGCACTGACAATAGTCTGTATTGACATTACTTTTTTTGTGTTATTTCCAATCTATTAGGTTTAAATGTGGTAAATCTAGCAATAGTCTCATCAGCATATTTACAGTATAGTGGTTTAATTTGATCAAGTGCAGATGATGCCTGGAGTCCCTGTAATGTAATGGGATGTGAATGGTGTTAGTGTGAGAGCCCAGTATATCACATCAAGGATCGGAGGGTCTGTGGGCTTGCTCACCTCACAATCCTGCTGGCTTTAGGCTTGTTAATAAACCCAAGGTGGATAAACTAATACTCACCACCACAGCCCCATGTTTTATATGGCTAGGAAGTGTGTGTGTGTGTGCATGTGTTCATGTACTGTAGTTGTACCGTATGTTTGTGTGTACTTGTGTTAGAGAGTTAATACAATAAGGCGTCCAAACGCTGACCAAATAACACGCAATATGTTACTCTAAAACAATCCAATTCAATTACCGATGTCCCTCACGTCCTCCCAACAAAGCATTTGCACTTTAATAGTCCACTAATGGTCATGTTGCTTCGCTGCCTGCCAGTGTTAGCCAGTGACAGAGTGTCACCCATCTTAGATGCAGATGTATTCTCCCAATTGGAACCCTATTCCTTAGATGGTGCACTACTTTGTCCAGGGCACCAAAGGACTGTACAAAGTGCCCTATGTAGGGAATAGGATGCCATTTGGGACGCAGTTCAACACAACACTGAAGCCTCCTCCTCCTTAATTGGACTGACAGGAAGACAAAAGACTGGCTGACCTCTCCTCACAGAGAAGGCTGCTCACAGTAAGGCCACTGCTACCCCAGTTCCAGCTCAATGAAATGACAGGTTATTACCACTGCAACAGGGCTTTTCTACTGTATGTGGAGAGAGAGCGCGAGAGAGAGATCTGTTTATTATCTACTACACTTGCTTTGGCAAGGGCGAGAGAGAATAAAGGTCAGCAATGGTAACAACATTCAATAATATGTTAATAATTAAAATGTTGGCTGTGAATTGCTAGTAGTATAATTACTCATCTGTTTATTCACAGGACTGATTACAGATTACAGGGTAAGCTGAATGGCTATCTATTATCATTATATTCTGTCTGTGTAAGTGGCACTGGATGTCAGAGTTCACTCTGTTTGCCCCACTAACCCTAACCCACTTATCCCTCTCTGCCTCACCCTATCTCCCCCCCCTACCGCACCCTATCTCCCCCCCCTACCGCACCCTATCTCCCCCCCCTACCGCACCCTATCTCCCCCCCTACCGCACCCCATCTCCCCGTCTACCTCACAGCACTGGCAGATTCCCCTGGGCCGAAGGTTCCGTTCTCTCAAGATGTGGTTTGTGTTCCGAATGTATGGGCTCAAAGGCCTTCAGGACTACATCCGTAAGGTAATAGCACAGAAACAGCTTCGGTTCCCTTTCTTTGTCTGTCAATCAAATCAACCTGGTCTGTGTCTGTCTAGCTCTATCAGTAAATGAAGCAACAGCAGCAGCAATACAAGGCCTTCAGCCATACACTGAGGCATACTGCATTCATCTACTGTCTTTAATAGATAGAAAAACTTCAGTAAAGCGCAGACTGCTCAGCATCTGACCGTAAGGCGCTACTGTGGGTAGTGTGAACGGCCCAGTACATCACTGGGGTCAAGCTTCCTGCCATCCAGGACCTATATAATAGGCGGTGTCAGAGGAAGGCCCAGAGCGCCAAGTCCAGGACCAAAAGGCTCCTCAACAGATTCTACCCCTAAGCCATTAGACTGCTGAACAATTCATAAAAATCGCCATCGGACAATTTACGTTGACCCCCCCCTCTTGTACACTTCTGCTACTCGCTGTTTGTTTGTTACCTATGCATAGTCACTTCGCCCTCACCTACATGTACAGATAACCTCAACTAGCCTATACCCCTGCACACTGACTCAGTATCGGTGCCCCCTGTATATAGCCTCGTTATCCTTATTGTGTTTTTATTATATCCTGCTTGGTAAATATGTTCTTCTTGAACTGCACTGTTGATTTAAGGGCTTGTAAGTAAGCATTTCACGGTAAAGTCTACACTTGTTGTATTCGGCGCATGTGGCAAATAAAGTTTGATTTGACATGTTTGTAATCAATTATACGTAGGCAACAGTTGTCTTTTTACAAAACAGTGCTATTCAACAAGTTGACCATTGCCTACTGTAGGTCAGATGACAGAAATGTCTCTGTATGGGGCTTTACCTATCATCTTGGTACAGCAGCATACAGTTTCTGAATAGACATACGAACAGTAAGTTAATTATAGTGGACACACACGGACCATTAAACCTCAGTGGTGGTGACCTACTGGCTGGGAATGGGAGGAAGTGGAGTGGTCAGCTAATAATCACAGTTAGGACCAGAGTTTTGTCCTCATTAATGAGTGAGTTGGCATTGGAGTTATTACTAATAGTCCTGTCCTGGCTGTTCTCACTCAGCCTTTGGTTACAAATACTGTACATCATGATGTACTACTGTGTAATTGTGATTACATGCAATGATACACGTTTCGGTTCTCATTAAGCATTCAATGCCACACACAGGGTACTTTTGATGATTAGTGAATGGATTACATGTTTGATCCTGTGGTGAATAAGAGTTTGAACAGGGTGAGCTGGAATAGGAATAGGACATTAGCTTTGAGCATTCCCTCCAAGGAAGGTTGGACAGTTTGATGACTATTTCATGGTTGTTTTCTTCAGATTTCCAGACTTCTTTGTACAAACATAGACTGACCTAGCCCAAAGGCCGGCAGATGGCGATATTGAATTGTTTCATTTTATCGTCCAAAGGGAATCTATGCAACCGGCTATACATTCGTATCCCCCGTGGACTGGTTCGTGCATAAAACATTCTCCATCCAGGCTGCAAAGGCATCAATTTGCTTCTTAACTTGATTTAATGGTGAGAAGGCATACAAAAACTGCATACTTACTTTATGAAACGCCATTTTCCACCAGAATGCTAGAGTGGCTAATTGCAATTCCCGGATGTTGCGTATCGCGTTCAGCCAATCAGGTTGCAGCAGACTGTTTACCATTGGTATGAACGCTGTACGCAATGTCAGGAAGTAGCATTAGCCACCATTTTGTCACCACTAAATCAAGTTAAGGAGGAAATCGATGCCTTTGTAGCCCGCATGGAGAATGTTTTATGTACGAACCAGTCCACGGGGGATACAAATGTATAGCCGGCTGCATACTGTAGATCCTCTTTGGACAGTAAGCTGAAATGACTCAATATTGCCATCTGCCAGCCTTTGGGCTAACACTGACCTTTTTATGACTAGATTAATTGTCAAAGAGCTTGTGCATTAATTTCCATACTGAGATATACCTGGTTCCATGGGCATACTATACAACACTGCATTTTCTGTTAGATTCAGGAAGTTGTATGGTTAGGGCTATGTGCTTTAATGTTTATCTAGTATTTTCACTCGTCAAACAGTTGTCATCACATCAACCCTTTGTTTGAAAATGGAGCCCTTCTCAAGGGTGAATGAACATTGAAGACAATGTAGCTACTATTGCTGAACAAAAAGTGTATTACAACAGCCAGCTAGCTACCTGCTGTAAGGACACCACCGTCTAGAAAAATAATATTAATTAAAATGTAGTTGCCAGGGTGTCACCTAGTGTCCATATCAAGAAGTTCACCTTAACCCATTTCCATCTGCAGTGGTGTAAGGTACTTAAGCAAAAATACTTTAAAGTACTACTTAAGTAGTTTTTGGGGGTACCTGTACTTTACTTTACTATTTATATTATTGACAACTTTAACTCCACTACATTCCTAAAGAACATTTTTAGTTTTAACTCCATAAATTTGACTTGACACCCAAAAGTAGTCATTACATTTTGAATGCTTAGCAGGACAGTAAAATTGTCTAATTCATGCACTTAAAGAGAAAATCCCTGGTCATACCTACTGCATCTGATCTGGCTGAGTCACTAAACACAAATGCTTTGTTTGTAAATCTGAGTGTTGGAGTGTGCCCCTGGCTCTCCATAAATTAAAAAAGACAAGAAAATCGTGCCGTCTGGTTTGCTTAAAGGAATTTGAAATTATTTATACTTTTAGTTTTAATACTTAAGTATATTTTAGCAATTACATTTACTTTTGATACTTAAGTATATTTAAAACCAAATACTTTTTTACTTTTAGTCAAGTAGGATTGTTCTGGGTGACTTTCACTTTTACTTGAGTAATTGTCTATTAAGGTATATTTACTTTTACTCAAGTATAACAATTTGGTACTTTTTCCACCACTGGCTGTCTGAGTATGAATGAATGACTGACTGTCTCTCTGCCTTCATAGCATGTGGAGTTGGCTAAAGAGTTTGAGAGCCTGGTTCGCGCTGACCAGCGCTTTGAGATCAGCGCAGACGTGGTCTTGGGGCTGGTCTGCTTTAGACTAAAGGTAAGACAATTCAGCCAACTGTGAATGTTAGTTCAGCACATGATCATCGAACGTTCAACAGACCATCGTAAACTATCTTTGGACTGGAGTAGACTGTAACTGTTTCTCGTTAGGTCTATGGTATATAGTTTTAGTTTACATTTTGGAACCTATGCTTCTTATGCATTGTTCACATTGCCGGCATCCATTTTTTTTTTTTTTTTTTTTTTAACGTATTAGACTATTGTAACATCCCAAATGGCACACTATTACCTATATAGTGCCCTACTTTTGACCAGGGCCCTATGGCTATATAGGGAATAGGGTGCACTATATAGGTAATGGGGTGCTATTTGGGATGCAATCTATCTAACCTTTCCTCCTGAAAGGGTTCCAATGAGGTGAATGAGACCTTGCTGAAGAGGATCAACAACGGCAGGAAGATCCACCTGGTGCCGTGCCTGCTGTCTGGTCAGTTTGTGCTGCGCTTCGCCCTCTGCTCCCGCACCACCGAGTCACGTCACATCCGCGAGGCCTGGCAACTCATCACACAGCTGGCCGAAGAGGTCATGCAGGAGCTGCCCCACTGACCATCCACATGGACTAGACAGGCTGGGTTGGACCAGGAGTTGTATGTATCAAGCAGTATTTCAGAGTAAGAGTGCATGTCTAGGATCAGGTCCCCCCTGTCGATTCATTATAATCTAAAAGGCTAAACTGATCTTAGAAACTGATCTTAGATCAGCACTCCTACTCTGAGATGCTTGATGAATAAGGGCCCTAACCCCACCTGACCATGGCCGGTATTCAAAAAGCGTCTCAGAGTAGGAGTGTCCATGTTATCTTATTCCTTATGAAGTAAAAGGCTAAACTGATCCTAGTTCAGCACGGTTTGATGCCTACTCTGCGATGCTACAGGCCTGGATCTCACTCAGTGGAGGCTGCTGAGGGGAGGACGGCTCATAATAATGCCTGAAACGGAGGGACTGGAATGGCATCAAACCATGTGTTTGATGTATTTGATACCATTCCACTGACTCCGCTACCAGTCATTACCACGAGCCCATCCTCCCCAATTGAGGTGGCACCAACCTCCTGTGATCTCACTGTGTTTACATCATCAGCAAACTGCAGCCCTTTCTCTCTGCTGTCTCATCCCATGTGTGTATTTATATGTGTGTTTTGTGTGGTTGTATGTGAATCAATGAATTTGTGTGGGTGAGTGTGAATAAATTAAAGGTGCTTTTTGGGTGAAGCAAATCATATCCAGATGTTAAGGTTTTGCCTGATAAGTTACTGTAGTGTAGGGTTTACTGACGATACACAAGCATATGTTCTATGTAAAACCAGACTGACTGAGTTCTGCTCTGACTCCACACCAGTGTGCTAAATGAGAGAGGCCAGGCTAGAGACGGGCACCACCCCCCTCAGGGCTCTGTGTATGCCCCACCTGCTCCTCTAACCCCTCTACACCCTCACCCACCCTGCCCTGTCCCCTCTCAACCAACTGTTCATCCAAATCACTTTAGAGAAAGGTCAGCATGCTAAAAATACAGGCAAGGACTTAGTATGTGGGGCTTTATCCTGTCTGAGGTTTATCCAGGCTCTGATCACTCAGCTGAGTTTACCTGCTCTAGTGGAGTGATTACTAGAGGTATTCAATTCAGTACAACATTATTTATCCTCTTAGCGACATATTGATTAAAACATTGGTGTAGTCTAAAACAAGATTTAAGAGTCAGAAAACATTGTATGGTTTGGCACCATTATACAGTATGAAGAGATAAAACAGGTTAGTGTCCCACTTGCTGTTTGTCTGAAGTGTTGCCTTCCAAGGTTTGAGCTGTTCACTGTTTCATGAAGACAAAAAACAGAAGTACAAAAATGAACAGCATATTGAGATTATGCCAAAGCGAGACACAGGTATATTGTATGCTAGAGACACAGGTATCGTATGCCAGAGTTGGGGCCATTCCCATTTTCAATTCAGTCAATTCTGAAAATAAACTAAAATTCCAATTCCAAAATGTTCTCATAGAGAAGCATTGAGAAAAAAATGTAATTCCATAATCTACTGCATTAAAAAGGATTTGACCCCAACCCTGGTTCATAACCAGCTTTGTCTTGAACATCATAATAACCCATGAGACACATGATGAGACAAATAAGAGCTCTTATGGGAGCATCAGTTAAAACACTTACAGTAGGCCTTTGCCCTGAAGTGCATGAATAAAATATTCAGACAACAGTTGATTTGAAGAGACACAAAAACAATATGTACCTAGCTTCACTTAATGCCCTCAGCAGTAGCAGTGAGCCAAGGAGGAATTGACTTGAGGGTCTCTCCTTAAGGTAATATGAATGTGTTTCAAATGTGTGCTTTACTGTATGCACATCATATGATGTTTATGTTGGGCTGTTGGATAAACAAACCAGTTGAATTGGATTAGACCTTTAAGCTGTGAATCCCAGCATGTCAGAGTCAGTCAAAATAAATTAACTACGTCATCTTAAGAGATAAAATATCTCTGTCCATGGTTTGATTCACAAGTCAAGTGTGCCTTTTGAATGAGGAATGGAGGGGTGTGTGTGTAGAATATGTGTAGTGGTCTCTTTTGTGTCTGTGTTTACTTGATATAACCAGCACTGGGCTGACTGCTTCAGTCAACACTAGGAGGAAATTGCATTGTAAACTTGATCAGCTTTTACCTGGCAATAAGGTGGTAGTGCAATCCTATGTTTTTTTGAAGTGTAGCTGTATTCTTTTATAGGCATAGAGTGGCTTTGTGGCTTCCTGCTGCTTATCTGCTTTGTGGCATCATTGTACGGTCCTCTTTACACAACAAAATAAATGTGTTTGCAATGTGTGTTTGAGTATGTCATACTTTCACATTGGATTGGAAAGGTCCATTGGTACCCACAACTGGTTATGTATGATTAGAATATTTAAAACTCAATCAGCACTATCAGATCATACCATTTCAAATACTTTTTCTTTAGGAGTTTTGGTGTGACGCCTTTGCAAACAACTAGATGGTAGCATTGTCACAGTCCAGTGAGGGTTGGAGCAGTAAAACCACAGACAAAACAATGAGATGGATATTTCACTGGATGTATACATGTGAGAGTGAGAGGAAGCCCACTGGCCAGCAGTGGGAGAAAATGGAACGAGATGGATTTTGGGCGACATTCTGCACATTTTCTCATCGATTAATCATTTGATCTCAATACGGTTTTCTGTTCCCAAAACTAGAATATGTTATCAACAGAGTGGACTAAGTTGTTTAGAAGGAATGCAAAGGTTGAATTGAGTTATTGCACACACACACTTCACAGAGGAGGCGATCCATAACGGAAATATGCAGATGCATGCGAGAACGCGCCAATACTTATGGTAGTATACTAATTATAACATATACAGTGCCTTCGGAGAGTATTCAGACCCCTTGACTTTATCCACATTTTGTTAAGTTACAGCCTTATTCTAAAATTGATTAAATAAACAATTTTCCTCAGCAATCTACACACAATAACCCATTATGACAAAGCGAAAACAGGTTTTTTGAAAATGTTGCAAATTTACCTTATTTACATAATTTTACAAACCCTTTGCTCGAAATTCAGCTCAGTTGTTTCCATTCATCATCCTAGAGATGTTTCTAAAACTTGATTGGAGTCCACCTGTGGTCAATTTAATTGATTGGACATGACTTGGAAAGGCACACAGCTGTCTATATAAGGTCACACAGTTGACACTTCATGTCAGAGCAAAAACAAAGCCATGAGGTCGAAGAAATTGTCCGTCGAGCTCCGAGATAAGATTGTGTCGAGGCAGAGATATGGGGAAGTGTACCAAAACATTTATGCAGCACTGAATGTCCCCAAGACCACAGTGGCCTCCATCATTCTTAAATGGAAGAAGTTTGGAACCACCAAGACTCTTCCTAGAGCTGGCTGCCCGACCAAACTGAGCAATCGGGGGAGAAGGGCCTTGGTCAGGGAGGTGACCAAGAACCCTATGGTCACTCTGACAGAGCTCCAGTGTTCCACTGTGGAGATGGTTGTCCTTCTGGAAGGTTCTCCCATCTCTGCAGTATGACACCAATCAGACCTTTATGGAAGATTGGCCAGACAGAAAATAAGTTTTTCAGCAGCAGTGACTGGGAGACTAGTCAGAATCGAGGCAAAGATGAACGGAGCACAGTTCAGAGAGATCCTTGATGAAAACCAGTTCCAGAGGGCTCAGGACCTCAGACTGGGGGTGAAGGTTCACCTTCTAACAGGACAACGTCCCTAGGCACAAAGCCAAGACAACGCAGGAGTGGCTACGGGACAAGTCCTTGAGTGACCCAGCCAGAGCCCGGACTTGAACCCGATCAGACATCTCTGGAGAGACCTGAAAATAGCTGTGCAGCAATGCTCCCCATCCAACCTGACAGAGCTTGAGAGGATCTGCAAAGAAGAATGGGAGAAACTTCTCAAATACAGGTGTGCCAAGCTTGTAGCATCATACTCAAGAAGACTCGATGCTGTAAACGCTGCCAAAGGTGCTTCAACAAAGTACTGAGTAAAGGGTCTGAATACTTATGTAAATGTGATATTTCAGTTTTTGTCTAAATGTCTAAACCTGTTTTTGCTTTGTCATTATGGGGTATTGTGTGTAGATTGAGGAAAAAAAAATATTTAAGCGATTTTAGAATAAAGCTGTAACCTAACAAAATGTGGGAAAAGTCAAGTGGTCTACTACTTTCCGAATGTAAAGGCGTCTGTGTGTAGCTGGTGAGATGAGTCAGGCGCAGGACAGCAGATATGAGTAATAAAATACTTTACTAAAAAATTCTAACATAACACATAATATACACGGCCACACAATACGTACCACAATACAACAAACAATCACTCACAAATACAACATGTAGAACAGGGGGTTAAATAATAAACAAGTAATTGATTAAGTGAAGCCAGGTGTGATTAGACACAGGAAATGGAAAATGAAAAGTGGATTGGCGGTGGCTAGAAAGCCGGTGACGTCGACCGCAGAACGCCACCCGAACAAGAGGAGAGGGACCGAACTCGGCGGAAGTCGTGATACCGAAGGCACGGTACATGTAAACAGGAGTAATACTGACTAGTAGCAGCATAAATATATACATTTTAATAATCAATAATCAAATAATGGCAGTGTAATGCTGGTAATAAATAGACTCAATAATCATATTAGCAACAGCGTAGGTGTAAGGGGGTGTAAGTGTGTGTCGTCAGTTTTGTGTGAGGGTGTATGTGTGTATGTGAGTGCGTGTGAGTAGCAGTGACAGTGAAGGTGTGTGGATGGGCATAGAGTCAGTGTGGACAGTCTGAGGGAGAGCAGTAATTGTTAGCCATTTAACAGTCTTATGGTCTGGGGATAGAAGCTGTTTAGGAGCCTGTTGGTCTGAGCCTTGATCCACCATTACCCGCCTGCCGGACGGGACCATGGAGAACAGTCCATGTCTCGGTCAGGCCTTTCTCAGACACCGCCTGGCATGTACTGTACGTCCTGGATGGCTGGGAGCTCGTCCCCACTGATGCGTTGGGCCGTCTGCACCACCCTCTGTAGGGCCTTTCGGTCAAGGGCGGTGCAGTTGCCATACCAGACAGTGATACAACCAGTCAGGATGCTCTTTCCTGTAGTCCATGATCAGCTCCTTGGTCTTAATGGCGTTGAGAGAGAGTTTGTTGTCTTGGCACCACACTGCCAGGTCTATGACCTCCTCCCTTAGTGAAACAGAAAGACCATGTGTGTGTGCAGGAAGTTAAAACTGCAAGTGATTGATGCAGATGTAAGTTGCACACTGTCACGGATCCCCCCGTACTGATGCTCATTCTGTTCACCAGTTCCGGAGGTCTATGTTTCTAGTCTGATTACACACACCTGGTTCCCATTTCCCCTGATTAGTATGTTATATATGTGTTCTCTGTTCCCTCTGTCTTTGTCGGTTATTGTTCCATGTCCGTTGGTGGTGTGAGTGCAGCTGTTATGCTGCGTGCTTTAAATATTGTGTACTACGGGATTCGTCCCGTGTTGGTCAACAAGGTTTACCCAAGATCTTCTGTTTGGGTACAGCCCAGTGTTTTTGTACACGTGTTTGTTTTGGGTGTATTAAAAACCCCTATTGTGTATTCCTGCGCCTGTCTCCAAAATCCTTTATATCAGCGTGACACCCATAGCCTTCCAGCAACCACAAAGTTGTATTAAAAACTATTCCCAATCCCAATTGTCCCTGTAATCCATCGTGGCCATTTCCCTATTAGACATTGTTAATTGGGAGTAGACTAGATAGATAATGTGTTTCGACACTGTCACAGGCCCGAATGGGAAATCACTGCAAGTCATAAGAAGCAAATCTAATTTACAGTCATAGCTATATCCGAGAAGTAGCATATCCTGTTTCAGAGCTTGCGTGTAATGCTTGTGTTGAACTGTGCTTTGATTGCTGTAGTACCACATTGAAATGAGATTAGCACAAAGTGCCCCAGTAATTTAATGCTAATGAAGGTTAGTATTTCACAACTTTACATACAAAGCCCATTACCTATTGTACTATGTAACATCCTTTAAGTAGAAGCTGTTTCAGTAATATATTAGAAGTAAGGCTGAAAGATATAATGCATTATGATGCTGTTATAAAAAGAATAATGAGCTTGTATAAATAATTATCATAACATAAAATATTAAATCTGGTAGCATCAAACAGGCTTCACCTCAGGTTTTCAAATGCATCATCTACACATGCAGGACATTAGCAACATACTTTCAGATGACTGATTGTATATAACAGGAGAAAACTGTTCAAATGGGGGTAGATGTCTAGTAGATAACAGACCTAGGTTCAAATAGTATTTGAAACCTTTACAATACTTAAACTGTGTTCGACTGAGCTTGCCTGGCATAATGGAATCATTAAAATCAATGGAATAGTACTGAATTCGCAAACATCTCCTATTTGGCACTCCAGGCAGCCTCAACCAAACTATCAAAGTATGTGAAATATTAAAAATATGATTTTAACACATGTCTGGAGGATATCATGGATGGAATGTGGGCCTACTCCAAACAAACTGTATTTTCTGAGTAATTCCACATTTCTGAGTAGTTTGGTACTTCATGGAATATACGGTTCCCTTTTCTTGTGATACATTGAACTGCTGGCTATCCAATGCTCCTCTAATAATACTGTCTTTGTATTAGGAGAGACAAATATTGTACACAAAGCAGAGTATCTAACAGTAGCATTTGCCTTACATCATTACATAATTGTCATGAGTTAGTAGGCTACAATGTCAAGATAATATTGATAGATTTGTTGATAGAACTTAGATTTGAATTCAGGAATTCTGTCCCATAGCCTGTTATTGTATAATGTTCCACTGTTTCAATATCTCATAACGTCATTATGAGAAAATAGCATTTTCAGAAAGACTAATTTGACACCTTAAACGTTGTTCTAGACTGAATTAACTCATTTTGTAGAGGCCATTTTAATGGCATTTGTCTCATAATTGATTGATAGTTGATTCCTAGTGCTGCTGGCCGCAGAGAGACCATGTATGATCTGTCTCTTCTCTAATGATCCTCTTTGATTAGCTTGTCCTTCTGTTGGACTTGGACGTCATTTTCTTTTGTGGCTCCTGGCGGTCACCCAACCGAGGATCCAAGAGCTTTCTGTTCTAATTGATCAGGCCACAAGCAAGACCACATACTATTCACGCTAGTGTCATCTCCGAGTGGGGAGTGTAATGCACTGAGATCATTGGGTTCAATGTTATGAATTTTTGGATCTATTCAGATGTCGTAATGCAGTTGTTCAGCGAGGGTGATGCTGATGAACTGAAATGGAAGAATTTTAATAAAAAGGTCAACGGAAAAACCTGTTATGAAAACAATGCATGGAGCATTTTATAGTTGCAATGCGATAAAAACAGTTATGCTCCAAAAAGTCAATCACAGATGTTCTCAATAGATGTTGTTGCAATATACACTGCTCAAAAAAATAAAGGGAACACTTAAACAACACAATGTAACTCCAAGTCAATCACACTTCTGTGAAATGAAACTGTCCACTTAGGAAGCAACACTGATTGACAATAAATTTCACATGCTGTTGTGCAAATGGAATAGACAAAAGGTGGAAATTATAGGCAATTAGCAAGACACCCCCCAAAACAGGAGTGATTCTGCAGGTGGTGACCACAGACCACTTCTCAGTTCCTATGCTTCCTGGCTGATGTTTTGGTCACTTTTGAATGCTGGCGGTGCTCTCACTCTAGTGGTAGCATGAGACGAAGTCTACAACCCACACAAGTGGCTCAGGTAGTGCAGTTCATCCAGGATGGCACATCAATGCGAACTGTGGTAAAAAGGTTTGCTGTGTCTGTCAGCGTAGTGTCCAGAGCATGCAGGCGCTACCAGGAGACAGGCCAGTACATCAGGAGACGTGGAGGAGGCCGTAGGAGGGCAACAACCCAGCAGCAGGACCGCCACCTCCGCCTTTGTGCAAGGAGGTGCACTGCCAGAGCCCTGCAAAATGACCTTCAGCAGGCCACAAATGTGCATGTGTCAGCATATGGTCTCACAAGGGGTCTGAGGATCTCATCTCGGTACCTAATGGCAGTCAGGCTACCTCTGGCGAGCACATGGAGGGCTGTGCGGCCCCACAAAGAAATGCCACCCCACACCATGACTGACCCATCGCCAAACCGGTCATGCTGGAGGATGTTGCAGGCAGCAGAACGTTCTCCACGGCGTCTCCAGACTCTGTCACGTCTGTCACATGTGCTCATGTGCTCAGTGTGAACCTGCTTTCATCTGTGAAGAGCACAGGGCGCCAGTGGCGAATTTGCCAATCTTGGTGTTCTCTGGCAAATGCGAAACGTCCTGCACGGTGTTGGGCTGTGAGCACAACCCCCACCTGTGGACGTCGGGCCCTCATACCACCCTCATGGAGTCTGTTTCTGACCGTTTGAGCAGACACATGCACATTTGTAGCCTGCTGGAGGTCATTTTGCAGGGCGCTGGCAGTGCACCTCCTTGCACAAAGGCGGAGGTAGTGGTCCTGCTGCTGGGTTGTTGCCCTCCTACGGCCTCCTCCACGTCTCCTGATGTACTGGCCTGTCTCCTGGTAGCGCCTGCATGCTCTGGACACTACGCTGACAGACACAGCAAACCTTTTTGCCACAGTTCGCATTGATGTTCCATCCTGGATGAACTGCACTACCTGAGCCACTTGTGTGGGTTGTAGACTCCGTCTCATGCTACCACTAGAGTGAGAGCACCGCCAGCATTCAAAAGTGACCAAAACATCAGCCAGGAAGCATAGGAACTGAGAAATGGTCTGTGGTCACCACCTACAGAATCACTCCTGTTTTGGGGGGTGTCTTGCTAATTGCCTATAATTTCCACCTTTTGTCTATTCCATTTGCACAACAGCATGTGAAATGTATTGTCAATCAGTGTTGCTTCCTAAGTGGACAGTTTCATTTCACAGAAGTGTGATTGACTAAGAGTTACATTCTGTTGTTTAAGTGTTCCCTTTATTTTTTTGAGCAGTGTACATTGCATTTCAGTTTGCAACGTTTTTATGCTTGCATTATATGCATTGTTTACTGCAGGCATTTCCATAGGTAGAGCTTGTATTAAAATGGTAAGATAACTGCGTAACTCCCCTTGAGGTAAGACAACACCTAAGTTTGGGTTAACATTTTGAATAACTATGATAAAATAACTGCAAAAAATGTCTTTACTGTCACAGTGTAAGATGAGCACACACACACACACACCATCAATTTGCGTTGCTAACTGAATTAAAGTTCACAATCTAAAAGACTGATGTTCGCAGGAGCTATTGTTTGTGTGCAAAGCTATGACGACAGAAAGCTTCAGTCAGTATAGGAGAGAGTGGAGCCTTGTTAGCTTTCCTGCATCTTCCTCCTAAATCTAATTGTAAGGGGCTGCCTTTCCACTTTCCTCAGACAAACGGGTGTCAGATCACACTCCCAGTAGCTAAAAATACCCCAGTAAATCTCTCTGCGTGATGAATCACAAATCAAATTCAGTTTGATCATCGGCCCTTGCTTTGTATTGTACTCAGCCTTGGACCACACACGAGTCTAGTGGATTTCAATGCAGGCAGCAGTAGTCTAGTTAGCTGTCTTTGTGTGGTACTTTCGACACTGCATACTGTTACTGTAGGCTATCAAAGGAAGCCTGTCCAGCCTGCCCTTCTGAGTGCTGTTTGAGGTTTATTTGTCCATTGATCTGGACAGCAGACTACAGCAGCATATGCAGCCTCCCTTATGACAGGTCCATTGTCATGTGGTCTGTGCATTTCCCAGAACATAAGTCCCACATCATAACACAGCAAAGCTTCTCGGTTTTCCACAGAGTGCTTCAAAATACACTGTTATGGTGCATGTTCAACTGTTTGTGTGTGTGTGTGTTAACTGTCGCTTCTGACAACCCCATGCTAAGGCATGTTCATGTTGCCCATAAAATTATCATTCACCTTGGTTAGAATGGTTACTGTAAAGAGACCGCCCGGCTGGAGAGTTGTTAAGGTGCCAAAACACTGGACAAAAGGACTGTAGGTTTTCTTTTATTTTCAAATGAGAATAATGTTTAAAAAATTAAGAAACTTGAAATACCCTGTCCTACATCATTCAACCAAGGAAGAAACTCAACCCTTGCACAGGTATGTTAGCAATAGCATGACTGGGAGGCAGCCCAGCCTGCTCTCATTACAAATCCTGTGGTTTTTGTGTGGTAATTTGGTGGCACCACATTTTGTGGTAATGTTTGTGGTAATGGTAAACTGTGTGGTAGCTGTATACCACTGGCATTTTTTGACTAGGATGATATGGTCCTATGGTACAATCTGGCTAACTACTTGTCCAGTGGTAACTGAAACAATAAAAATAAGTTTAAACCAATAAAACCTATTGACGTACTGTCATTAAAATCAGATTGGAAAAAACATGGCTGTAAAGTATTAATTACAGCAACAACAAAGAATTTAACTCTTTACATTGTTATATTCAAATGTGTTTTTCCCTGCCAAGCAGTTTTCTTTCGGTTGACAGTTTGTCTCTGGCAGCTAGCTAAGTCTTCACCTGGATGCAGACGCATTCCCTTCTCTGATGAACACAAGGAAAGGCAGTATATAGATCAGGATTCATACACAAGTGTTTCCAATGACATCATCAACCAATTAGTAGGCAATTAGTAGGAAATGCCTACTCACAATTGGTCAAAAATCACACAATGCACACCGATGATGTTATTGGAAAGACATCTTCCTCTATCATTTAACTACAAAACATAGAAATGCACCATTTTGACATATGTTGATGTTCTGGTGGTGGTGGATATGATGAATATGAAGTTTCCCTTTAACAATGCGAGGCTGCTCTCTGAATTCATGTATCATATCCTGCCATTGTGCCCTTGAGCAAGGCACTTAACCTCATCACAAAGTAATATAACTGCACTGTTAGTTAGGCTACTGTATAAAACACACGTGGTCAACCCTCCATCAGGAGAGCTACTGGGTGTGCAGGCTTTTGATCCAACCCTGAAACACACCCGAGTCTGTTTTTCAAGGTCCACATTAAGCAGATCATTTTTTTTAATGTGGTGTGTTAACGGGGGGCTGTACCAACATTTCGGGTGAACAAAAATAGTATATACCAGCGTTGGCCAACCTTGCTCCACTGATCTACTGGGTGAGCAGACTTATATTCCAGCCCAGCAATAGAACACTTGATTATCAATCCATTAGGTTCCATAAGTTGAATCATGTGTTTTAGTGCTGGGCTGGAACAGAAGTGTCACGCCCTGATCTTAGAGATCCTTTTTATGTCTCTATTTTGGTTTAGTCAGGGCGTGAGTTGGGGTGGGCATTCTATGTTTTGTGTTCTATGTTTTGTATTTCTTTGTTGTTTGACGGGTGTGGTTCTCAATCAGAGGCAGCTGTCTATCGTTGTCTCTGATTGAGAACCATACTTAGGTAGCTCTTGCCCACATGGGTTTTGTGGGTAGTTATTTTCTGTTTTGTGCGTCTGCACCAGACAGAACTGTTTTGTTTGTTCCGCTTTGTTATTTTTTGTTCTAGTGTTCAGCTTTATTAAAAATCATGAACACGTACCACGCTGCACCTTGGTCCTCTTCCTCAAACAGCCGTTACAAGAAGCCTGCACACCCAGCAGACATCCTGGAGTAGGGTTGGCCTGCTCCAGTTGTAATAGGGTTATACATTGTGTGTCACTTTTAACTGTATACTGCTTTTGGTAACATACACTCTTAGAATAAATGTTGCTACCTAGAACCTAAAAGGGTTCTTCCGCTGTCCCCATAGGAGAACCCTTTGAAGAACCCTTTTTGGTTCCAGGTAGAACCCTTTTGGGTTCAATGTAGAACTATTTCCACAGAGGGTTCCACCTGGAACCAAAAAGGGTTCTACTATGGGGACAGCTGAAGAACCCTTTAGGAACCCTTTTTTCTAAGAGTGTAGGTATACATATAACCCAGTATACAAGGATAAAGCCTTGTCTCTTGGGACATTCATTAGGACCTCATCTGAAGACAGGCTTTCATAGCTCTCCGTATCTGAGGACAGAAAACATCAAAAAGAAACAGGCTTCATTATACAAAAATTAGACAGGCACTGAATATTATATTATGCTATTATCTATTATATTATATTAATATTATATTATGCTATTATCTCTCTGTCCTAACAGTTTCCCTTACTAAGGACTGGAACTGGAGAATCTTTTCATAATGTCCTCCCAGAAAATGACCTGCCGTATCCAGTAGCCTACTCTCTGCCTTTTCTGACAGCTGGAGCTGCAGTCCTTTCACCCTCTTCCATGGCATCTACATGCATTTGTGGCTTATGGTTTTACCTTACAATTTTAAGAACTTTAAGTTAGCTAGCTAATAGGAAGTTAGCTAGCTGATGATATTTTGTTCACTTAGCTACACAGTAGTCAGCTAGCTAGCAGCTCATACACAGTGAAGTCTGTTTGCTTTGCCACACCAGTGGAACCTTTCCAGGTCAAAAGGGTTCCACGAGGAACCCCTCTGAGAAGGGTCTTCAAGGAACCTCTGTGTAAAGGTACAAACCACAACCTATTGGTGATGGGAGAGGTTCAATTTTGAACCTTTTAATAATATATTGTAGAGGTGGCAGCCTATCAGAAAATTGGAGGCATGGATTATTGGAGGCATGGCTTTCAGATTGTTATTTTGGCTACCCGTTAGAGTAAATGTCCTTCCTGTTCATCATATTAAGTTGGTACACTGCAAATTTCTATATACCTTGAATAATTATGCCTATTCTTCCAATATAATATTAATATTTTAAGGTTGCTGATTACATATAGTCATAAAATGGTAACCATTCCAACTTTGGATTTGCATAAACTCTTGAGGAACTCATACACCTCTGTAGGCCTCAATGAAGCTTCAAACCTGTCAGTGTTTGTCGTGGATAATCGGTTCAAAACATAACACTTACAAGAACTTGTGAGATCAATATAGGCTTTTTTAATACATTTTATCACAAGCCATGTCAGTCCGCGGAAAGACCACCTTTCCTAAGCCCTCGCTCTGTTTTTATACACATACAGTATATCAGTCCATTACATACGCACATTAAGTTACTTCTCATACGTCATATGTTACCATTGTCTTTCATTTTCAGGCTTTCTGCTTGTTCGTACCCCATAACGCCTGTATCCGCTCTTGATTAGATTACAATGGTGCCAGGACCTTCTCAGTGTCCTAATATAAATATGTATTATGCCTATAGTCCATATGTTGGTCATTTGGCTGGCCCCCTCTTTTGTATGTCCCTCTGACCTTGGAATATCCAGCTTGTCTATGCACTTATGGCCTTGCTTTATTTTCCTGGCCTCTACAATAGACAATGTACTTTAAGCTTACCTAAGCCTTTATAATGTCTTAGTTTCCTGTTTTTACCAGCCTGTATCCATTCACCTCCACATGTTCAACCTTAACATATAATAACAGAATAAATGAACAGATGAACAGGAATGTAATTTACTCTAACGGGTGGCTAAAAAATATCTATCTGTAAGCCACACCCCTAATAAGCCACGCCTCCAGTCCAGGAACCCCTCAACTAACCAAAGGTGCAAATATGAACAATTGACTAGCAATGGTTCCTTGAGGAACTCCAGGGGTTCCTTGAAGATCTCCAGGGTTCCTCGAGTCAGCACAAATACAGTATACTGTACTGTATGTCAAATAGGTTGGGTTGATTCACTTACCTCGCCTGTGTCGGACGGTAAAACTAAACCTGCTACAGTGCGTCCGATATTGGGTGAAATTCTAACTAATGTTCCATGCATTGTCTTCTTCACTGGGCTTTCCATAGAACTCTGCCTTGTGTTTAAACAATCAATCAATAAATGAAACACTTACCTCACACCCAATTGCAGTCAGTGTATCTACTGTAAATATTTAACTCTGGTCGTTATTGTAAAAGAGAATGTGTTATTTAACTTACCTAGTTAAATAAAGTCTGTTGTGTGATAGATTATCTCTATTGTCTATTTCTCCTAATATAAATTAAACAAACATCCACCGCTTTCTTGATATTTGTCTTCTCAGATGGGAAGGGCCTCTGTTGGGTGTTGCTGGCCTGTGCTTGAGGCCCCTCCTTCTTGGAGTACAAGTCTCCTGGCCTGTTAGGCTGATCAATGAGGAATGAGGAGCTGTATTCTTCAGAACACTTACTTATGCTCTGCTGCTTCCAACTGACGAAGGAAGGTCCACACTCACTCTGAGGTAAGCTAACAGATCTACTCATTCATTCAGAAAAAGACCAGGGGGGATGTATTGTTATCTGCAGGGTAAGATACTGTGTGAGACTACTCATTCTGACCATTCATATTTAAGCCTATCATTTTTCTATCTGTTTTTTTGTGTATTGCAGTTCATTTTAGTAATTCAGTGAAGGTAATGTAATAACGATCAATTAATAATAACAATACGTTTTATTCCAATTTTGTATTGTCCTTTGAAGGAATACACCTTCAAACCATACTGTGTTAATTAAGCAAATGTTGAACTTTAAGAGATGAACAAAATGAACATGCATGTTTAACTAGGTAAAGAGGTGCAGAAGGACAGGTTTTGTCTTATTCCAAGCACCACAGCAAGAAACATTGTCTTAGTGTGCATGTTCTCACGGAACTCTTTAACCGTAGCAAGTCATGTGAATAAAAACATAGCTGGGATTGTGCCTTGCCTTGGGGCGGAAACTGCTCAGTAGAGACGGAGAATAGTAAGGTGCTTGGGGCACAGTGCCAATGGGTTGGGGTAGGTCAACATCTCACCCTCAGACACTGAAGGCAACATGAGACATAGAAAGCAGCAGTATAATGCATTCTCACTGTTCCCAATGAAAGATTATTGGTTAGTTAACCTGCTGAATTCGATATGCATTCTGCTTCAGTATACACATTTCTCCATGTAAGAATGTGCAGGACAGTTATTACACTGTGGTTTGTATTATTTCCATGTAAGAAGACGAAGTGAATGAAACAACAACGTGTTCTGAATCTGAATTCATTTGAATCAGTGATTATGTGAGCTCTTTCAAAACAGGTATTTGCTTTGTGTGTTTGATTTTGTATTGACACTGTATTACCGTTCATTTACCCAGACATGAAAACTATCATAACAAACAGAAGGGGACAGATCAGACTGAGTGTTCTATTCAGTCTGGTTCCCTGAAGCGTTACAGATTGCGCAATAGAAATGTAACGGTCATTTCAGAGACATTCAGAGACATATGCAGCGTTTACCGTGAATGCAGACTCTGCTAATGTTGGAACATTGCCTTTAAATTTCATTCACGCTGTAACGCTGAACATCGTCGATACAGATTGAATAGAGCCCTGGGTATCTACAGCCTGTTTAAGAACCAGGCCTATCTACAGTGAATGGGGGCAGTTAGCATAGATGGCATTATAAAGTCCAGGGTGGTGTGTATTCTTATCTCTATGTAAGAAGGTAAAGTGACTGAAAAAATAATATGTGTTCTGTATCTTAATTAATTAAAATCAGTGATTATGTAAGCGCTTTCAAAACAGGTAGGCCTAATGCTTTGTGACCTCGGCTTTGTGTATACTCCATATGGTGTTTGAGGAAGTAAAAGAATATATTTGTTGTTGGCTACTTTGCAGTCATCCTTGACATAAGGATGTAGTTACACTAGTGGTTACCAAGATGGTCTGAATTAAAAGGTCAGAGGTTAGGACTGTAACCTTGTATGAAACTTCATGTCTTTCAGCAGACAAAAACTTAAGAGTTGAGTGTTTTTGGGGGGACAATATTACCACTGCACTACATTACATATCAGATCGCTATGCAATTAGAAAAGGTCTACAGCAGGGGTACTCAACTCTTACCCTACGAGTTCCGGAGCCTGGTGGTTTTCTGTTCTATCTGATAATTAATTGCAAGCACCTGGTATAAATCAGAAGGGAACAATGACAAAATACAGTGGAACTGGTTTCGAGGTCCAGAGTTGAGTTTGAGGGGTCTACAGTATCCTTGTAAGAAAGAACAACAGCCTTGTTGTTCATTTAACATTATAAAACATCCCTTACAAGGTGTGAAAAACATTGGATTACCTCTGAGTCTGTGAAAGGCTTCAGCTCTGGAAATAGCTCCCACAGAGTCTGTCATCTCACAAATGACAACTGTGACCAGTGTGTTTGTGACAGAAACAGTCACTTTATGGCTAAACTAGACCACTGACAGTCCTGTAGCTGATGACACAGCGCCATGTCCCAAATGGCATCCTACTCCCTGTATAGTGCACTCATTTTGATCAGGGCCTATAGGGCTCTTGTCAAAAGTAGTGCATTATGTAGGGAATATAGGGTGCCATTTGGGACACAAACAATAGGTGATGACACTGACACACAGAAGAAAGAGATACTGGTGATATAATTGCTGTATTTATCAGCAGTTGCAAGCATGTAATTACTGTGTCATAACGTTCTCAAAAAAACAAGACAAAACAAAGAACAGACAGTGTATTTAGCTTATCAACCAGCTTATTATTAGAATCAGGTGTGCTAGATTATAGGGTTGGTGCAGAAACCTATAGGATGGTAGCGCTCCAGGAACAGGGTTCAGCATCCCTGCTTATTGCATTGGGGTTTGTTCAGTCTGTGTAAGGCCTGGACAACATGATAAATGTCAAATGTCAACGGCTAAAACATGCTGTCCTCTGCCCTACAGGAAATGGCAGGCAAGTTTTGGACATATCTAGCTTTCTTCTTTCTCCTGGCTAGTCTGGCTGTCATCATTACTATGTCCGTGATCCAGGGTCATAAGCGTGTCTTTGAGTCACGTCTGAAGGTAAAAACAACAAGCACATTCCTGATCCTTCTCTTCTCAAATAGCTGTATTGACAGTGTGAAGCATCTGCTAAATGACTCAAATGTAAATGAATTACCTCGTATTTACCCAGACATCAAGACAATCATCACAAACAGAAGGTGACAGATCAGACTGGGTCTCTACAGCTTGTTTAGGAGTCAGGCCAAACTACAGTGAATGGGGGCAGTTAGCATAGATGACATTATAAAGACCAGGGGAGTTTGTATTCAAGGCAGGTTGGTGTTGGGGAAACATTTGCTCCAAGTGGGACACACTCGAAAGGAAGGACGAAGGGACTCTTGACTAGTTGACTTGATACAGCTTTGGGTAACAGGGTTAATACATAATTTCCTATTAATAAGAAGATGACTAACGTTTAATAATTCTGTGAAATGAAAATCAATCACCTTTAGTCAGCACACCAGGTCTATATATGAGAAGGGAAAACTAACTTCAACTCTGCAGGAACTGAGACTCTGAGGTTAGTTCAAATAGTATTTTGTTTTCTTTCCAAAAAATGTAGCTTTATTTAATCTTGCTTGACGCACTGGAATGGTACTAATGGAAAGTAGTCCATAAAAGTGCAAACCCTGCCCATCTAGCACTACAGGGCAGGCTCAAACAAACACTCAAAGATAGCAAATACTTGGCCTGTTTGAATCCATGTCTGGGTCTGGAATGTGTATTATTGCTGCCTTTTTAATTTAATTAGGATCCCCATTAGCCAACACCAATGGCAACAGCTAGTCTTACTGGGGCCTGACACATGACATTTACAATTTACATACATTTAAAAACAATAACATGTAGTGTGTGCATGTGTTTGCATCTATCAGTACATGTCAGTACATACACACAAACAAATACACACAATCAGTCCTTTTGGACTGATGTGAGGACAAACTTGAACCAGAATCTAGTTCCAGAGGGCAGATCAAAACATTTCAATGGATTTGTCTTCATGCCTGAGTGAGTGTTTCCTGTGTTTACAGAGTAGCTGCATTTTTTATGTATTTACGTTCTGTCCCTGTTCTCAGCTTTATGGAAGTAATAATCATACCATAATGGAGTGCAATCATTATGCTTCTAGTCAATCAAGAATGTAGTGCAATAATTGTGTGATAATGATGAGGTATTTGATGGACTGTACTTTAGGGGATAGGGGTTGTTTATCATAACATACATTATTATTATTATTATTCTCTACTGTAAGTCGCTCTGGATAAGAGCGTCTGCTAAATGACTAAAATGTAAATGTAAATTATTGCCTTTCATTATATAACGATTATGTGCGTGCCACTGCATAATTTCTTCATCTAATAGAATCCTCCTACTCTTGGACAGCAGTAAAGACTATGTTTTCACTCCTTAGGTTCAGATCCACTATAGCTGTTTCAATTGGCTTTGACCAGTTTCGTTGCAGGAGGGAAATAATCCTGCAGCAGGAGGATTTGATCATTCAAAAAAAGAAAAACGGATCATTTCTAACAGGAAATTAGTTTTGATAGGCTAGAGTAGGCTATAATTTAGGTGTAGCCTATGGTTGCATTTCAGATACACTTGTATATCGTAGTAGAGATCAATATCTATCTTTTGTTATTGAGCTATATAAAACAAAGGTTGTGTATGGCTGCATTTCAGATACATTTTTGTACATATGAATGTCGCAGTAGTAGGACCTAAGGTAGTAGGACATTTATTCTGTCTGGTTCTTTAGCATTTGAGCGAGCGAGAGAGAAAGAGAACTGCGGGTTTTCAGTGAATTAATCACAAGGCTTATCTGCAACAACAAAGTGATCAAATGAAGATAAACCATCTGTATATGAACTAGCGTCTTGGATATGTAGTGTGATTTCCCTGCTCTCCTCTGTATGCAGTATGGCATAGTAATCGACTCAGGCTCCTCCCGCTCTACTATGTATCTGTATCAATGGCCAGCCGAGAAGCAAAATAACACTGGAGTGGTGAGCCAGACACTCAGATGCATGGTCGCTGGTGAGTCTGCATGTTTTTTAATTACATTTTATTGGCCCAACCCTCTTCAGAGGACTAAAGAAACTTTATTTTCACAGCTATTTTGTGAAATAGACATTTTACATATATGCACAGTATTACAAAAACATAAATATATGTTTGGGATAAACACATTAAATGTGGATACATAGTACTGAGACATATCCGGCGTACATGATAGGGTTTTCGGTCCTAACTATTATAGAGCATGAGCTTTTAATCCCACCCCTCAGCTACTCTCAGCCCATTCCACCTATCTCCGTACACCACCCTCTCTTGATTTCAATGTGACATATATTTTTCAACTGTGCAGTGATGTCTTTCATCAATTCTGAACCTTTCCAATCGCATAGTATCCACAAATTGTAAGTTAAAGATGAATATATTTGCTGAGAGTATTATTATGTTGCTGATATATTGACTTTTGCTTTCCAAATCGTCCAATGGTGCATTTTGTCGGGTTCATTTTAGATGAATGTTGTGATTTTTCAGCCACTCCTGAACCTGTGACCACAACAAGCTACATGGGGGCAAAACCAGAATAAATTATCGAATGATTATATCTCTTCGCAGCTAAATCTGCAGAGCTGAGTTGGTTGTATGCCTCATATACTGTATACTGTCTAACATTATTGTAACGGTTCTCCTCCTCCTCTTCATCCGAAGAGGAGGAGGACGGATTGAACCAAAACGCAGCTTCTGAAGTTGACATTATTTATTTACAGAAAAGACGAAAAAACACGAACTTCACTATAACTAACAAAACAACAAACGGAGTAGACAGACCTGGACAATACGAACTTACATAAACACGAAGAACGCACGAACAGGGAAAAATAGACTACAAAAATGACGATGTACAAAACAAACCGAACAGTCCCGTATGGTGCGACAAACACTGACACAGGAGACAACCACCCACAATGAACACTGTGAAACAACCTACCTAAATATGACTCTCAATTAGAGGAACGCCAAACACCTGCCTCTAATTAAGAGCCATACCAGGCAACCCTAAACCAACATAGAAACAGACAACATAGAATGTCCACCCAAACTCACGTCCTGACCAACTAACACATACAACAAACTAACAGAAATAGGTCAGGAACGTGACAATTATGTTGATGGCAAGAATGCTGTATAATAATTTACATTTAAAAGCGGTGTCTGTATGTTCATAATGAGATGCAGTGTCACTGTTGAGTCTGCATCGTAATGTGATGAACCCGACAGATTCTCACACAGGTCACAATCTTTTCCTCATATTTTTTTGTTGTTGTATTTTACCCCCTTTTTCTCCCCAATTTCGATCTTGTCTTATCGCTTGCTACTCCCCAAAGGGCTCGGGAGGCAAAGGTTGAGTCATGCATCCTCTGAAACACGACCCGCCAAACCACGCTTCTTAACACCTGCCCGGTTAACCCAGACGCCAGCTGCAGGAAACACTGTACAACTAACAACCAAGGTCAGCCTGCAGGCGCCCGGCCTGCCAGAGCGCGATGAGACAAGTAAAGCCCCCCCAGCTAAACTCTCCCCTAACCTGGATGACTCTGGGCCAATTTTGCGCCTCCTTATGGGACTCCCGATCACGGCCAGTTGTGACACAGCCAGGGATCAAACCCAGGTCTGTAGTGACACCTCTGGCACTGTGATGCAGAGCCATAGACCGCTGAACCACTCGGGATGCCCTTGTACTCATCTTTTTTATGAAGATGCCATATTACATTACTTTTTGGAAAAGGACTTGCATGTGAAATGCACTTATCATCATACAGCCTTTCAGTACTGTATGTCATACTCCTTTTATAGACTATGTTGAAGGGCAATTCCGCGACTTTCCAACCTCATATTCATCATCTCCAGCAGCAACAAGTCTTAATATGTGAAAAAAAGCGTGTTTCTATGATAAGAAGAAAGGTCCTAAAATAACGCTTCTCTGTGACATCACATGGTAGGATTAAAAGTTTAAAAAATAGTGATTTTCAAAACCAGCAACCTAAGTTTCTAGACCAAGGAACGGTCTTTTCTTGCTCCCACGTCACTGCGAACCTCGTAGTGTTTGAAAATAACAGTTTTTCACTATTGATGATGTCATCGGGTAGAACTTTTTAACTTTATATTTTTTTCCACAAAACATGTACTATTTTCACAAATGTTGAAACTGGTCTTGTGCTGGAGATAATGAAAATGAGGTTGAAAAGTGGTGGAGGTGCCCTTTAAGCACCTGGTTTAAAAGCACTATACATTTAATCCAGTGTTGTATAGTGATTGTAAGGGCTGTCTCTCTCCTCATCCTCGGACGAGGAGAGGAGAGAAGGATCATCAGACCAAAATGCAGCTTTCGGGAAATAAGCCATCTTTTTATTTACAACGACGATGGCAACACGAAAAACAAAACACTTTCAAATATACAAAACAAGAAAACGACGTTGACGAAACCTGAACATAAACTTACATAACTAAACGTAAACTCACGGACAGGAAACAGACGATATCAAAATAAACGAACAGCCAAACAGTCCCGTATGGTACATACATTCGACGACACAGGGGACAATCACCCACAAACAAACAGTGAGAACACCCTACCTAAATATGACTCTTAATTAGAGGAGAACGCAAAACACCTGCCTCTAATTAAGAGCCATACCAGGCAACCAAAACCAACATAGAAACAGATAACATAGACTGCCCACCCAAAACACATGCCCTGACCTAAACACATACAAAAAACAACATAAAACAGGTCAGGACCGTTACAGTGATGGAGACATGCTAGCGATCTAGTACATCATTTGCTCGTGACTTTGAGAATAAGTATTGTATGACTCTGAGCTCAGTCTGATTTGATTCCCTAGGCCCTGGTATCTCGGATATGTTAGTTGACAATGCACAGGACCAACAGTCCTGGGCGTCAATCAGAGAATGTGTGAACAACATCACAAAAATCATCCCCGCAGACCAACACAATTCAACCGTCATCTACCTTGGGGCAACTGCTGGGATGAGACTGCTACAGTGAGTTGTGGGTTTGTCTTCCTCCAGTGTGAGCGTACCTCACCAATCTTCTAGGTATGGAGTCCTTTATAGTCTATCTGGCTGACCTATCTCTGTTGTTGCACTTCTGGGAATGGATCTATGGTAGATACAGAAGGAGACATGTGCATGCACACACATACTAATCCCACACACAGAATACTAATAGGTTTTACACAATATTTAATCAACCTTCTGTAGGCCTATTATTGATCTCTAAATTCTCTACTGTGAATAATATACAAGCTCAAGATCTCTCTCTCTCTTGATTACAAGTTCACAGAATGAAACAAAATCCAATGAGATCTTAAGGAACCTGCAGAACTACCTCCAATCTCTGCCGTTTAACTTCCAAAACGCCTCCATCATGTCAGGGGACGAGGAGGGGCTGTACGGCTGGATCACCGTCAACTATCTGATGGGAAACTTCCTGGAGGTACATTACAATTTTGTATTAACTTCAAAATCTTTATAATTTTAATTTTTTAATTTTATTTCACCTTTATTTAATCCAGGTAGGCAAGTTGAGAACAAGTTCTCATTTACAACTGCGACCTGGCCAAGATAAATCAAAGCAGTTCGACACATATAACAACACAGAGTTACACATGGAGTAAAACAAACACACAGTCAATAATACAGTAGAAAAATAAGTCTATATACAATGTGAGCAAATGAGGTGACATAAGGGAGGTAAAGGCAATAAATAGGCCATGGTGGCGAAGTAAATACAATATAGCAATTAAAACACTGGAATGGTAGATTTGACAGTAGATGAGTGTGCAAAGTAGAAATAGTGGGGTGCAAAGGAGCAAAATAAATAAATAAAAACAGTAGGGGAAGAGGTAGTTGTTTGGGCTATTTATAGATGGGCTATGTACAGGTGCAGTGATCTGTGAGCTGCTCTGACAGCTGATGCTTAAAGCTAGTGAGGGAGATAAGTGTTTCCAGTTTCAGAGATATTTGTAGTTCGTTCCAGTCAATGGCAGCAGAGAACTGGAAGGAGAGGCGGCCAAAGGAGGAATTGGCTTTGGGGGTGACAAGTGAGATATACCTGCTGGAATGCGTGTTACGGGGGGGGAGTGCTGCTATGGTGACCAGCGAGCAGAGATAAGGCGAGACTTTACCTAGCAGGGTCTTGTAGATGACCTGGAGCCAGTGGGTTTGGCGACGAGTATGAAGCGAGGGCAACAACTTCAACTACCTGGTGGGAAACTTCCTGGAGGTACATTACAATTTTACATTAACTTCAAAACCTTTACAATAACTTTAGAATGACCTAAATAACTCTTAGACATATGCATATGTACTGATGTGTGGGTAACAGTCAGTAATGTGTGTAAGTGTATGTAGGAACTCATTTAAAAATGTGTGTAGTTCTGTCCTTGAGCTGTTTTTGTTTATTGATGTTCTGTATTATGTCATGTTTTATGTTTTGTGTGGATCCCATGAAGAGTAACTGCTGCTTCAGCAGGGGATCAAAAATAAAATAAAAAATAATGGAAATTTTAACACAAAATCAATGGTTATACAGTATATATAAATGTAAGGGGTAGATCAGCTTTAATATTGCATATAGATTGTGGTTTATATCAGTGTAATAATTATATGGAAAGTAGAAATCAAAACTGGATGGTTTTGAAGGAAAATATATTTACAAAAATAATAAATAAATATATGGGGGATTGGAAATGATGCAGACAATTATTTCCAATCCCACACATATTTCTTTCTTATTTTTAAAATATATTTTCCTTCTTTATTATTTGACTATAACCCTACCACCCCTCCCCTAATTTAAGTTAACTAATGGACAACAATACTTAGGCTTCTACTTCCAGCTTATACATACCATATGCATTTTACGGACACGGTACAGTTTACATCAGTTATTTTTTATTTTATACATTTTTTGACCTTCAGCTACCCTCAACCCATCTCATTTATTTCTGAAAACCATGCAGTTTTATTTCTATTTGCCATATATTCTTTAACTGCGCTGTGATGTTTCACAAAAGTTCTGAACCTTACTATTCTCATAGTTTCTACAGATTGTAAATTAAAGAACAATTTTTAAAATAATTGATCTATTAAATTATTGACCAAATGACCGTTGCTTTTCATGTCACCCAGCAATGCTTTTAGCAGAGTTAGCTTTAGGTAAATGTGGTGATTTTTCAGACATTCCTGAACCTGCGACCAAAAACAAGCTACATATGTGCAGTACCAAAACAAGTGACCTAATGAATCTGTCTCTTTGCAGCAAAATCTGCAGAGTTGGGATGGTTGTATCACCAATGCATTCTATTGGTTGCAAGGATTTTGTATAATCATTTAAATGGAAAAACTCTAAGTTTTGAATCCAGCGCTGTTTTGTATACCAGTTAATAAACCATGTGCTATGGAATCAGCACATCAAACATCTCTTCCCAACTATTTTGCAACCTGGAACTGATATCTTTTTTAATTGATCAAAAAAGAGTTTGACCAACTTTGGTCTTCAATGCAGGGCCGACAGACAAGTTCCTTAGCTTCTACAATGCTTAAAATAAGATTGTTTTGCGTCTCTATATTGAACCTTTTTGAGGGCCATGTATGAAGTGGGTTATTGAACCCTTCAATATTTATTCTAGCATTGTAGAGTTTTTATCACAATGCATTTATCACAATACAGTACAGTTCTTATCATTGTGTCTCATAAAGATCATAATTGATTTGAAAACACCAATCTATCCTCTGGTTTGTAGAGAAACATATGGAATATGTGGGTGCGGCCTGCCGGAGGGAATATGGTGGGTTCCATGGATCTAGGAGGGGCGTCCACCCAGATAGCCTTCACCCTCCCAGATCCCAACGCCCGGGGAACAGACATCATACGGGTCTCCCTATATGGCTACGAATACAACATCTACACTCACAGCTTCCTGTGCTATGGGAAGAACGAGGCAGAGAAGAGAGTCCTTGCTGCTTTAGTGAAGGTACTGTGTAAAGGAAATTTGGGTTTACTTCAAATACTATTTATTTTCTTCCAAATACCTGATTGGTCAAGCCTGGAGTGCAAAATGGGCTGGGTTTGGAGTTTTGGGACTATTCCAGCGGTTAAGTAGTTGAAAGAAAATAAATACTATTTGAACCCAGAATCTGTTATGATGTCATCCCTCACATTCATTCCTGGCAGCATTGTCAACATGATGATGATGATGCTTTTATACTTAGCTAAGTGCTGTTTTTTGTGTAATTAATGCAATCCTTCTGGCTAAGTCCTCAACACCCATTAATATCTAATTACCACATCCTAAGAAATCTGAGGACACCTCATTACCTTGACACTTTACTGTCTCTCAGAGATGAGGCAAAGTGCATTATGGTATTAACCGTATTGATCTGTCCATTTCTATATGGTTTGCTTTGCAAGCTTGGTCGAAAAGTGTCTGTTTTGCTAGGATGGTAGATAATGCATGCACAACTGAAGACAGCCATTTTGAGGAGACAACAATGTAAATAGTGGTCCCACTTTACTTATAGTTGTTCTTGGACCTGTGTAGCCTAGTAAGGCTGGAATTACTACTGTAGAAAAGAGGTTCAAGCTCAGCTATTGATCTTATGGATTCCTTCTTCATGAATGTTCAAGTGACATCCTGTAAATACTTTTACTGTGCTCTCTTTGTCTCACTGATCAGAACTCTGAGAATGCTACACATGTGACCAACCCCTGCTTCAATCTTGGTTACAACATGACTGTGTCGGCTGAGTCCATCTTTGGGACTGAGTGCATAGAAACTCCTGCCGACTACGACCCCAAGCAGATGATCACCCTGAAGGGGTCATCAGACAACGGAGCCTGTAGGGACGTGGTGCGATCCATATTTGACCTGACCTCCTGCACGAAGAACTGTTCCTTTGACGGAGTCTACCAACCATCCGTGGGACCCGGGGACTTTCTGGTACACGCGTACACGCACACAGACAGACAGACATACTGTATATATAGGGCATATTTTGCAGTTATCCAATAAATATTGTGTCTGCCTGAGCTCCTAATGTGTGTTCCATCCCTCAGGCCTATGCTGGGTTCTTCTACACTGCTCAGGCTGTTGGGCTGAAAGGCATTTCACAACTGAACCAGTGGAACTCCTCTACCTGGGAATTCTGCTCCTGGGACTGGCCCACCGTGAGTCCATGTTGTTGTTGTAGTTGTTGGTGGTGGTGGTAGTGGTCACTCTGCTCCATGGACTGGACCACTGGGAGTCCTTTTACACTGGCAGCTACTGATGTAGGATCTTAATTTGAGCCAGTGTGCTACAGCAGGAAAATAATCCTGCAGCAACAGGAAATGTGAATTATTATGTGGATTATAATTAATGGTATTTTTTGTAGGGGTTTATACTTTTTTCGTTCGGGCAAATCAAGTCTGAAATTTCAAAACTAGAATACACTACAAGTTTCTCAGCAACAAAAGAGTGATCAAATTAAGATCCTACATCTGTTTTCACATTTATAGCTGTGACAGAGAAAGGGAAGAGCTTGACATTAGCTAAAATAGGGGTAAATAGATGTTCTATTTAATGATGTGGGGTAAGCTTACTCCTCCTGAGAAAGAGTGGCCATGCATTCCATGACTATTGGGATCTGTAGGTATATAGAAAAGTGGACAACAGGTTAACTGTACTGTACCATCTGAGGTTAATTTATGAGGACCTTCCCTGGGTGGTGTTTTACATGGAACTACACACAGACAACAGAGACATATTTTGTAAGACAAGGGTGCTGTCCAACAATTATCAAGGTTATTGCAATTATTAGATGGTTATTGTAGTATTAGAAATGTATCATTAGAAGAAATTATTAGAAAATTGCCTCAACACATGGAAAATGTAATGGATAGACAAATGGAATGTTGTTTTTTTTCCTTCTTTTTTAGCTCACGCTAAAAAAGGCCTGGATAGCTGAAAAATACAGAAAGTCCTACTGCTATTCAGCTCATTACGTCCAGACATTACTTGTAAATGGCTACAAGTTCAATAAAGACACTTGGAAACACATTGACTTCCAAAAACAGGTAAGTGTGACAGAATACAGCCAGGTACCTTGGAGGATCCAAACACATGCTTCCAAATGAAACGTTTTTATGGTCATATGCTGTACTGCAAAAAGAGAAACCAATATAAATGGTGGGTATACTATCATTAAAAGAGGTCAAGATCTTGACAAGGAAGCGGCTAGAATCGTTTCCTATGCCCCCAGGAAATGGAACTTCTGATGGAAGTCCAGACTGGAACTTCCAGCTGAAGTCTTTGTCTGTTAGACTCAATGAAGTGTAACATGAAGTCTTTCTTTCAAAATCAAAGCACAACACAGACTGGTTACAGTAGCATGTTTGACATTATGAAAAATGGGGTATTTGTCCCCCAAGATGACGATTCTCTGTTTTTCATTCTTACAAACAAGCGAGCTACTGTCTCTCTGTCCTTTGTGTTTTGGGTGTCAGGAGAAATTGATGCCCTTTGTCCCATCATCAGAGGGGGTTGAAAGACATGACTTTTTCAGTGGAAGGAAAGACAGATTTTAGAGTAATTTCCCCCTGGGGGGCATAGTTTGCCTCAATTATTTATAAACGGCAATCATTCTTCTAACTTGTAATGTTCATTATTCATTGTTGTCTTTCAGCCTTTTCCAATAGACTATTGATGTTAAAAAAGAAGGCAGGTCGCCCTTGATACAAGTCAGTATTCCATGTCCATCCATGTCTGATGACGTTGGGAGACGATGTGGAAACCGGCCACTAGGGGCAACAGTGAGCGCTGTTATCTTCAATTAGGTTTAGGTTTTGCTAGGGAGTTGTTGACGGGGATGGCGGATGGGCATAAGCATCTATAACTTCGAAATTTGACGTTTGAGAAACATGGATGTACTAATGTCTAATTCTGATGTGAGACTGTGAGAGCTTGTAGCAAAAAATACATGATAGAGGATGCCAGAATTGGGAAAAGGGTCAGGATTTCTGAACTCCAAATCGACCACTAGCACCTACTCTCCTGCCACACATGTAGATCAGAGAGGATTGGAAAGTTCTAAGTAGTTGAGGGGTTGGGTTAAATGCGGAAGACACATTTCAGTTGAATACATTCAGTTGGATAACTGACTAGGTATCCCCCTTTCCCTGTCTTGTCTGTCCCCTAGGGTGTCGGAGACAGTGGTTTTGGTGGGATTGCCAAATTTAAAACTTTTTTTAAATTAAGAGTACATACTATTTTTTTGGACAATATACAAACGTTTTTAAAGAAAGATAATTTGAAAACTACAATTTTATTGAATAAATGTGCTTATTGCTTCTCTTCATTTTTATAAGAGAGCTGAACACTTCATGAATTGAAGGTTATTTGTTGATGTGAAAATCAAAATGTACCAATTTTAAGGTTGTATCATTAGATTTGGGGCGGGTTGGGATCGCCATAATTTCTAACGGAAAAAATGGGGCACCGAGAAATTGCTCGTTCCGGTTCCGGTCCTTGTTTTATCATCTCTTCGTATGGGACCCAGAACTTAATCGAGAAGCTGACCAAAGAATTTAGTTTTGGGTTAACCAAGATTAGGGGTTAGGGCATGGCAGATTAGGATTATGGTGTAGGGCAGGGCAGACTAAACTGGGGCCCGTGGGCCAACCCGCCAGGTTTGACCCGCCAGAATATTTTTTTTTAACTTAGTCAGAGTTAGAAAAGTAGAATACACAAGGTGCAATTTCGAAATTTGGTAGTGCATTAGCAGTCTACAGTTCTACTAGTAATCATCACCAAATTAACAACCGGGCACACAGGGCATGTGCCCTGGAGCCCTGACCTCAAGGGGGCCCCCATTGATTTAGTTTGTCACTCAGAAAACATATGAACATGGCATAAGTCATGGAAAAATGTGTAGAACGGCAGGAAATTCGCTTTAAAACTGCAAAAACACCTCATGGCAAAATGTGTAGGATTGCAGGATATTACCTTTTGAAACTGCAACATTTTCTCAACATCCTATGGAAACATGAGTAGAATTGCATGAAAATTGTTTTAAACCTGCCACATTTTCTCTACACCTATGGCAAATGTGTAGAATTGCAGAGCATTTACTTTAACACTGCAACAAAAACAAAAAAAGAACTACCAAGAGGGGGGGCACTAAAATGTTTTGCCCACGAGGTGGGTGGGCCTCCCAGCCAAATGTCGATTAGGGCCCCCAAAATGGTGCTTCTGTCTGATGTTTTCCTGAAGGTTCCAATACCTTTCTGATGCATTTCTGTTACTTCCTGCTGAAAATACAAATTGTTACACCTTTCCTATTTTCAAGTTATGAGCCTTATGAACATACAGACCGCTTCTGTGCCACAATGGTTACATTTTTTCATTAACCTTTAATACTGGTAATACGAATGTGTTGATAGGTGTCAAGTTATATGCCTACAATTTGATTAATGCTTGAAGTGTGATTTTATGATTGCTTACTGAAAAGTTGTTGTTTAAATACCCTAAAAAGCTATTGTTTACCTTTTCTTTTTCTAAATAGATAATATCTATTTGTTCAGCCTGTGGACCATCACTCAGATTATATTTTGGCCCACCAAGCCCAAAAGTTTGATCACCCCTAGTGTAGGGGCTATGGTGTAAGGCAGGGGTTCCCAAACATTTTTGGTCCGTGATCCCATTTTGATATCAATAAAATGTTCGCCACCCCATCATGCAAAAACAGTGATGTAATCAACGGCCAATATTAACTTTTTAAATAGGTACTATGACAGTTTATTACAAATCAGTCTGACAGAACTTCAATCTGAAGAAAGTATAGTTTGAAGTGGCTGAGTTGCATCAGAAAGGTATTGGGAGGTTCGGAAGATCATTAGGCAATAATGTTGTATGATCTTCTGTGTAGAAAATAGCGCATAATTGATGTTCTTTTCCCCCCACTATGATTTAGTCTTGTCCACTCTGTTCTAATGAGGCTTGTGGACATTGTAGAGGGAAACAGACACATACGTGTTCCTGAGAGTCTCATCTTTCAGTGATGGGGTCATAATATTTTGTTAAAACAGTTAACAAGTAAAAACAGCGTAAACAGTTCAAAAGATAGAGCCACATGTGTAGGCAGAAAACAGAAACCACTCTGTGTATTACAACCACATCTAGCGGCTACCGGAAGTTACTGACACAATAAATCAAGCTACCCAGGTTTAGTTTCACTCGCGACCCCATTTTCAAATCAGGAGATCCCTAGTTTGGGAAACAAATGTCTGTTTTAAGTGAGTCTGTCTGTCTTCAAACTGTCTTGTCAATCCTCTACTGTCTGGTGTGCCCCCTTGGTGGTCGGCAGGGGGGCGCGGGGGTAAAATGACCCAAGTGAAAAAGTCTGGGAACCCCTATTCACAGGTGTAGGGGCTAGTGGTCAATAGTCTGTTTTAAGTGTCTGTCTGTCGCTCCTCAAACTGTCTCTCTGTCCCCTCCAGGTACATAACACAAGTATAGGCTGGAGTCTGGGCTACATGCTACATACATCCAACATGATCCCTGCTGAGGCCAAGCTGGTGCGTCTGCCCATGGCCAACTCTGTGTTCAGTGGCCTCCTCTTCCTCTTCACCGCCCTCACCATCGTCAGTGTCATGTTCCTGGTCATCAAGGCTGTGCGCGCCTGCTACTGACCCCCACTAGAGGGCAGTGTTCAAATAACAGTTACATCTAAGTTTGCAATATTACAGTAACTTTCCCAAAATGTGTTTTTTCCAGAAATCCGGGTTGGAAGATTCCTCGAATCAGGAGGGAATGAGCAGGAAATCTGGGAATCCTCTAACTAGGATTTCTAGAAACCCTTGGAATTATGGGAAAGTTACAGCAGTTTTTCATCCCTAGTTACACCCGATGGAGGAAAGTGCTTCTGGTCCCACCCAGACACAGTTACAGCAGGCAACAATAGAACATGGACAGGTGGAAGGTATTATCACCAGATATTATCATCATCAGATAAAGAGATTTAACAGGATCTTAAAGCCCACGTGCAGTCTTATTCATTTTATTTTTTAAATCATCACTATATGTCTAATAAATCACTGTGTGTGTTTATTTCATGAAAACTCCTAATATATTTGCTATTATTTATTTTCCTGAGCCTCCTTTTGCCATTGAAATGCTCAGTCTGATCGTGTGGGTGTGTTGATACAAATGTAAATATATTTACATACACAGCCCTGATTGGCAGATAGGATCGTCTAGACTCTAGACTAGAGCCTACCCTGCTTACCCCTTCAAAGTAGGATGAAACATATGCAAATAAAAGTTGACTCGTCATTGGTCAAAATAATCAGATTGTGATGTCATACTGTGGGCCAGAAACTCCCTCCCACCTAAACAGTGTTGTTTTGACCTCAGTGATGAAATATAATTTAAAAATATAGGGAAATAACGTTTTGACTGCACTGCCCCTTTAAGCACTTACAAATGCATAACAAATTGGAATTCGTAACATATATGCATTGCAGGGGAATAAATAAAACATTTTGCGAAACGTATCATATCATACAAACTGGATAAAATTGTACAAAATTGTGCAACATTTTCGGGGTATTTCGGGGTACTTTCAAAACCACTGGCTGAAATTATACAAAACATAATAATGTATTTTAAGCTGTTTAAAGGATCTCCATTCCATGTGTTTGTTTGAGTGTTTTCAGTGAGAAGATACACTTGAGAGTCAGTAATGCATTATAAGATCTTGTTCACTGCTTTAGGCTCATCCCAAACAGACAATTCTAAGAGATTCAGTGACTTCAAACGCTCAATTGGTCTTTAAAGTATGGTAAAAGAGAAGTATTAATTGCATAATGAACTGCTGAGCAAAAATGATCGCCGTTTGCACTAAGTCATCAGCTATACAGTACTGCAGATCAGGAGGTAATGAAGGTTGAAGGTAGCATGGTAAACACCTGAAATTACTAAAATCTCTTTATTACATATTTTCCTGGATGGCATGGCATTATTGGTTATGTGATCATTTACCTCCGAGATCTTGCATGTTTCTCGTCTGATGTACTATATCAGCAAATCCTTGTCATGCAGTCATTTTTTGTTGGTTGAATGTTCCATATTAACAATAAACTGAACATTACCCATGATGTTATCATCTCCAGACTCCAGCTAGTTATATCTGTGTCCTCCCTCTTCTTTACTTTACCTAGCCTACGTCCCCCTGTAGACTTGATGTATGTGTTCTGATTCTCCACACTTGTGTGCACTTGTATTTTCCCCTTCAGGAGGGTGGAGATTTGGGATGCATTTTCCTTTTTAACCCGTTTTTGACTGCAATTCAATGTGCCCTAGGTCAACAGCTACAGTACCAGAAGGGGGCAGTCCTTGACCATAAAGATTTACCTAGTGAGCCAAGAATTGACATCCATTGTCTTTTAATCCGTTCATGGTTGAAAAGCACCTCCTCTTCAGAGAAATCAAACAGTTTTTTCTTCATCTCTGAAGAGGATAGAACCCTATGGGCCAGTTTCCCAGACACAGATAAAGCCTAGTGCTAGACTAAGAATCACTTTCAATGGAGATTAGGTTGAGCATGTTTTTTAGTCCAAGACTAGGCCTAATATTTGTTCCAAAAAATAGCGCTATGTGTTATTAGTTAAAGTTATAGACCTAATTGGTAAGGGGTCTCTGTTAGATCTGTCCCCTGTGACTCATTTGCCAAGGGATGGATAGTGAGCCTAATACTTTACAATTCAAGCACATTTCAAAGTGGATAAAAAGCTACATTCATTAATTTTTCTGGGTCTGGTTCTTATCATTTATTGCTCTCATCCACCAAGGATATGTGCGTGCCTGTTATTCAAATTAGGCTTCACGACGAATTTAAAAACGTGCTCTGCAATTTCAAGGCGCCTGTCTCCAGTTTATGGACAGCTAGACCACGCAAGCGCTGCGCGGGCAGGCCGCCTGCTCTCAAATTACAGCGCATTCCTAGAGTCTACCAAATACCCATCTAGTCCCAGAAAGAGGACTTTTACTGTGAAATAACCTTCCCCCGAAACGCACGGGTCCCTCGGGAGTGAGGGCTGCTTGTGATATATGCCTATGCTCCACTAAAGCAAAACTGTGGGTTGGGATTTCTTCTGGAGAAGTAGGCTACCACGGAAGTTTGAAGCCACTGAAACGTACTTAAGTATTGTAATTTGCGAGATTTATTGTTACCTTTATTAATGCCAAAGTACCCTACAATAATGACAACTGCAATGTAGCTTTTAGAAGGAGATTAAACATAGCTGAATTCAAATGTTCAAGTGATAGTCTATTGAAAAAGTACTGTGGAGAAACCGGAGATTTTACGCACGCTGCTTCTTCAGAACCAATGCTGTCTAGTCTTCAATAAAGTTCGTGTAACCATATCTAAATGGTGTCACCGGACGTGTTTGCACTATAATAAACGCTGTAAACTTTCCTTGTGGAATGCACCCGAGTGGGGAAAACGATGGTAAGTGTTTCCTTAAATCAGCATTTTTCCTGCCCGATAACACAATTTCAAACGTTATTTTAGTCTGTGCATCCACGTGAAAGTGCTGAATTTGCATAGTCTTGCTGCACTCTTGTTGATTCTGTTCCTGATAAAGCTGCAGAATAGACAACTTCCAAACCGTTTGGCTAAAAAAGCTAAACCAATTTTATCTGTAGACCACACTATATCGCCGAAATAATGTGTGCCTTTATTTCATGTGATACGGAATTGTAATCCTATTTAGCCTGAAGGAAAAGAAGCAAGAAAGTGGTCAGCTCAGAGCATTTGTTATCGGTCATATTTTGACACATCAGCACCAAGAGCTGACTTCCACTATCCATTATGTCTGTTCTGCACTGACTCCTGATCAGAGAAACTTGTGAAGTGTCATTACTTATGGTAAGAGTATCAGTAGAATGAGAGGAGAGACTAGAAGTAATACATGTTTATATTCCGATTATCTTGCATATTGAGAAAGCATGATATTTTATTATATTAATCTGATAGAAAATTATATGTTCATGCCTTACAAATATTAAAGTTGATAGTAAACCCTCTTACAAAAAGTTTTAAAAGGTTTTAGTCAAAACACTCTTTCAATTAGGTGATCAGGAATCAAGTCTCCCAGTTCCACCAGCCAGCCCCTGCAGTCTCACAGTTTCTTAAATGATGCCACACATGTAGACAGGAGACCCTGGTTTGAACAGCTCCATGGAATCTAAGAATAACTCAAACTTCTCATCTATTGGACCTTAAATGAAGCATGAATTTTACAACCTGTTATTTATTGTGTTATTTTTACATTTTGAGGAGCGCTACTACTCCTGGCAAAAAAAGTGTTAGGCACCGATTGGAATTCACTGCTGTACTCAGACACACAAAAAAAACTCAAACCCCACAGGATATTGGTTAGACACAATGCACTGTGAGTGCCGTCCATCCATGGTTGTATTTCAGTTCCCGTGTTTGCTTTGAAAGTGAAAGCAGTGCCATAACTTTGTGCGCTTAAAGGGAGGGCCGCTGTCAAATACTATATTCCAGGCGGTATTGGGTCTCGGAGCAGAGCAGTCCAAATAAGCCCATGGTTCCTGTCTCAGATGGGATGGAATGTTTGTTGCCTCAATGCATTATGAATGACCCATGTAATATTGGCTTCCAAGTAAATCTGTTAGGAGGACAGGACTCCACACCACTGCAGTTCAGGGGGACAAAACAACGCCCTCTCAATTTAGAAAACACTTAACATTATGTTGCCCTTATGCCATAAACTAAAAACTACTTAAAATTATTGAATTGTAATGAAAAGACTGGAGTCAAATACAGTTTCATATTAGTCCTAAACAGGTTCTACAGTAGCTGTGGATCTCTTTATATGGACTAGTAGGACTCCGTGAAGTAGGCAAAATTACCATCCAAACACTGGCGTCTGAACTTTTATAACTCACATAATTTCCATCTAGGTTTTTTTTTTTGTGTGTGTGTGTGTGTGTGTGTGTGTGTGTGTGTGTGTGTGTGTGTGTGTGTGTGTGTGTGTGTGTGTGTGTGTGTGTGTGTGTGTGTGTGTGTGTGTGTGTGTGTGTGTGTGTGTGTGTGTGTGTGTGCGCGATCAGTGAAACCCATACAGTATACACTTTCATAGGTTTCAGTGTGCACTGTGCAGGAATTCTGCCTAGTGAGCTGACCTTTTCACTGGGAAGAAAGGAACGTGTCATAACAGCTCTGAGCTCTGGCTATAAGCTCCTGTTTATGAGGCCTGATGGGTTTGGAGCATCTTTACATCTCCCAGAGAGCATGAGGGGAAAGATGGCTCCCGGTAAAAGGTTGATGGTAAGATTGGACCGGGTATGTGGCTGCAGGACTGTGTGTGGTACTGAGGTTTCCAGAGTGTGTATATTGATGGAAAAACAGGTCCAACTGGGGACCAGGAAAAACTCTGATGGGTTGTAGGTTGTTTATAATCTCAGTAATCCACATAGAAAATACATTTGCAGGAGGGGGGAGAGTAGAGGATGGGAAGGGAGGAGAGGAGAGGAGGGGGAGAGGAGAGGAGGTGGGAGAGGAGAGGATGGGAGCAGAGGAGAGGAGGGGGGAGAGGATGTGAGGAGAGGAGAGGAGGGGGGAGAGGAGGGGGGAGAGGATGGGAGCAGAGGAGAGGTGGGGGGAGAGGATGGGAGCAGAGGATGTGAGGAGAGGAGGGGGGAGAGGATGGGAGCAGAGGAGAGGAGGGAGGAGAGGAGAGGCGAGGCGAGGAGAGGATGGGAGGGGAGAGGGGAGGATGTGAGGTGAGGAGAGGAGGGGAGGAGGAGAGGTCTGGCAGGAGGTTTTTATCACCAAATAGTGGTGATTTTGTTGGTAAATCGATCTTTTGTCTTGTTTTTGTGTTACGATATAGAAAGAATGTAATGTTGCTTATTCTGGGCCAATTTTGCACCAAAAATGTCGTCCTTCTTCTGAGGTTCCTCTCTTGCCATGGCATGTCAGATTAAAAGCAGACCTTCTTAAATGTGCTCACACACTGCAGCCATATGGTTAGAACATTCTTGCTCATGTTTTTCATAGCTGTCACTAAGGCCTGAAGTTTAGAACATACAGTATATCCCTAGGCATCATTCTGTAACGGTCGTCTTTCGGTGAGAGAGTGGACCAAGGCGCAGCGGGTGATGAATACATAATGATTTATTAGACAAGACGAACACTGACACGAAATACACTTGATAATTACAAAATAACAAACGCATGTAGACAGACCTGAACTAACGAACTTACATATACACGAAGAACGCACGAACAGGAAAACTGACTACACAAAACGAACGAACGGACAAACAAACCGAAACAGTCCCGTGTGGCGCAACATAGACACAGACACAGGAGACAACCACCCACAACAAACAATGTGAAACAACCTACGTTAATATGGCTCTCAATCAGAGGAAACGCCAAACACCTGCCTCTAATTGAGAGCCATACCAGGCAACCCATTAACCCAACATAGAAAACACATAACATAGACTACCCACCCAAACTCACGCCCTGACCAATTAAACACATACCAAACAACAGAAAACAGGTCAGGAACGTGACAGAACCCCCCCCCCCCCCCCCCCCTCAAGGTGCGAACTCCGGGCGCACCCCTAAAACTCACGGGGAGGGTCTGGGTGGGCATCTGTCCGCGGTGGCGGCTCCGGCGGTGGACGAGGACACCACTCCACCACTGTCTTTGACCCCCTCCTTAGCGTCCTTTGAGTGGCGACCCTCGCCCCCGACCATGGTCCAGGAACCTTCACTAAGGCCCCTCCTACATAGAGGAGACAACTCAGGAACGAGAGGTAGCTCAGGCCAGAGAGGTAGCTCAGGACAGAGAGGTAGCTCAGGACAGAGAGGTAGCTCAGGACAGAGAGGTAGCTCAGGACAGAGAGGTAGCTAAGGACAGAGAGGTAGCTTCAGGACAGAGGGACAACTCTGTACTAATGGCAGCTCCGGACTAAGTGGCAGCTCCGGACTGGGTGGCAGCTCCGGACTGGGTGGCAGCTCCGGACTGGGTGGCAGCTCCGGACTGGGTGGCAGCTCGTGACTGGGTGGCAGCTCATGACTGGAGGGCAGCTCATGACTGGAGGGCAGCTCATGACTGTAGGGCAGCTCATGACTGGAGGGCAGCTCATGACTGGAGGGCAGCTCATGACTGGAGGGCAGCTCATGACTGGAGGGCAGCTCATGACTGGAGGGCAGCTCATGACTGTAGGGCAGCTCATGACTGGAGGGCAGCTCCTGACTGGCTGGCGGCTCTGGCGGCTCCTGACTGGCTGGCGGCTCTGGCGGCTCCTGACTGGCTGGCGGCTCTGGCGGCTCCTGACTGGCTGGCGGCTCTGGCGGCTCCTGACTGGCTGGCGGCTCTGGCGGCTCCTGACTGGCTGGCGGCTCTGGCGGCTCCTGACTGGCTGGCGGCTCTGGCGGCTCCTGACTGGCTGGCGGCTCTGGCGGCTCCTGACTGGCTGGCGGCTCTGGCGGCTCCTGACTGGCTGGCGGCTCTGGCGGCTCCTGACTGGCTGGCGGCTCTGGCGGCTCCTGACTGGCTGGCGGCTCTGGCGGCTCCTGACTGACGGACGGCTCTGGCGGCTCTTGACTGACGGACGGCTCTGGCGGCTCCTGACTGACGGACGGCTCTGGCGGCTCCTGACTGATGGACGGCTCTAATGGCTCGGGACAGACGGATGGCTCAGACGGCGCTGGGCAGACGCGCAGTACAGCAGACGGCCGACTCTGACCCGCTGAGGCGCACAGTAGGCCTGGTGCGTGGTGCCGGAACTGGTGGTACCGGACTGGAGACACGCACCTCAAGGCTAGTGCGGGGAGCAGGAACAGGGCACACTGGACTCTCGATGCGCACTATAGGCCTGGTGCGTGGGATAGGCACTGGTGGTACTGGTCTGGAGCGGGGAGGTGGCGCCGGAAATACCGGACCGTGCAGGCGTACTGGCTCCCTTGAGCACTGAGCCTGCCCAACCTTACCTGGTTGTATGCTCCCCGTCGCCGACCAGTGCGGGGAGGTGGAATAACCCGCACCGGGATATGTAGGCGAACCGGGGACACCAAGCGTAAGGCTGGTGCCATGTAAGCCGGCCCGAGGAGACGTACTGGTGGCCAGATATGTAGGGCCGGCTTCATGACATCCGGCTCAATACTCACTCTAGCCCTGCCAGTGCGGGGAGGTGGAATAACCCGCACCGGGCTATGCACACGTACAGGAGACACCGTGCGCTCTACTGCGTAACACGGTGTCTGCACGTACTCTCGCTCTCCACGGTAAGTACAGGGAGTGGGCGCAGGTCTCCTACCTGACTTCGCCACTCTCCCTTCTAGCCCCCCCCCAAGAAATTTTTGGGGTTTACTCACAGGCTTCCGTGCTAGACGCGTCCCCTCATAACGCCGGTTCCTCTCTCCGGTTTCCTCCGCTCTCCGAGCTGCCTCCAGCTGTTCCCATGGGAGGCGATCCTCTCCAGCCAGGATCTCCTCCCATGTGTAGCAACCCTTGCCGTTCAAAACATCCTCCCATGTCCATTCCTCCTTCGTGCGCTGTCTCTCTCTCCCGTTACACCGCTGCTTGATCCTTTGGTGGTGGGTGGTTCTGTAACGGTTGTCTTTCGGTGAGAGAGTGGATCAAGGCGCAGCGGGTGATGAATACATAATGATTTATTAGACAAGACGAACACTGACACGAAATACACTTGATAATTACAAAATAACAAGCGCACGTAGACAGACCTGAACTAACGAACTTACATATACACGAAGAACGCACGAACAGGAAAACTGACTACACAAAACGAACGAACGGACAAACAAACCGAAACAGTCCCGTGTGGCGCAACATAGACACAGACACAGGAGACAACCACCCACAACAAACAATGTGAAACAACCTACGTTAATATGGCTCTCAATCAGAGGAAACGCCAAACACCTGCCTCTAATTGAGAGCCATACCAGGCAACCCATTAACCCAACATAGAAAACACATAACATAGACTACCCACCCAAACTCACGCCCTGACCAATTAAACACATACCAAACAACAGAAAACAGGTCAGGAACGTGACACATTCCTTAATTTACTAACATGCATGACTGGTGGAAGCATGACAGTTCATTTAAATTGTTTAGTCTATCAGGCTTTTTTGTGAAATGTTTAGATTATGATTTCAACTTGCAACAGTTGAAAAGGTAAACATGTGCTCAAGTCAGTACCAGTGTGTGTGTAGTGGTGGAAAAAGTACCAAACTGTCATACTTGAGTAAAAGTAAAGATACCTTAATAGATAATGACTCAAGTAAAAGTATAAATCATTTCAACATTCAAACATCATTTAGCATGTGTGTTTAGTGAGTCTGCCAGATCAGAGGCAGTAGATGACCAGGGATGTCCAAGTGCGTGAATTAGATTATGTTCCTGTCCTGCTAAGCATTCAAAATGTAACGAGTACTTTTGGGTGTGAAGGAAAATGTATCGAGTAAAAAGTACAATATTTTCTTAAGGAATGTAGTGAAGTGAAAGTAAAAGTAGTCAAAAATATGAATACTAAAGTAAAGTACAGATATCCCAAAAAACTACTTAACGTAGTACTTTAAAGTATTTTTACTTAAGTACTTTACACCACAGTGTGTGTGACATTATTTATCACTGTGCAGGCAGGGTCTGGCACGTGGCCTATAACGTGCACAGCAGAGAGCACTGACTACTATTAAGGCTCCTGCTTAACGTCTCTGTGTGTGTGGGTCTGTGTGAGTGTGTGTGTGCGTGTGTAGTAAATCACAAATGTATTCAGCCGGCTAAATGCATCAACAGTGTGCCCCATGGGAAGTCAATTGTCAGTATTCATTTACATGCATAGAATACAATGTTATCAGCAGCTAGCCACACTGCCACAGGACAGTCAATTGACCTTAAGCAGTTTATACTGCAGGTGGGTGATACCAATTTGTAATTCAACATCACACTAGGACATGCTGCTCTCATACATCATTTGAATAACTACACACTAGTGTCCTGTTCAAATTGCCTTTGTTCTTTGGGAATATCTTGAAAAGTAACTGACTGATGACCTCACCGTAGGCTACACTGATCCTCTTGTCTTGTAGGCGTTACCTTGTAGATTTTCCTCTGACACAGTGGCAGTATAGCCTTGGGGAATGTTTGGATCATGACTATCCTGTGTGTGGTGTGTGTGTGTGTGTGTGTGTGTGTGTGTGTGTGTGTGTGTGTGTGTGTGTGTGTGTGTGTGTGTGTGTGTGTGTGTGTGTGTGTGTGTGTGTGTGTGTGTGTGTGTGTGTGTGTGTGTGTGTGTGTGTGTGTGTGTGTGTGTGTGTGTGTAGAATATGTGTAGTGGTCTCTATTTGTCTCTTTTGTGTCTGATTGAATTTGATTGATATCAAGTAAACACAATCAAATTTATTTACATCAGCTGATGTCACAAAGTGATATAATCAGCACTGGGCTGACTTCTTCAGTCTCACACTGTGTGTGAGTGAATCATTGACTGCAGCAGATCGGCTGTTGTCACACTCCTATACTGAGTACTGACGTCTCTGCCATAACAAAGAGGCGTTGCTGATCGTGCACACGTATACACACAGGCACACACACACGTATACACACAGACACATACACATACACATACACACAGGCACACACACATATACACACAGACAAATACACGTATACACACACGTATACACACAGACACATACACGTATACACACAGACACATACACACAGACACAGACACGTATACACACAGACACATACACACAGACACATACACATATACACACAGACACATACACGTATACACACAGACACATACACACAGACACAGACACGTATACACACAGACACATACACACAGACACATACACATATACACACAGACACGTATACACACCGACACATACACGTATACACACATACACGTATACACACACGTATACACACATACACGTATACACACACGTATACACACATACACGTATACACACATACACGTATACACACACGTATACACACAGGCACATACACGTATGCACACAGACACATACACGTATACACACACAAACACACGTGCACAGGACAGGCTAAGCAGCAGACGGTTGCCCCTCTTCCCCTCTCTATCTCCCCATTTCTCTTTCACACTCTCACTCTCTCTCTCTCTGTCCTGTCTTTCTCTCACACACCTGCAGAGTTCCCTTTGTAGATTAACATCATCAAGTCATTACACTGAAGGTCTCTCTGTGTGCAGTGGAGAAATACACCTGTATCAGCCTGGCTGTCACTCAGAGAGAGGCTTGGTTAAAGAGGAGAATAAAAGCACTGTTGTTCTGTTTGGGCCCCTATCTCACCACTCTTTCTCCCAGGTCCCGGGGTATAAAGCAGTATATAGACCTATGACTAGCCCATTATGAGAATGGCCCTCTGTGGTATAGTAAGAGACCAGTGGAAAGGAGGATATTGCTGATGCTGACTGGAGAGGCGAATGATGAGCAGCAGTTTCCGTCTATGAGACGAGCTGGTTTCTTTTCCCATGGGATGGGGTCGTTGCAGTGAAATATGCATCATCAGGTATTGTGGTATTGTCAAGGTCACTTGGAACACAGCATTGTTATAAATCTAGAGAGAGCGAGAGAGAGTGTTTGAGTGTGCGTGCGTGCATGTAAGTGTGTGTGTGTGTGTGTGTGTTTTGTCTGTGTACGTGTGTGTTGCCAGTAAGACTACTTTAATCCGGCCTGGGGCGTCATGTGCATTACTGCACCACTTCCTCTCTCTCCCAATCTCCCTCATGAAACTGTGTATTCCTTTCCTTTCAGCATAGCCATCTTGCGATAATGTTTTGCTGTGTTTTGCTCCATAACACTTCCGGTCAGTGTGATCTCTCAGGTAGCAGAGATGTGGTGACTAAGGTACAATTAAGGTCAATTAAGGTCTTCCCCTGTCTGACATCAGTGGAGAGATCTCATGCTGCCTTTTCCATGCCATCATGTCATATTACTGTCAGATTATGGACTTTGTTCTCCCTCACCAGTCACCAGTCAACACTACAGCAGAATGGTTTGATGTGATGTTCTGTGTGGTTTTACAAAGCAGTCAGTGGATTTATTGCATTCTTTGTTAGCGTTTTGTTGTATGTGGTTTATTGAAAGGGAGGTTCTCGCTTATTTTTCTCTTTCAAAGTTGCCTCAGCGCTGGGACTGAATGGTCATGTGAGACAGTAATTATTCCCTTTAACTAGAACATCTATTTAATGTACACAATAATAACCTACATGAACATGGAAGCAATTCATTTCATGTTAGAAAATATCGCCCAAACTTCCTGTGCCCATTGTCACGAACCGGCTCGAAGTTCGTAACAAAAGGGAGACAACCTGGAGACAAGGAATAACAAAATATATTTATTAAATAAAGTAAACTAAATACAATTAATAATGGTGTGTGTAATCAGTAGTGTAAGTGAGTGTTCTCATGCATAAATGTCATGCATAAAAATCTATAAAGGTGTCTGCATGGAGAGAGTCTCCTCCATGAATGGGGAAGAGGTGTATTTATGCTGGGACACACCCGAGCCCAGGTGTGTCCCATGTCACTGACGACCCTCCCGGCTCCGCCCACCGGCATCCTAATAAGGAAAACGAGAGTAAAGAGAAAGAATACGGCAGTCAGAGTGGGAGGGTCGTCACACCATACACATAGATAGACACACGTGCACTTATGCAAGTAGATATGTTTTCACACAATTTCACACGTACAATTCATACATGCCCTTTACCAAGTAGATGATGTCCATTAACTGAATAATATTCTGTGTGTAGTCACAGTGTATCCTTTTTGCCATGTTAGAATGGCGAGAGAATGTACTCCTTTGTTCTGCCATGCAGGAGTTTCATTCTCAACGGGTGATTAACTACAACATATCAGCAGGAAAGAGAGAGAGCCTCCCTCCACATGCTAATGTACGTGGTTATGCTAATAGAGCTGCAACCCAGTGCTTTTCCAGAGTATGACTGTGACAGTCCCTAAACCCTGACCAAGCCAGTCTGTTTTCCTCCCACTGAACAAGGCTACTTTGGGAGCTCTTTTTAGGTGCTATTCTCTGTGTAATATTAATGCTATTCATCTACAGTATTCACCCTCTCCCTTTCTCTCTCCCCTTTTCTCTCTCTCCCACTCTCCCTCCCTACTTCCACCTTTCTCTCCTCTTTTTCCTCCTCCCCCTCTCCACTAAACACAGAAAATAATGAGACTGATTTTCTCGTAATCTTCTTTGAATCCTGTAAAGCATTTGTTGCATGTCTCAGCATTCCTGCTAACCTGTCCTCGAGCGTTCCGTCTACTAAAGGAGAAGAGATGTAACAAGAATGGAACAGAAGGTAACGGCATCAGACACCTGGCCTGCTGAAACGAGTGGGAGGCTATAGCCTAATAGAATTCCAGCCTTGCGGTTGTCATAGCTGGAATTAGACTGAAGTGGAACACAGACAAATGCTGAACAACAATTGGTAAAGATCACCGCAAGAAAGGTAATTGACGAGGATGACTCCACTCAATAGAGTTAAGCTACTGTATACTTTCTCTATTCTTCTAGTGTTCTTTGTGTTAGATAAAGTTGAAGTCGGAAGTCTACATACACCTTAGCCAAATACATTTAAACTCAGTTTTTCACAATTCCTGACATTTCATCTTAGTAAAAATTCCCTGTCTTTAGGTCAGTTAGGATCACCACTTTATTTTAAGAATGTGAAATGTCAGAATAATAGTAGAGAGAATGATTTATTTCAACTTTCATTTCTTTCATCACATTCCCAGTGGGTCAGAAGTTAACATACACTCAATTAGTATTTGATAGCATTGCCTTTAAATTGTTTAACTTGGGTCAAACATTTTGGGTAGCCTTCCACAAACTTCCCACAATAAGTTGGGTGAATTTTGGCCCATTCCTCCTGACAGAGCTGGTGTAACTGAGTCAGGTTTGTAGGCCTCCTTGCTCGCATGTGCTTTTTCAGTTCTGCCCACAAATTTTCTATAGGATTGAGGTCAGGGCTTTGTGATGGCCACTCCAATACCTTGACTTTGTTGTCCTTAAGCCATGTTGCCACAACTTTGGAAGTATGTTTTGGGTCATTGTCCATTTGGAAGACCCATTTGCGACGATTCTTTAACTTCCTGACTGATGTCTTGAGATTCAATATATCCACATAATTTTCCTCCCTTCTGATGCCATCTATTTTGTGAAGCGCACCAGTCCCTCCTGCAGCAAAGCACCCCCACAACATGATGCTGCCACCCCTGTGCTTCACGGTTGGGATGGTGTTCTTCGGCTTGCAAGCATCCCCCTTTCTCCTCCAAACATAATGATGGTCATTATGGCCAAACAGGTCTATTATTGTTTCATCAGACCAGAGGACATTTCTCCAAAAAGTACGATTTTTGTCCCCATGTGCAGTTGCAAACCGTAGTCTGGCTTTTTTTATGTCGGTTTTGGAGCAGTGGCTTCTTCCTTGCTGAGCGGCCTTTCAGGTTATGTCGATTATAGGACTCATTTTACTGTGAATATAGATACTTTTGTACCTGTTTCCTCCAGCATCTTCACAAGGTCCTTTGCTGTTGTTCTGGGATTGATTTGCACTTGATTTGCGTTCACCTCTAGGAGACAGAAAGCGTCTCCTTCCTGAGCGCTATGACAGCTGCGTGGTCCCTGGTGTTTATACTTGCGTACTATTGTTTGTACAGATGAATGTGGTACCTTCATGCTTTTGGAAATTGCTCCCAAGGATGGGAGACTTGTGTAAGTCTACAATTTTTTTTCTGAGGTCTTAGCTGATTTCTTTTGATTTTCCCATGATGTCAAGCAAAGAGGCACTGAGTTTGAAGGTATGCCTTGAAATACATCCACAGGTACACCTCCAAATTATGTCAAATTATGTCAATTAGCCTATCAAAAGCTTCTAAAGCCATGACATAATTTTCTGGAATTTTCCAAGCTGTTTAAAGGCACAGTCAACTTAGTTTATGTAAACTTCTGACCCACTGGAATTGTGATATAGTGAATTATTAAGTGAAATAATCTCTGTAAACAATTGTTGGAAAGATTACTTGTGTCATGCACAAAGTAGATGTCCTAACCGACTTGCCAAAACTATAGTTTGTTAACAAGAAATTTGTGGAGTGGTTGAAAAACTAGTTTTAATGACTCCAACCTAAGTGTATGTAAACTTCCGACTTCAACTGTAGGTGCTAAGATGTGCTGTGTGGCCATGTAACAGATCAAATAGCATGTGAACTGAAAACCGTTCTACAGAAACCATGCAATACAACAATGACTGTGTGTCAATTTCGTGCTGTTTTGTTTTTGTGATGATTAAAATTCTTATCAAATGTGACACCAAGGCATTTGTCTTGTTGTTTATTGTGCTGTGGTTTGGTGTTGAGCTGTGTATCATACCCCCTTGCTGTGCATGTCTGGTATAAAGAGAAGTGCTAAAGCCACTAAGAATCAACACGATGTCTTCATGTTGACACAGTCACATGGTCACACAGACACACAGACATACAAGGTGCTACATGCCTGACCACTAATTAGAGCGGGTTGGCCAAACCACTGAGAAAACAAACTGAGTCACTGGACAAGATGACACTTGGCTTACATCCCGAATGGCACCCTATTCCTTATATAGTGCGGTACTTTTGACCAGGGCCATAGTGCACTAAATAGGGAATAGGGTGCGTTTTGGGACTCAGCCTTTGCTTATCCTAACCAATGCTCCATAGCTACACCCGCCCGTGGCACAAAACCCACAAGAAAATAGACCTTGTGTTCGTCTAAAATGACACCCTATTCCCTATATAGTGCACTACTTTTGTGCAGGATTTGGAAAGGGTCAAGACAGGGTGCATCTGTATCACTTCCACAAAATTCCAGAACGTTGGAATGTGATTAATGTGTTCTTGGAGAGCAGGTTTCATCAGTGAGTGTGAGTGGGTCTTCTGGCTTTGCCAGGTGGAGGCTGGTGCAGTGCGTCACTGGAGTGAGGGTGTTGGACAGTGGCATGGTGAAACTTCAGCTTTATCCACCCACCGCCAAACAATATCTCCGCTGATCAGGAGCTTATTACAATGTACAGTACAGTATAGGTGCAGGACATATCTTATGCAAATTAATCCCTAGATATACACCCTATGGGCACTTCTGTAGATATGAGAGGATTGCAAGCACCTGGCCTATCAGAGGGCAAGATGGAGCTACCACCATATTCTGGTGATATACTACACTGCTCAAAAAAATAAAGGGAACACTTAAACAACACAATGTAACTCCAAGTCAATCACACTTCTGTGAAATCAAACTGTCCACTTAGGAAGCTGGCCTGTCTCCTGGTAGCGCCTCCATGCTCTGGACACTACGCTGACAGACACAGCAAACCTTCTTGCCACAGCTCGCATTGATGTGCCATCCTGGATGAGCTGCACTACCTGAGCCACTTGTGTGGGTTGTAGACTCTGTCTCATGTTACCACTAGAGTGAGAGCACCGCCAGCATTCAAAAGTGACGAAAACATCAGCCAGGAAGCATAGGAACTGAGAAGTGGTCTGAGGTCACCACCTGCAGAATCACTCCTTTATTGGGGGTGTCTTGCTAATTGCCTATAATTTCCACCTTTTGTCTATTCCATTTGCACAACAGCATGTGGAATTTATTGTCAATCAGTGTTGCTTCCTAAGTGGACAGTTTGATTTCACAGAAGTGTGATTGACTTGGAGTTACATTGTGTTGTTTAAGTGTTCCCTTTATTTTTTTGAGCAGTGTATATTCTACCTATCCAACTATCTCAGATCTACTATTCATATGCCTGGGGGTTAGCTGGGTAAGTCAGCTGGGTAAGTAATAGATCTTATTCAGACAGGGATCTCCACGGACATCTAAAAGCCCATCAGGACCCTGACTCAGTCAGAACTACTGGCATGACATTCTTTCAGAAGAGCATAATGAAATCCATTCGCAGGTGGGGTCTGGGAAAGCTGTAAAACTGTCGTCAGCCACCGACTGGGAAAAGATCTCATGGGTTTGAAACATTCCTTCGGTTGAATTCCCTCAGAGAAAGAGAGGAGCGAGGACAGGACAGAGGCAGGCAGAAGGACAGCTGATGTAGGTTGTCTTTCTGAGAGATGACTGCTTTCACCTACTATTGGTTATGTAATTAGTAGAGTTGCGTTGTGGGCCAGTAAAGATGATCCTTGATGGCAGTTTCTCACTAGTCACTGTTACTAAATATTCATCTAAATGTAACGCAGACAAAATAGAAAAGATTAGAAACAAAAAGATGGAGGAAGCTAAGTTATATTCACAATAATACTGTATGTATGTGAAGATCGAATGGAACCATAATATTTAGTCTTTAGTATTTTATTAGGATCCCCATTAGCTGTTTCTAATAGGGATCTTCCTGGGGTCCATACAGAAATTAAACATTACATCATACAAATTGACATGATTGTATTACAATTTTACAATACTATATTACATTACTAAGAATAATGTGTGTGTCTTCAGAGTCCACGTTGTGCAGTGAGGTGGTGTTTTAAGGGTCATTTTTAAAAAGATTTTATTGCTTGGTTTAACTGAGGTGGGAGAGAGTTTTTATTTTTATTTTACCGTTATTTTACCAGGTAAGTTGACTGAGAACACGTTCTCATTTGCAGCAACGACCTGGGGAATAGTTACAGGGGAGAGGAGGGGGATGAATGAGCCAATTGTAAACTGGGGATTATTCCATGTAGTCATGTAGTCATGGCTCATAGCCTCTATAGCTATACCATAGCCTCTATAGCTCTATACCATAGCCTCTACAGCTCTATACCATCACCTCTATAGCTCTATATCATAGCCTCCATCGCTCTATACCATAGCCTCTATCGCTCTATACCATAGCCTCTATAGCTCTATACCATAGCCTCTATCGCTCTATACCATAGCCTCTATAGCTCTATACCATAGCCTCTATAGCTCTATACCATAGCCTATATAGCTCTATACCATAGCCTCTATAGCTTAAGCATAGCCTCTATAGCTATATACCATAGCTTCTATAGCTATACCATAGCCTCTATAGCTATACCATAGCCTCTGCCTCTCTATACCATAGCCTCTATAGCTCTATACCATAGCCTCTACAGATCTATACCATAGCCTATGTAGCTATACCATAGTTTCTATAGCTCTATACCATAGCCTTTATAGCTCTATACCATAGCCTATATAGCTATACCATAGTTTATATAACTCTATACCATAGCCTCTATAGCTCTATACAATAGCCTAATCCTTACATTGATATGTGATTCAGATAAATAACTGCCTCTGGATTTACCATACAGTAGGTTTGCATAACATTGAGAGCATATTCCATTGAGATCCATCTGAATTGATTTATCTCTATGGCATACATACTCTATATGCGATGGAGACTTTATGGAATGGCACCGGTTTGTATTTAGGCCTATGCCACAGAAAAGTAATTCATCATCATAGAGGCTGCAGTAGAAGTAAGCCATCCAGAATCTGTCTGTGTCCCAAATGGCACCCTATTCCCTATGGGCCAGTCAAAAGGAGCGCACTATATACCATTTGGCACACAGTGTCTGTCAGCACATTCTAGATGATCTGGTGTGCAGAAGGGAATGCTGCAATATCTATGTGTTTGCCATAGTATTTGTCTCAACTCAGTAACTGTAACTCTCCTACAGTATAAGCAGAGGAAAGCCCAGCTATGGCTGAAAAAGGCTTTATTTACACTTGTGTGCATTGCAGACGGGATACATGTGGATCAACTCTCTCTCTCTCTCTCTCTCTCTCTCTCCCTCTCCTTAGTGTTTTAAACAGAATAACTTACCAAATCATTTTTTTTAAGCACAGGTTGTTTCATTTCTATGTTTTTGGTTTTCCCTTGTCCTTCAGTCTGTGTACCGATATTTGCATTTGTCAACCTCTGAAAGATTTAAGTTCCGTCTTCTGTAAACACACACTGGAATCTGAGCTGTTCAGTTCAAGTGGCCGACCAGTGACCGTACAGTTTACAGAGTAAATATATGATCTTTGATTTATGGCTCTGCTCCATTATAATCGTGGCTTTTTGGTGGCTTCCTCCCAACTACAGACCTAATGTTCTCTTTGTTTCCTGTTTCCCATGCATGCAGGCCTTGAGAGTGTGGTCCAAGATCTGCTGCAAGAGGTGGGCAGTGTGGGCCTTCTTCCTCCTCTTTACCCTGTCTGTGGTGGTGATCAACACCCTCCCCTTCCCCCCCTCTGAGCCACGTAGGCTGCCCTCACGAGGCCTGAGCTCTGCTGGAGCCGAAGGGTATACAGCGAGAGCTAGACCCAGGGAAAGGGCCTCATTGGCCCCTCACTACCAACACCATCTTCCTCTACCCCTCAACGGTCATAGTGGAGGTTGGAAACAGAGTGACAAAGTCAAAGAGTCCTCCAAGCATCACCTGGTCATGGCCCAGCCCGAACTGGATAGGAGAGCAGCTAGCATGACAGATGAGAGAACTCACAACAACTACAAGAAGAATCGTAAAACTAAGGGCATCGCCTCCAAAAGGAAAAAGAAGAAAGAGATGCTGCCAAGTTCTAGTAGAGTGAAACAACATAATATCCAGCCATTGACAGTCAATGCTGTGCTAATAAGGCATGATGGAAGACATCTAACCAACTACAGTGGTTCAGAGCTCTCCACCCAGCCACCACCTCTTCCCAGACAAGGGAACCTCCACCCAGCCGTGACCCAGACTGTAGCGCACAGCCAGAGCCGCCCTTCTACTGCCGCCCTTCTACTACTCGGCCTGTCTGACTCTGAGCACAAATGTACTCCAGATGAACAGAGGCAGGACCAGGGGCACACCAGGCAGACAGGGCAGGCAGGGAAAGCAGGGAGGAAGAACCTAACCAAGCAGCAGGCTGTGAAAAAGGTCCCCAGAGAACTCAGGAAACGTAACAGACAGCCTTCGTCTGGGCGTAAAATGACCCGACCCACAGCAGAAACAGCAGCAGAGGCAGAGAAAGGGAGTGAGGGGGAGGCCCACTGGTGTAAGATGTCAGCTGGAGAGAGGGAGTTCCCAGACACTGACACACGGAGAATAAGGACTGAGGACACTGACTCTGTATCATGGCTCAGCAAGGACGATATTCACAAGATGGAGTTCCTCTCGGGCAGCGAGGTTATCAATAAGGCCAGGGTCCCAGCCCACGGACAGGTCCTCCATGTAGGGCTGGGTGCCCCTCATCATCCCCCTTCTCCTGGGGCTCCATTGGCTGACCACAGTGGGCACTGCCAACAGGGTCTATGTGCCCTGATCAAACGTCCAGACGACTGGTTCGAAGTCTTCGCTTTCCATTTAGACCGTGTTCTCGGCTTGAACAGGAGTCTGCCCACAGTGTTCAGGGCCTTCCATAGTGACATCTTGCCTTATAAATACACCAGAGGGGCAGCCAGACCCGTTGTGTGGTGGGACCCAGGCATCCAGCACCTGGCTGATGATGACAATGACCAGAACTCATTCCCTCTCACCTGGCCCCAGTACCAGAGCCTGCTGAGGGCCAGGTGTGGCAGTGGCAGCGGCATGGCCCTCAACGAGACCCCCTGTGTGGGGGTTCACCATGCGGAGTGGGGGCGCCTGGCACTCTTTGACTTCCTCCTACAGGTATAGAACAACTAATAACACTCTGTATCCTCCAATCACACTTGTTAAACCCTTTTATTTAACTTATTGACAGCATTGATTTGAACGTTTAAGATATAAATTGGCTAGAGTTAAGAGGTCAGAAAAACTGATAGGTAGTGGATGTGACTGTTAGGTTTTATATGTGACTGTTAGATTTCATATGTGACTGTTAGATTTTATATTCCTCCTAATGCCAGGCCTTCTAACCCGATCTTAATTCCTAACCGTATCCCTAACCTTAGCCATAACCTTAACTCATTTTTATCCTGATCTGCCACTCAAACGTACACATCCAAACTGATAGCGTTCTATATCCTTTCACTCACACCATGTGAAGACTACCTATGGAAATAATGCATAGACTAGAGTTCTGATTGAAATCTCACCTCACCTTGAGAGATGTACGTTTTGTAAAGTTGTTATTCCAGTACGCTGTATAAACTGACAGTTAACTAGTGATTCACTTAACGTCACTATGGAGGGCCCAGTTGATAAGGACTCATGAGGTCAGGCAGACTGGGAAAACTCATGGCAGCCAACGGTCCTTGGTTGTGTCCCAAATGGTACCATATTCCCTATATAGTGAACTACTTTTGAATATAGCCCTATGGGCCCTGGTTAAAAGTGGTGCAATACAAAAGAAAAAGGGTGCCATTTGGGATTCAGCACTTGTTTTGCATTTATATTAAAGAACATTCTCACTGGATGAAATTCACCGACCTCATCTAATAGTAGGCTGGCAGTCCTTGATAATGAGCCTATTTGAGCACTGGATTGTATTGCCAAGGTCTTATCATCTGAAGAACTCTACTCACTAAACTGCCTTTGATTAAAAGATGCCGGCCAATGAAAAGAGTGTGGAGATCTCTCTGTCTGGAGCGATAAATGTAATTGATTATCAGATAATTATGTTTTTTCATGGATCACAGGTAGAAGAGTATTGTAGTGAGTGCATCCCATCAGCTTACTAGACATACAACATAATAAGTCATTACTTCAAGCATCGGCTGTCAGTGCAGCTTACCGATCGTTGCAGCTGTTCACAGCCCATCTGTAAATAGCCCATCCAACCAACTACCTACCTCATCCCCATATTTGTTTTTGTTTTTTTCTGCTCTTTTGCACACCAGTATTTATACTTGCACATCCTCATCTGCACATCTGTCACTTCAGTGTTAATTGCTAAATTGTAATTACTTTGCCACTTTGGCCTATTTATTGCCTTACCTCCTTACTTTATTTGAACACACTGTATACAGATTTTCTATTGTGTTATTGACTGTACGAATGTTTATCCCATGTGTAACTCTGTGTTGTTTTTATCGCACTGTTTGCTTTATCTTGGCCAGGTCGCAGTTGTAAATGAGAACTTGTTCTCAACTGGCCTACCTGGTTAAATAAAGGTGAAATAAAAATGTATAAAATATGATCATTCTCCCACTAGATGAATGAACATTATCATTCTCCCACTAGATGAATGAACATTATAATTCTCCCACTAGATGAATGAACATTATCATTCTCCTACTAGATGAATGAACATGATCATTCTCCCACTAGATGAATGAACATTATAATTCTCCCACTAGATGAATGAACATTATCATTTTCCCACTAGATGAATGAACATTATCATTCTCCTACTAGATGAATGAACATTATCATTCTCCCTACTACAGTAGATGAATGTATCAGCGCAGTTTAATAAAAAATCAACACAATGTTTGTCTCTAATTTAGCTTTAAACTCGTTTATGATCTGCCAGTGATTTATAATGAAGTTGGAGATCTTTATTGTGCAATAAATGATGGCTGATGGTCCTTGTAAGAGCCAGATGGAGGATCATTTTGTGTGTGTGTGTGTGTGTGCGCGCGTGTGCGTGCGAGCGTGCGTGTTTGTAAAGCTGAGACATCCTGAGAGGATGTAATTAAGACAGGGCTGATAAGGCCAGCTCTGCCACAGTCCCACTCTAAATGGAATAGTATGTCAGTCTAACTCAGCATGGGGAATATATAAGCTGCCATTAGGGAATGAGAGGTGGCAATGAAGCCAACAACCCAATGATGTTCATTGCATGTAAGAGAGAGTTAGTACGTATGGTATAGAGAGAGTACAATGTACAATATTTGATACACACAAGTACACACACACCAGTCTCGGTCTTCATCAGGCTTCTAAAGACCCAATGACTGGCCGCTGGCAGTGTGAAGTCAAAGTCAGGGTTGCCATGGTGATGCTCGGCAATCACGGATACCTAAGTCCACATTAGGAAGGACTGAGAGGGAAGTGATAGCAGCTGCTCCTTTCGCTGTCCGTCTCTAAAGCCAAAAGAAAGTCAATTTCTTTGTTTAGAAAAAATCCCAGAAGAAATCAACATTGTGCTGGTGCACTCGGATGGGTGAAAACTACAAGGCCATGGAGACTTAGTGTTAGGTGCTCTTTGAAAAGGGTGGTCTATGACTGGCAGAACAACTATGGGGATGAAGGACACCACATAGTAAACAAAACATTTAGAAAAATGTTATGGGGCTTACTTTTTCCATCCATTCCTTTGTTACTGCAGGGTGAACAGTCATCGTTACATAGCCAATACAGATTGCGGGCAGAATGCATATTGTTTCAGAAAATAATGTCTCACAATGAGAAGGAAACAATTTTTCTAAGGCATAACGAGGTAAAGTAAACATAAAAACATAAAAAAAGTAAAAAGTAAACATAAAAAAATTGAAATGCCTCTAAAAGAGATGAGTCACAAATTGCATTCTTTGATTGTGTTCAATCTATATTCTCTCACTTTGGAGGCCATTACAACATTTTATCCATGCCACCCATTCTATTAAAAATAGAAAACAATTTTATAGAACACCCAATCACTGAACCAACTCAGCTGTAGAAAAATCTGTTAAAGAAAGACTGTCTTATCTCTCTGTGAGATGGAATAGAATGGGTAACTGAACTGTGGGGAGAGATAATAGTGGCTGAATACAAAATGGAACGCTATTCCTATATAGTGCACCAGATTTGACTGGCTCTGATCAAAAGTAGTGCACTATATAGGGAATAGGGTGCCATTTGGGAGGCGAATAGCCACTGTATGAATAATACATGAGTAGTCTCTTTGCAGAAGCCAATACCTGTAACATGGCCAACTGTATTGATTGTATTGATTCAGTGGAATTGCTGACTGGGACCCTGTAACACTTGTTCCTACCTGCTCATTTAACACATCTAATGGCTCTGATGCGGAACCTAACACCAATTAGCAAGGGGAACAGTGTGAAGGACACACGGTCACACACACACTTTGCCTGGGGAAAACAGAGGAGACAGAGGACCTTGCGCCAACTGTCCTCGTTGTTGGTCATTGCCTTGGATGCTTTGAATTGCCATTGTAGGCTAAGAAGGCTACCAAAGTATTGTTAGGAATTAGTTGTGAGTAGGCTTTTTGTTTTGCTTGTGATGTTATTGTGTGTGATATAGACCTTAATAGCATGTCTTGTTTCCCAGAGACTTGGGGGTTGTGTAATACTGTATGTCAACACTGGAACCGTATCCAGGAGACTCTTGTACTCTGTCCCTACGTGAATGAGTGTATTCTAGTGTAAGGGTGAAATGTAGTAGGGATGTGAGAACTCCTGAAGGCGCTAAAGAAGTGAAGCAAAATGGTGTGGTGTGAGTTTTACCACAGAGAGACCCAGACAGCCCTGGGGGCACATCTCACCTTGGTAACACTCAGAGGAGTGTGGCAATGCCTTCACTTCTCAGTTTAACAACAATGACGACATTGCTCCCTTCCTCCCCTGATAGTTGGTTTGTTCTGCGGTGTAATGAGGAAGAGAATGATACCACAGGTGTTGATGTTGCATCATTATATTTAGGGATTTTTTTGTGTGAAAATGCTAATTCAAATCAACTGCAGTGAATGCATACATGCATGAAAAAACATGATATGATGGGTGTTAACTTTGAAGAAAGAGCTTCCTTCTTTAAACAGTGATTATTGAAGTTGGTGAAGTGGAGAGAAGTCAGCCTGAAGTTACAATAGATATGAATTTAAAGTACACTTAAAAGTTTGGCTTTTCTATAGCATTCTTGTTCATAGAATTGGACTTAATGCAATAAATGAGGTGGCAAAAGAAGCAGTCTTACTGCTTTCGCTAGCTTGCTCTGGTTTGCCCTCAGCTGCAGGTGATTGACCTACACTGACTGAACCACCTCTTTACTGTAATCAACTCTGGTGACCTCTGACCTCAAAGTCAACGTTCCCGCAGGGGTCTGTCTCACACAAGTAACTACCTCCTCATCATCCCTCCTCTCACCTCCTCTCACCATCCCCCCACTCCTCTTCTCACCATTCCACTCCTCCTCTCACCTCCCTCTCGCTCTCGCTCTCATGCCAAAGGCTTAAGCTGTAACTGTCACTAACTCTGTCAACACTTTGCATTTGGATTTCTGTCAACAAAATGATCAATGACTGCATAGCGAACAAGCGGTAAGAGTTATTTGCTATGGTGGATGATTTCAGAAGGTAAATAGATTTTCCACTTGTTTCTTGTAGTCACCCTTGATTTTCCTCTTGGAAAGCTGTTCTGGAGTCTGAAGTTCTTTATAAAGAAAGGACCGAAGAGATCCTATAAATCAGGAGTTCCCAACCTTTGTTCACCAGGGCCCCTTTTTCACATGTAAAACATGTCATGCACCCCACCACTTGTTTTTATGACTGTTTATTGAGATAGCATATATTAAATACACCACCAGCTTGAATTTGTTTCATTTGTGGGAACTAGGAAAATGGTGTTGTTCTGAAGCTAATTTCCTACAATTCTACGTTTTTTAATGATAATAATCATAATAATGGATAAAGAATATAGTCTAGACCGTTATCAAACATGTTTTATTATGATAATTTATATGAACACTCAATTAAATTATTCATATTCTATTTTATACAAAGTGAATAGATCAATTGATAGCCACAGAGTCACATTGTATAAGATTACTTCCCAAGCAAAGTCTGAAATTACGCATAGTCCAATTTCTTTCACTCCTCGACTTTAGAAGGTCCTAGCTCAGCTTCTGAATGTCATAGAGACCAATCAAATATAATCCCATGTGCATCAAAGTCGTGTCTTCCTTGGGTGTTTTACCGCTTGTTTCTAGCGTAAAGAATCACAGATGTATGTGTTGTTTTAGATCAGTATACAATCAGGAATTGTAAAAACTAAAACAATTGGGACCCCCTGCTACACAGTTCTGTATGTAATTCAATGGAAAGGACATTGTTGATGGTCAATCCCAACTAATCCATGTTCTTCCATCCCCCCGTGCAGGTGAATGATCGTCTGGACCGGTACTGCTGCGGTTTCCAGCCTGACCCAGCAGAACCATGTGTGGAGAACCTGCTACATACCAAGTGCAGGAACTCAAAGGATCTAATGCTGGTGCACATCCTGGTAACTACCATATCACACCCCAAAAAACATCACATGGACATAATGTATGGGCCATTCTGGCTCAGACAAGGCTTACTTACTTACTTGGACATCATGTAAAATAATAGCCTGAAGGAGGTTAAGGAGGAGGCTTGTCTAAATAATCTAATTGGACAATGTAAACAGACCTCTACATTTATTAATATTATTACTACTATCCAGACCTTTTCTTCTTAACAAAGAGAATTCCAATGTTGGACAAAGATGATCACTATTCTTTTACAACTGCTTTGTGGAAAAATGACTCCCTCTTTCCACTGAACCTGCTGAACTCATTGCTGATACGTGGTACTCGCTCTTGACAAAGACAAATAGAATTCTATTAAGCACATTACGCTTTATTATTTCAGCTGTTGTAGAAAGGAGTAAGAGTTGACTTTGTATCTATATACTGGATTCTTGACCTAGCTCACTGTAATATAGTGTATCCTCTGCTGTACATGTCATTCTTAGTCTTCTTGATGTGCAGTATATACTCATAGGATTACTCACACAGTGCTATTTGGGTTGTTAACTGGATCTGTCCTGACAATTATGATTTCTCATTTGTTTGTTTTGAAGAGGTTTTGTGTACTTTGACATTTTTAGTACATTGTTAGGAGCTAATAACACAAGCATTTCACTGCACCCGCTATAACACTATAACGCTGTACGTGACCAATAAACTTTGATTTATAGTTTGATATATAGTGAGAGGTCTAAAAAAGTTATATCTAGTATATCTAGAAAGTTATTCTCTCGAGCCTTCATCTCATCTCATAATTACTATATTAATATCTATCAAAGAGATACAGTTAGTGTTGATGATACTTTATGCTAAACTATACTGTCTGTTAATGTTTTTTTCTACAGGTGAGGAGGGTAGAGCCTACCAGACTGGTGTTTATAGACAATGCAGGCAGGCCAAATCATCCCCATGACAACCTCAACTTCCGCTTAGTAGAGGGCATCGATGAGTGAGTACAAACATCTATTATCCAGTCTCTATTCAAGGCTAGACAGAATCATGGCAATAGGCTTAGTCTGCCAGAACTCCGGCCAAAAGTACTGCACTATATAGGCAACTGGGTGCCATTTAGGAAGCACCTTAGTGTACAGAAGCTCAGTTGAACCCTACATCAACCCCACATCACACAGCCTTAATGTGTGTTTCCTAAATCCAGTGAAGCAAGTGGGCGGATCTTCATAACTCTAGCTATGCATTGTTGTTATTTCTTTCTGAATAGATGCAGTATAACTGTTGGTAGATGAAACTAAAATAGGCCACATCATCACAATATGCTCAGTCAATTGGGTTTGTTATCCTTTGTCTGGTATTTGTCTGGATTTAACAGTCTTACTGTATTTTTCTGGCAGGTTTCCAGAGAGAGCCGTATCAGTTCTCCAGTCTGGCTGTTTGGAGAGCATGCTCCTGAGTTCCCTGTATATGGACAAGGAATTCTGGGAGAGCCGAGGGGGGGCACGTGGCCTGAAACCTCTCATCCACACTGTTGAGCAGAGAGGGAGGATTCTGCTGCAGCACATCCACGACAAGAGACTCAGACTGAACAGGGATTTATGAATCCAATGGCCCAGAAGGCACCTAGCAGCACATTAATTTCATCCAGGCAGGGGGTGCCTGTGACAGACGTGGAAGCCTCCTCAAGGTCCCAGCCAGCCTAAAGACACAGGGTGTGTCTTAAATGGCACCCTATTCCCTATATAGTGCACTACATATGACCACAGCCCTTCATTGTCTATAACACCCTACGGGCCCTGGTCAAAGATAGTGCACTATATAGGGAAGAGGGTGCTCTTTGGGCCGCAGATACAGTATCCCGTTCCATGCTGGTTGTGGTTCCCATCCATGTTGTATCCATACATCTTGCCAACATCCCTCAAGCCAAGCAAATTATTTTATTGAAATTGCACCGTCTTCTTCCCTGCCTGTTCATGAGGTGAGTTTTGTATTTTCTAATAAAAAATTGCAGATTGAAAGATGTATTTAATGTCTGTTATATGAGATAAGTGTTTTGTTGTAATCTTAAAATGAGAGATTTTAGATCAATGAATAGCTTCTGAACTGGATCCAGGCTTCTTGTCGATCCTTTTATAAGATTGTGCTCCTAAGACAATGATGAGGAAACCCTCTCAATTGAGTTAAAGGAACACAATTATTATTATTATTATTATTATTATTATTATTGCTGAACATTGGACTTATTGCCTATGTTCCCGGACATTTAGACAATGTTGACTCCACGCCAATTAATGAACAATGGACAACATATTGAAGTGACCTACAGACTGGGGTTGCTTCCTTGTGGGGATACAGCACATTGCATTCCTATGGGCTAAACTGTTTAGGATAGATGGCCAGTCCCATAGACTTCGACACAATTCATTTATTTAACATGTTTTTCTATGTTTAAGGTAATTTAAACCATATTGATAATACCAATTAGGATATTTTACTGTTTAGGCTTGCATGCATGTTGTTATATTTAGCCTACTTACTGACTCAAGACATTTCAGCTTTTCATTTTTAATTCATTTGTAAAAAATTCTAAAAACATAATTCCACTTTGACATTATGGGGTATTGTGTGTAGGTCAGTGACACAATCTAAATTGAATCCATTTTAAATTCAGGCTGTAACACAACAAAATGTGGAATAAGTCAAGGGGTGTGAAGACTTTCTGAAGGTACTGTACACCTCTATTTTCTTCAATCAAGAACCTAGAAATTGAACATATGAGCTTGTCTGACCACCACACTTACTACTTTAAATGTCAGAATCTCCTAAAAGAGACACAAGCTGGCGTTTAAAAATGTCATTACTACAAAATCCTACTTTCTGTAATCAATTTGAAATTGAACTAAATAAATAAATAATTATCAATAAAAATGTGGTTAATGACCCTCAGATTCTATGGGATACCACCAAAGGTTTTATTAAAAATAATGCAACTGAATTTGCATCTGGGTTGAATAAATCCCAATAAAAGAAGATATCAGAATTGGAAAGGTTGCTGACTGTATCAGAGCGTTCTAAACAAACGCTATTACTCTTTCCAAAGTTAAGACAGAATTTAATTTATTGATAAGACAGAGACCATCGAGTAAGACTCAACCATCACTTCCATGGTAATCGTCCTAGTTGTTTACTGGCCAACAACCTACGCAGTAATGATCAATTAGCTGATATAGTGTTACGGGATTTTTGTGTTTAATGACTAAAATATGTAGACATTTGACTTAGAATTATAACTAAACAGAATACTACTATATTACTGTAAGAATGAATCTTATTATAATCTTAATGTTGAATGTTATGTGTTCCTTGTTAGAAAGAATGGGTTTATCTTCAGACAGGCTAGAATGATGTCTCTACCCAGGGAGGGGAAAGACCTTGGGTTGGTTGCAGATAGTTTAACAGGTGGCAGACAGTAATGAGAACTCTAACTATACTGCCATTGTATCCGAGAGGAGGATGGACATTAAAACCTATGACATCATCTTTATTATATAACCTGATGTAAAATGTATTATGATCAGTACTCTCGAGAATAAACGCTATTGATTGATTGATTTTAAGACTGGTTTCTGTCCATTTAATGCTGATAATTATCTTACAAATTCTTATGTATGGGCAGAGTGTTTTAATTGAATTGGTTGATAAACATAGGAAATAAAATTCCTTTAACATATAGCAACTGTTGAATCTGAAACAAGGGAATTACTACAGTATCAGAACCCAAATTAATCAATCAAAGATTCCCCCGCTTCTATAAATAACCGTACACCCCTGATTGTAAATCAATACAAAGTGTAAGGCCTAGATTCAATCAGATCAAGGCCTAGATTCAAGGCCTAGATTCAGATCAAGGCCTAAATTCAATCAGATCAAGCCTTAACCGGGTATAGCAGACACCCGCATAGAGTATGTTTTGGCGGTGTCGAAAGTGGAACTGCTTCGGAGCCGGCAAATCAGTGAGAAGCTGCTCTTGCAATCATTGTCACGAAGCACACCTGCGCCACTCGAGTTAGAAGTTCAGAATTTGCAGGCTTTTATCAAAATAATTATGTTCAAATTGAAAAATCATTCAACTAAATAAGGAAGATTTCTATCATCCTAATCGAGGTGTAGATTACATTTCAGTTTTTTTTTTTTTACAAGTGTTTGAACTTGTAAACCAGGCTGCATGGGATTTCTTTGTGCAGCGAATGGGAATGTTTACTTTAGGTATAATTCCATGAGCCACTTGTGGATGTGACAGCTCCAACGCAGTTCCACCTCCGACACCATCACAACAACCGCTATGTGGATGTCGCTTAAAGCGGATCTAATTGAATAGAGCTTTTCTAAAATTATTAAGAACTCTTCTTCTCTTAACAGAAAAAGCCATTTGGGAGACGAAATCTCTCTCAATGAACTCAAATGGATAGCATGATAAAGGAAAATCACCTGGAGGGGACGATATTCCTCCTGAGGTCTATATAACATTTTGGAATCAATTAGGTCCACTATTGCTCGAAATTATTAATACAGCTGTTCACAAAAGTTCATTTAGGAGACATGAGAACACAGCACTAATTTTGCTTTTATAAAAAAAAAGAATGGGATGTCACCCAGTGTTCCCATTATCGCCCCCTATCTGTGATAAACACAGATATTAAACTGTTTCCCAAAGTGTTGTTGTCTCGTCTCGAGACTTACTTACCCAAGTTGATCCACACGGACCAAAGCGGGTTTGTTAAAAAGTGTTTATCCTCGGATAACCTCCGTCGACTATTACATATCTTAGATACTTAATCAGAAACAACAGCAATTTGGGCTGTATTATCTCTTGCCACAGAAAAAAAGCATTTGATTGAATAGAACTGTAATATCTCTGGTCTGTTTTGGAACATATGGGAATTGGCTCCAATTATTAAAATAACATATGTCAATCCCTCAGCCATAGTTAAAACAGGCACTATCTGTTCTGCTTCGTTTAGCGTCATTAGAAGCAGCAGAAAAGGTGATCCAATTTAAATTAATCTAACCAAATCAGCCCAACTGCCTCTCAAGACCCTGATGGAGGACACCCTCTCTACTTATGGAATCCCAATCATTTCCTATTTAAAATATTTGGGAGTATATATATTTCCTTCTTTAGATAAAACCATTGCCAGAAACTTTAACAGAATGTTCAAATCAATTCAATGTGACCTCAGTAGATGTAATAATATCCCAGTTGCTTTAACCGGCAGAATATCTACTGTTAAAATGAATATATTGGCATGACTGAAATTGTATAGTTCAATGCTTCCCATGGCTTCTTCTTTTGGCTATTGGGATAAAATTCATAGTGTGGTTTTAAAATATATATGACAAGGTAAACTATCCCGGATAAAATGTATACATTTACAAAGAGGGAAAGACGTAGGAGGACTATCCGTTCCAAACTTTTAATTCTATTTTCAGTCTCTAGCATTTCGCCCAATCCTTAATTGGTTTAGACATGATTCTTCTGCCCCTTGGCTGAGTATAGAAATAAATATGGTGTCTCCTATTGCCCTGGAAGAGGTAGTCTTCACTGATATATCCCTTAAACAGTACTGCAAAAAATTTACTTACAGAGAGCATCAAACATGATTTAGACCTTGTTTATCCTGTCTGGGAACGGACACCACAGTGTCCGATTTCAAAAAGGCTTTTCGGCGAAAGCAGAACATACTGTATCATTATGTTAGGTCAGCAAATAGTCACAGAAAGCATACAGCCATTTTCCAACCAAAGAGAGGAGTCACAAATAGCAGAAATAGAGATCAAATTAATCACTAACCTTTGATATTCTTCATCAGATGACACTCCCGGGACAACATGTTACATAATACATGTATGTTTTGTTCGATCAAGTTCATATTTATATCCAAAAACCTCAGTTTACATTTGGCTTTGCCTCCAAAACATCCCGTGAATTTGCACAGAGCCACATCAATTTACAGAAATACTCATAATAAACATTGATAAAAGATACAAGTGTTATTCACAGAATTAAAGATATACTTCTCCTTAATGCAACCGCTGTGTCAGATTTAAAAAAAACTTTACGGAAAAAGCAAACCATGCAATAATCTGAGTACGGCGCTCATACAACAAATCAAGCCAAACAGATATCCACCATGTTGGAGTCAACAGAAGTCAGAAATAGCATTATAAATATTCACTTACCTTTGATGATCTTCATCAGAATGCACTCACAGGAATCCCAGTTCCACAATAAATGTTTGATGTGTTCGATAAAGTTTATCTTTATGTCCAAACACCTCCTTTTTGTTCGCGCGTTTAGTCCAGCAATACAAATTCATGACGCGCGATCACTAGGTGCAGACGAAAAGTCAAAAAGTTCCATTACAGTCCGTAGAAACATGTCAAACGAAGTATAGAATCAATCTTTAGGATGTTTTTAACATAAATCTTCAATAATGTTCCAACCGGAGAATTCCTTTGTCTTCAGAAATGCAATGGAACTCAAGCTAACTCTCACGTGAACGCGCATGGTCAGCTCATGGCACTCTGGGAGAGACCTTATTCAATCCCCTCTCATTTGCCCCCACTTCACAGTAGAAGCATCAAACAAGGTTCTAAAGAAGGTTGACATCTAGTGGAAGCCGTAGGAAGTGCAATATGACCCCATAGACACTGTGTATTCGATAGGCCAAGAGTTGAAAAACTACAAACCTCAGATTTCTCACTTCCTGGTTGGATTTTTCTCAGGTTTTCGGCTGCCATATGAGTTCTGTTATACTCACATACATCAGTCATACAGTTTTAGAAACTTCAGAGTGTTTTCTAACCAAATCTACTAATAATATGCATATATTAGCAACTGGGACTGAGTAGCAGGCAGTTTACTCTGGGCACGCTTTTCATCCATATGTGAAAATGCTGCCCCTAGCCCAAACAGGTTAAACAATGTAAACTAAGCTTTGGTCTTGTTATTGTTCACACAATTTCTATTTGACGTAAAATTGAAAACCAATGTAACTGGGAATCAAAACGGCATGCTCATACTTCAATATTCCTCAATAACGCCTTGCGATCTAGAGGACGTACTTTTGCATTACCCCAATGGCCCAAATGTGTAATCCGTACCCCTACCGATGTAGTGGTTTGAGAACATTACAAAATGTGAAAGATACATACACATTACCAAGCAACTCCTTTTTCTATAATATTTATAACTTCAGTCAGCTATGCTGGCCTATGGTGTCCCTTGGGAAACCCAACTACCGAAACATCCAATGGTGGGATTTAGAAATAAATATCTCCCAAAAAGACTCATTTATAATATATAAACAACTTTTGGAAAGCTCATTCTGAGCTAGTCATTAAAAAAGTATGGTCCACAGATCTAATTGAATCTTAACAACCCTTTACCCTTTAACTGGAACAGAATATGGAAAAATATGACCTTCACATCCCATAATTCGAACCATCAATTTATGCATTTTAAATTTGTTCACACACCAAGGAAACATGTTACAATGAAATTTGCCCCATCTCCCAACTGATCACTTTGTCCTGTAAATCAGGTAGGCACATTCCTTCACTGATGTGCCAGTCTAGGCAGAGATGCAGAGTTTTTATTTATTTTCTAAAGATTTTTAGGCAAAATAACCTAATCAAAACAAAAGCTCCTTGGGAATATATGCCAGGCCTATTGCGCCAAAATCAAATATGGCCTACTGTATAGATAATAGAACGAAAATGAACAAAACGTTTATGCTTAGCTACAATGACACACTTAGTTATCTACCCACCTTGTTCCTTTCTTTTAACATGTGCACGTAGCATGCTGTTGGGATAAGTGTCTTTTCAGATTCAAATCCAATCAAATTTTATTTGTCACTTGTGCTGTGAAATGCTTACTTACAAGCCCTTAACCAACAATGCAGTTCAATAAATGGAGTTAAGAAGATATTTACAAAATAAATTAAAGTAAAACATAAAATAAATAGTAACACAATAAAAGAACAGTAACGAGGCTAAATACAGGGGGTACCGGTAGAGAGTCAATGTGCGGGGGTACAGGATAGTCCAGGTCATTTGTACATGTACTGTAGGTATGGGTAAAGTAACTATGCATAGATAATAAACAGTGTTAAAACAAAGAGGTGGGGGGGTGTCAATGTAAATAGTCCGGTGGCTATTTGATTAATTGTTCAGCAGTCTTATGGCTTGGGCTAGAAGCTGTTAAGGAGCCTTTTGGACCTAGACTTGGTGCACCGGTACCGCTTGCCATGTGATAGCAGAGAGAACAGTCTATGACTTGGGAGACTGGAGTCTTTGACAATTTTTTGGGCCTTCCTTTGACACCGCCTAGTATATAGGTCCTGGTTGGCAGGAAGCTTGGCCCCAGTGATGTACTGGGCCGTACGCACTACCCTCTGTAGTGCCTTACGGTCAGATGCCGAGCAGTTGCCATACCAGGCAGTAATGCAACCGGTCAGGATGCTCTCGATGGTGCAGTTGTAGAACTTTTTGAGGATATGGGGACACATGCCAAATCTTTTCAGTCTCCTGAGGGGGAAAGATGTTGTCGTGCTCTCTTCATGACTGTCTTGGTGTGTTTGGACCATGATAGTTTGTTGGCGATATGGACACCAAGGAACGTGAAACTCTAGACCGGCTCCACTACAGCCTGTTGATGTGAATGGGGCATGTTCAGCCCTCCTTTTCCTGTAGTCCACGATCAGCTCCTTAGTCTTGCTCATATTGAGGGAGAGGTTGTTGTCCTGGCACCACATTGCCAGTTCTCTGACTTCCTCCCTATAGGCTGTCTCGTCGTTGTCGGTGATCAGGCCTACCACTATTGTGTTGTCAGCCAGCTAAATTATGGTGTTGGAGTGGTGCTTGCCCACGTAGTCGTGGGTGAACAGGGAGTACAGGAGTGGACTAAGCATGCACCCCTGAGGGGCCCCCGTATTGAGGATCAGCGTGGCAGATGTGTTATTGCCTACCCTTATAACCTGGGGTCGGCCCATCAGGAAGTCCAGGATCCAGTTGCAGAGGGAGGTGTTTAGTCCCAGGGTCCTTAGGTTAGTGATGAGCTTTGTGGGCACTATGGTGTTGAATGGTGAGCTGTAGTCAATCATTCTCACATAGGTGTTCTTTTTGTCCAGGTGGGAAAGGGCAGTGTGGAGTGCGATTGAGATTCCACAATGATTCTTTGGTTGTGGACACTAAATCATCGCACCACTTCTCTTGCTCTTGGTCTTCATCTTTGTAAGTCACCTTGATTTAGCACCTGTGTGTTTTATTAGTTTCTTTATGAAAATATTTAGCGAACTCTATGACAGTGTCTAAAGCAAGGGGCTATAGCAGCACACAAGTAGACTACAAATGCATGCTGGGCCGGGTATGCCCTCAGCTCCAGAAGTGACTGCTACTGGAACGCTACTGGAGCAAAATTGGAGCGGGTGAGAAGGCCAAAGCTCCAGCCTTTGGGAATCTCACTCCACGCTCCAGTCAAATTGGGCACGCTCCGCTCCAACTCCGCTTCACTCACATATCTGATGGGGACTGAGGTGGGAATGGGTCAGGTTTATCTTTGTATGCATTTATTTTGTTTTTGTACCTGTATCCCTCTTTTGAAAAAGAAAAATTACCAAACTAAATAAAAAGTTGGTCACAAAAAAAAAGATTGGGCTCCTTGATCCTTTGTACACTTTACTGTATATGACTTCAAGAAAAAACTAGTTTGTTTGGGTAGGAATTCACTGGTGTCTGCAAGTATGAATATGTTGATAAATCTCTTCGCAATAAAATGTTTCCTTGGAGTTATGGTATGTAGGGTCAAGCCAATGATTGTATATAATGGACCAAGCCATCGATCACGTGACGCCATTCATTCCTTTATGAAGAATCAACAGCGAATTGAAGCCAAATGAAGTCGGTTAAGATGGAGATTCATGGAGACATAACATGCACAGTTTAAGCTACTCCAAGAAGGGACTTTGAAGACAAGTTTAGTGCTGCCTCTCTCATTGAGTAATTTAAGTTGAAGGATGACCAGGATACTGCAGGCTGCCATTAGCTACTAAATTGTCCTTATAACTTCTTATGTGTGTCATTTTAAAATAATTGGTTGAAGGACATACTGTACATATGGTGTAAGAGAAGCAATTATTAGTACCATAATTGTCTTAGATTTTTTTTCTTCATTTACACAAAGATTGACCACGAAGATTGACATTTTTCCATTCACTATAATGGAGGATCCTGTTTTCTTCCTTGAACTTTCGTGGCTTCAATGAGAGGGGGCAGTCGTTCTCCCTTGGGTCAAGCACAAATGGTATGATTTAATGTTTTCATATTTTCATATTGTTGACTGTTATGAATGAACAATTATATTTACGCCACACAACAATAACACATTTAGTTACTGTACCCAACAGTGATTGACAAGTGATCAAGTTATCAATGTTGTATTCTGTACTACTGAGTGAATACAATTGACTGTAATTGACGTATGGACGGAGTGTACCGTTCTTCTTATCCCTGTGCATCCCAAATGGCCCCCTATTTCCTTTATATTGCACTACTTTTGACCAGCAAATTAATACAATATATAGGGAATAAGGTGCAATTTGGGACACAGCCCATGTTTCATCTCCAGCATGGAGAACAGCAAGATGACAGCAATCTGTAAGTCATTGAGATAGTACATCAGTTCTGTGTGTGAATCCATGATAATGATGACAGATAAATCAGACTATTTCGATGGACAATCAAGGCGGAATAACATGGTTGTGGACGGAATTGCAGAATCTCCCCATGAGACCTGGACGGAGTCTAAGGACAAAGTGAGAGAAATGATCTCTGAGAAATTGAAGATGAACCACAGGAAGATTGAGGTGGAGCATGTCCACAGGACTGGAAACCCCCCACCGGCCCAGGTGATAGGCCCAGGCCAATAGTGGTCAAGTTCCTGAAGTTCAAGGACAAGGTAGCTGTTCTGTAAAGAGCCAAGAACTTGAGAGGAAGGTATATCTTCCTCAACGAGGACTGTCCTGAAGCTGTGCGCCAGAAGAGGAAAGAACTGATCCCAGCCATGAAAGCTGTCAGAGGGTGTGGAGTCATTGCTTACATCTGCTATGACAGGCTTATTGTCCACCCTCCCTCCCAGAAACCTGGAAGGGATGAGAGAGCCAAGCCTATGGGTTCATAGCTTCAACCCTGCAGCACACACACACCAATTGCTGCTGAATGTATATTTATTTCTCTTGCTTTGTTTACTTTTCAGTATTATGTCTATATCTGATAAGCTACCCAGGAAAGGTCTGAAAATAGCCCATATTAATATACATATCCTTAGAAATAAGGTTCACGAAATCAATAACTTGCTAACATCAGATAACATTCATACTGTATATTAGCCATTTGTGAGACTCACTTAGATAATTAATTTCATGATACAGCAGTAGCAATACAAGGATATCACATCTATATAAGAGACAGAAAAGCTTATGGGGGAGGTGTTATTGAAGTGTTGTGGTTGCAGGTTCACTTGGCACATCTAAGCCTTTTCTTTTGGGGTGTTGCTATAGCCCACCAAGTGCTAACAGTCAGTTTCTAAATAATGTGTGAAATGCTTGATAGTGTATGTGATGTAAACAGAGAGGTCTACGTTCTTGGGGAACTGAATATTGACTGGCTTTCATCAAGCTGTCCACTCAAGAGGAAACTTCTTACTGTAACCAGTGCCTGTAATCTGGTTCAGGTTATTAATCAACCTACCAGGGTTACAAACACTACAGGAACAAGATCATCCACATGTATCGATCACATTTTTACTAATACTGTATAACTTTGTTCAAAAACTGCATCCGTACCCATTGGATGCAGTGATCACAATATAGTGGCTATATCCAGGAAAGCCAACAATCCAACTGCTGGGCCTAAAATAGTGTATAAGAGATCAATCAAAAGATTTTGCTGTGACTCCTATGTGGATGATGTTAAAAATATTTGTTGGTCTGATGTGATTAATGAGGAGCATCCAGACGCTGCACTTGATGAATTTATGAAATTGCTCCTTCCAATTATTGATAAACATGCACCTGTTAAGAAACTGACTGTTAGAACTGTTAAGGCTCCATGGATTGATGAGGAATTGAAAAACTGTATGGTTGAAAGAGATGAGGCAAAAGGAGTGGCTAATAAGTCTGGCTGCACATCTGACTGGCTGACTTACTGCAAATTGAGAAATGATGTGACTAAACTCACCAAAAAGAAGAAACTGTATTATGAAGCCAAGAACAATGATATAAATAATGATGGAAAAAAACTTTGGAGTACTTTAAATGAAATGATGGGCAGAAAGACAAATTTAACTCCAGCTTTCATCGAATCAGATGGCTTATTCATCACGAAACCATTTGATGTTGCCATTTATTTTAATGATTATTTCATTGGCAAAGTGGGCAAACTTAGGCAGGAAATGCCAACAACTAACAGTGAGCAATGGTATTCATGCATAAACAACTAATAATGATAGAAAATTGCAAAGTTTGTAAAGTTAGTGGAAGTGGAAAATTATTGTTATCGATCAATAATGACAAACCTCCTGGCATTAACATCTTAGATGGAAAGCTACTGATGATGATAGCTGACTCTATAGCCACTCCTATCTGTCATATTTTTAATCTGAGCCTAGAGGAAAGTCTTTGTCCTCAGGCTTGGAGGGAAGCCAAAGTAATTCCGCTACCCAAGCTTGGTAAAGCAGCCTTTACTGGTTCTAACAGCAGACCTATAAGCTTGCTGCCAGCTCTTAGCAAACTGTTGGGAAAAAATTGTGTTTGACCAAATACAATGCTATTTCTCTGTAAACAAATTAACAACATACTTTCAGCATGCTTGTAGAGAAGGGCACTCAACATGTACTACACTGACACAAATGACTGATGATTGGTTGAAAGAAATTGATAATAAGAAGATTGTTGGAGCTGTACTGTTAGATTTCAGTGCAGCCTTTGATATTATTGACTATAACCGGTTGTTGAAAATACTTATGTGTTATGGTTTTTCAACCACTGCCATATAGTGGATTCAGAGCTATCTATCTAATATAACTCAAAAGGTTTTCTTTAATGGAAGCTTTTCTAATGTCTTCGTGTCTGAATCCTGGCTTAGGAAGGCCACCAAAAATGTTGAAATTTCCATCCCCAATTACAACATTTTCCATCAAGATAGAACTGCCAAAGGGGGTGGAATTGCAATCTACTGCAGAGATAGCCTGCAGAGTTCTGTCATGCTATCCAGGTCTGTGCCCAAACAGTTCAAGCTTCTACTTTTAAAAATCCACCTTTCCAGAAATAAGTCTCTCACTGTTGTCACTTGTTATAGACCCCCCTCAGCCCCCAGCTGTGCCCTGGACACCATGTGTGAATTGATTGCCCCCCATATATCATCAGAGTCCGTACTGTTAGGTGACCTAACTGGAATATGCTTAACACCCCGGCCGTCCTACAATCTAAACTACTTGCCCTCAATCTCACACAAATTATCAAGGAACCTACCAGGTACAACCCTAAATCAGTAAACATGGGCACCCTCTTGGATATCATCCTGACCAACTTGCCCTCCAAATACACCTCTGCTGTCTTCAACCAGGATCTCAGTGATCACTGCCTCATTGTCTGCGTCCGTAATGGGTCCGCGGTCAAACGACCACGCCTCATCACTGTCAAACGCTCCCTAAAATACTTCAGCGAGCAGGCCTTTCTAATCAACCTGGCCCGGGTATCCTAGCAGGATATTGACCTCATCCCGTCAGTAGAGGATGCCTAGTTGTTCTTTAAAAGTGCTTTCCCCACCATCTTAAATAAGCATTAGCATCGAATAGCCCCCGAGATATGCAGCTTTTCAGGGAAGTCAGGAACCAATATACACAGTCAGTCAGGAAAGCAAAGGCTAGCTTTTTCAAACAGAAATTTGCATCCTGTAGCACAAATTCCCCGAAGTTTTGGGACACTGTAAAGTCCATGGAGAATAAGAGCACCTCCTCCCAGCTGCCCACTGCACTGAGGCTAGGAAACACTGTCACCACCGATAAATAGACGATAATCGAGAATTTCAATAAGCATTTTTCTACGGCTGACCATGCTTTCCACCTGGCTACCCCTACCCTGGCCAACAGCTCTGCACCCCCCCCAGCAACTTGCCCAACCCCCCCCCCCCCCTGCTTCTCCTTCACCCAAAAGCGGATGTTCTGAAAGAGCTGCAAAATCTGGACCCCTACAAATCAGCTGGGCTAGACAATCTGGACCCTCTCTTTCTAAAATTATCCGCCGCAATTGTTGCAACTCCTATTACCAGCCTGTTCAACCTCTCTTTCTTATCGTCTGAGATCCTTAAAGATTGGAAAGCTGCTGCGGTCATCCCCCTCTTCAAAGGGGGAGACACTCTAGACCCAAACTGTTACAGACCTATATCCATCCTACCCTGCCTTTCTAAAGTCTTTGAAAGCCAAATTAACAAACAGATCACCGACCATTTCGAATCTCATTGTACCTTCTCCGCTATGCAATCTGGTTTCCGAGCTGGTCATGTGTGCACCTCAGCCACGCTCAAGGTCCTAAACGATATCATAACCGCCATCGATAAAAGACAATACTGTGCAGCTGTCTTCATCGACCTGGCCAAGGCTTTCGACTCTGTCAATCACCGCATTCTTATCGGCAGACTCAACAGCCTTGGTTTCTCAAATGACTGCCTCGCCTGGTTCACCAACTACTTCTCAGATATAGTTCAGTGTGTCAAATCAGAGGGCCTGTTGTCCGGATCTCTGGCAGTCTCTATGGGGGTGCCACAGGGTTCAATTCTCTGGCCGACTCTTTTCTCTGTATATATATCAATGATGTCGCTCTTGCTGCTGGTGATTCTCTGATCCACCTCTACGCAGACAAAACCATTCTGTATACCTCTGGCCCTTCTTTGGACACTGTGTTAACTTCACTAGGGTAAGGGGCACTACTTTCACTTCCAGATGAAAAGTGTGCCCAAAGTAAACTGCCTGCTACTCAGGCCCAGAGCTAGGATATGTATATAATTGGTAGATTTGGATAGAAAACACTCTTAAGTTTCCAAAACTATAAAAATAATGTCTTAGAAACATGTCAAACGATGTTTATAATCAATCCTCAGGTTGTTTTTAGTCATAATATTCAATTATATTTCAACCGGACAAAAGCTTCGTCAATATAAAAGGAAAATAAGTAAGGCGCGCTCTCGGTCGTGCGCATGAAAAACCTCTGGAACACTGCAGTGTCCACTCATTCAGAGTGGTCTTACTCTCTCATTTTTCAGAATAGAAGTCTGAAACAATTTCGAAAGACTGTTGACATCTAGTGGAAGCCATAGGAAGTGCAATTTGAGTCCTAAGTCAATAGAATCTGTATAGGCAGTCAATGGGAAACTACAAACATAAAAAAATCTCACTTCCTGGATGGTGGCACAACATCAAAGCACTTGAATTACTGTTCTATTTTTCACACTTTCTTGTCACGATCGTGTGGAGGATTGACGGACCAATACGCAGCTTTAGGAAAATAAGCCATCTCTTTTTTATTTAAGAAGAAGGCAAACGAAACAAAAACACTTAAACACTAAACAAAACAAGAAAACGATCGTGAAGCTAAACAACGATGTGCACACACTGGCTACAAACGTATCACATAGACAACTACTCACAACAAATGAAAGCCTATGGCTACCCTAAATAAGGCTCCCAATCAGAGACAACCGAAATCAGCTGTCTCTAATTGGGAACTCATTCAGGTAACCATAGACTCTCCTAGACAACTAAACATACATAGACAACGCTAGACACATGAACTCAACACAAACCCATATACTACACCCAACAACCCCTTTACCATAGAAACACCCAAAAACAACAAAACACAAACATTCCCCATGTCACACCCTGACCTAACTAAAATAATAAAGAAAACAAAGAATACTAAGGCCAGGGCGTGACATTTCTCTACTAATATCTTAGTTGACATATTTGATAATTCTGGCTTTTTTTTTTAAACACAGTGGTCGGTCTACATTTTGTAAATACTGAACTACCGTGTTGCATCTGCATAAATGGCTTTCCATCTCATCTCACCATGTTAGCTAAAATATAGTTATTATTAGCACTGTAGTTGTATTTGTTAAGATTACTTCTTTTCATTTATTGATCCATGCTGTTGTCAGAAAAAATGTCAGCGAGAGAGAGAGGGAGAGAGACCAATCTAGTCAACAAATTCAGAACTCTTGTTTTATGAGAACTCAAGTGGTCTTAAAATATTATCCACTGTTAAGACAATTAGATCCGGAAGGGTGAAGTTAAGATCAGAATGAATGGTGTATTGGTCCCTGTGGGTGAAAGAAAGAGGAGCACTTGAAGAAAGAGGAGATTAGGAATATACTGTATGCATAATTATTTAACTACATGTACTATATATGTGAGAGAAAATAACTGTGAGTAACAGTAGAAGTATTGTTGTCCGTTAGTTGACTCCAATCAGGTTACGGATGATAGGGATGGTAGGGATGATAGGGATGGTAGGTATGATAGGGATGGTAGGGATGGTAGGGATGATAGGGATGATAGGGATGGTAGGGATGATAGGGATGGTATGGATGGAGGGATGGTAGGGATGATAGGGATGGTAGGGATGATAGGGATGGAGGGATGATAAGGATGATAGGGATGGAGGGATGATAGGGATGGTAGGGATGGTAGTGATGGTAGGGATGGAGGGATGGTAGGGATGGTAGTGATGGTAGGGATGGAGGGATGGTAGGGATGGTAGGGATGGAGGGATGATAGGGATGCAGGGATGGTAGGGGTGGAGGAATGGAGGGATGGTAGGGATGGTAGTGATGGTAGGGATGGAGGGATGGTAGGGATGGTAGTGATGGTAGGGATGGAGGGATGGTAGGGATGGTAGGGATGGAGGGATGATAGCGATGGAGGGATGGTAGGGATGATAGGGATGGAGGGATGGAGGGATGGTAGGGATGGAGGGATGGTAGGGATGGTAGGGATGAAGGGATGGTAGGGATGGAGGGATGATAGGGATGGTAGGGATGATAGGGATGGAGGGATGGTAGGGATGGTAGGGATGGAGGGATGGTAGGGATGATAGGGATGGTAGGGATGGAGGGATGGTAGGAATGGTAGGGATGGAGGGATGGTAGGGATGGTAGGGATGGAGGGATGGTAGGGATGGAGGGATGGTAGGGATGATAGGGATGGTAGGGATGGTAGGGATGATAGGGATGATAGGGATGGTAGGGATGGAGGGATGGTAGGGATGGTAGGGATGGAGGGATGGTAGGGATGGTAGGGATGGAGGGATGTAGGGATGGTAGGGATGATAGGGATGGAGGGATGGTAGGGATGATAGGGATGGAGGGATGGTAGGGATGATAGGGATGGTAGGGATGGAGGGATGGTAGGAATGGTAGGGATGGAGGGATGGTAGGGATGGTAGGGATGGAGGGATGGTAGGGATGGAGGGATGGTAGGGATGATAGGGATGGTAGGGATGGTAGGGATGGTAGGGATGATAGGGATGGTAGGGATGGAGGGATGGTAGGGATGGTAGGGATGGAGGGATGGTAGGGATGATAGGGATGGAGGGATGATAAGGATGATAGGGATGGAGGGATGATAGGGATGGTAGGGATGGTAGGGGTGGAGGAATGGAGGGATGGTAGGGATGGTAGTGATGGTAGGGATGGAGGGATGGTAGGGATGGTAGGGATGGATGGATGATAGGGATGCAGGGATGGTAGGGGTGGAGGAATGGAGGGATGGTAGGGATGGTAGGGATGGTAGTGATGGTAGGGATGGAGGGATGGTAGGGATGGTAGTGATGGTAGGGATGGAGGGATGGTAGGGATGGTAGGGATGGAGGGATGATAGGGATGGAGGGATGGTAGGGATGGTAGGGATGATAGGGATGGTAGGGATGATAGGGATGGTAGGGATGATAGGGATGGAGGGATGGTAGGGATGGTAGGGATGGAGGGATGGTAGGGATGATAGGGATGGTAGGGATGGATGGTAGGGATGGTAGGGATGGAGGGATGGTAGGGAAGGAGGGATGGTAGGGATGGTAGGGATGGAGGGATGTAGGGATGGTAGGGATGATAGGGATGGTAGGGATGGAGGGATGGTAGGGATGATAGGGATGGAGGGATGGTAGGGATGATAGGGATGGTAGGGATGGAGGGATGGTAGGAATGGTAGGGATGGAGGGATGGTAGGGATGGTAGGGATGGAGGGATGGTAGGGATGGAGGGATGGTAGGGATGATAGGGATGGTAGGGATGGTAGGGATGGTAGGGATGATAGGGATGGTAGGGATGGAGGGATGGTAGGGATGGTAGGGATGGAGGGATGGTAGGGATGGTAGGGATGGAGGGATGGTAGGGATGGTAGGGATGGTAGGGATGATAAGGATGGTAGGGATGGTAGGGATGGTAGGGATGGAGGGATGATAAGGATGGTAGGGCAGGAAAGAAAAGAAGAAGAAAAAAGATTAGATCCTTCATACAGTATCTCCCTATGATCAGATAATGGTTGGCACCTTAACCCTGAGAATCTGCACTACACAGATGTTAAACAGGGCTGTGTCCTAAATGGCACCCTATTTCCTATAGGCCCTATGTAGGAAATAGGGTGTCATTAAGGATGCAGCCTTAGTCATATTATTATAATGCATAGCTTGGTGAGTCATCATCATGGTGGATGTGTTGTGAGTAAGAGATCCTCTGGTCTGGTGTCTTGTCAACCCCGCTATGTCAGACAAACACGCATACACATTCTTAAGGGAGGAGCACAGCACAGCACTCTCCATGCATAATTGAAGTAACAGGAGACAGGTCAGGGCTAGCATGCTATGAAAACTCAACATTACACGTAGAGACAATCTCCTCCCAGCTACAATGTTATTCATGATGACAGACTGACCATCTGTGTGTGGAGCTGTAGTGTATTGCTAGTCCATTTCTTTGTTACTGCAGGGTGAATAGTAATCGTTACATAGCCAATGCGTATAAATTTGGGACAGAATACAGATTGTTTCAGAAAATAATGTCTCATAATGAGAAGGAAACTATTTTTCTAAGGCATAAAGAGGCTGGCCAAACATATATTTTTTTAAATGCCTCTAAAAGAGATGAGTCACAAATTGCATTCTTTGATTGTGTTCAATCTATATTCTCTCACTTTGGAGGCCATTACAACATTTTATCCATGCCACCCATTCTATTAAAAATAGAAAACTATTCAATAGAACACCCAATCACTGAACCAACTCAGCTGTAGAAAAATCTGATAAAAATAAAGAAAGACTGTCTTATCTCTCTGTGAGATGGAATGGAATGGGTAACTAAAGTGTTTCCTATATAGTGCACTACATTTGACCAGGGCCCTGGTCAATACAAGGGCATTATTTACAATAATAATATTAATAACAATATTTTTGAGGGCGCTTATATTTGTCCTGCTACACACAACCCACTGGGCACACACTGGTTGAATCAATGTTGTTTCCACGTGAACCAACGTAGAATAGACGTTGAATTGACGTCTGTGTCCAGTGGGAGGTATGTCATGGAAATATGTTTATTGCTAATCCCAACTCCCCCTGAGACACCGCAGGGATTGGGGTCATGGCCAGGGTCACCATTGTACAGTGCCCCTGGAGCAATTAGGATTTAGTGCCTTGCTTGTGCCATTCGGGACCGTCCCATGGATGGTTGTTCACAGTTGTGGTCTTATTATTAGAGCTAACCTGATCATTGGTAAACATTTATGACAACTTTCTTGCATGCTCTGTGTTAAAAAATTTATATTTATTGCATGAAGTTACTTCATAATATCTACAGATTTAAGAAGTCTCTTTCTCAAAAAAATGCTAAAAGCTTCAGACAGTGGTACTCTCAATCCATGTGAAAAGATTCAATTGGATCACAGATATTGAGGAATAGTGATTGAGTTTGCTCCCTGACATTACATTCACGTTGATTCTATATCGTTCCAACATGAGAGGAAACGCCTGAATCTGAATGATAACCATTAGGTCTCTAAATTCTATCTTTTGTAGTTAAATAAAGTTGTGCACTTTTCCAATTAATCACGATAAGAGGAGTGTTATCATATTTTCTTGGCAGTTTGATGTAAATTTACAGAAAGGATATTTGTCAGTGCTTATACTATAAATCCTGATTATTCCAACAGTGCAAATCTTTAGGCTCAGCTCATTTTATAATCTATGACTTCCCCCTGAAATCTTGCTTTGATTGGTAGTCCATCCCTGCATGCTATTATTACTGCTACCCAGACATGAATAAAAGACATTTACACATTTGCTGCCGTCTTCAGATTTTGAAATGTTCTTGACAGACGTTAATGTACCACAAATAAACCCTAGCAGAGTGCTTGTGTAAGAAGTGGTCCAGAACCATGGTTGCCTGATGACTAACCTTGCCTGAGATTTGACCTTGCCTAGGCTTCAGCTCAGCAGGCTAACTCAGTGTTGATGCTTGGAGGACTTGCCGCTTACCAGTTAATTTGCATGTAAATGTTAAAGTTAGTCAGTGCAGATAGACATGGCCTCGAGCCACCTGTCCCTCCCTCTTCAATGTGACTCATCCTCTGCCATTGGGCCACTTTGTCATTTGGCCTCAGATAAGGGCAACATTTTAATGGCTTTAAAAAAGCAATGCACTCCACTTCTCATCTCTGATCTTCAACTGGCAAACATGATTTATTGTCCTCTTTTATTATTTTCAATCTCCTCCATTATGTCTTATTTTTCTATGATCTGTTTGCCAATGGGTATGTATATGCCTTTCCACAAAAGTTGCCTTTTAGTGGATCTATTTACCAAAACTAACATTTAGTCTTTTAGGGGAGAAAAACCACACCACCAGACATAACATAAATAAAGGCACAGCCTCCAATCAAATGGAATGCACTGTGGTTTCAAACTTAGTCCTCACAACAGAGTCTCCAATGTGTTTCCTGAGCTTGTAATTCTTTTTATGGAAAACTTTCAATTACTCATAACTAGGGGAGCAACTGTTATAAACACAGAGATTATGATTACACAGAAAGAGAGAGAGAGAGAGAGAGAGAGAGAGAAAATGAGAGAAAGAGCGAAAGAGCGAGAGTGAGAGATGCTTTGAGGTAAATATACATCTCTCAGTGAGCTAAGGCTTTGTTCTTTTTGTAATTGCGTCTGCTGACTGGCAGGCCCATCAAGAGGTAATTCCTCCAGGCAAACCAGCACTTAGCAAAGCTATAAAGTTGCAGTGCAAAACTGAGGATCCTAACTAATGTAACCTCACACCAAACACCAGTCTGGTACTTTGTCAAGTAAAAGCAGACTTCCATTTCACCTGAAATCACCATGTGAGGCAATTCCAAATAGGCTACATGGAAAAGGGCTGAAAGCAAAATGTGTAAAGACATACAGCTTGTAAACCTCAATGATCAATCATGGAATATATCATGGAATGGTGAAAGGTGTTGAAATGAATAGTTGATGGACGAGTGAAACTGGAAAAAGAGGATATTCAACAGGACATGCACACTGGAGAACAGAATGATATTTTCACAACCTACACTACACTCTCATTCTGCTCACTCCCTCTCCCCTGGAAAGTATGAACTGTTCCGGTAGATTTGCCAGTTTGGAAGTGTTTGGATGATATTAACCAGTGCACTGGCAGAGCTAGTTTCCTGTTACTAAATTGCACCGACTGCACCCAAGAGTGTTGGGACTATGTCAGCTGAGCTCAGTATAATATGACTCATTATGGGGCACCTTGCAACAAAAGCTCATAATGCTAGGGGCTAGATGCTAGATGTTTTAGTGGTTGCCATTTTAAGGTAATTTCCGACTGAGTCGACATATACAGCTTTTACCGTGGATGCAGTCTCCGCAAACACGGGAATATTGCCTTTAAATGTCAGTCACGCTTTAACTCAGATCTTTCGCACTACGGATTTAATCTAGGCCTAGGTCATGATATGTATTGCTAAACTAGGGTTAGGGATAGGGTTGGTGTTACAGCTATGCATAGTGTTAGGGTTGAGGCTTCATGTCCACATCCCGGTTCAATCCTAACCCTAACCCCAGCCTCAACCCTAACCCTAACCCTAGCTTCATGTCCACATCCCAGTTCAACCCTAAATCTATCTTCACTCTAACCCTAATTCTAGCTTCATGTCCACATCCCAGTTCAACCCTAAATCTATCCTCAACCCCAACCCTAACCCTAGCTTCATGTCCACATCCCAGTTCAACCCTAAATCTATCCTCAACCCTAACCCTAATCCTAGCTTCATGTCCACATCCCAGTTCAACCCAAAATCTATCCTCACCCTAACCCTAATCCTAGCTTCATGTCCACATCCCAGTTCAACCCTAACCCCAGCCTCAACCACAACCCTAATTATAGCTTCAAGTCCACATCCCAGTTCAACCCTAAACCTATCCTCAACCCTAACCCTAATCCTAGCTTAATGTCCACATCCCAGTTCAACCCTAAACCTATCCTCAACCCTAACCCTAACCCTAGCTTCATGTCCACATCCCAGTTCAACCCTAAACCGATACTCAACAACACACCCCTAACCCTAGCTTCATGTCCACATCCCATTTCAACACTAACACTAGTCTCAACCACAACCCTAACCCAAACCCTAACACTAGCCTCAACTACAACCCTAACCACAACCCTTAACTGTTAACACCAACCCAAGCCTTAACACCATCCTTGTGTGAATACAGTGTAACAATGAGTAAATAGAATACAATACTTGTTTCACTGTATTTATATAAATAATTACACACTAATAACACAGTAATAACAGTAATACCAACAATTCAATGTAAAGCGTGACCAACAATTAACATTTTAAACCCATTTTTGTAGCACTTGCAAACTCATCACTCTTTGCCCTTTGGAATCAATTTTGTGATCTTCTACCTGTTTGTGTAATACTATTTTCTGGCTCTTGTTTTTTTCCAAAGTTCTTTGCTTTGTACCTCACTTAAAACATTTTTTTAACGGACTCCACTCTCTCTCTTGGCATTGGAGGATTTAGTAACGGTACACCACCACGTCTTATTGATGATGATGTCTTTGGGCTTGTTCCCTCGGCTTGGAGGTAAGGATGGAGGGATGAGGAAAAGGTCATGCTGGAACAGAGGGAAAGGAAGGAAAGGAAGGGAAAGGGAAAGCAAAAGGAAAGCAAATGAAAGGAAAGAACAGGAAGAAAAGGGAAAGGAAAAACCTCATTCCCTTTCTATTATTCCAGGTACAGTGCTTTCAGAAAGTTCACATCCCTTGACTTTTTTCACATTTTGTTTTATTTTAGCCTGAATTTTTAAATGTATTAATATTAAGTATATTATATGATATTTTGTGTCACTGGCCACAATGTCAATGTGGAGTAATGTTTTAAGAAATGTTTGCAAATTCATAAAAAATGAAAAGCTGAAATGTCTTGTGTCAGTAAGTATTCAACCCCTTTTATTTTGACAAGCTAAATAAATTCAGGAATAAAAATGTGCTTAACAAGTCACATAATAAGTTGCATGGACTCACTCTGTGAGCAATAATAGTGTTTAACATGATTTTTGAATGACTACCTCATCTCTTTACCCCACACATACAATTATCTGTAAGGTCCCTCAGTCGAGCAGGGGATTTCAAACACAGATGCAACCACAAAAAACAGGGAGGTTTTCCAATGATTCACAAAGAAGGGCACCTATTGGTAAAAAAAAAAAAGCAGACACTGAATATCCCTTTGAGCATGGTGAAGTGATTTATTACACTTTGGATGGTGTATCAATACACCCAGTCACTACAAAGAGACATGCTTCCTTCCTAACTCAGTTGCCGGAGAGGAAGGAAACCACTCAGGGTTTTCACCATGAGACCAATGGTGACTTTAAAACAGTTACAGTTTAATGGCTGTGATAAGAGAGAACTGAGGATAGATAAACAAAATTGTAGATACTCCACAATACTAACCTAAATGACAAAATGGAAAGAAGGAAGCATGTAGAGAATAAAAAATATTTCAAAACATGCATCCTGTTTGTGGCAAAGAAATAGACGTAATGTCCTGAATACAAAGCGTTATTTTTGGGGCAAATCCAACACAACAAATCACTGAGTAGCTCTCTTCATATTTTCATGCATGGTGGTGGCTGCATCATGTTATGGGTATGCTTGTCATTGGCAAGGACTAGCAAGTTGTTTTAGGATAAACATTTATGGAATAGAGCTAAGCACAGGCAAAATCCTATAGGAAAACCTGATTCATTCTGCTTTCCACCAGACACTGGGAGACAAACTCACCTTTTAACAAGACAATAACATAGTTGCTTACCAAGACAACAATGAATGTTCCTGAGTGGCCTAGTTACAGTTTTGACTTAAATTGTCTTGAAATCTATGGCAAGACTTGGAAATGGCTGTCTAGCAATGATCAATAACCAACTTGACAGAGCTTGAAGAATTTTTTAATAATAATGTGCAACTATTGTACAATAAAGGTGTGCAAAGATCTTAGAGACTTACCCAGAAAGACTCACAGCTGCAATCACTGACTAAGGTGATTCTAACATATATTGACTCAGGGGTGTGAATACGTATGTGAATTAGATATTTCTGTATTTAATTTCCAGTACATTTTCAAAATCTTTGAAAACATGTTTTTACTTTGTCATTATGGAGCATTGTGTGTAGATGGGTGAGAAAAACAATCAATGTAATAAATTTTGAATTCAGGCTGTAACACAACAAAATGTGGAATATGTCAAGGGATATGAATACTTTGTGAGGAAATGTACCCAAGGCTCTCTCAAGTAGGAGGCTGTCTGTGATAATAAAGAGATAATTTTTACGGCTCCTCTCTCAGGTATGTTGCTGTAATGATGAAAGGTACATTGCCATAGCATAATTTGCAGCGCCTTCTTCAGGCTGATCTCAGGTGTTCTGCTAATGAACATGTCAACGTGCATGTTACTTCTCAGGTGTGCTGTGGGAAAATATCAGGTGTGGAAATGAAAACCAACTCAAGCTTTCAATAGGAAGGGCTGAACATGTTTTGCACATGAACCAAACCAGGCCACAAAGTGTTTTGTTAGCAGCATATTTTGTCAAAATAACATTGAGTTTACTATGAGGATATTATTGTGATATCACAGAGGAAACTTATTGTATACTACAGCACTACATTATGTCGTGTGCTAAATCCCCAAAGTCACCTTAACCCTTTACTAAGCAGTTCAAAGATAAAACACAGAGAGATGGAAAAGCTGCATTATTTTGAGTTCAAAGCAGCCTAGAGTAGCTTTCCCCTTTCGTGTATAGTCAATGAGACATAACCCTGACTTCAAAAGCCGGCAGATTAACCTTCTCCCCTTGTTTCAGCGTTGGGGCATTTCTGCAAATATAAAATATGCTCTCTTTTGGAGGAAAAAGGGCCACTGATTTAAGACGCAACACACTCTGAATACAAATAAGAAAGACTCATCCACTCCCTCTGCAGTCGGACACACAGGCCTACACGAGCAATTCAGTAGCTTCTACCTGCCAACTTCTGACTTCCCTAAAGAACATATTTTGCACGTTGAGTGGCTCGGCTTGTGTGAGGCTCACTGGTGGGACCTTTGAGCAAAAAATAATAAATTTCTACACCCAGCTGGTCCTGATGCCCTTATATTTAGACTCACACCAAGTCTGCATGGATAAATGGCTTTCCAGAAGGTTCATCACCACTGCGGCTACCATCACATCAGGCTCGCTTGCTGCTTCACGTCAAGGAGAGGGAGTAGAAGGGAAGAGTCCTAAGCTTTTCATGGTGAGCATCTTCCCACAAATCATATAGTCACACTAGATGTTATGTCCCTCCAGCTTGCCTTTACACTAAGTAAGGTGAAAAACCTCTGGAGCCAGGCGCTGAAGGTTAAAGAATGGATTGGAGGATGGGGTCCACTTAAGCCTCAGCCCCTGGCTCCTTCTGTTCTGCTTCTTCAGAACCACTGTGAGAGTTATTCTTATTCTTCCTCCATTACAGCCACTCACTCCCAAATGGCACCCTATTTCTTACATAGTGCACTACTATTGAGCAGAGCCCTATAGTCAAAAGTAGTTCACTTTAAATAGAAAGGGGTGCCATTTGGGACGCACACTCACTCTGCTGTGCTCTGCCACCCGGCTCCCCCTGCCACTCCTCCACTCTGGGGGCAGGCCACTGTCACTTACCCCCGTATGCCGGCGCTGCCCATCTGGGCTTGTCAGAGCGCATCTCATCTCCCAAGCTAAGCTGGCAGAAAAAAGCCCAGTGGACAAGAGGGAAGGATGGGAGGGAAGAGAATTAGGGATGCCGGGAGGCGACTTGTCTTCCAAGGGAAATGCAGGTAGTCTACTTTTTATAGGACAACGTATAATGATGAGACCAAGAGTGCATGCATTCACTTTCTGTCTCAGATGTTTATTATAATTACATTTTGATGCAGTACAGTTTGTTTTGGAGGGCATGTGTAATTAAATAACCTGTATGTATGGCCTAAAATATCTTTAGAGACCCAAAAAATTAACCAAGGTAATGCCCTTATTTAGAACCTAAAAATAACCAGGTAAATACTGCTTTGAGTTTGACTCAGTCTCGGAGTATCAGTTATAGAAGTTATCTAGGTCGCTCTTCTTTTTCGTCTGTGCAATTTCCTTCTCAATCAAACATGATATTGATGACATATGTAATATGAATGTAATTGCTTAGAATGCTTATTCTCATGAGATATTTGCCAGAGCTATGAAAAAGGGCAATATACAGTACCAGTCAAAAGTTTGGACACACCTACTCATTCAAGGGTTTTTCTGTATTTGACTGTTTTCTACACTGTAGAATAATAGTGAAGACATCAAAACTATGAAATAACACATATCTAATCGGGTAGTAACCAAAAAAATGTGAAACAAATCAAAATATATTCCCAATTTTAGATTCTTCAAAGTAGCCACCTTTTGCCTTGATAACAGCTTTGCACACTTTTGGCATTCTCTCAACCACCTTCACCTGGAATAATTGTCCAACAGTCTTGAAAGAGTTCCCACATATGCTGAGCACTTGTTGCCTGCTTTCCCTTCACTCTGCGGTCCAACTCATCCCAAACCATCTCAATTGGATTGAGGTCGGGTGATTGTGGAGGCCAAGTCATCTGATGCAGCACTCCATCACTCTCCTTCTTGGTCAAATAGCCCTTACACAGTCTGGAGGTGTGTTGGGTCATTGCCCTGTTGACAAAAAATGTTAATCCCACTAACGCAAACCAGATGGGATGGCGTATCGCTGCAGAATGCTGTGGTAGCCATGCTGGTTAAGTGTGCCTTGAATTCTAAATAAATTACTGACTGTGTCACCAGCAAAGCACCCTCACACCATCACACCTCCTTCTCCATGCTTCAAGGTGGGAACCACACATGTGGAGATCATCCGTTCACCTACTCTGCGTCTCACAGAGACACGACAGTTGGAACCATAAAGCTCAAATTTGGACTAAACAGACCAAAGGACAGATTTCCACTGGTCAAATGAACATGGCTGACGTTTTACATTCTCCCAACCAATTGTGCATTTTTTAAACGTTTTTTTTTGCGTAACTTAGTTATTTACTTATTGTGTACATAATGTTGCTGCTACCGTCTCTTATGACCGAAAAGAACTTCTGGACATCAGAAAAGCGTTTACTCAACGTGGACTGGAAAAAACGTTTTCCTTTAACGAGTCCGATGAGAAGGATATCCTGCTTTCACTGGAACAGGCCCAGATCCACACCTTTTGCGTGAAGAAAAGACGCCGGAAAAGGGGACGCAGATCGGGATCCTTCTGAGAAGCTGGAGGCGAGCGAGTAAACTCCCAATGACTTCCATTCTCCTTGCTAACATGCAATCATTAGAAAATAAAATTGTGGTCCTACTATTTAGATTATCCTACCAACGGGACATTAAAAACTGTAACCTCTTATGTTTTACGTGGCTGAACGAAGAAACGGACAATATAGAGCTGGCGGGATTTTCCATGTAGAACAGAGGCGCTACCTCTGGTAAGACGAGTGGTGGGGGTGTCTTTTTGTCAATTACAGCTGGTGGTCGATGTCTAATATTAAAGAAGTCTCGAGGTGTTGCTTGCCTGAGGTAGAGTACCTTATGATAAGCTGTCGACCACACTATCTACCAAGAGAGTTCTCATCTGTATTATTCGTAGCCGCCTATTTACCACCACAAAGCGAAGCTGGCACTAAGACTGCTCTCAACCAACTCTATTATGCCATAAGCAAAGAAGAAAATGCTCACCCAGAAGCGGCGCTTCTAGTGGCCGGGGACTTTAATGCAGGCAAACTTTAATCAGTTTTGCCACATTTTTACCAGCATGTCACGTGCAACCAGGGGGGAAAAAAATCCTGGACCACCTTTACTCCACACACAGAGATGCATACAAAGCTCTCCCCCACTCTCCATTTGGCAAATCTGATCACAATTATATCCTCCTGATTCCTGCTTACAAGCAAAAACTAAAGCAGGAAGTACTAGTAACTCGCTCAATACGGAAGTGGTCAGATGACGTGGATGCAACACTACAGGACTGTTTTGCTAGCACAGACTGAAACATGTTCCGGGATTCATCCAATGGCATTGAGGAATACACCACCTCAGCTTCATCAATAAGTGCATCGATGATGTCGTCCCCACAGTGACTGTACGTACATATCCCAACCAGAAGCCATGGATTACAGGCAACATCCGCATCGAGCTAAAGGCAAGAGCTGCCGCTTTCAAGGAGCGGGAGACTAATGCGAACACATAAGAAATCCAGCTATGCCCTCAGACGAACCATCAAACAAGCAAAGTGTCAATACAGGATTAAGATTGAATCCTACTACATCGGCTCTGATGCTCGTCAGATGTGGCAGGGCTTGAAAACTATTACGGACTAGAAAGGGAAACCCAGACATGAGTTGCCCAGTGACGCAAGCCTACCAGGTGAGCTAAATGCCTTTTATGCTCGCTTCGAGGCAAGCGACACTGAAGCATGCACGAGAGAACCAGCTGTTCTGGATGACTGTGTGATAACGTTCTCGGTAGCCGATGTGAACAAAACCTTTAAAAAGCCGCGTGGCCAGATGGATTACTAGGACGTGTACTCAAAGCATGCGCGGACCAACTGACAAGTGTCTTCACTGACATTTTCAACCTCTCCCTGACCGAGTCTGTAATACCCACATGATTAGTGTAGTGTTAGCTAGCTACATAGTTGTCTCTGCTGTCTTTGTATCTAAGATAATTGTGTAGTTTAGAGTAATTATCAAGGTTAGCTATCCAGCTACTTTCGTCGCCGCGCCACCGCTCTCCTACCTAGTCAACAACTGCTAGCTACCCAGCTAGCCAACTTCTACCGAATAGCAGCACTGTAGAAACTATTACATTACAACGGAACGACTTGATTAGTGTAGTGTTAGCTAGCTACATAGCTGTCTCTGCTGTCTTTGTATCTAAGATAATTGTGTAGTTTAGAGTAATTATCGAGGTTACCTAGCCAGTTATCGAGGTTACCTAGCCAGCTACACTTCAAACAAAGTCAACAACGCAGCCACTGCTAGCTAGCCTACTTCACCAGCCAGCAGTACTGTATCATTTTAATCATTTTAGTCAATAAGATTTTTTGCAACGTAACCTTAACTTTCTGAACATTCGAGACGTGTAGTCCACTTGTCATTCCAATCTCATTTGCATTAGCGTAGCCTCTTCTGTAGCCTGTCAACTATGTGTCTGTCTATCCCTGCTCTCTCCTCTCTGCACAGACCATACAAACGCTTCACACCGCGTGGCCGCTGCCACTCTAACCTGGTGGTCCCAGCGCGCACGACCCACGTGGAGTTCCAGGTCTCCGGCAGCCTCTGGAACTGCCGATCTGCGGCCAACAAGGCAGAGTTCATCTCAGCCTATGCTTCCCTCCAGTCCCTCGACTTCTTGGCACTGACGGAAACATGGATTACCACAGATAACACTGCTACTCCTACTGCTCTCTCCTCGTCTGCCCACGTGCTCTTGCACACCCCGAGAGCTTCTGGTCAGCGGGGTGGTGGCACTGGGATCCTCATCTCTCCCAAGTGGACATTCTCTCTTTCTCCCCTGACCCATCTGTGTATCGCCTCCTTTGAATTCCATGCTGTCACAGTTACCAGCCCTTTCAAGCTTAACATCCTTATCATTTATCGCCCTCCAGGTTCCCTTGGAGAGTTCATCAATGAGCTTGACGCCTTGATAAGTTCATTTCCTGAGGATGGCTCACCTCTCACAGTTCTGGGTGACTTTAACCTCCCCACGTCTACCTTTGACTCATTCCTCTCTGCCTCCTTCTTTCCACTCCTCTCCTCTTTTGACCTCACCCTCTCACCTTCCCCCCCTACTCACAAGGCAGGCAATACGCTTGACCTCATCTTTACTAGATGCTGTTCTTCCACTAATCTCATTGCAACTCCCCTCCAAGTCTCCGACCACTACCTTGTATCCTTTTCCCTCTCACTCTCATCCAACACTTCCCACTCTGCCCCTACTCGGATGGTATCGCGCCGTCCCAACCTTCGCTCTCTCTCCCCCGCTACTCTCTCCTCTTCCATCCTATCATCTCTTCCCTCTGTTCAAACCTTCTCCAACCTATCTCCTGATTCTGCCTCCTCAACCCTCCTCTCCTCCCTTTCCGCATCCTTTGACTCTCTATGTCGTCTATCCTCCAGGCCGGCTCGGTCCTCCCCTCCTGCTCCGTGGCTTGACGACTCATTGCGAGCTCACAGAACAGGGCTCCGGGCAGCCGAGCGGAAATGGAGGAAAACTCGCCTCCCTGCGGACCTGGCATCCTTTCACTCCCTCCTCTCTACATTTTCCTCTTCTGTCTCTGCTGCTAAAGCCACTTTCTACCACTCTAAATTCCAAGCATCTGCCTCGAACCCTAGGAAGCTCTTTGCCACCTTCTCCCCCCTCCTGAATCCCCCCCCCCCCCCCTCCTCCCTCTCTGCGGATGACTTCGTCAACCATTTTGAAAAGAAGGTCGACAACATCCGATCCTCGTTTGCTAAGTCAAACGACACCGCTGGTTCTGCTCACACTGCCCTACCCTGTGCTCTGACCTCTTTCTCCCCTCTCTCTCCAGATGAAATCTCGCGTCTTGTGACGGCCGGCCGCCCAACAACCTGCCCGCTTGACCCTATCCCCTCCTCTCTTCTCCAGACCATTTCCGGAGACCTTCTCCCTTACCTCACCTCGCTCATCAACTCATCCTTGACCGCTGGCTACGTCCCTTCCGTCTTCAAGAGAGCGAGAGTTGCACCCCTTCTGAAAAAACCTACACTCGATCCCTCCGATGTCATCAACTACAGACCAGTATCCCTTGTTTCTTTTCTCTCCAAAACTCTTGAACGTGCCGTCCTTGGCCAGCTCTCCTGCTATCTCTCTCAGAATGACCTTCTTGATCCAAATCAGTCAGGTTTCAAGACTAGTCATTCAACTGAGACTGCTCTTCTCTGTGTCACAGAGGCGCTCCGCACTGCTAAAGCTAACTCTCTCTCCTCTGCTCTCATCCTTCTAGACCTATCAGCTGCCTTTGATACCGTGAACCATCAGATCCTCCTCTCCACCCTCTCCGAGTTGGGCATCTCCGGCGCGGCCCACGCTTGGATTGCGTCCTACCTGACAGGTCGCTCCTACCAGGTGGCGTGGCAAGAATCTGTCTCCGTACCACGTGCTCTCACCACTGGTGTCCCCCAGGGCTCTGTCCTAGGCCCTCTCCTATTCTCGCTATACACCAAGTCACTTGGCTCTGTCATATCCTCACATGGTCTCTCCTATCATTGCTATGCAGACGACACACAATTAATCTTCTCCTTTCCCCCTTCTGATAACCAGGTGAGGAATTGCATCTCTGCATGTCTGGCAGACATATCAGTGTGGATGACGGATCACCACCTCAAGCTGAACCTCGGCAAGACGAAGCTGCTCTTCCTCCCGGGGAAGGACTGCCCGTTCCATGATCTCGCCATCACGGTTGACAACTCCATTGTGTCCTCCTCCCAGAGTGCTAAGAACCTTGGCGTGATCCTGGACAACACCCTGTCGTTCTCAACTAACATCAAGGCGGTGACCCGTTCCTGTAGGTTCATGCTCTACAACATTCGCAGAGTACGACCCTGCCTCACACAGGAAGCGGCGCAGGTCCTAATCCAGGCACTTGTCATCTCCCGTCTGGATTACTGCAACTCGCTGTTGGCTGGGCTCCCTGCCTGTGCCATTAAACCCCTACAACTCATCCAGAACGCCGCAGCCCGTCTGGTGTTCAACCTTCCCAAGTTCTCTCACGTCACCACGCTCCTCCGCTCTCTCCACTGGCTTCCAGTTGAAGCTCGCATCCGCTACAAGACCATGGTGCTTGCCTACGGAGCTGTGAGGGGAATGGCACCTCCGTACCTTCAGGCTCTGATCAGGCCCTACACCCAAACAAGGGCACTGCGTTCATCCACCTCTGGCCTGCTCGCCTCCCTACCTCTGAGGAAGTACAGTTCCCGCTCAGCCCAGTCAAAACTGTTCGCTGCTCTGGCACCCCAATGGTGGAACAAACTCCCTCACGACGCCAGATCAGCGGAGTCAATCACCACCTTCCGGAGACACCTGAAACCCCACCTCTTTAAGGAATACCTAGGATAGGACAAAGTAATCCTTCTAACCTCCCCCCCCCCCATCCCCCCTTAAAAGATTTAGATGCACTATTGTAAAGTGGTTGTTCCACTGGATATCATAAGGTGAATGCACCAATTTGTAAGTCCCTCTGGATAAGAGCGTCTGCTAAATGACTTAAATGTAATGTAAATGCAATTTCAAACAGACCACCATAGTCCCTGTGCTCAAGGAAGCGAAGGTAACCTACCTAAAGGATTAACGCGGCACTCATGTTGGTAGCCATGAAGTGCTTTGAAAGGCTGGTCATAGCTTACATCAACAGCATCCTGCCGGACACCCTAGACCCAATCCAATTCGCATACCGCCCCAACAGATCCACAGATGATTCGGTCTCAATTGCACTCCACACCGCCCTTTCTCACCTGGACAAAAGGAACACCTATTTGGGAATGCTGTTTATCGACTACAGCTCATCGTTCAACACCATAGTGCCCACAAAGCTCATCACTAAGCTAAGGACTCTGAGACTAAACACCTCCGACTGCAACTGGATCCTGGACTTCCTGACGGGCCGCCCCCAGGTGGTAAGAGTAGGCAACAACACGTCTGCCATGCCGGTCCTTAACACTGGGGCCCGTCACGGGTGTGTACCTAGTCCCCTCCTGTATTCCCTGTTCACCCACGACTGCGTGGCCAAACATGACTCCAACACCATCATTAAGTTTGCTGACAATATAACAGTGGTAGGCCTGATCATCGACAATGATGAGACGGCCTATAGGGTCAGAGAAGTGGCAGTGTGGTGCCAGGACAACAACCTCTCCCTCAATGTGAGCATGACAAAGTACCTAATTCTGGACTACAGGAAAAGGTGGGCCGAACAGGCCCCCATTAACATCGACGGGGCTGAAGTGGAGCGGGTCGACATCACCAATGAACTATCATGGTCCAAACATACCAAGACAGTCGTGAGGGCACGACAAAACTTTTTCCTCCTCAGAAGACTGAAAAGAGGGCACGACAAAACTTTTTCCTCCTCAGAAGACCGAAAAGATTTGGCATGGGCCCCCAGATCCTCAAAAGGTTCTACAGCTGCACCTTCGAGAGCATCCTGACCGGTTGCATCACTGCCTGGTATGGCAACTGCTTGACATCTGACCATAAGGCGCTACAGAGGGTAGTGCGAACGGCCCAGTACATCACTGGGGTCAAATTTCCTGCCATCCAGGACCTACAGTTGAAGTCGAAAGTTTACATACACCTTAGCCAAATACATTTAAACTCAGTTTTTCACAATTCCTGACATTTTATCCTAGTAAAAATTCCCTGTCATAGGTAGGATCACCACTTTATTTTAAGAATGTGAAATGTCAGAATAATAGTAGAGAATGATTTATTTCAGCTTTTATTTCTTTCATCACATTCCCAGTGGGTCAGAAGTTTACATACACTCAATTAGTATTTGGTAGCATTGCCTTTGAAATGTTTAACTTGGGTCAAACATTTGGGTAGCCTTCCGCAAGCTTCCCACAATAACGTGGGTGAATTTTGGCCCGTTCCTCCTGACAGAGCTGGTGTAACTGAGTCAGGTTTGTAGGCCTCCTTGCTCACATGCACTTTTTCAGTTCTGCCCACAAATTTTCTATAGGATTGAGGTCAGGGCTTTGTGATGGCCACTCCAATACCTTGACTTTGTTGTCCTTAAGCCATTTTGTCTCAACTTTGGAAGTATGTTTTGGGTCATTGTCCATTTGGAAGACCCATTTGCGACGAATCTTTAACTTCCTGACTGATGTCTTGAGATGTTGCTTCAATATATCCACATAATTTTCCTGCCTCATGATGCCAACTATTTTGTGAGGTGCACCAGTCCCTCCTACAGCAAAGCACCCCCACAACATGATGCTGCCACCCCTGTGCTTCACGGTTGGGATGGTGTTCTTCGGCTTGCAAGCATCCCCCTTTTTCCTCCAAACAATAACGATGGTCATTATGGCCAAAAAGTTATATTTTTGTTTCATCAGACCAGAGGACATTTCTCCAAAAAGTACGATCTTTGTCCCCATGTGCATTTGCAATCCGTAGTCTGGCTTTTTTTATGGCAGTTTTTGGAGCAGTGGCTTCTTCCTTGCTGAGCGGCCTTTCAGGTTATGTCGATATAGGACTCGTTTTACTGTGAATATAGATACTTTTGAACCTGTTTCCTCCAGCATTTTTACAAGGCCCTTTGCTGTTGTTCTGGGATTGATTTGCGCTTTCACACCAAAGTACATTCATCTCTAGGAGACAGAACGCGTCTCCTTCCTGAGCGGTATGATGGCTGCGTGGTCCCATGGTGTTTATACTTGCGGACTATTATTTGTACAGATGAATGTGGTACCTCCAGGCGTTTGGAAATTGCTCCCAAGGATGAACCAGACTTGTGGAGGTCTACAATTTTTTTTCTGAGGTATTGGCTGATTTCTTTTGATTTCCCCATGATGTCAAGCAAATAGGCACTGAGTTTGAAGGTAGGCCTTGAAATATATCCACAGGTACACCTCCAATTGACTTAAATGATGTCAGTTAGCTTATCAGAAGCTTCTAAAGCCATGACATCATTTTCTGGAATTTTCCAAGCTGGGTAAAGGCACAGTCAACTTAGTGTATGTAAACTTCTGACCCACTGGAATTGTGATACAATGAATTATACGTGAAATAATCTGTCTGTAAGCAATTGTTGGAAAAATTACTTGTGTCATGCACAAAGTAGATGTCCTAACCGACTTGCCAAATCTATAGTTTGTTAACAGAAAGTTTGTGGAGTGGTTGAAAAACAAGTTTTAATGACTCCAACCTAAGTGTATGTAAACTTCCGACTTCAACTGTATATAATAGGCGGTGTCAGAGAAAGCCCATAAAATTGACAGAGACTCCAGTCACCCAAGTTATAGACTGTTTTCTCTGCTACCGCACGGCAAGCGGTACCGTAGCGCCAAGTCTGGAGCCAAAAGGCTCAACAACAGCTTCTACCCCCAAGCCATTAGACTGCTGAATAATTCATAAAAATCACCACCGGACAATTTACATTGACCCCCCCCCCTTGTACATTGCTGCTACTCGCTGTTTGTTTGTTACATATGCATAGTCACTTCGCCCTCACCTACATGTACAGATTACCTCAATTAGCCTGTACCCCTGCACGGTGACTCGGTACCGGTACCCCCTGTACATAGCCTTGTTATTCTTATTGTGTTAGTTTTTATTATTACTATTTATTTTAGGCTGCTTGGTAAATATGTTCTTCTTCTTGAACTGCACTGTTGGTTAAGGGCTTGTAAGTAAACATTTCACGGTAAAGTCTACACTTGTTGAATTCGGCACGTGCCAAATAAAGTTTGATTTGACTTGATATGTCCATTGCTCATGTTTCTTGGCCCAAGCAAGTCTTTTCTTCTTGTTGGTGTCCTTTAGTAGTTGTTTCTTTGCAGCAAATCGACTATGAAGGTCTGATTCAGTAGTCTCCTCTGAAAAGTTGATGTTGAGATATGTCTGTTACTTGAACTCTGTGAAGCATTTTTTTAGGCTGCAAATAGTTAGGCTGGTAACTCTAATGAACTTATCTTCTGCAGCAGAGGTAACTCTGGGTCTTCCTTTCTTGTGGCAGTTCTCATGGGAGCCAGTTTCATCATAGCCCTTGATGGTTTTTGCAACTGCACTTTAAGAAACTTTCAAAGTTCTTGACATTTTCTGGATTGACTGACCTTCATGTCTTAAAGTAATGATGGACTGTCATTTCTCTTCGCTTATTTGAGCTGTTCTTCCCATAATATGGACTTGGTCTTTTACCAAATAGGGCTATCTTCTGTATACCACCCCTACCTTGTAACAACACAACTGGTTGGATCAAACGCATTAAGGAAAGAAATTCCACAAATTAATTTTTAACAAAGGCACACCTGTTAATTGAAATGCATTCCAGGTGACTACCTCATGAAGCTGGTCGAGAGAATGCCAAGAGTGTGCAAAGCTGTCATCAATGCAAAAGGTGGCTACTTTGAAGAGTCTCAAATATAAAACATATATTGATTTGTTATTTGGTTACTACATGATTCCATATGTGTTATTTCATAGGTTTGATGTCTTCACTATTATTCTACAATGTAGAAAATAGTTTAAAAAATAAAAACCCTGGAATGAGTAGGTGTCTCCAAACTTTTGACTGGTACTGTATATAAAATAATGTTGCTTTATTCAATAACTCACAGTTACTCAATACTCTTACTTTTTTATCATTATAGTAAACATAATACATGTACACTAGTTTCTGGCACACTTCAGTCTTAGCAAATATAATTTATTTACTGGAGGTGGTATACACAACCACAAGCAAAACAAACACACAAAATATAACATCACATTGAACAACAACAGTTCAAAATAATCTCTTGAATACAAACACTGACAGAACTGCATTTGAGAACATCTTTTTTTTTTTTTTAACAGTTCAAGTTGGACTTTCAAACCGAAACATCTCAAAAAAGGGACAAATTCCAGTTAATGTGGAATTTAGTTCGTCAGTAGGATACCTCAATGGGTACAGCACAATGGGTAGGATATTTTAATACTAGCCAGTCAGCACTGCATTTAAATCCCTTGATTATTATGACACCATTAATGTCCATTAAATGATTACACCAATAATCAACAATGCAACGCATTGCAAAGTCTATGAATTGGCACTGGCAATCTGTGTGTCACTAGTGCTGTTTTAGGGGAAGAGAGAAACCCAATCCAATGCTATTGATTCACAGATTCCTGTCACCACTCTCAGCTGCCTCAAAAAACGTCAAACTAGTTTCAAACCTGTGCCCTCTGCTGAAAACTCAACCGCGGGACAGAGAGATCTGGGGCCGCATGTCAAGCGCTCAGAGTAAGAGTGCTGATTTAGGACAGTTTAACCTTTTAGATCACAATACAGTGCCTTCAGAAAGTATTCACACCCCTTGACTTCTTCCACATTATGTTGTGTTACAGCCTGAATTTAAAATGGATTCAATTTAGATTTTTTTCACTGGCCTACACACAATACACCATAATGTCAAAGTGGAATGATGATTTCCCCAAAAATTCTAAATTATACTGAACAAAAATATAAACGCAACATGTAAGGTGTTGGTCCCATGTTTCATGAGCTGAAATGAAAGATCCCAGAACTGTTCCATACGCACAAAAAGCTTGTTTCTATCCAATTTTGAGCACACATTTCTTTAAATCCCTGTTAAGTATTATCTCTCCTTTACCAAGGTAATCCATCCACCTGACAGGTGTAGCATATCAAGAAGCTGATTAAACAGCATGATCATTACACAGGTGCACCTTGAGCAGGGGACAATAAGAGGCCACTAAACTGTGCAGTTTTGTCACACAACACAATGCCACAGAGGTTTCAAGTTGAGGGAGCGTGCAATTAGCATTCTGACTGCAGGAATGTCCACCAGAGCTGTTGCCAGAGAATTGAATGTTAATTTCTCTACCATAAACCACCTCCAACAGTTTTAGACCAGACCATGTGTAACCATGCCAGCCCAGGACCTCCACATCCGGCTTCTTCACCTGCGGGATTGTCTGAGACCTGCCACACGAACAGCTGATGAAACTGAGGAGTATTTCTGTCTGTAATAAAGCCCTTTTGTGGGGAAAAACTCATTCTGATTGGCCGGGCTGGCTCCCCAGTGGGTGGGCCTGGCTCCCAAGTGGGTGGGTCTATGCTCTCCCAGGCCCACCCATGGCTGCGCCCCTGCCCAGTCATGTGAAATCAACAGATTAGGGCCTAATGAATTTAAATGGACTAATTTCCTTATGACTGTAAGTCAGTAAAATTGTTCATTGTTGTGTTTATATTTTTGTTCAGTATAATTAAAAATGAAAAGCTCAAATGTCTTGAGTCAATAAGTATTCAACCCCTTTGTTATGGCAAGCCTAAATAAGTTTTAAAAAAATATTTAAAATAAACAGACATTGAATATCCCTTTGAGCAGCTGTGAGAGGTGAAAACTTAGGATGGATCAACAACATTGTAGTTACTCCACAATACTAACCTAATTGACAGAGTGAAAAGAAGGACGCCTGTACATAATTAAAATATTCCAAAACATGCATTACGCTTGCAACAAGGCAGTAAAGTTATACTGAGAAAAACGTGGCAAAGCAATTCACTTTTTGTTCTAAATACAAAGTGTTATTTTTGGGGCAAACCCAATACAACACATTACTGAGTACCACTCTCCATTTTTTTCAAGCATAGAAGTGGCTGTATAATGTTATGGGCACGCTTGTAATCGCTAAAGACTGGGGAGTTTTTCAGGATAAAATAGAAATGAAATGGAGTTAAGCACAGGCAAAATCCTTGAGTAAAACCTGGTTCAGTCTGCTTTCTACTAGATACTGGGAGATTAATTCACATTTCAGCAGGACAATAACCTAAAACACAAGGTGAAATCTACACTGGAGTTGTTTACCAAGAAGACACTGAATGTTCCTGAATGGCCGAGTTACAGTTTTGACTTAAATCTGCTTGAAAATCTATGGCAAGACCCGAAAACAGTTGTCTAGCAATGATCAACAAACAATTTGACAGAGCTTGAAGAATTGTGAAAAGAATAAAGGGGCAAATGTTGCACAATTCAGGTGTAAAAATCTGTTAGAGACTTGCCCAGAGAGACATGTATTGACTAAGTGGGTTGAATACTTATAAAGATATACTGTATTAGTGTCATTTTTCTTCCACTTTGACATTTGATTATTTGTAGATGGATTTAATTGTACGTTTTTTTTCAACCATTTTAATCCCACTTTGTAACAACAAAATGTTGAAAAAGTCAAAGGGTGTAAATACTTTCTGAAGGCAATGTATATACGCTTAGTAGGACAGGAGGGCTGCAGCTGATCCTACATCAGCACTCTTACTCTGAAGGCTTGGTACATACTGGGAAGCTAGTCATACTTTGGTTTTGCACACCACAAGGCAATGAAATGTAACAGGCAGCATTGCACACCATCAAACTTGGGCTGAGTCCCAAAATGGCACCCTATTCCCTATAGAACACTACTTTTACGCTCTGGTGACCTTTATAGTTCTTGGTCAAAAGTAGTACACTATAAAGGGAAGAGGGTTTCATTTGGGATACAGCCACTGAACCACGCATGGTTAGCAGCACTGATGAGCCATAGAATGGGTTATTCCTCCAGTTTGATTCAGGGCTTAGTAGTCATTACCAAAGCATCACAGGCTAATTATTTCACAAGTTAATGCATGCATATAACCTGCGCAAATTTTCTATGATCCCAATCAGAAATGGTACCGATTAATAGTAAGTAGGAAATTCTGATCATTTTCTGCACCTGTGTGGACTGAATAAAAAAATAAAAAAAAATAGGACAATTGAACTCAGAATTGCTGTAATGGGGACACTGAAGTGACATGAACCTTTTTATATTTATCTTTTGACACACAGGGCAATGACAAAGAAACTGATTAAAGAAGCTCCAGTTTTTCTGAAAGAAATAGAACTAACCCTTGCATATCTAGCAACTGCACCGCATAGCTACAGAACCTTTCACATAAATACATAATAGATTCTCTTTATTTTAATTTAGAGGAACACTGTTCTTAAAATACTGCTACATTTGAAGGAATAATGCATGTTTTAGTCAGCATCTTTAGAAAACTGCCAACATATTTTCCGCCTTGAATTAATATTAAAGCCTCAATGAAGCACAAGATAATTCAATTACAACTAATAACACATACTTAATGGTACTGTAACCACATTTTCAAATTCACTTTGGGTTCTCTTAAAGGGATACTTTGGGATTTTGGCAATGGGGCCCTTTATCTACTTCCCCAGGGTCAGATGAACTCATGGACACCCTTTTTATGTTTCTGATTGCGGTTTGAAGGAAGTTGCTAACTATCCCTAGCATAATTGCTAACTGGAGTTAGCGCAATGACTGGAAATGTATGGGTATCTGCAGCTAGCAGGCCTGGGCAAGTCCAGTCCTCTGGGGCCTGATTGGTGTCACACTTTTAACTCAGCTAACAGACCTGACTCCAATAATCAAATAATCATGAGCTTCAGTTAAACATGTAATTAGTTTAAAAATCAGGTGTGTTTGCTAGGGATGGGGGAAAAGTGTCACACCAATTAGGCCCCTGAGGACTGGAATTGTCCAGGCCTGAAGCAGATACCCAGCTAGCAGATACCCATAGACTTCCAGTCATTGTGCTGCTAGTTAGGATTGGCTCGTGAAACTACTTCTAACTTCCTTCATACTGCACGCAGAGGCATAAATATGGTACCCATGAGTTCATCTGAATCTGGGTAAGTGGAAAATTGCCAGAATCTTACAGTATCCCTTTAAGGTTTTGGCAACATTCTGCAAACAACTATGGAAATTGCCAATTAGAAAGGCAACATGACAAAGCTACAACTTTGTGCAGGAGGGTAGGCTAAGCCACAAAGTTGTGATTTATCAGATAACAAATCACAAACCAATCAAATCTGGGCTTTGCTGAAAACCTACATTACATACTCAAATAAGTACAGGTATAGATAGGTTCAGTGTTTAAGACTAATAAAAAAGTATATTAATAAGTATATTAAAGAAATTCCTTTATCTCAAAAAGACACTTTGTATAGTACTTTCTGCCTATGGTACAGACAATGCATCCTTAAATCGTGACTCGTGTTCCTGCGTCCCATGCTAAATGCCATTGAATTTCCATTGCATTTCACTCTCTGTGAGGACATGGTTGTCTCATCAAACAGCACAGTCTCTCATCCTAGATACAGATTACATCATATCAACTATCCTCAAATCGGAGACGATCCTCAATCACAGATTTTCATATTAACGAGATTGAACGGGATCTTAAAAGCACTTACAAATTCGTAACATATCATACGAATTGTAGGGAACATACATTTATTGTGCAGGACGTAACATATCATACAAAATGGATGACATCGTATACAATTGTGCACAATTTTCTGGGAACCATTTTGGCTCGTGAGCGCTACTTTCAAAACTGCTGGCTGAAATGATACAGAACCTTTCTAGCATCACTTTCAATAATCCACAGCCCCAATATCTGATCATCTGGAACAAGCAGTCACATACTTGAAACTGTAAATATCAACTCAAATTATGTCCTGCACATGAGTACATCGGCAAAGGGCCCCAGGAGGTGTTTGTTAAAGATGCAGCGCACCCACACCAGGTACGTCGTAAAGGGTTTGATGTTTTCAGAGAAGGTATAGTTCTGGTGGGGGAGAATATAAGGCATGTACGTGTTCTCTCCTTGCTCCTGGATCCACACTTCGTACTTCACTTCCCTGACCTTCAGGTACCTCAGGTTCCAGGGGATTTGCCAGGACACAGTCAGCTTGGCCTCGTTGGTGGCCTGGACCGACGTCTGGCACTGGGGCTCTCTGACCCGGCCCGGGTGGACCGTGCTGGCAGGCTTGGCCTTCTTCAGGTTGGGCCTGGTTTTCACAATCGCTCTGAGAGCCTCTAGTAAAGAAGGTATGTCCACTATGGTGTCCTGGTAAATACGATAGAGCCACTCAGGGTTGCGGCAGCACAGGTGTCTAGGTACTTCCTTACTGGTCAGGATGTGATCCTGCTCTTCCTTATCCAGGTGGGCTATACCTCCCTGTTCCCAGGGCCTCTCTGGGTAGGCCACAGAGTTCTCCTCCACCAGGTTCCTCCAGGCCACATACTGCAGGTCCATGCCTGGTAGAGAGGCCAGGGTTTTGTAAGGAGTGTACTGCTCTGGGTTGACCGCATAGGGGAAGAGCTCCACTACGACGGCCCCCCGGGGGAGGAAGAGAGAGGAGACCAGCTGGGCCCCGTGCATGCTGACTAATATGGAGGCCCCGCTGATGACCTTGACAATTCTGGGGAAGTTCTGCTCCTCCAGAGATACCGTCACGGCTCTCATCTGGAACTCCTGCACTAACGCAAGGATCAGCTCCGCTTCGTTCAGGATTAGTCTGTTGATGGAGCGACTGAACACTACGAAGTACTCATCCTTTTCCTCCGCCACGCTCTCCTCTCCTCGCGTGGTGATATTGAGCTTCTCCATCAGCGATGAGGCAAACTGCCGGATCTCGTTCCCAGAGACCAGGATGTTGGCTTTGGGGCCCTGTGGCTGGACGAAGCCGTACTGGTACCATGTGGTCATCTTGGACAAGCCCACGTAGGACTTAGTAAAGCACATAAGTTTGCCAAAGTTCCTCAGCTGCTCTTTGAGAAGTGGCTGCTTGCTGCTCAGCAGGCGGTAGAGGTCAAAGTGTGCGCCCTCACCCCAGCCCTCCATGAAGACCAGGCGGGCCTCATCGTCCAGGTCCGAGTACTGCCGCATGGTGTAGAAGATGGGCAGCAGGTCATCGTGGAACACGTGCATCAGGTTATCCGGATTGAACCGGTTGAGGATGAGGGTGACGTCAGGGACAAACACAGGCTTGGGCATGAACTTCAGGGCAGCTGCGGGCAGCTCCAGGAAGTTGAAGTACTGGGTGTTGTGATCCTCCACAGAGGACAGGTCCAGCAGGGCCGGCTGGAAGCGCCGGGGCCCCAGGTTGGGCAACATGAAGGAGGAGTTGCTGTGGAAGAAGACAAACTCTTCGGCCTCGGTGCAGTAGCACAGGTAATCGAAGCGGCAGATGCGGTCAGTGTGCATCTTGCCGGTGCAGACCATGCGGGTGCCATGCTCCTGAAGGGCCAGCAGAGCGGCGTGGTAGTCTATCCGGGCCTGGGACAGCTCCTGGGACTGGCGGGTCAGCTGCAGCTCCTCCTCCAGTACTGCAGCGTGCTCGCTTAGCCTCACGTACTTCCAGAGCAGTGCTGCCACCACCGAAACCAGCAGGCCATTCAGAATGGCCGCCACGTTCATCCTGCAGCTCGCCGCACGCATCACAGCTCCACGTCCAATCTGATCTCTGATCTCACACGCATGCTCCGCCTCCCGCTAGCCAGGCGCCGATACACCTGGAGAGGGAGAGAGCGAAAGTGAGAGAGGGGGTGGGGGATAGAGATAATTTTTAGCATATTACTGATATCATGTTTCCAACTGAACATACTATATTTCAGACTTAGTAATCATATAAATAATATCAAACAAAGTGTAAGCCTATTATTTTCAGTGCTATTGATGAAGGTCTACATACCGGTAGAACAATTTCAATTTTAGGGATCAAAGTCCCTTCCCTTCTTTGTCTGCGTCCCAAATAAAGGGATACTCTGGGATTTTGGCAATGAAGCCCTTTACCTACTTCCCTAGAGTCAAATGAACTCGTGGATAACATTTTCATGTCTCTGCGTGCAGTTGGAAGGTAGTTTCTCACTAGCTTTAGCTCAATTGCTAACTACCGCTAGTTAACATTGGCTCGCAATACTTCCTCTAACTTCCTTCATACTGGACGCAGAGACATACAAATGGTATCCACAAGTTCATCGGACTCTGAGGAAGTAGATAAAGGGCCTCATTGCCAAAATCTCAAAGTATTCATTTTAAGTGCACTACTTTTGACCAGGACCCATATGGCTCTGATAAAAAGTAGTGCACTGTATAGGCTAGGGAAAAGGGTGCCATTTGGGACGTATCCTTTGTTTACCTTGGTGGATAAGCACAGGCTTTCCTAGAACCTCAAATCACACTCCCCTCGTGGTTATGTCTTGATGAATGACATTGTGAGGAGAGAAAGGGGAAAAGAAAAGTTCCTCTTAAAACTACACTAATCTGCATATTGAGAGAACAAGTGAGTCATGTGGTGAGACAGACTATCTGCATCCCAAATGCTATTCCCTATATAGTGCACTACTTTTGATCACTCCAGGACCCATAGTGCACTACTTTTTACTGCAGCCCTATCTTGGGAACGCAGTGCCATTTGGGATGCAGCCACTAATTCAGATCCCAAGCAGCTACTTCCAGACTATGCGGGTAAATAGTCATCTAAAGGTTAACTGCAACAAGAACAAATGTTTCTATAGGCTAGCCTCTGCCTGGGATACTATAAATATCACATTCCATAATAGCAGCTGAGATTAAAATAATATCATTATTCCAGTATAAAAAAGTTGAGTAAATAACATACAGGTTTGAGACTTAAACAATGCATTTAAAATATGCTTTATATTACCATGATAACTTAGCAATACTCAAAAAGAAGAGTCAAGAGAGTTAGCGTAGTCATTGGCATCTATAATATTCATCAGAATCTACGGACTATCTCCCTAACCTTCAACTTTGGGCTGCAGACACTAAATACACTCCCTTCCTCTCCCTGGAGCCAGACTGTCTGCAGTAGGCTTGGTCAGTATACTGTATATGGCGTATTCCAGAGTATTTGGTAATAGCCACGGGATTGTTTTTAAGTAAAAACCTTTTAAGTAAATACCTGCAGTCAACTTGTGCAGTAGGTTAGGAAATAAAGCAGATCACATTCTTCATTTCACCTTTCAGATTATTTTTCATTATGAAGTTTAGGCCTACCGGTAGTCCCCAGTCACGTTTGTTTACAAGCACACAACAACAAGAGATCGGAGCTTTGTGAGTCACATTGTTGTGCAGCACGCGCCAGGTGATCTAGTGATCTAATTCACAACTAAATGTTTGTCAGCTAGATATTTTATAACTATTAAAGGAAAACTCCACCCAAAAACTATATTTTGGTATTTGATTCATTAGTCCATTGTTGACATAGTCCCAAGTTGATATAGTCCCAAGTTTTCAAGATATGTAACTTTCAAAATACAGAAATCTGGCCCGTATGATGAATTTTGCATCATGTGATGCTGCGTTTTGCAGAGCTAAACGCTCTGAAGTTGTGCATTTGGTTTGCTGATTTAGTACCTAGTTATCTACAAAAATGGAAGTATCAATGAACATGATTGTGGGAAATGAATGAATGCTCAGTTTGTCAGGCGCGGAATTGGAGTACCACCTACCGCTAGCAGCATTTTAGCCACAGACTTAAGTGCTAGCCATCTAGTCTATGTTTTATAAAATGTGCAAGAGTATAAAACATGATTCTGGTTAAATTTGTAACAAAAATGGCATTTTCATATGAAGCGTTGAAAGCCAGATCAGTGATTATTGCAAAAAAGCAGGTTAAACTATTTTGATAAAATAATGAAATCATTAGTGGGTCAAAGGCTTATATTTAGCCTAGGTATAATAAAAAAAATCCCTGAATTCATTAGATTATTCCTGTTTGAAATCCAGTGTATTGACCATTAATTGTGCAACAAAGCTTGTTCAGAGAAAAAGTTTCAAAAATCAAGATAAATTGCCCATAAACTTGAAAAAAATCTAGATAGTCTTTTTAGGCCATATCGCCCAGCCCTACCTTGCTGTCTAATATTAGTTTTGTGTGTGCAGCAAACTGTGAGTAGCATTTTTTTGTTACTTTTATAAACTTTATGAGCTGTGATATCTGTCCTGCAAACAGTTTATCAGAGACTGTATAAAATGTTTGCATGCGCTCGTTTGCATTTAACTAGCAATCACTATGGTATTTTCTATGTACTTGTTAGCATTGTTAACCTTGGTATTACAGAGGCTCAGTGGGGTTTGAAAATAGCGCCCCTTGTGCTGGTATTACCGAATATCCCAGGATGGCACAAGGTCGGTTTGAAGGTAGGACTATCTGGATACCACCCAAGCCTATCTATCCTTCTATCCCATGTTGAGTAAAATAATTCCAGTTTAACCCTACCTCAATGTCTCTAATGCTTTGAGCAGCAGACATGGAGCACAAGATTCATACAGCAGATATCATGGAAACATAATGAACGGGCATTGCCACTTCTAACACACATTTGGACAGACACACATGCACCTCTGATTTATTAAATCTCTCTATCCTAAAAACTCCTGGAGAATCCTCCTTTGCCACTAGCATCCCCAGAGAGTAGCCATCCCCCCACGGTCTTCCTGTCTCTCTCTCCTCTCCAGACTGAGCTCATAATGAACTCCAGTATCTCTGGCCTAACTCGGTCTCAGTCCCAAATGGCACCCTATTTCCTATTTAGTGAAATACTTTTGACCAGGGCCCATAGGACACAGCCAACCTTACACTCTCCTAAAGCCCCGGACTCTCTCTCCTCTAACAGCCAGCCAAGCCAAGGGCCCTGGAGGAAGAAGCCAGACTGAACAAAGACATAATGGCTCCATCTCTCCCTCCCTACGCTCTCTTTCACTCGCTCTCTTGCTGCTCTCATTCTCTCTTTCCATATCTGCTCTCATATGCTGCACCAGAGGCAGGCAAAAAAAAAAAGTCCTCAGGCTATTTTGACATCCAAATACATAGGTTACAATATGTCAGTGATAGTAGTAGGCTCAGTATTTGTGGTAATACCCTGCAGTTGTAGCTAAGTTATAGGAAAAAGATCAGTTACCATAGAGCTTTTTCACTTGTTAACATTACGATTTGAGATTTAGTTAAGCAAAAGAGCATGATACTAATTCAGGTAGGAAAAGTCTTATTGTATCTATAGATGGAGATAAGGGCTTCCATCTATAGATACAATATGATAGCAATGCAGATGTACTGGTACTCATAATACTCATATGTGAACTGCACTACATTTGAAGATAAACTGAGTGACACCCATCGTTCTTTTGGGGCCTCCTTTTTTCTCCTCTCCCCCAAATATTTCACTTGGATCGCCATTCGCCAAGGGCACTGGCAGAGGAGACAGGTTTGGTCAACTCACCTCTGCCCACTGACCCATATTGTACTGACAGGGGGCTGAAGCCCATAATTAGACACTGATCGTGACCTTGACAGCTGGGCCTATAGGCTTCATGACCTGGATGTCATCAGGAGAACACGGCTGTCCCAAATGGCACCATATCCCCTTTACAGTGCACTACTTTTGATGTGACCTGATCAGAAGTAGTGCACTACAAAGGGAATAGGGTGCCATTTGAAAAATAAATTACCTACAGGGTTCCTCTGAAGTTTGACCAAGACCCCTACATGGGATTTAGGTCCAGAAATTACTTCTAAGATTTTAAATGTACCTGTATAGGCAGATAGCACAAACCCCTCAGCTTTCCCAAACCCCTCGGCTTTCCCTTTTAGCCTACCCATTTAACCAATTTCTACATGCGTTTAAGTTGGTATGCTATTCAGACAATACCACTTGATTTTACTCATTCACATTCACGAAGGATGACAAATGGGCTAATAGTGCTCAATGCATTTTTTTTACTGCTTAAATGTCACAGCATGAAGACCTAAAGCAGCATTGCCCTCCAATCCATGAGGACAAGGACAATGGTGCCAGTGGTGAGCGTTAATCCTCCTCAATGCACACAAGCGGCCCACAGGGATGTGTGCAGGGCCCACTGCAATTCCACTGTGCCAAGTACTGAAGGTTTTTCCAAAGGTCAGCCTGCCTCTGTGATAAATTAGCAGGTTTTCAAAATGCAGTCTTCAGCTCATTGTAAAGTGGTGGGTGATACGCTGATGAAGCCTGCCTCCCGTTGCCTATGCATTTGCTGTTTGAGATGCTGTAGCAGCAGCTTCCACGCTGTCTGACAGATTTTCCACTAAAAGGCTCTGTATATGTATGCTGTACAAGTGTGATAAAAAAGATACAGTCGGAAGTTTATACACTTAGGTGGGTGTCATTAAAACTCATTTTTCAACCACTCCACAAATGTATTGTTAACAAACTATAGTTTTGGCAAGTCGGTTAGGACATCTACTTTGCATGACAAGTAATTTTTCCAACAATTGTTTACAGACAGATTATTTCACTGTATCACAATTCCAGTGGGTCAGAAGTTTACATACACTAAGTTGACTGTGCCTTTAAACAGCTTGGAAAATTCCAGAAGATGATGTCATGGCTTTAGAAGCTTCTGATAGGCTAATTGACATCATTTGAGTCAACTGGAGGTGTATCTGTGGATGTAGTTCAAGACCTACCTTTAAACTCAGTGCCTCTTTGCTTGACATCATGGAAAAATCAAAAGAATTCAGCCAATACCTCGGAAAAAGAAAATTGTGGACGCCCACAAGTCTGGTTCATCCTTGGGAGCAATTTCCAAACGCCTGAAAGTACCACGTTCATCTGTACAAACAATAGTACGCAAGTATAAACACCATGGGACCACGCAGCCGTCATACCGCTCAGGAAGGAGATGCGTTCTGTCTCCTAGAGATGAATGTACTTTGGTGCGATAAGTGCAAATCAATCACAGAACAGCAAAGGACCTTGTGAAGATGCTGGAGGAAACAGGTACAAATGTATCTATATCCAAAGTACAACGAGTCCTATGTCGACATAACCTAAAAGGCCGCTCAGCAAGGAAGAAGCCACTGCTCCAAAACCGGCATAAAAAAGCCAGACTACGGTGTGCAACTGCACATGGGGACAAAGATCACACTTTTTGGAGAAATGTCCTCTGGTCTGATGAAACAAAAATAGAACTGTTTGGCCATAATGACCAATATTATGTTTGGAGGAAAAATGGGGAGGTTTGCAAGCCGAAGACTACCATCCCAACCGTGAAGCACAGGGGTGGCAGCATCATGTTGTGGGGGTGCTTTGCTGCAGGAGGAACTGGTGTACTTCACAAAATAGATGGCATCATGAGGCAGGAAAAATATGTGGATATATTGAAGCAACATCTCAAGACATCAGTCAGGAAGTTAAAGCTTGGTTGTAAATGGGTCTTCCAAAATGGACAATGACCCAAAGCATACTTCCAAAGTTGTGGCAAAATGGCTTAAGGACAACAAAGTCAAGGTATTGGAGTGGCCATCACAAAGCTCTGACCTCAATCCTATAGAAGTTTTGTGGGAAGAACTGAAAAAGTGTGTGCGAGCAAGGAGGCCTACAAACCTGACTCAGTTACACAAGCTCTGTCAGGAGGAATAGGCCAAAATTCACCCAACGTATTGTGGGAAGCTTGTGGAAGGCTACCCGAAACGTTTGGCCCAGTCAAACAATTTAAAGGCAATGCTACCAAATACTAATTTAGTTTATGTAAACTTATGAACCACTGGGAATGCGATGAAAGAAATAAAAGCTGAAATAAATCATTCTCTCTACTATTATTCTGACATTTCACATTCTTAAAATAAAAAGTGGTAATCCTCACTGGCCTAAAACAGGGAATTTTTACTAGGATTAAATGTCAGGAATTGTGAAAAACTGAGTTTAAATGTATTTGGGTAAGGTGTATTTAAACTCCCTAACCTTAACTGTACATAATGAATATTCAGAATATTTACGGCCTCCTCCACGTCTCCTGATGTACTGGCCTGTCTCCTGGTAGCGCCTCCATGCTCTGGACACTACACTGACAGACACAGCAAACCTTTTTGCCACAGCTCGCATTGATGTGCCATCCTGGATGAACTGCACTACCTGAACCACTTGTGTGGGTTGTAGACTCCGTCTCATGCTACCACTAGAGTGAGAGCACCGCCAGCATTCAAAAGTGACCAAAACATCAGCCAGGAAGCATAGGAACTGAGAAGTGGTCTGTGGTCACCACCTGCAGAATCACTCCTTTTTTGGGGGTGTCTTGCTAATTGCCTATAATTTCCACCTTTTGTCTATTCCATTTGCACAACAGCATGTGAAATTTATTGTCAATCAGTGTTGCTTCCTAAGTGGACAGTTTGATTTCACAGAAGTGTGATTGACTTGGAGTTACATTGTGTTGTTTAAGTGTTCCCTTTATTTTTTTGAGCAGTATATATATATATATATATATATATATATATATATATATATATATATATATATATATATATATATATATATATATATATATATATATATATATATATATATATATATATATATATATATATATATATATATATATATATATATATATATATATATATACACACACACACACACATATGTATGTGTCTCTCCAGGACTTTCTTTTTTAACATTGCTTGGTCTGTATTCGTAATGTTGAAACATGAAATGTCTTATGTAGTTCTTGAAAGAACCATTGAAAGAACCATTTTGTTAATGCTAGTTCTCCTGTCTTATCTGATCTGTACTCTGTTAGTTACACACACACATATACATACATACACTTTATTTGTTATAATACCATCTTTGAGAACTAACAAAAAAAGCTATTACAGTCAAGAAGAGAAACTGGGCATTCTAGGCACATGCCCTTTGATTTTTTGCAGAGGAACACAGCATTAGCCATTGCAAAATGCATAGAAATGCAGGAAATTAGCTTTAAAGCTGCTAAATTGTCTCAGCTCCATGCAAAACTGTGTAGAATTTCTGGAAATTAGCTTCAAAACCTCAAAATGTTCTGAACTCAATGGAAAAATGTATAGAATTGCAAAAAATGTGCATTATAACAGCAAAATTCTCTATGCCGCCAAGATATCTTTCTCGCTAATAGACTGTTAGTTTACATTTCTTCTCCAATGAACTGTGGGGATGTGAAAACAATAACTGTCTACCAAATCTCTTCACTTTAAAATGTTGATTACTTCTACTTGCCATTATCATTCACCTGATAAGATGTGATTTTATATTTTTGCTAACATATGATGAGGGTCCCTGGTTTGCCTGTCTGGGGGTCTCTAGGCAAGAAAAGTTTGAAAACCCCTGGACTAAATCATTTAAAAACATTTTATAATATGTATACTATAGAACTACACGTCTACTAAACAAATGATTAGGCCTAAATAGACATTGACAGCCTGGGTTGTTTGAAAACTGATGTCCTTATATAGCTTAACTTCTGTTGCTACGGGAAATAACACACTCTGAATGAAGAGTAAACAGAGCGCTTCTTGCTTGATATTTTCTGTGTGAGGAAGTAAATGTTACATTAAGAGTAAAATGATCCAATTGGAAAAAGGTCACCATAGTTCCCATCATAATCATATGCATGCATGAACTCGGGCTACAACTGGGAATGCTTCACATTTAAATTATATTTCTGTCTGGCGTAATGTTACCGCTCCAGCGCCACTTCATCAGTATTCAGTCTCCCTAGAGCTCCCACCCACCACGCTTCTCAGTCAACCAACTCACCCACATCTGCTTTCCCCTAATAGTCCCAAAATCTTTGTTATACTGAATGCTGCTTATAAATAATGAAACAGGCATTAAGAAAAGTAAATATTCCCTTAGAAGGCAGCAGGCAGGCGATACAGTAAGTAAATATGCTGTGCGTAGAAAAACTGTTAAACCAGTCAGACTGGACAACACATTTCTAGCCTGTTTCACCTGACTTCGCTCTATGCTTTCACAGTAAAAACAGCTTTCTGAGAAGACAAAAAGCCTGGAGTAGTTCTGTCTTTATAGATGTCCCTGGGTGACCTAGTAATCCCAAGGCTCTTTCTCAATTGTCCTGATTCCTCAGATTCTCTCTCTTTGCCTCCTCAAAATGTACAGAAGATCCTAGGTTCCTTTGTCTAATCTTCTCCTCCAATGCATGTCGAGGAGGCAAGAGAGGGCGTGAGGAATCAAGGAAAGACAATTGAAAAATAGCCCTTGTTTCAGGGAAGCTGAAAAGGTCTTTGAAATAGTAAAGACAATTCAGCATCTGGGCAATTCCACAGTAGAGCTCAGTAGAGTACAACACAGCAGAGATCATTCGAGTACAGCAATGTACAGTTCGGTAGTCATGTAGAGTACAGTAAAGTACAGTACCATAGTGTACCTAACTCTAGTGTGCTCAACTAGAGTATAGTTCAGTATTCTTTACTGAACTCTACGGTACAGTACTGCCCTGTGCTATACTTGTCTGTACTGTACTTTGCTGTCCAAACTACTGAACCCAACTGTGTTTTGTGACTATTATGATTTCCCCATTGTAGCAAATTCAACTGCAGAAATTCCGTTAGCGATTTTTTTTATTCCGTTACCAATCAAGTTATAATCACAATAATTCATAAACAAAATTGATATCAGTAAAAAACACTGACTAATTAATAGATCTACCTTTATTTGTTACTTCTGAACTTTCATTATCCTCCACTCCTAATGTGGGAGAGAAATTAGAAAATATCTTAAAGATATATGGGTTTTTGGTAACAGAATTTCAAGGCAATTTTTCTGAAACTTAAAGGCAGAAAAATGTATCCAAAACTAAATATAAAGTGTTGATATTTGTTGGCAAGGGTGTTTCCTTCAATATGAGTGTTATGTATTTCTAATACCTTCAGACTATTTCTGGTAGAGGTTTTCCAAAACAATACCCCCTTTCCATCTTTGCTTCCTCCTACATTTTAAGATGGAAAATTGTTAACAATTGTATATATCCCTTAATTAATAAAAAAAGATTTGACATACTCCTATGAACTTCACATGGGTTCTTTTAGATGGAAATGACCATATCCTTTTGACATAGTCACTAATCTCTTTCATCTATACATGATCAAACCTCTGACATTTGTAGTGTTTCCAAACTGCTCATATATGGGTTTGGTTACAAAAGGGTGAGCAGTAGCAGCAGTAACCAAGGAGAATGTTGTTAAGCCTCTCTCTGATGACATCACAGCAGTAGCGACTGAGCTGAGGCTGAGCGTGCCAGGTCTCTCTATCAGGACTTGGCTGACAGGCCTTGCATGGCTCCCTAGTGTTTTGTATTGCCGTTTGCCTTGGAGATGATAAGCACCCTGATGATGGGGATGGGAGAAGCAGCATAGAGGAGCAGCCTGGAGATTCTAATGCATTTTAATAAGGCTCCAGCTCCACGATAGGCAAACAGAGCTGTTAGTATCTTACTCTGGCATTTCTACTCACTGCCTGTCGCTGGCTTGTCCCTTCAGGATCACCTTGGAGATTCCCTCCCTGCTCTGCATCCTCATCCTTTTGAAGGACAACTTGCTCACCTCTCCGCTCTCACAAAGAACCACTTAATAGACCGCTCTTCTCAGCTGCTTTATTGCCTGTGTCCTCCAGGCTCGTTTGAGGCGTCCCCATTTGTCATTTTTATTCCTGGCCCAATTGTGGCATGTCAGGTTGGATCAGGCCTCCTAGTGCTCATGTTAGCTAGAGCTACAGCCCAATGCACAACATTAGCAGCTGTACCATACTCTCCCTCTCTTTCTCTCTGCTGGGGACACACTATCAGCCTGCCACTGTCACAAAAACCCAGATGCAGTTAAAGCCACCGTAGACTGTAAGGTTTCCAATTATTTAAAATGCACCCCTTGAATTCTAAAAGAAAATCACTTATAAACCCCTTAATAGCCTAGATTATTTTCCTTAAAGTTGACAGTACTTGGTTTGTTTCCAGTCATTGTTGCCCCAGGGGGCCCATGAGAAATGCAGGCTGATGCATCCATTCTGCAGGTTCAGGAGAAATGTCAGACAGAAGGGAGGACAGAACATCCTCTGGAAACATTGCAGCATAGCACATTATAATTCAGCCACATGACAGACCCCTAAAAGGCCAGAAAATGAAATGGAATAATATGACATAGAAAAATAGAATAGGTATATCATATATAGGCTTAAAAGGAAGTGTGCATTACACAGATCTTCTTAAAAAGCAGAAACTGTGTATTGTCAATAACACACCAACGAATTTGGTGATAGCAAATAGGCTACCTTCCTAATATTCAGATTCACACACACTTCTCTCATCAACTCCCCCAGGCTTCCACTTCATCTACCTCAACTACAGGCTGCCAGCTGAGCTCCCATTCACTATAGATTACCTTCCTAACAGAAGTACCAAGGCAATGAAAATTAGGCATTCTATTTAGGACAGGTTGGCTGTTTTCATGATATGTAGGCTATCGCAGCACCCACTCATCTGAGGCCAAGAGCAACAGGTGAGAGAGGTCATATTGCAGAAGTCATGATAGCCTACTTTAAAAAATGAATCATTCATAGTGTTGGCTAGGCCTATTTGTGAAACTATTAACTTAATGTGTAATTAAACAGGGGGTTCAAGTAGGTCTGGACAGGGGTGATGTTTGTAGGATGTAGTCGTTTGTATGTGCTGTATTGTTTATAAGACACCAAATAAAATCTTATAGAAAATGTATTAAAAAAAGGTAGATTCAAAAACTAAATATGAAAACCTCAAGATAATGCTGGTTTTCAACTTTAGTTGGTGTGATTTTCATAAACGTCATCCTCAGTTAAAGTCTGTATGCGATTTAGGAAATTCTTGAAAATGTAAGGGATTAATTACTTGGGTTTCTGATTACCCTGGTGTAGCTAAAGCTCTCCAGGATGAATGATTTGAAGGAAACACATTCAATCCCTTACCAGAAAATACTACCTGACCAAACTGTGTTAGCAGTTACTCTTCAAGTCATCCAGAATTGAGTTGAACACACAGAACCCTCATAATGACAGGACAAACGTGTTTACTTCAGTCTTGTTTAGGCCTAGACCTGTGTCCATGAAGAATCGCGATTGATAACAATGTCAGGGTTCAGATTACCATAGTTATGATTAAACACGTATAGCCTTTGTAGGACTAAGCTTGACTGATATTCATGAAGACTCCATGGGATACTTAGAAACAGGTCCTGTTCATATTTGAAGCCATGTCGTAATTTGTCCAAGCAAACCACTAACGTTACATTCTTGCGTTCAAATAATGTCATGCCATGAGCAGAATACATTGAAACAGTAGCGTCAAGACAATGTGCCAATGGCCGCAGTGCTTTTGAATTCTAAACTTTGTCTTGAAACTAAGTTTTCAAACATCACATTGAAAACATGACATGCACCGATAATAAACGTCTTTATTATTCTTACCGGGGAGTTTCGATAAAACTGAAAATGTATTTTCTTCACTGCAGCTGAAACGTTTCAGCTAAGACAGCATTACTAGCTCCAGAGCATACGTTACTCTCCGCAGAAACGTTCCAGAGGATTGACGCGATCGAATGAACCTCCGCAACGATATGCCTCGATGTAGGTGCAACAGTAGGAAATATCAACGCATTCATTCATCAAGTTTAAGTTAAACAGTATTTTTTATGTTAGATGTCAAAAAGGCGATTTCGATTCTACTTGCTATCCTGTCTCCACCCACTGCAAAGTCAAATCCCATATCCAAAACTCGCGAGACGTTATCGGCGCTTTCTCCACACTCCTTGATGTGACCATTATTACAACGTAAGATAACATAAAATGTTAATATATATATATATATAATTCCATGTGAGGTTCAGGAATTTGCACAACGAATTTGACTGTATATTTTATGGAGACCAAAGTATGGAAAATTAATCATTTTCTCTTGTATTATGTTTATATTGCATAGACCACTAGTTACAATTCACTCATGTGCGAACTACTTTGTTTTTCAGGACAAGCTATATACACATATATCACAAATTGCATAGAGAATGTTTATATAAGAAAACATTTCAACATACTGCATTGCTCTGCTCTCCTCACAGCTCCATATTTCCTTTGGCATTTCATTAATCACAGTTTGCACCCTACTGACAGGGGGTTAGGGGACATTACATTTGCATTAATCATGCTCAATCTCTAAATAAAACAGAGTGGCTGCGTTTATACTCTGACACACACACACACCAAAAAATATAAAATGCAACATGTAACAATTTCAAAAATGTTACTGAGTTTTACAGTTCATATAAGGAAATCAATTGAAATAAATTCATTTGGACCTAATCTATGGATTTCACATGACTGGGAATACAGATGTGCATCTGTTGGTCACAGATACCAGCGTGCCAGTGGCCATCAAAGGTGAGCATTTGCCCACTGAAGTCAGTTACGACGCCAAACTGCAGTCAGGTTAAGACCCTGGTGAGGATGATGAGCACGCAGATGAGCTTCCCTAAGACTGTTTCTGACAGTTTGTGTAGAAATTCTTTGGTTCTGCAAACCCACATTTTCATCAGCTGTCCGGGTGGCTGGTCTCAGACGATCCCACAGGTGAAGATACCGGATGTGGAGGTCCTGGGCTGGCGTGGTTACACGTGGTCTGCGGTTGTGAGGTTGGTTGGACTTACTGACAAGGGGAGAGTGAAACAAATGCTCAAGTAGGACTGCTTTCCAACTGCCATATACATTGATCTCTGCCAGAAAAAGATAAATGAAAATAAAATGCAGAAACAAAACAAATCTGTAGTGGTGACATGATCAAATACAACGACATCCACAGATTTCACACATTCATCTCATATGTCAACATTGATTGCATTGGCCTAACATGCAGCCTTGTCTACACATTGCATTGGAGCAAAACAATGTGCATATTAACCATAAATAACATACAACTGTTATTTTGCTTCTCAATGATCATTCAACGCCGCACGATTTGATGGACAGACAACACATCATTGATATTCGCCATTCCATCAAATCGTGCAGCGTTGAATGATCATTGAGAAGCAAAATAACAGTTGTATGTTATTTAAGGTTAATACGCACATTGTTTTGCTCCAATTTTACACGTAGGCAGTGTAGTGCTGCCAGAGCACAAGTCAGCCAGGCTGAAACATATGACCCCTCATGGAAGGCCCCAGCATGATCTGAACTCACAACCTCTGGGTTACTAGACCAGTGCCTTAAACATTGAGCCATGACTGAAGACATAAAACCCAGTAACTCGTCAGAAAAATGTAACAATAAGTCGAAATGTTCTTCTGGGTGTTTGTGAGAGCTTGCATCGATAATGTTAAATGGTAACATGTTAACCTGATAGAAATGTAATTTCTGTGCTGGATGTTCTGTTGACACGAGACAAACTACTACAACAACGTAATTCTTCACAAGGTATGTATACATGAGCAGAATTTAACACAAATCGGGATTGTACTGACCTGGATTAAAACATATGACCCTTTAGTCAAGGCCCCAGCGAGAATTGAACTCGCGACCCCTGGTTTACAAGACCAGTGCTCTAACCACTGAGCTATGGAGCCTTACCTACTCACACCTTGAGACAACAGGTAATTTATATATCACAACGGATCTTGCCAATTCACAGACAGAAGGCCACACCTCATGCCACTCACTCTACCACACTCAGCTGTTAGTGCAGTCTGGCCCAACCAGCTAAACAGGCTGTTAGCATATGAAACAAAGTCAACTACTCTAGGCTTGAGTGTCTGCTGGTTTTCAGTCTTTCTGTTACATCATGATCTACATGAGATTTAGACCAGAGAAACATAATACACATTCTTACATGCCAATTGGACCTGTGCAATAAAATACACTCACCTCATCTCTGTGGCACTGACAGGACTTGCCACTAGAGAGCAGCAACAGACCATAAAATGCATTGCTATTGACAGAACATATACACCTACAGATGATCACTGCATTTTATTGTCTGTTGCTGCGCTCTAGTGGCGAGTACTAGCAGAGCCACAGAGAGTTTAGTCACATGAGCAGGGTTGCAGATGCAAATGCAGGGTACAGTGAAAATCTTAAGCTCTTACAGTGCAGGTCAAAGGGAAGTGAATGAAAAAATAGCAACATAAATAATAATTACATATTTACAACTGTAACATGAGTGTAAGTTGGGGGGGGGGGGGGTGGGGGGGGGGGGGCCGTCAATGTATACACTTAATCTCCACTACAAAAAGCATCTAGACATTATCTCCCATTTCTTTTAGACTAGCATTTAGTTCTCAACAGCAGAGATTTGTATAAACCGGTCTGTCTCTCCGACCTTTCCAATATTGAATTGCGATCTTTTTTTATTTATTTTACCTTTATTTAACCAGGTAGGCTAGTTGACAACAAGTTCTCACCGTCCCATATAAAGTGAATGTGTCCAAACGAGACAGACAGCAAATTGAGCTGGTTATCATACAGTAGCAACATACAAAACATTTATCAGTCGGCTGGCTAAATCAATATGTTGTTGCGAAAACTAAAATGGATGAGTGGAACATTTCTTTTATGCATGTCATCCTAATCTTCTCTATCATTCCATGCAGCATGACTATGGATAATTGGGGAAAAGAGATGGCAATAATGGCATGCAGATTTGGGGGATACTGCATTGTATGACCTAGAGAGAAAAGCCGCAACAAATAAAAACAGTTAAGAATACAAACTGGGCTGTGCGTAGCTTCGAAGGCTGGCTAACAGAGAAGAAAAAAGTTGACTTAAAGTGTCACTAAGGAAGAGTTTAAAATCGTTCTCCAAAAGTCACAGCTGGTGCCTTATGAAGGACACTGAATTTACCACCACGATTCATGCATTTCTGGCCACATCAAACAGCTAAGGCAAGGAAAATATATCACAAACAGCCACCCTCCCATCACTGATACGGACATGGCCCAGCTCCAAAACTTCCAGGCTCTGAATCCCGGTACACCAAGGGGTCTGGTCCAGAAAGTGTGGTTTGACCTCCAGTTACATCTTGGTCGAATAGGAAGAGGGGAACAGAACTAAAGCCCAACTCATTCCTCGTAAAAAACAGACGAGAACGGTCTAAGGTATGTTTTTCATAGCCTGTTTGTGTTATTTCTAAATTGCACTCGTAATTAGGCTACTGGAAAACATTATAACAACACATTCTCTCAGATACGCAACTCTCGCATATAACGAGGCCACAAATAATCGTCTGGACCCAAGGGAGAGGGGCAGGGAGTCCAAGAGGGGATTCATGTTTGAGCAGCCAGGGAACCCACTATGCCCGGTGGCATGATTGGAGAAATATCTATCGAATTGCCTGGAGAATGACCTTGCATTTTATCTCCACCCAAGGAGAGGAGTGCATCGGGGACTCGATCTGGCACACGTTAGAGCCGATGGGAGTCACAAATGTATTAACTCATGGCCTGCTTGCAATTATATGGTGTTATTTAGTCTGGGTATCAGTGATTTACTGTCTAAATTGGTCTGGGTTTAGTTCAGCTGTCCTGTTGCACTTACCCAACATGACCACTAGAGGGTACCAACCATCCACAGGAGTGCCTGCTTTCTCCACCACACACTGCATGCAGAAAACACAATGTTTTAGGTCTGAAAAAATATATATTCTGCCCCCTGGTGGGAAAAAAGTTGGAAACGCTTCCAGTTAAGCATGTCATCCGAATCTTCTCTATCATTCCATGCACAAATAGTCCATTTTTACAGACCCTACCTATAGGACCAGACTAGACTAACAGTCTTATTGACAGTTAATCTCTGGAACCACCCTGATATTCACAATTACTTAAAACACAAGTCAACCACCATTATACACACACAGCACTTTTGGAGGTACGATCTAAAAGATTCTAACAGCTGCCTTTTACCGAGCTGGAGAGCAGGCTGGGGGTTGTGTAGAGTAGTGGGCCGTGCTGGGCCTGTGATTGGTGTCGTTAGACAAAAACCAGGCTGTATACCCCCTCTCCCTTCCCCCATAACACTATTTGCTGGGCTAGTAGAAACTAAACTTATCTTAAATCTTTATCTAGTGGCAGCTTTTACATAGAGCTATGGCAGGTCAGCCTTTGTGTGTGTGCCTTTAACTCTTTCACATATGTAAACAGCAGAAACTCTTACAAACAAGAGGGTTATGAACTAAAGACATTTGTTCTACACTCAAGTCGCCATCTTGGATTTTTTTAAAGTCTTCTTTCACGTCCGCTTGTGCAGTACTCATTTTGTCCGCCAGATGGTGCTCCATCCACAGCAAATAAGACTTGGGGGTGCGCAGAGGACTGATAAACGCTGTTCCACGGAGCCTATGAACCACCTAGCCAGAAAGGCAGGTGTTGACAACAGATGGACATTTTATTAATTTCACACGTTTGACAACACATTTCTACAATTTTGGATATATGACAAAACATGGTCAAATACAACAATGTTTTCCCAGACGAGTCTATATATTGGAAGACAAAGTTCAAAGTAGACAAACTGACAGACTCCAAAATGGAGGGGAGTGAAACAGTTTTCATATAAATGTGTTGCACTTTCAATTACAGCAGCACTGAATAAAATGGTGGTAATTACATGTGGTAAGCAACAAGTTATAACTAACTACTCACACCGAAGTGCAGCGGAACGTGTGTAACTAGTCTGAAGGTGCCCCAGTATCTGCGTGTTTTTAGAGATGTTGACGATAAATATCGATCTCTAAAGTAAATACTTCGGCTGTCTGATGGGAATGCATGGCCATAACGTAGTTAACTTTGACTTTTTCAACAGCAGTAACTATAACATTAGGCCTTTTATACAACCAGAGCAACTATAAATCTTTCACGGTGTGATTCTGGTAGCTGCTAACTCGTATTTCTCGATAGATTACAATATTCCAAATGCGCAACCATCAGAATAGTTCAACGCCAGTCAACGCTCGAGGCACCCCATCACCGCAAATTGTCTACATACACCTGGAGATGGTTGAAATAAATAGAGCCTGCTCTCTATGCATACATTATGCAAATATCCATGTACACACTAGGCCTACACACAAAATAAAATGTGGCGGTTGTTACTCCAGTTTTTGAGTAGGTGTTCTAGAGGCATGTTTCTAATATCAGTGCGCCATACAAAATTATATCTGCCATTTCCAGAGAGGAAACGTGCAAAAACAACGGTATTCCAACCACTCAGGCTGAAGTCAAAGTTGAAGGATCCTACTTGAAATATTGATGTTATCATGTGAACCAATTTTCAACATAGATGGAAAATATTGTAGAATGTGTTGACTTTGTAAATCTGAAAAACGCATGATCAGCTAATGTTTACTATCAGAGAAAGCAACAAACTGGGCACATTTATCTACAGTTGTTTATTCCATTGTAAACTCTATCCTGGCCTGTGTATACACACTACATTACCAAAAGTGTGTGGACACCAGCTCGTGGAACATCTCATTACAAAATTATGGGCATTAATATGGAGTTGGTCCTCCGTTTGCTGCTATAACAGCCTCCACTTTTCTGTGAAGGCTTTCCACTAGATGTTGGAACATTGCTGCGCTGACCTGCTTCCATTCAGCTACAAGAGCACTGATGTTGGGCGATTAGGCCCTCAGTCGGAGTTCCAATTCATCCCAAAGGTGTTTAATGGGGTTGAGGTCAGGGCTCTGTGCAGGCCAGTGAAGTTCTTCCACACCGACCTCGACCAACCATTTCTGTATGGACCACTTTGTATGGATCACTTTGTGCATGAGGGCAATGTCATGCTGAAACAGGAAAGGGCCTTCCCCAAACTGTTGCCACAAAGTTGGAACAGAATCGTCTAGAATGTCATTGGTCACTGCCAGATGGTGAAGTGTGGTTCATCATTCCAGAGAACGCATTTCCACTGCTCCAGAGTCCAATGGCAGCGAGCTTTACAAATCAAATCACATTTTATTAGTCACATGCGCCAAATAAAACAGGTTTAGACCTTACAGTGAAATGCTTACTTACAAGCCCCTAACCAACAATGCAGTTTAAAAAAACATGGATAAGACTAAGAAATAAAAGTAACAAGTAATTAAAAAACAGCTGTAAAATAACAATAGCGAGACTATATACAGGGGGGTACCGGTACAGAGTCAATGTGTGGGGGCACCGGTTAGTTAAGGTAATATGTACATGTAGGTAGAGTTATTAAAGTGATGATGCATAGATGATAACAACAGAGAGTAGCAGCGGTGTAAAAGAGGGAGGGAGGGGGGGGGGGGGGTAATGCAAATAGTCTGGGTAGCCATTTGGATAGATGTTCAGGAGTCTTATGGCTTGGGAGTAGAAGCTGTTTAGAAGCCTCTTGGACCTAGACTTGGCGCACCGGTACCGCTTGCCTTGCGGTAGCAGAGAGAACAGTCTATGACTAGGGGGCCTGGAGTCTTTGACAATTTTTAGGGCCTTCCTCTGACACCGCCTAGTATAGAGGTCCTGGGTGGCAGGAAGCTTGGCCCCAGTGATGTACCGGGCCGTTCGCACTACCCTCTGTAATGCCTTGCGGTCGGAGGCCGAACAGTTGCCATACCAGGCAGTTATGCAACCAATCAGGATGCTCTCGATGGTGCACCTGTAGAACCTTTTTGAGGATCTGAGGACCCATGCCAAATCTTTTCAGTCTCCTGAATAGGTTTGGTCGTGCCCTCTTCACAACTGTCTTGGTGTGCTTGGACCATGTTAGTTTGTTGGTGATGTGGACACCAAGGAACTTGAAGCTTTCAACCTGCTCCATTACAGCCCCGTCGATGAGAATGGGGGTGTGCTTGGTCCTCTTTTTCCTGGAGTTCACATTCATCTCCTTTGTCTTGATCAAATTGAGGGAAAGGTTGTTGTCCTGGCACCACATGGCCAGGTCTCTGACCTCCTCCCTATAGGCTGTCTCTTGATTGTCGGTGATCAGGCCTACCACTGTTGTGTCATCAGCAAACATAATGGTAATGGTGTTGGAGTCATGCCTGGCCGTGCAGTCATGAGTGAACAGGGAGTACAGGAGGGGACTGAGCATGCACCCCTGAGGGGCCCCTGTGTTGAGGATCAGCGTGGCGGACGTGTTGTTACCTACCCTTACCACTTGGCCGCGGCCCGTGAGGAAGTCCAGGGTCCAGTTTCAGAGGGAAGTGTTTAGTCCCAAGGTCCTTAGCTTAGTGAAGGGCTTTAAGGGCAGTGTGGAGTGCAATAGAGATTGCATCATCTGTGGATCTGTTGGTGCGGTATGCAAATTGGAGAGGGTCTAAGGTTTCTGGGATAATGGTGTTGATGTGAGCCATGACCAGCCTTCATGGCTACAGACGTGAGTGCTATGGGTCGGCAGTCATTTAGCCAGGTTACCTTTGTGTTCTTGGGTACAGGCACTATGGTAGTCTGCTTGAAACACGTTGGTATTACAGACTCTGACAAGGAGAGGTTGAAAATGTCAGTCAAGACACTTGCCAGTTGGTCAGCGCATGCTCGCAGTACATGTCCTGGTAATCCATCTGGCCCTGCGGCCTTGTGAATGTTGACCTGTTTAAAGGTCTTACATCGGCTGTGGAGAGCGTGATCACACAGTCTTCCGGAACAGCTGGTGCTCTCATGTATGTTTCAATGTTACTTGCCTCGAAGCGAGCATAGAAGTAGTTTAGCTCGTCTGGTAGGCTTGTATCACTGGGCAGCTCTCGACTGTGCTTCCCTTTGTAGTCTATAATGGGTTGCAAACTCTGCCACATCCGACGAGTGTCAGAGCCGGTGTAGTACGAATCGATTTTAGTCCTGCATTGACGCTTTGCCTGTTTGATGGTTCGTCAGAGGGCATAGCGAGATTTCTTATAAGCTTCCGGGTTAGAGTCCCGCTCCTTGAAAGTGGCAGCTCTAGCCTTTAGCTCAGTGCGGATGTTGCCTGTAATCCATGGCTTCTGGTTGGGGTCACTGTGGGGACGACGTCATCAATGCATTTTTTTTTTTTAAATAAGCATGTCCCATTCAAGAAATTTAGAACCAGGAACAGATATAGCCCTTTGTTCTCTTCAGACCTGACTGCCCTTAACCAACACAAAAACATCCTATGGCGTTCTGAATTAGCATCGAACAGCCCCCGTGATATGCAACTTTTCAGGGAAGCTAGAAACCAATATACACAGGCAGTTAGAAAAGCCAATGCTAGCCTTTTCAAGCAGAAATTTGCTTCCTGCAACACAAACTCAAAAAAAGTTCTGGGACACTGTAAAGTCCATGGAGAATAAGAACATCTCCCCCCAGCTGCCCACTGCACTGAAGATAGGAAACACTGTCACCACCGACAAATCTACTATAATTGAGAATGTCAATAAGCATTTTTCTACGGCTGGCCATGCTTTCCACCTGGCTACCCCTACCCCGGTCAACAGCACTGCACCCCCCACAGCTACTCGCCCAAGCCTTCCCCATTTCTCCTTCTCCCAAATCCAGTCAGCTGATGTTCTGAAAGAGCTGCAAAATCTGGACCCCTACAAATCAGCCGGGCTAGATAATCTGGACCCTTTCTTTCTAAAATTATCTGCTGAAATTGTTGCCACCCCTATTACTAGCCTGTTCAACCTCTATTTCGTGTTGTCTGAGATTCCCAAAGATTGGAAAGCAGCTGCGGTCATCCCCCTCTTCAAAGGGGGGGACACTCTTGACCCAAACTGCTATCTATCCTACCCTGCCTTTCTAAGGTCTTTGAAAGCCAAGTCAACAAACAGATTACCAACCATTTCGAATCCCACCATACCTTCTCCGCTATGCAATCTGGTTTCAGAGCTGGTCAAGAGTGCACCTCAGCCACGCTCAAGGTCCTAAATTATATCTTAACCGCCATCGATAAGAAACAATACTGTGCAGCCGTATTCATTGACCTGGCCAAGGCTTTCGACTCTGTCAATCACCACATCCTCATCGGCAGACTCGACAGCCTTGGTTTCTCAATGATTGCCTCGCCTGGTTCACCAACTACTTCTCTGATAGAGTTCAGTGGATCAAATCGGAGGGTCTGTTGTCCGGGCCTCTGGCAGTCTCTATGGGGGTGCCACAGGGTTCAATTCTTGGACTGACTCTCTTCTCTGTATACATCAATGATGTCGCTCTTGCTGCTGGTGAGTCTCTGATCCACCTCTACGCAGACGACACCATTCTGTATACTTCTGGCCCTTCTTTGGACACTGTGTTAACAACCCTCCAGGCGAGCTTCAATGCCATACAACTCTCCTTCCGTGGCCTCCAATTGCTCTTAAATATAAGTAAAACTAAATGCATGCTCTTCAACCGATCGCTGCCTGCACCTGCCCGCCTGTCCAACATCACTACTCTGGTACTACCTAGGTGTCTGGTTAGACTGTAAACTCTCCTTCCAGACTCACATCAAACATCTTCAATCCAAAGTTAAATCTAGAATTGGCTTCCTATTCCGCAACAAAGCATCCTTCATTCATGCTGTCCTGGCAGTGCCACAGAGATGAGGTGAGTGTATTTTATTGCACAGGTCCAATTGGCATGTAAGAATGTGTATTATGTTTCTCTGGTCTAAATCTCATGTAGATCATGATGTAACAGAAAGACTGAAAACCAGCAGACACTCAAGCCTAGAGTAGTTGACTTTGTTTCATATGCTAACAGCCTGTTTAGCTGGTTGGGTCAGACTGCACTAACAGCTGAGTGTGGTAGAGTGAGTGGCATGAGGTGTGGCCTTCTGTCTGTGAATTGGCCAGATCCGTTGTGATATATAAATTACCTGTTGTCTCAAGGTGTGAGTAGGTAAGGCTCCATAGCTCAGTGGTTAGAGCACTGGTCTTGTAAACCAGGGGTCGCGAGTTCAATTCTCGCTGGGGCCTTGACTAAAGGGTCATATGTTTTAGTCCAGGTCAGTACAATCCCGATTTGTGTTAAATTCTGCTCATGTATACATACCTTGTGAAGAATTACGTTGTTGTAGTAGTTTGTCTCGTGTCAACAGAACATCCAGCACAGAAATTACATTTCTATCAGGTTAACATGTTACCATTTAACATTATCCGATGCAAGCTCTCACAAACACCCAGAAGAACATTTCGACTTATTGTTACATTTTTGTGGCGAGTTACTGGGTTTTATGGCTTCAGTCATGGCTAAATGTTTAAGGCACTGGTCTAGTAAACCAGAGGTTGTGAGTTCAGATCATGCTGGGGCCTTCCATGAGGGGTCATATGTTTCGGCCTGGCTGACTTGTGCTCTGGCAGCACTACACTGCCTACGTGTAAAATTGGAGCAAAACAATGTGCGTATTAACCTTAAATAACATACAACTGTTATTTTGCTTCTCAATGATCATTCAACGCTGCACGATTTGATGGAGTGGCGAATGTCAATGATGTGTTGTCTGTCCATCAAATCGTGCGGCGTTGAATGATCATTGAGAAGCAAAATAACAGTTGTATGTTACAAGTAAAACTAAATGCATGCTCTTCAACCGATTGCTGCCTGCACCTGCCCGCCTGTCCAACATCACTACTCTGGACGGCTCTGACTTAGAATATGTGGACAACTACAAATACCTAGGTGTCTGGTTAGACTGTAAACTCTCCTTCCAGACTCACATCAAACATCTTCAATCCAAAGTTAAATCTAGAATTGGCATCCTATTCCGCAACAAAGCATCCTTCACTCATGCTGCCAAACATACCCTTGTAAAACTGACCATCCTACCAATCCTCGACTTTGGTGATGTCATTTACAAAATAGCCTCCAATACCCTACTCAATAAATTTAATGCAGTCTATCACAGTGCCATCCGTTTTGTCACCAAAGCCCCATATACTACCCACCACTGCGACCTGTACACTCTCGTTGGCTGGCCCTCGCTTCATACTCGTCGCCAAACCCACTGGCTCCAGGTCATCTACAAGACCCTGCTAGGTAAAGTCCCCCCTTATCTCAGCTCGCTGGTCACCATAGCAGCACCCACCTGTAGCACGCGCTCCAGCAGGTATATCTCTCTGGTCACCCCCAAAACCAATTCTTCCTTTGGCCGCCTCTCCTTCCAGTTCTCTGCTGCCACCATAGCAGGTCACCATAGCAGCACCCACCTGTAGCACTGGAACGAACTACAAAAATCTCTGAAACTGGAAACACTTATCTCCCTCACTAGCTTTAAGCACCAGCTGTCAGAGCAGCTCATAGATTACTGCACCTGTACATAGCCCATCTATAATTTAGCCCAAACAACTACCTCTTTCCCGACTGTATTTATTTATTTATTTATTTTGCTCCTTTGCACCCCATTATTTCTATCTCTACTTTGCACATTCTTCTACTGAAAATCAACCATTCCAGTGTTTTACTTGCTATATTGTATTTACTTCGCCACCATGGCCTTTTTTTTTGCCTTCACCTCCCTTATCTCACCTCACTTGCTCACATTGTATATAGACTTATTTTTCTACTGTATTATTGACTGTATGTTTGTTTTACTCCATGTGTAACTCTGTGTTGTTGTATGTGTCGAACTGCTTTGCTTTATCTTGGCCAGGTCGCAATTGTAAATGAGAACGTGTTCTCTACTTGCCTACCTGGTTAAATAACGGTGAAATAAAATTTAAAAAATAAAAATTGATGAAGCAAATGACTGATGTGGTGTACTCCACAATGCCATCGGAAGAATCGCGGAACATATTCCAGTCTGTGCTAGCAAAACAGTCCTGTAGCTTAGCATCGGCTTCATCTGACCACTTTTTTATTGATCTAGTCACGGGTGCTTCCTGCTTTTAGATTTGCTTGTAAGCAGGAATCAGGAGTATAAAATTATGGTCAGATTTGCCAAATGGAGGGCGAGGAGAGCTTTGTGTGCGTCTCTGTGTGTGGAGTAAAGGTGGTCCAGAGTTCTTTTCCCTCTGGTTGCACATTTGACTTGCTTATAGAAATTTGGTAAAATGTATTTAAGTTTCCCTGCATTAAGTCCCCGGCCACTAGGAGCGCCGCCTCTGGGTGAGCGGAATACAGCTCATTCAATGCTGTCTTATTGCCAGCCTCAGTCTGTGGTGGTATGCAAACAGCTACGAAAAATACAGATGAAAACGTTCTAGGTAGATAGTGTGGTCTACAACTTATCATGAGATACTCTACCTCACTCTACCGCAATAGCTCGAGACTTCCTTAGATATCGTGCACCAGCTGTTATTTACAAAAATACATAGTCCACCTCACCTTGTCTTACCAGACGCCCCTGTTCTATCCTGCCGGTACAGCGTATAACCAGCCAGCTGTATGTTGATAGTGTCGTTGTTCAGCCACGACTCCGTGAAGCATAAGATATTACAGTTTGGAATGTCCTGTTGGTAGTTTAATCTTCCGCGTAGGTCATCGATTTTATTCTCCAAAGATTGCAAGTTTGCTATCAGAATGGAAGGAAGTGGAGGTTTATTCAATCACCTATGAATTCTCAGAAGGCAGCCCGCCCTCTGGCCCCTTTTTCTCTGCCTCCTCTTCACACAAATCACGGGGATCTGGGCCTGTTCCCGAGAAAGCAGTATATCATTCGCGTCGGGCTCGTCAGACTCGTTATGGAAAAAAAGGATTCTGCCAGTCCGTGGTGAGTAATCTCTGTCCTGATGTCCAGAAGTTATTTTCGGTCATAAGACATGGTAGTGACAACATTATGTACAAAATAAGTTTAAAAAATAAGTTACAAACAACACAAATAAAGAAACAAAAAACACAATCGTTTGGGACATGTAAAACGTCAGCCTTCTCCGGTGCCATTTTTTCATATCTCCAGCAGACGTTTGGCATTGCACATGGTGATGTTAGGCTTGTGTGCGGCTGCTCGGCCATGGAAACCCATTTCATGAACCACACGACGAACAGTTATTGTGTTGATTTGCTTCCAGAGGCAGTTTGGAACTCGGTAGTGAGTGTTGCAACCGAGGACAGATGTTTTTCATGTGCTATGCACTTAAAAAGAGAGGGAGAGAGAGATGCATGTGAGCTCTCACATTTTTCAATTTTTTTTTGAGAAGGAGTAACTCTGCAAGATCATGGTCGAACCATCTGGGTCAGATAGTTTAGACACTTTTTTCTTTAAGGTTGCTGTCCCTATCATCGCCAAGCCTATCTCTGAACTTTTTAACCCATCTCTCCTCTCTGGGGAGATTCCCATTGCTTGGAAGGCAGCCACGGTTAGTCCTTTATTTAAAGGGGAGATCAAGCTGATCCTAACTGTTAAATGCCTATTTCTATTTTGCCCTGTTTATCAAAAGTGTTGGAAAAACTTGTAAATAATCAACTGACTGGCTTTCTTGATGTCTATAGTATTCTCTCCGGTATGCAATCTGGTTTCCGCTCAGGTTATGGATGTGTCACTGCAACCTTAAAGGTCTTCAATGATGTCACCATTGCCCTTGATTTCAAGCAATGTTGTGCTGATATTTTTATTGACTTGGTCAAAGCATTTGTTACGGTAGACTATTCCATTCTTGTGGGCCGGCTAAGGAGTATTGGTGTCTCTGAGGGGTCTTTGGCCTGGTTTGCTAACTACCTCTCTCAAAGAGTGCAGTGTATGAAGTCAGAACATGTGCTGTCTCAGCCACTGCCTGTTACCAAGGGAGTACCTCAAGGCTCGATCCTACTCCCCACGCTCTTCTCAATTTACATCAACAACATAGTTCAGGCAGTAGGAAGCTCTCTCACCCCTTTGTATGCAGATGATACAGTCTTATACTCAGCTGGCCCCTACCCAGATTTGTGTTAAACGCTCTACAACAAAGCTTTCTTAGTGTCCAACAAGCTTTCTCTGCCCTTAACCTTGTTCCGAACACCTCCAAAACAAAGGTCATATGGTTTGGTAAGAAGAATGCCCCTCTCCCCACAGGTGTGATTACTACCTCTGAGGGTTTAGAGCTTGAAGTAGTCAACTCATACAAGTACTTGGGAGTATGGCTAGACGGTACACTGTCCTTCTCTCAGCACATATCAAAGCTGCAGGCTAAAGTTACATCTTTTGTAATTGCTTCTCTTTCACTCCAGCTGCCAAACTAACCCTGATTCAGATGACCATCCTACCCATTCTAGATTACGGAGATGTACTTTATAGATTGGCAGGTAAGGGTGCTCTCTAGCGTCTAGATGTCCTTTACCATTCGGCCATCAGACTTGCCACCAACGCTCCTTATAGGACACATCACTGCACTCTATACTCCTCTGTAAACTGGTCATCTCTGTATACCCGTCACAAGACACACTGGTTGATGCTTACTTATAAAACTCTCTTAGGGCTCACTCCCCCCTAGCTGAGATATTGACTGCAGCCCTCATCCTCCACATACAACACCTGTTCTGCCAGTCACATTCTGTCAAAGGTCCCCAAAGCACACACATCCCTGGGCCACTTGTCTTTTCTGTTCGCTGCAGATAGTGACTGGAACGAGCTGCAACAAACACTCAAACTGGACACTTTTATCTCCGTCTCTTCATTCAAAGACTCAATCATGGAGACTCTTACTGACAGTTGTGGCTGATGTATTGTTGTCTTTACCTTCTTGCCCTTTGTGCTGTTGTCTGTGCCCAATAATGTTTGTACCATGTTTTGTCCTGCTACCATGTTGTGTTGCTACCATATTGTTGTCATGTTGTGTTGCTGCCATGCTATGCTGTTGTCTTAGGTCTCTCTTTATGTAGTCTTGCTGTCACGATCGTCTTGAGGATAATGAGTGGACCAAGGTGCAGCGTGTGAAAAATACATCTCTTTTATTTGAGACGAGTGAAACACGAAACAAATACTTATAACAAAACAACCATGAAGCTACAAACGTAAGTGCAATACAAACGCTACAAACGTTCTACATAGACAATTACCCACAAAACCCAATGCCTATGGCTGCCTTAAATATGGCTCTCAATCAGAGACAATGAACCACAGCTGCCTCTAATTGAGAACCAATCTAGGCAGCCATAGACATACAAAACCCTTAGACAAGACACTGACCCATTTAACCTACAAACCCCTAGACAATCCAAAAACACATACATTCCCCATGTCACACCCTGACCTAACTAAAATAATAAAGAAAACAAAGAATACTAAGGCCAGGGCGTGACACTTGCATTGTCTCTCTTGTCGTGATGTGTGTTTTGTCCTATATATATATATATATACACATATATATATACATATATATATATACATATATATATATATACACACAGTTGAAGTCGGAGGTTTACATACACCTTAGCCAAATACTGTACATTTAAACTCAGTATTTCACAATTCCTGACATTTAATCCTAGTAAATTTCCCTGTCTTAGGTCAGTTAGGATCAACACTTTAATTTATGAATGTGAAATGTCAGAATAATAGTAGCGAGAATTATTTATTTCAGCTTTTATTTCTTTCATCACAATCCCAGTGGGTCAGAAGTTTACATCCACTCAATTAGTATTTGGTAGCATTTCTTTAAATTGTTTAACTTGGGTCAAACGTTTCGGGTAGCCTTCCACAAGCTTCCCACAATAAGTTGGGTGAATTTTGGCCCATTCCTCCTGACAGAGTTGGTGTAACTGAGTCAGGTTTGTAGGCCTCCTTGCTCGCACGCTTTTTTAATTCTGCCCACAAATTTTCTATGGGATTGAGGTCAGGGCTTTGTGAAGGCCACTCCAATACCTTGACTTTGTTGTTTAAGCCATTTTGCCACAACTTTGGAAGTATGTTTTGGGGTCATTTTCCATTTGGAAGACCCATTTACAACCAAGCTTTAACTTCCTGACTGATGTCTTGAGATGTTGCTTCAATATATCCACATATTTTTCCTTCCTCACGATGCCATCTATTTTGTGAAGTACACCAGTTCCTCCTGCAGCAAAGCACCCCCACAACATGATGCTGCCACACCCGTGCTTCACGGTTGGGATGGTGTTCTACGGCTTGCAAGCCACCCCCTTTCTCCTCCAAAAATAACGATTGTCATTATGGCCAAACAGTTCTATTTTTGTTTCATCAGACCAGAGGACATTTCTCCAAAAAGTACGATCTTTGTCCCCATGTGCAGTTGCAAACCGTAGTCTTGCTTTTTTAATGGCGGTTTTGGAGCAGTGGCTTCTTCCTTGCTGAGCGGCCTTTCAGGTTATGTCGATATAGGACTCGTTTTACTGTGGATATAGATACTTTTGTACCTGTTTCCTCCCACATCTTCACAAAGTCCTTTGCTGTTTTTCTGGGATTGATTTGCACTTTTCGCACCGAAGTATGTTCATCTCCAGGCGACCTCCCTGAGTGGTATGATGGCTCCGTGGTCCCATGGTGTTTATACTTGCGTACTATTGTTTGTACAGATGAATGTGGTACCTTCAGGCATTTGGAAATTGCTCTCAAGGACGACCTAGACTTGTGTAAGTCTACAATTCTTTTTCTGAGGTCTTGGCTGATTTCTTTTGATTTTCACATGATGTGAAGCAAAGAGGCACCGAGCTTGATGGAAGGCCTTGAAATACATCCACAGGTACACCTCCAATTGACTCAAATGGTGTCAATTAGCCTATCAGAAGCTTCTAAAGCCATGACATCATTTTCTGGAATTTTCCAAGCTGTTTAAAGGCACAGTCAACTTAGTGTATGTAAACTTCTGACCCACTGGAATTGTGATACAATGAATTATAAGTGAAATAATCTGTCTGTAAGCAATTGTTGGAAAAATTACTTGCGTCATGCACAAAGTAGATGTCCTAACCGACTTGCCAAAACTATAGTTTGTTAACAAGAAATTTGCGGAATGGTTGAAAAACGAGTTTTAATGACTCCAACCTAAGTGTATGCAAACTTTCGACTTCAACTGTATTTATATTATTAGATTTTTTTTTCATCCCCTGTCCCCGCAGGAGGCCTTTGCCTTTTGGTAGGGTGTCATTGTAAGATTTTTTTTATTAACTGACTTGCCTAGTTAAATAAAGGTTAAATAAAAAATAAATAAATACAAAAATTCAGCACTCTGCAATCTCGTTCTGTGAGCTTGTTGTGGCCTACCACTTCTCAGTTGAGCCGTTGTTGCTTCTGGAAGTTTCCACTTCAAAATACTGCACTTACAGTTGGCCCGGGGCAGCTCTAGCAGGGCAGAAATTTGACGAACTGACTTGTTGGAAAGGTGGCATCCTGTGATGGTGCCATGTTGAAAGTCACTGAGCTATTCAGTAAGGCTATTCTACTGCCAATGTATTTCTATGGAGATTTCATGGCTGTGTGCTCGATTTTCTACACCTGTTATCAAACAGCCGAATCCACAAATTTTAAGGGGTGTCCACATACTTTTGTATATACAGTACCAATCAAAAGTTTGAACACACCTACTCATTCAAGGGTTTTTCTTAATTTTTACTATTTTCTACGTTGTAGAATAATAGTGAAGACATCAAAAAACTATGAAATAATACGTATGGAATCATGTATCAACCAAAAAAGTGTTAAACAACTTAAAATATATTTAGATTTGAGATTCTTCAAAGTAGCCACCCTTTGCCTTGATGACAGCTTTGCACAGTCTTGGCATTCTCTCAACCAGCTTCATGAGGAAGTCACCTGGAATGCATTTCAGTTGTCATGTGTGCCTGGTTAAAAGTTAATTTGTGGAATTTCTTTCATTCTTAATGCGTTTGAGCCAATGCGTTGTATTATGACAAGCAAGGGGTGATGATAATCTTGTTATTGATATAATTGTTTACTTATCAATGTTAGTTGGTTGCATTTACTCACACAAATTGCCTTGCCTTTCATGTATGACGTCAGCTGTATTACTTGCGTCATGTAAACGAATTGTAAAACATACAATACTGTAGTTTTGTTACTGTTTCTAGTGTAATATGCTTTGTTATTGTACAGAGGTGGTTGCACATTATTAGAGTAATGAAAGGAGTTAGCCAATTACCATATGAGTAACAATTGGCTATATGGTTTGGCATCATGCCAGATTCATGGTACCTTGGCACGGGCTTTGTATTTATGCAACTTCAACTTGAAATGTAAATGTACAGCTGCAGTATGTCGATGTGAATTGACAGACATATTCTTTTCTGTATTTTGCAGTTTCACAACATAAACGTTTTCAAGATATTCATTCAAGAAAAGTCACGCCTTGGGAGTTTTATTGAAGACTTAGTTGTTAGCTATCTGTCTAGTTTTGCATGGGAACGCAATTCAAGGGCAGAATAACTTTACCCCACTGTGTGTATCTAATTCTATGGGTTCCGCGCATGGAGATCAAGACCAGGTTCTGCAATAAAAAAAGACGACCTAAAGTGCCTTGAAACAAGTGGACCAATCGCAGCTTCGTCCGACAATCATGTGACACTGGTAGCTTTGAGGTCATTTTCTTGCGACTATTGCTGATAGCTCCATGTGAATGTCGCCTTCGTCTTCTACCACTTTCTATCTTATTTATCAAGGTAAGAACAGTCCTTTAAAGATAGAAATGGCAGCTACATGTATTTATATGTCTACCTAAGACCTGTCACAGGTGTAGTTGTGAATGCAGAGAATGTTGCCAGTCTGAGTTTCATAATTCTAATAGCTAGAACGGCAGAAACCCTAGTCGGCAAGGTCAGAATACGCTTGATGGCAGCTCAGCTTTTGAGACTGAAATGTTACTAGTGACGTTAATTCAGCTCAGTTCACTATAACTAGTTGCCACAACCATGTCTATTCATTGGTTTCCTGCAAATGTTTTGTTTGTAGTAGTACAGGCTACACGATTGTTGACACTGTTATGTTACACAACACACAATCCCTGCGTTACTGTTACTAATTGCTAAAGCGTCTCAAGATAGCTTGGCTAAGCTTGTTGACAGCAGTCCATGACCGGCAGACTACGGAGAATAAGAACATATAGTCCTTATCATAAAGTTGTACATGAAGGTGTTGTTTGGGCATAGCAACATGTGATCGTAGGTTCAGGAACCAAAAAAAGAATGAGAACCACTGAGTGATATTCACTTTCTTGAATTAACACTCTCTCTCTCTCTCTCTCTCTCTCTCTCTCTCTCTCTCTCTCTCTCTCTCTCTCTCTCTCTCTCTATTGCTCGTTCTCAGGTGTTAGCATGGTGACTCTGGCTGCTGTGTTGTGAATACGTGTCTCGCTGCTGCTCTCTCTTCCTCCATGACCAGCCGTGTGCTGGGCCGATGTGCCCGTCTCCTCCCCAGGGTCCCCCGCCAGGCCTCAGCCACCGCTGCCCGCCTGCCTACCCCTGCGGTTGGGCCAGCAGAGCCACTGTGGGCCCAGGCCTGGCGGCAGCCTGTGTTAAGAGGGCTATGTGAGGGAAGGAGTTTGGTGAAAGAGGAGTATCCCATCGAGCCCAAACGCACCCAGCTGGATGAGCTCTTAGAGAGAGCCCAATCTCCACAGGATGTCCTGCAGGCGTGGGCGGCACAAGGAGGAAAGGCCAATCAGGCAGCTAAGGCTCTGGTTCAGCTTGTCAGATTGGCTGGGAGAGAGAAAGGTGGGGCTAAAATGGACCAATTTGAGCTGCTGAATGATCCCAGACTGCTAGACATAATGGACACTGTTACTGCACAGGTAGGAGAGGGTGTTGTAAGAAGGGTCGGGGGACTGGTAGGATGAGGAAATGTGAGGGTAGATAAGTGGAGGGTTGAGAGGGGATGAAGATGGGTAAGGAGTGATGAAAGCAAGAGACATGGGGCAGGTTACAGTTAGGGCAGAGGCGGCTCAAAATATTCACTAAAACTTCCGGTGCTCTCTGAGAGTTTCTTTGAGTGTGTGTAAATTGACTGTGTGTGCGTGTATCTCTTCCCCCAGGTAGCGTCAGTGTGGAATGGTACGCTGGTCTCTCTGCTGCGCTCCCTCTCTGCTCTGGGTGTTCCTCCTACAGCTGCAGTACAATGCTCCATCCAGACAGAGGTGCTGTGGCGTGTACGCAGACTCTCCTACAAACAGCTGGCTTTCCTGGCAGACTGGGGAGCAGGGCGGAAGGGTCAGATGGAGGTGTCGCTGGTGAGTGCAGCGCTGAAACAGCTGGAGCTCCGCTGGACGGAGATCGCTGACGCTAGAACAGTCAGTACCCTGATGGCTAGGGCTGGACACCTCAGTCCTGCACTGATGGACAGACTGGAGGATAAGGTAACAAGTACCTTTACATCTACCCCCACACTACACATACTAAGTTATCAAAAATGTGTTTGGACAGTGAATAAAAATACATTTAAATTGTCGCTATACTCCAGCATTTTAGATTTGAGACAGAATGTTTCAGATTAGGCGACAGGAAAGAATGTTAGCTTTTATTTCAAGGTATTTTCATACATATGTTTTACTGTTTAGAAATGAAGCACCTTATGTATCTAGTCCCTCCATTTGAAAAAGTTATAAATATTTGGACAAATTGACTTAGTACTAAACTTGACTACTTTAATAAACGATTTGTCACCATATTCCTTGCATGCAATGATTAGGGATGGGCATTTGCCATTTTTTGACTGGTCGAATACTCTATTTATTTTCTGAGTACTCAAATTAATTTAAAAATTATATATTTTTAGAACACAAGAACCGCACTGGAAAGAAATGTGCACATTTATCTCTAGGCCAATGCAAACAGTGCTCGACAATGCCAAATGTATCATAACCATTACAGATAACAAATCCTAATTGCTAAATTGCCCCATATACACAGTATTCAGTCAATAAAAGAGCAAGTGCCATTTAAGATTAATTTATTGAAACCTTAATATCAACTGGTTATATTATATTGTGGAACATGATCTTCAAAAAGGCATTAACCTGAGCAGTGGCGCTTGCTTGTAGAAACATATGGCTGTGCAATGGCATAGGCTTGCTTGTTAATTTAGCAGACAAGATGCTCTTATTTCCCGAATCACAGTCAAGACACCTATATTATAGTAAAAAAACAATGTAATATAACAATAAAATTGAACAAAGTATTCAGACCTCTTTTTCCACATTTTGTTACGTTACTGCTTTATTCTAAAATGTATTAAATCGTTTTTTCCCCCTCATCAATCTGCACACAATAACAAAGCAAAAACAGATTTAGACATTTTTGATAATTTAAAAAAAATAAACTGAAATATCAAATAAAAAGTTATTTGTCATTTGCGCCGAATACAACCTTACCGTGAAATGCTTACTTACAAGTTCTTAATATCACATTTACATAAATATTCAGACCCTTTACTTAGTACTTTGTTGAAGCACCTTTGGCAGCGACTACAGCCTCGATTCTTCTTGGGTATGACGCTACAAGCTTGGTGCATGTGTATTTGGGGAGTTTCTCCGATTCTTCTCTGCAGATCCTGTTAAGCTCTGTCAGGTTGAATGGGGAGCATTGCTGCACAGCTATTTTCAGGTCTCCAGAGATGTTCGATAGGGTTCATGTCCGGGTTCTGGCTGGGCCACTCAAGGACATTCAGAGAATTATCCCGAAGCCACTCCTGCGTTGTCTTGGCTGTGTGCTTAGGGTCGTTGTCCTGTTGGAATGTGAACCTTTGCCCCAGTCTGAGGTCCTGAGCGCTCAGGAGCAAGTTTTCATTAAGGATCTCTCTGTACTTTGCTCTGTTCATCTTTGCCTAGATCCTGACTAGTCTGCTTATCCCTGGCGCAGAAAAACCACAGCGTGATGCTGCCACAACCATGCTTCACCAGACGGGATGCTTGGCATTCAGGTCAAAGAGTTCAATCTTGGTTTCATGAGACCAGAGAATCTTGTTTCTCATGGTCTGAGAGTCTTTAGGTGCTTTTTGGCAACTCCAAGCGAGCTGTCATGTGCTGAGTGGTTTCTGTCTACCATAAAGGCCTGATTGGTGGAGGGCTGCAGAGATGGTTGTCCTTCTGGAAGGTTCTCCCATCTCCACAGAGGAACTCTGGAGCTCTGTCAGTGACCATTGGGTTCTTGGTCACCTCCCTGATCGAGGCCCTCATTCCCCCGATTGCTTAGTTTGGCCGGACAGCCAGCTCTAGGAAGAGTCTTGGTGGTTCCATACTACTTCCATTTAAGAATGATGGAGGCCACTGTGTACTTGGAGACCTTCAATGCTGCAGACATTTTGGTACCCTTCCCCAGATCTGTGCCTTAACACAATCTTGTCTCAGAGCTCTACGGACAATTCCTTAGACCTCATGGCTTGGTTTTTGCTCTTACGTGCACTGTCAACTGTGGGACCTTATATAGACAGGCGTGTGCCTTTCCAAATCATGTCCAATCAATTGAATTTACCACAGGTGGACTCCAATCAAGTTGTAGAAACATCTCAAGGATGCACCTGAGCTCAATTTCGAGTCTTAGCAAAGGGTCTGAATACTTATTTACATAAGGTATCTATGATTAGATGTTAGATGTCCTAACTGACTTTGCCAAAACTATAGTTTGTTAACGAGAAATGTGTGGACTAGTTGAAAAACGAGTTTTAATGACTCCAACCTAAGTGTATGTAAACTTCCGACTTCAACTGTATGTATATAGTGGAGTGGAACTGTAATTGCCACCATCAAAAAATCTCTCAACCAACACTCCTTTTCTTTTCTCTCTGTCTCCCCCCTCTCTCTGTTCCCACCCCAGGCGTTAGAGCTAGCTGAAGGGTTTGGGACGGAGGATATCCGCAGGGTGTCTGTGTCTCTGGCGTCTCAGGGACGCCGTTCAGTGCCTCTGCTCAGAGCTCTGTCCTACTACCTCCTACAGAAACCCTCAACAGACCTTTCCACACCGCTACTGTTGGACCTCGCCTACGCATATGGTACACACACACACTTGACTAAAATATTTCAGTTGTTGTGTATATTACATTTGCTTTATTTTGATTTTATTATTTCATTTCATCTCCATAAAGGTGCTGCCTATGCTGTCTGCCAAAATCAATAATGTTTAGTTCTTCAAAGTAAAAAAGGCATACTGTTTTTTTTTTTCTCTAGAGAAACTGTGCAATGTGCGCATTGAGCTCACAGAAAAAAACTGAACGAAATGGAATTCAAATAATTTAATCACTGTAGGTCAAAAAGTTGTTTAAAAACTGAACAATAACCGAAATGTCTTAATTGCTCAGCAGTAATTATATATATATATACACACACATAATCTGGAGATGTAAAAGGATGTGCCACAGGGTTGAATGCTGGTACCATTGTTATTCATCTTTGTTAACAATCTACCTAACAACAAACTACCTGCGGTCAACTGATATTTCAGCTTTGAATTTTTCTGTATTCCAACAGATTTAAAGGTGCAGTGCAGTTAATGTGATTCCCCCCCAGTTTTTTAATGATATTTTCACACTGAGGTCAAAATAGCACACTGTAATTGTGAAAATGATGATATGCTCTTTTTGTGTAAGAGTTGTTTGAAAAAAAAAATGCCTGTGCCCTAAATTATCAAGGTGCGTGCACAAAAAAAGGACTCTAAACCCTGCGTGCGCCAGTTTTCCCATAAAGGCTGGTATTTATCCATTTTGAGCTTGATGGGAAAGTGTGCATCCATACAAATTTAAAACCATGCGTGCACACAACTTCTAGTGGTTCACACATGAGTAACTCGGCAAACAATTCTGAAAGTACATGCAATTTTCACTTGCTCCACCGCAAATTTCTTCTGATGTGATTTAAGCATTGATATGGACTCCGAACATCCAATTCCGTTGGTTCTCTATGAACAATTAAATCAAAATATAAATCAGAACTTGGGGGAAAAATCTCAGATTTTATCAGGGAAGAGTTGCATGGGCATAGCGGGATTTCTTATAAGCATCTGAATTAGTGTCCCGCTCCTTGAACGCGGGATCTCTAGCCTTGAGCGCAGTGCGGATGTTGCCTGTAATCCATGGCTTCTGATTGGGTTCCCGAGTGGCACAGCGGTCTAAGGCACTGCATCTCAGTGCTTGAGGCGTCACTACAGACACTGATTCGAACCAGGGTATCACAACCGGCCGTGATTGGGAGTCCCATAGGGTGGCCACATGGCACAGCGTCATCCGGGTTTGGCCGTCATTGTAAATAAGAATTTGTTCTTAACTGACTTGCCTAGTTAAATAAATAAATGTACGTCACTGTGAGGATGATTTTGTCAATGCACTTATTAATGAAGCCGGTGACTGAGGTGGTATACTCCTCAATGGCATTGGATGAATCATGGAACATATTCCAGTCTGTGCTAGCAAAATAGTACTGTAGCATAGCATCCGCGTAATCTAACCACTGCCATATTAAACAAGTCACTGGTACTTCCTACTTTAGTTTTTGCTAGTAAGCACTAATCAGGAGGATAGAATTAAGGTCAGATTTGCCAAATGGTTTGCTAAGGAGAGCTTTGTATGCGTTTCTGTGTGTGCAGTAAAGGTAGTCTAGAGATATTTTTGTGACATGCTGGTAGAAATAATGTAAACAGATTTAAGTTTGCCTGCATTAAAGTCCTCGGACACTAGAAGTACCGCTTCTGCATGAGCATTTTCTTGTTTGCTTATGGCCTTATAAAGCTTGTTGAGTGCGATCATAGTGCCAGCATCGGTTTGTGGCGGTAAATAGACAGCTACAAATAATATAGATAGTGTGGTCTACAGCCTATTATGAGGTACTCTACCTCAGGCAAGCAGTACCTTGAGACTTCTTTAATATTAGACATTGCACACCAGCTTTTATTGACAAATAGACACACACACCCACCCCTCATCTTACGAGACGTAGCTGCTGTTTCCTGCCGATGCACGGAAAACCTAGCCAGCTCTATATTATCAGTGTCGTTGTTCAGCCACGACTCGGTGAAACATAAGATATTAAAAAATATGTAATGTCCCATTAGTAGGAGAGTCTCGACCGTAGATCATCCAGTTTGTTTTCCAGTGATTGCACGTTGGCCAATAGAACCAATGGTAGTGGCGATTTACTAACTCACCTACGAATCCTCACAAGGCACCCCGACCTTCGCCCCCTGTATTTCCGTCTTCACGCGAATTACGGGGATTTGGGCCTGGTCTCGGGGAAGCAGTATATCCTTCGGGTCGGACTCATTAAAGAAAAAATCTTTGTCCAGTTTGAGGAGAGTAATTACTGTTCTGATGTCCAGAAGCTCATTCTGGTCATAAGAGACGGTAGCAGCAACTTTATGTACAAAATAAGTTACAAACAATGCAATAAAACTAACTAAATAGCACAGTTGGTTAGGAGCCATCCTCTCCTGCACCATTATATAAGTGTTCAATGATTTTATATAAATATATGTGAATGAAAACGTGTATATGTTGCTTGCCTGTGACAGTTTAATAAATACCAACAATTTTGAGGTGCACGCAAATCCTAGAATCTCCAAGTACGCCAGAATTGAGTAAGAAATGTACGCACGGTTGATGAGGCCCCTGGAATTTCAGCCTGTTCAGGTGGGATGGAACTTTTGGCCCACATCATGATCTTAATATAATAGACCAATGACTGTTCATCTGGGTAAGTGGTGGACTCTAGACCATCCTATCAGCCAATCAGGGCTGTGTATGTAAATATCTTAATTCTTCCTAATGCCCACACAATCAGACATCATTTCAGGGGCCAAAGGAGGTTCAGGGAAATAAATTATAAAAAATATTTTCTATAATTGAACACAGTGATTTATTAGAAATACAATGATAATTTCAAAATAAAATTACAAAGACTGCATGGGGGCTTAAATTCTCTCTCTCTCTCTCTCTCTCTCTCTCTCTCCTCTCTCCTCTCTCCTCTCTCTCAGGGAAGTTGAATTTCCACCACTCCCAGGTCTTCCAGCGATTGGCAGCCGAGTTGTTACCCAGAATGCCAGAGATTAGTTCTGCCGATGTTACTCGCTGCGCCAAATCACTAGCCTTCCTCAAGTGGCTCCATCTCCCATTGTTTGAGGCATTCGCTGAGGTCCGCACACACTCAGACACTTCTAAACACGTCTTAAACTGATTGGATCATCCCCTAGCCCTCTTGATTAACAAATATTGCTTAAACTCATCCTCTTATTTTCTTCCTTTGTTTGATTTTTAAAAAACTATTCAGCACTACAGCGTGAACAGTCAGAAGTACAGCACACTGCAGCTTTGTAACCTGCTCATGTCACTGGCCAGGCTCAACTTCCAGCCCAGCAAGGGGGAGGAGTTCTACAAGAAGGTAAACAATGAGAGTAGCGATTTGTTTCTTTATTTACCTTACCGATTTGTTTCTTTATTTACCTTACCTTGTAGAACGCCCTTTATTTATTTTAATTTATTTAACCTTTATTTAACTAGTCAGGTAAGTCAGTTAAGAACAAATTCTCATTTACAATGACTGCCTACCCCGGCCAGACCCGGACGGTGCTGGGCCAATTGTCTGCCGCCCTATGGGACTCCCAATCATGGCCGGATGTGATGCAGCCTGGATACTCAAGGATAAATATTGTGTAGAACAGACTGGGTTCTCAGTCATGTAGAGTCATGTCAGTGCTGCACATGACAGTTCTATCAACTTTGGCTGATGAGGGGAAGAGGCTTTTGGCTAGAGTACCTTCCCAGAATGTAGTCCGTGTTTGTCAACTGTCTCCTCCTGTGTGTATGTAGGTCCACTCTGCCCTGGAGGGTGTTCTCCCCAGCCTGGAGGCGTTCCTGCAGACAGACGTGGTGTGGTCTCTGTGTGTGTTACAGCAGGCCAAGCCCCAGCACATCACAGCCCTCAACCAACACACGCATGTTGCCAAACTCTCAGGTAAACACACACTCTAGTACTGGTCCACCCCAGGAGATGGCAGCAGAGGACCGATGTTCATGTGGTCTGGGTTCATAGCCCTGTGCATTCTCAGCTGTACAGACTTGGGTGATTCTGCTGATTTGATGTTGCGTTGCTATATTGTTGTTTCACAGAAGGCAGTCTGTCTCGAGTGGAAAACTATCGCCTGAAGCTCCTCCACATCATTGCTACCTTCCAGTTAGAACACCCAGAGTCTCTGTCCTCCACCCTGCCTACAGAGGCCATGTTGCTTCCCTCCACCCTGGGCCAGGACTCCCCCCTCTCCCCTCTACAGACTGGGCTGAAGGGGGCCCTGGATAATCTGGTGGGGGGGAAAGCAGAGGCCCTACGTACCGGGGTCAACACTGTATACGGCTGGACCATAGGTGAATACATGCGCACACACACACACACACATTAACACTGTAAGGCTGGAACAACAGGTGACTGACTTGTTGTGTCCTATCAGATGGAGAGCTGGTGGTGGACAGTGAAAATAAGCCAATGGACCTGGTAACCCTGACAGCCCCTCACCTGCCTGGAGGAGGCGGAGCCAAGCCCCTACCTGAGGGGGCATGCAGGTGAGGGAAGAAGGGTCTGTGTGTGTGCGTGTCTGTGTGTGTGCATGTGTTCTGACAGTCCTCCTCTTTGCAGGTTAGCGTTCTTGACTTGGGAGTTTCCTAACTATGGTTCCAGGAGTAAAGATCTGCTGGGACGATTCACCATGATGAGACGGCATCTCAAACTGGCTGGCTTTATCCTTGTAGAGGTATGGAGGGATGACGAGGGAGTGATGGAGGTGGACTGAAAGAGACGTTCTGGCAGTCAATATGACAGTAACTGTCTATCGCACACACACAAACCCTAACCACAGCATACTCTCCACCCCAGGCCAGACACTCTTGGGTGTAATCACCAGAACAAGCCTCTTTCCTGGGAGAGATCAGGTAGACCGGGATGGACACAGCATTACTGCATTACACTGCTTGAAGCTCATTGCCTCAAAGTAACACACGCACAGTACAGCAGTCTTCTGAAGTTAAAAGGGAATTGACTCCCAGCCACTGTAGATGTCTAGGTGTGGTTCATAGCACATCCCCTTAGCATGTGCCTCAGAGTTGTTACATAGGGAATGTGTGAGATGCTCGTCTCAGTCTTTCCACTTCAGCAAATTAACTCATCACCTCCTTTGATTAACAGACTATGAGAACGACAAGCTCTTTGTGTGGCTAATAGGGTTGTCAGTATAACACACTACTCTATTCCATGGCAAAAAGAAAACACGAAGCCAACTATACTCTATTGTCCTTTTTAAAAACTGCCGTATAAACTGAGTATACAAAACAATAAGGACACCTTCTTCATATTGAGTTGCACCCCCCCTTTTGCCCTCAGAACAGCCTCAATTCGTCAGGTCATGGACTCTACGAGGTGTCAAAAGTGTTCCACAGGGATGCTGGCCAAGGTTGACTCCAATGCTTCACACAGTTGTGTCATGTTGGCTGGGTGTCCTTTGGTTAGTGAACCATTCTTGATACACATTGAGTGCGAAAAACCCAGCAGCGTTGCAGTTCTTGACACACAAATCGGTGCACCTGGCACCTACTACCATACCCCATTCAAAGGCACTGAAATGTTTTCTCTTGCCCATTTACCCTTTGAATGGCACACATACAGGGCATTCGGAAAGTATTCAGACCCCTTGACTTTTTCACATTTTGTTATGTTACAGCCTTATTCTAAAATGGATTAAAATGTGTTTACCTCATCAATCTACACACAATACCCCATAAAAACAGATTTTTAGAAATAGTTGCTAATTTATTTAAAATAAACTGAAATATCACATTTACATAAGTATTCAGACCCTTGTTGAAGTACCTTTGGTAGCGATTACAGCCTTGAGTCTTCTTGGGTATGACGCTACAAGTTTGGCACACCTGTATTTGGGGAGTTTCTCCGATTCTTCTCTGCAGATTCTCTCAAGCTCTGTCAGGTTGGATTGGGGAACGTCGCTGCACAGCTATTTTCAGGTGTCTCCAGAGATGTTAGATCGGGTTTAAGTCCAGGCTATGGCTAGGTCACACAAGGACATTCAGAGACTTGTCCCAAAACCACTCCTGCGTTGTCTTGGCTATGTACTTAGGGTCATTGTCCGGTTGGAAGATGAACCTTCTCCCCATTTTGAGGTCCTAGGCGCTCTGGAGAAGGTTTTTATCATGGATCTCTCTCTGTACTTTGCGTTCAACTTTCCTGGGATCCTGACTAGTCTCCCAGTCCCTGCCGCTGAAAAACATCCCCAAAGCATGATGCTGCCACCACCATGCTTCACCGTAGGGATGGTGCTAGGTTTCCTCCAGACGTGACACTTGGCATTCAGGCCATTGAGTTTCATCTTGGTTTCATCAGACCAGCGAATCATGTTTCTGATGGTCTGTTAGGTGCCTTTTGGCAAACTCCAAGCTTGCTGTCATGTCCATTTTTACTGAGGAGTGGCTTCCATCTGGCCACTCTACCATAAAGGCCTGATTGGTGGAGTGCTGCAGAGATGGTTGTCTTTCTGGAAGGTTCTCCCATCTCCACAGAGGAACTCTGCAGCTCTGTCAGAGTAACCATCTGGTTCTTGGTCACCTGCCTGAACAAGGCCCTTCTCCCCCAATTGCGCAGTTTGGCCGGGTGGCCAGCTCTAAGAAGAGTCTTGGTGGTTACAAACTTCTTCCATTCAAGAATGATGGAAGCCACTGTGTACTTGGGGACCTTCAATGCTACAGACATTTTTGGTACCCTTCCCCAGATCTGTGCCTCAACACAATCCTGTCTCGGAGCTCTACGGACAAGACTAATTTATATCAGCATGTTAAATGTGCAACAAAAGCTCTCACAAAGCTCTCCCTCGCCCTCCATTTGGCAAAACTGATCATCCTCCTGATTCCTGCTTACAAGCAAAAATTAAAGCAGGAAGCACCAGTGACTATTAAAAAAAGCAGATTTAGCAGATGCTAAACTACAGGAATATGTTGGAATACGACTGGAATATGTTCCGGGATTCTTTCGATGGCACTGAGGATTACATCACATCAGTCACTGGCTTTATCAATAAGTGCATCGAGGACGTCATCACCACAGTGACTGTACGTACATACCCCAACCTGAAGCCATGGATTCGCACTGGGCTAAAGGGTAAAGCTGCCGCTTTCAAGGAGCGGGAAGCTTATAATAAATCCCGCTATGCCCTCTGACGAACCATCAAACAGGCAAAGCGTCAATACAGGACTAAGATTGAATCGTACTACACAGGCTCCGACGCTTGTCGGATGTGGCAGGGCTTGCAAACTATTACAGACTAGGAAGGGAAGCACAGCCGAGAGCTGCCCAGTGACACGAGCCTACCAGACGAGCTAAATAACTTTTATGCTTGCTTCGAGGCAAGTAACACTGAAACATGCATGAGAGCATCAGCTGTTCTGGACGACTGTGTGATCACATTCTCTGCAGGAGATGTAAGACCTTTTAAACAGGTCAACATTCACAAGGCCGCTGGACCAGAGGGATTACCAGAACGTGTACTCCGAGGATGAGCTGACCAACTGGCAAGTGTCTTCACTGACATTTTCAACCTCTCCCTGTCAGTCTGTAATACCAAAATGTTTCAAGCAGACCACCATAGTCCCTGTGCCGAAGAACACAAAGGTAACCTGTCAAAAAGACTACCGACCCCTAGCACTAACGTCTGTAGCCATGAAGTGCTTTGAAAAGCTGGTTATGGCTCACAACACCATTATCCCAGACACTAGATCCACTCCAATTTGTATACTGCACCAAAAGATCCACAGATGATGCAATCTCTATTGCACTCCACACTGCCCTCTCCCACCTGGACAAAAGGAACATCTATGTGAGAATGCTATTCATTGACTACAGCTCAGCGTTCAACACCGTAGTGCTCTCAAAGCTCATCACTAAGTTAAGGACTCTGGGACTAAACACCTCCCTCTGCAACTGGATCCTGTACTTCCTGACGGGCCGCCCCCAGGTGGTAAGGGTAGATAACAATACGTCCGCCACGCTCATCCTCAACACGGGGGCCCCTCGGGTGCGTGCTCAGTCCCCTTCTGTACTCCCTGTTCACTCATGACTGCACGGCCAGGCATGACTCCAACACCACCATTAAGTTTTCTGACGACACAACAGTAGGCCTGATCACTGTCGTGGCAATTTCCTGTATTACCAAATGAGGAGAGTTATAAACCACACACCAGTCAGAGTTATACTTAAATGTCATCTTTAATATGTGAGCTTTAATATCGCCCTTTGACTCTCAGATCAATTCAGTGTCTATAATGAATTCTGAGAGTGCCTACAAAAGAATACCAAGATCTTTTATAGCCAAGATACACCCCCCTCAACTCGCATGATGAACCACAGATCTCAGGAACTCTTCACAAAGGGCCTTTACTTTAGAAAGAAGTATCCCATAGCCAGATAGCGTTAGCTATAAATTATCGTTCAGTTTGGTCTCTAAGACGTGGTTCTAATCTCGTTCCTGGTAATTCATAGTACCAAAACATTACCTCATCCATCTGGAATGCTCTTTAGGCTTTATTGGCCAAAGACATCGTAAATCTCCTCTGTCAGTGATATCTCATAGAGGCCCATCCTCCGTGGAACACACACACACACACAATAGTCGAATAAAACAACCATTCTAATGCAATACAAAGATTATAATATAATTTTACAAGAACTAAAACATAATCTCGCAATTTTCCACGACATCACCGACAACGATGAGACAGCCTATACGGACGAGGTCGGAGACCTGACCGTGTGGTGCAAGGACACCAACCTCAAGACAAAGGAGATGATTGTGGACTACAGGAAAAGGAGGGCCGAGCATGTCCACATTCTCATCGACGGGGCTGCAGTGGAGCAGGTTGAGAGCTTCCAAGTTCCTTGGCGTCCACATCACCAACAAACTAATATGGTCCAAGCACACCAAGACAGTCGTGAAGAGGGCAAAACCTATTACCCCTCGGGAGACTGAAAAGATTTGGCATGGGTCCTCAGATCCTGAAGAGGTTTTACAGCTGCACCATCGAGAGCATCCTGACTGGTTGCATCACTGCCTGGTATGGCAACTGCTCGGCCTCCGACCGCAAGGCACTACAGAGGGTAGTGCGTACGGCCCAGTACATCACCTGTCCAATCTTCCTGCCATCCAGGACCTCTATACCAGGCGGTGTCAGAGGAAGGCCCTAAAAATTGTCAGACTCCAGTCACCCGAGTCGTCATAGACTGTTCTCTCTGCTTCCGCACGGCAAGCGGTACTGGAGCGCCAAATCTAGGTCCAAGTGCATTTTCTATTGTGTTATTGACTGTACGTTTGTTTATTCCATGTGTAACTCTGTTGTTTTTGACGCACTGCTTTGCTTTATCTTGGCCAGGTCGCAGTTGTAAATGAGAATTTGTTCTCAACTGGCCTACCTGATTAAATAAAAAGAGCTAGGCGATATGCACAAAATATCATCTCATCATATATGGTATTTTTCAAATGTATGATGCTATTTGACGGTATTTTATGTTTTTGATTAATATAAATTCTACATTTGCTTTATGAGTAGTGTGTGACCCTAGGGGGGCAACACATATAAACGTCCCTTTTTCAGGACCCTGTCTTTCAACGATAATTCGTAAAAATCCAAATAACTTCACAGATCTTCATTGTAAAGGGTTTGAACAGTTTCCCATGCTTGTTCAATGAACCATAAACAATTAATGAACATGCACCTGTGGAACGGTCCTTAAGACACTAACAGCTTACAGATGGTAGGCAATTAAGGTGACAGTTAACCACAAACGTAGGACACTAAAGAGACCTTTCTACTGACTCTGGAAAAACACCAAAAGAAAGATTCCCAGGGTCCCTGCTCATCTGCCTGAACGTGCCTTAGGCATGCTGCAAGGAGGCATGAGGACTGTAGATGTGGCCAGGACAATAATTTGCAATGTCCGTACTGTGAGACGCTTAAGACATTAAGACAGAGCTACAGGGAGACCGGGCGGACAGCTGATCATCCTCGCAGTGGCAGGCCATGTGTAACAACACCTGCACAGGATCGGTACATCCGAACATCACACCTGCGGGACAGGTACAGGATGGCAACAACTGCCCGAGTTACACCAGGAACGCACAATCCCTCCATCAGTGTTCAGACTGTCCGCAATAGGCTAAGAGAGGCTGGATTGAGGGCTTGTAGGCCTGTTGTAATGCAGGTCCTCACCAGACATCGCCGACAACAACGTCGCCTATGGGCACAAACCCACCGTCGTCTTTCTTCACCACCTTTGTATCAGAGTCAATAGACAAAGCCCGTGGGCTTGTTTCTTGATCAAGCAGGCCCTGGATAGGGTCTCGAGTGAGAGCGGGAGAGATTTGAATTTTAACGTCCTTGCTTTGGGTGTTAATTCCTGCGGACCTGGTGTCCGGTAATTCCCTGTCTACTAGTCCTTGTGACATATCTTTGACCCTTTTCTCAAATGTTTCTCGCTTTAGTTCTTCACGTAGTGGAACTTCAGGAGAACATTGGTCTACGTTTTGATCGTCTTTCAACCCTTTGTTACTCTTGTGCTCTGACACTTTGTGTGGGTTGGGTGCAGGAACGTAGCGAACAGGTCGATTGTAGCGGTAGTCGTTTTGATGGTGACCTACTTTAGTTATTTCGACCGCAGTGGTTATTGGATTCGTGGTTTCGTGGTAGTAACCGTTGTGCGTCATCTCTCAACGCTCCAATACCTGACAATGCACCCTCTAACTGGAGTGAGTGCTCCTGGTCAAACTTCAAAACCGAGTGGTCAGGGCTCTTAGCATTGCGAGCTATTGATGCCTCTAAAGCTGTGCTTGCAAACTCTCTGAGTTGTAAGATAGTCAAGCCAACGTGGGCTGCAGGGCCCAAGTATGTAATGAAGGTGGGATACATGTTCGACAGAAACATTTGTTTAAATGGTAATAGGTCTTCCATTCCTGTTTCAGTGAGTAGGCCAAAGTAAGCTGAACGAAGCTTACGCTTGTGGGTGTTCGTTCCGAGCTTGTTTGACCGTGTTAGCCAGTGAGCTATCGTGTTTGCGAGTCGCAGAACCACTGTATTCTAATTTCAAAGCTGTGGCAAGTTTAGAGTAGTCATTTAGCACGTGTTGCTGTTGTAGGCGAATGAACCTTGTCACGAGTCTATTCGACGTTCGCTTCAACAGGTAAACCCTGTCAGAACCCGTAGCGTTTGGATAGCCACCCAACGCGTCCTCTGTCAGCTAGGAACGTCTCAGTATCGTTTGGCTGACCTGGAACGGGGTCAAAGGTGGGGAAATTCTTGACGAGTTTGTCAAGGTATTCCGCGTCAAGCGGGCGGAGAGGGTTTGCTTCATCTTGTGGGGAAAATGGTGCCAAGAGGCGCCATATTACTCAGTGCCGAATGGCCAAGAGGAGAAGACTGAGGGACACTTGGAGGCAATGTCTGAAACCTATCGTCTTCACTCCTTTGAGTACCGGACTCCGGTTGCTTGGATGGATAGTCACCCTGTAGAGCGTGACCATTCTGGACTTCCTCCAGATGGTACCTACGGGTGGTATTCTGCTGCATTGTAGAGTCCACTTGAGCGCTTAGAGTACTGATTTTGGATACGTGAGTGTCACACTTGCTCCTTTCGGTCTCAAACTTATGTCATGGTGTGCAGATAGAGGTCCTGAGTATGGAGCGAGAGATTCAGTGATGATATTTCTTCCGCTTGCTTGGAAATCAATATTTCCATCTTCATCACCCGAGTTCTCTCAACATTCATTTGGTCAGCGACTTCAATGAGTTCTGCTGATTTGTCATCCAACTTAGTCATTGTGTTCAATAACATAACTCGACAGATTTATCTAGTTTGGAGTGGACTATATCGTATTTAGTTTTGGCTAAAGTGAGTTGTTCCTGCAGACATCGATTTTGTTGGAGAGTTTGCTTGTTTATCGTCATGAGTATTTGCAATTACTTTTAATTGTTCAGATTTCAAACGCAGTTCCTCGACTAGCAGAATGTTTTCATTTCCTGCTTTTGTCAAAAGTTGCTCAGTTCTCTCCACCTGTGCCCTCATGTTAGCCATGTCTTGCACGTGCTTCAGCTGTGCACTGTGGTATTGGACCGATGCCAACCTTTGATGGCGATACATAAGTGCTAAAGTGGAGAGAACCGTCACAAAGCCTGTGTTTGATGGTTGATTTTGGAGAGCTTTCGCAATTTCGGCTGTTTTTTCGGTAATGGCATAATTAGGGTTGGTATCACTGCTGAGGTCAGAGATCAGTCCTTTTATGGGTGGAGGTTCACTAATTAGCGGAGGAGTGGTGACCACAACCTTTGATAGCTTGCACATTATTAGAAGAATTTAGAGGAAAAAATTCCCATTTTTTTTTCAAAGTTTAGGTTTGGAATTCGTTGGAAGCTGCAAAGACAAGTTTAATCTATTATCGATGTTGACGTACCATCAGTACCGTACCAGTAATGTGGAAGTTGGATGTGAATGAATTTGCAAAAGCAAATTGAATTAATTAATCAATGCCAATGATTAATCATACCTGGGTAGGCCATCTGGGTAACAAACTTTAATTAAACTTAGAGGTTGCTTCATCCAGGTTAATATGAGAAGTTTAAAAGTGTCTCATTTGATTGGAAGAACATTAAGGTATGTTCAACAATTTAACTTATTAAATTGAATGAGACGATAATCCATTCAATCTCCATTGTGTAAAAGTGTAAACAGATCAAATGTTGGGAACATTCACCACTGTGGGACACTTCTCCCTAAGGCCGAAGCCACATGGGATTCCCGCTGGGGCGGGACTTCTGTCAGTACTGGATTACTGTTTTGCAAAAACTAAATTTTACTGATTGATCAATTTAATGATAAATCAAACCTGTATAGGCTATTTGGGAATTAAACTTTAAATAACCTTGAAGTTGCTTCATCTAGGTTAGTTTGGAAAAAGTTTACAATGTCTTATTTAGAAAAGTCATCAATTTGGATATTATTAAAAAGATCCATTTGAGAATGTAAATCTGGCAATTTCACTTATTAGTTCAATTGAATAAGACATAGATATCCATCTGGATATCATAAGTAATGACTTGAGTGTGACCTGAATAATTCTTGAAGGAAAGTACTGGCACACACTTCAGCTGTCACTGAAATCAAACGGAAGTTCCCGGGACGGGACTTCCGTTCCGCAAGGCGGAGGAATTACAATGTGGCACAAGAAAACAAAATTGCTATTTTCCCTTTGTTAGCTTAGCATCTTGTGCAAGCTAATCCTACTTTATGCATGAAAAATGCACAACATAGGATTCCATTGGCAAGGGAAAGGTTTTACTCATAACATATTATGTTCAAACCCTTTTCTGCGTTATTTTGACGATGTTTTAACCGGAACACGCGGCAAACAACAAACTGCACCGTGGTCTACTCGCGTGGAGACAAGGGAGAAACAGAGATAATTATCGCTGGTCAAGCTAATATCTCCTGAATTTCAATTGGCTGGCTCTTTGTCCTCGCTCGAGAAATTAATAATGACCGAGCCTAGACGCGTCTGAAACACGCAAGGCAGAAATAGCTCTGCGTTTGGCCAAACGCTCTATTTCTCAGATTTCTATAATTAGCTTTATCAGCCCTCATACAGAAATGTATTCGCTTACGGTACCCACGGACTACGTCAGAACACAACACTGAGGCGGGGAATCCTCAGCACACACACCACCAATAATTTCTGTCTCCAACTCCCATAATGTGTATAATAAACTTGGTATATTATGTAATCTGCTTTTTAATTTTATACAGGCTGATTCAAAATGAAAGCGTCATCCTATTTTAGATTCCTCACACGGGGCACCAATAATGTTGTGTCTTTGGCTATGCAGATTAAGAGATATGACATGCTATTCTATAAAATCCTTTCTCTGTAATTAATATTACCTGATTAAGCTAATCATGTAAATGTAATTAACTAGAAAGTTGGGGCACCACGAAAGAGTGTTTTATAGAGCTGTTATCTTCCGAATAAACTCTTAAAGACCTAGTAATATTTTACATCAATAGCAGTCAATATTAATCGTCACCTTATTTCAGTCTCATCTGAAAGTTGTAAATTCTTGGTTATCTTCACGAACCCTAGCTAAGAAGTTGAGTCAGCAATACAAAATTGGGTTTAATTACTTATTTACTAAATACCTAACTAATCACACAGAATTACATATACACAGAATGAACCATACATTGATTACAAATTATGTCATAAAGGAAAACGTCCCTAGCGGACGGAACAGATATGACAGCTGGTTACCCAAAGAAAAGGGGGTTGGGTTTGAGTGAAAGAGCGGGAAGACTGAAGAACAAAGGAAGAAGCGATTTGTCTATTGGGCCGTAGGCAGCTACTCTATCGTAAATACAGCATCTTATGCATTCTAAATTACCACCCATTTGGAAAAGGAAAATGCAATAAATACTTACTCTTAGCTGCGCTTCAATAGGTTGGTGGTAGATGGAAGGCCGTGTTGCCCAACAGAGTCCTTTGTCCTTTGAAGAGTGTCTCTGGTGGTGAACGGGAAACGTTGTAGTGTCGTCGTTGTGTGGTAGATGGGATACTCTGTCCGTCCTTTCCTAGCCCACGTTTACAGCGGCCACTACTAATTCAACGGCTAGGAGGTATCACTTCTGTAGCGAATAAGAGTTCAAAGTTCATACCATTCGCTCGAGTTGAGGTTGGCTTGGTTCTGTAGTTATTATCTGAATCCTTCTGACATCGGATCGTCATCCTAATGTACCCGGAACAGGAGGTTACATTTTCGTCAAGGGCTTATATAGTGGAGGGAGAAGGGTGTGTTTCATAGTTTTATAACCCATGTCTCTTCACAGGGGCGGGCCACTGACTGAGCAGAGGCCTAACCTTATGAAAACCAAAATCTCTCATTTGGAAGCTAAAATTTAATTTCATCTTTTCACCAATAATTTTATATTTAAACATTTGAATTGCACAACAATTCAATGTTAATCTGATAACTATAATGTGTAGACTTTCCCAGATACAGTTTAGGTTGTTCTGTCATCAGTCATAATGTCTCAGATTACAACCGAACTGACATCATATTCATTAAGTACCAATGCATATTTTCAACTGGTTCTATTACCGAAATATGGTTCCTTTCCCTCCACTTGTTTGATGTTCCCAGACTCTCTGTTTAACAAAGGCTATTCAAGAGTCCCTCTGTAGAGTCAAGAGAGAGGGGAGGAGAACGGTATTTATGGGGGGGGGGGGTCATAAACCATACCCATAGGCCAACGTCATGACAGTCCCCTCCATGTTGGGTTCAATCTTGCGATTAACCTGCATGTTGCAAACCAACATAAAAATGACTGTGGGTTGTCCTGGTTGTGGACCATCGTTGTGGTCCCCATCTGGTGGTCGACCCGGGTAGGGTTTATGCGAATAAAGTCCGCCCCAAGGCTGGGTAGCAGATGTCCAGTTGGTGATCGCTGTTGCAGTCCCCCCTCTGGAGGTTGACCCGGGTAGGGTGTCTGCAAATGAAGAAGTCCGCTCCATGGCTCGGCAGCGGATGTCCGGATTGGGATCGCCGTTCCGGACCCGTCGTCCAGACTGGAAGATCTTGGCAGTAACTTATACAGATGTTAACAACGCACACACACTCATGAAATATATCATTACATTTCCTGCCAAATGAGCGGCGTTGTGGCACTAACTGATGGTTGTATGGGGAAGTGGTTTTATGGCTCTATCACTTTCTACATGCTGAAGAAAATGAAACAAAATTAAAGAAAGCATAAACAAAACAAAATATAGTTAAGCCACCTTAATCATCTAATTATACTGTATTCTATCTACGTCCATGGTCTTGGCAAAATGACCCTATCATGGCATTGTCTAATGTCATATCTAGGGCTTTCCTAATTTTGCGGGGTGTTGCTTAGGGTACTATCCTAAGTTGATAACTAAATGATAAGTCTACAGCTGTAAGGCACTAGTTTTGGGCAGTCTACAGGGATGACCTATGGACTTCTGAGAACTGGTGAGTGCTGTAGAGTTAAAGGCCTCAAAATAAATGTTCAACTTTACTAAGGCTGGTATTTTGCTCGGACCCTTTAGTGATCCTAGCATAAATCCTAATTGGATGTCCCGTTGTGCATGTGCGTTTTATGCTTACGCAAGCGCACATGTCAAGGGAAGGAAACCAAGTATCCTGGCAGATTACAACTTGTTCAGAATGAGTCTGACGTAGTCAGGTAATTTTCAGGTCAATGCCTGGAGGTCAGTCAGAATTGGTGTCGGGGGAGTCTGTAGTGGTTTTACTACCAGTCACTGTCTTCCACTATTGTAGTGGCGGTAGGTATGAAGAAGTCTACTTCACAGCTATGTTATCCACGGAGGAGCTAACCTCATGACGGAAGTACTCTAAGTATTACACCAGTCGTACGTGGTCTGATCATGGTTCATGACTTCTAATAACTTCTCTCCTGAACGGAGGGTTCTATTTATTAGTGGCGTGTGTTAACCATTGGAAGAGTGCAATGGAGATTCCCTTCCCCGTGTTGCACTCTGAGTGACCCCTATGTTGCTATTATCAATAGCAATTTAACTTGTGAGGTTACTAATCCTCTTACTGAGTGTTGCTGGGCTGACTGTGGTATTGGTACTGGTACTCAAGGGGTCCAGTTGTCCTACCGATTTATTCTGAAATGTTATCCTACAGGAATACGTGATTTGAGCATTTTACTAGTTGTCTTGTAATGGCTACTACACATAGCAAGGAATGATTATTGTTGCCATTTGTTTTGGAGGTGGACAAGTCCACTGGACTTTTTTTTCGGCCAGTGTGGTACACCTCAGTAGGGGCTGTCTGCTACTCACTGTTCTCATAAGGGAGTTTACAACTAGATTTGATTTATGCTCTGGCGGCCTCGTACGGTGTTGTCCATAGTCTCGACCGGCCTCGTTAAGGGGGTCTGGGCTACTATTCCCCCCCTTTGTGTCTCGGGACCGCCCCACCAGCAGGTGGTGTTGGTATCCGAGGCGCAAACGAAAAGTTCGGACTCTATGTACGAGTTGTCAGTGGCCGCGTTATGAGAATGGCTATAACCTTTCAACCAAATCTCCTGGTGTTTGTGCTTCAACACCCTCAGTGGCTGTCGAGGTCTGTCAGTCACCACCGCGTCCGCGTGTGGCAACCTCTTCAGTACCTGCAAACTGAGACGAGGATATCGGTCTGTGATGTTTCACCAGTGGGAGTCATCGGGTCAGTTGCTGGACTGACGCCATTAGTGTCATTGTAAGGGGTGACAGTCCCCCACAAAGCAGAAGGTGTATCATCGGAAGCAGAGTATACCCTGCGCTTCAATGTTTTTCTTGCTGAGACGGCCGCAGTGCCCGTAGGGCAAGAGAAGTTCATCTCAACTACCGTATTGCACGACTGCAAGGAGGAGGGAAGTTGCTCATTCACAGAGACAGCTGGCTCGAAATCATGAAAAGAATGGTCAATCAGATTGGCTGATGGAATGTGTCGAGATATCGTAATATCTCCTTGGATCGGATTCTGCACCAAGAGGTTTCTAAACGTCTTTTTCCCAAGGGGTGCTTTTGACAGATACCCCTCGTGAATGACTGTGTTGCAGCTAGCGTTAGGGGAAGACAGTGTGATCAGTGGAGAAGGCACTGTGGCCTGTGACCATACCTGGTTGGTTTTCCAATACATCAATGGGAGTAACCGATCCATCAAGTCTGCAAGTAGTAGGGGTACAGTTTCGAGGCTGGTAACATACACTGGGACTTATTTTTAACCAAATGTTGCAATTTTGATTTGGAGCAAAACACTTGTGAACTTTTGGAATCATGGAAATATAATGTTTATTCTAATTCTATAGTTAGAAAATAAATAATAGTGGGCACTTTGAATACAGTGTTTGACATGACAACGAGTGAAAATGCCATTAGCGAGTTGTGACTGGGTAGGAACCAAAGTGATGTTCCTTGTTTCCTAGGGGACCCTGTACTCTTTGGCTACATTAAATCTTTATTCATGTAGCCAACATATTCATGCTTCGCCTATTCCTCTTTGATATAGAAGGTACTTTTGAAGAAACAACATGCTGATTTAGGCCTCCACCAGCACTGGTATCAGGCTGTATTAGCTAGCTACGTTTGCCCGACTCAGTACTTTTATTAGCTAGTTAGCTAGCATTAGTGGCGAACACGATTTAGCATAACTTGCTAAGAAAACACAAACTAGCTGTTTGCAGATGTAAGGAACACACTAATATTGTAATTATAGAACGCTTGTGGTTTTATATTACGGTCCAAGTGGAAACAACATCATGGTCATCAACATTGTTGCATGTGCTGCATTGACCACGCAGTCTGAACGAAAGTGTCTCGTGGTCAAGCAATAACAAATGCGCTCCTTGAGTGACGGGGTGGGACTAGGTCTGTGTGGAAAGCAGCATGGAGAGAGAGAGCGGAGGGATGACTCAAATAGCGGGGTAACCTATACAAATCATGTTACACACGGCGTATCACATTTAACAAACCAAACATAAAAATATCGTTATAGAAGGTAAACCAAAAACCCAATACCGGTATATAGTAAAATACGTATACCGTCCAAGAGGCTTTTAAACCGCTTCTACCCCCAAGCCATAAGACTCCTGAACAGCTAATCAAATGGCTACCCAGACTATTTGCATTGCCCCCCCCCCCCCCCACCTTCTATGCTGCTTCTACTCTGTTATTATCTATGCATAGTCACTTTAATAACTCACATGTACGTATTACCTCAATTACCTCGACACATGTGCCCCTGCACATTGACTCTGTACCGGTACCCCTTGTATATAGCCTCTATTGTTATTCTTTTCTCTTACTTTTTTGTTGTTGGTATTTTCTTAACTGCATTGTTGGTTAAGGGCTTGTAAGTAAGCATTTCACTGTAAGGTTGTATTCAGTGCATGTGACCTAATAAAATTGGATTTGAATTCCTTCGACCTCATGGCTTGGTTTTTGCTCTGACATGCACTGTCAACTGTGGGGCCTTATGTAGGCAGGTGTGCCTTTCCAAATCATGTCCAATCTATTGAATTTACCACAGGTGGACTCCAATCAAGTTGTAGAAACATCTCAAGGATGCACCTGAGCTCAATTTCGAGTCTCATAGCAAGGGGTCTGAATTTTTTACATTTTAATTGACCTTTATTTAATTTGGTGAGTCAGTTAAGAACAAATTCTGTTTTCAATGACGGCCTAGGAATAGTGAGTTAACTGCCTTGTTCGGGGGCAGAATGACAGATTTTTACCTTGTCAGCTCGGGGATTCAATCTTGCAACCTTTCGGTTACTAGTCCAATGCTTTAACCACTAGGCTGTATGCAAATAAGATATCTTTGTTTTTTTATTTGTAATACATTTGCAAAAAATGTCTAAACCTGTTTTCCCTTTGTCATGATGGTGTATTGTGTATAGATTGGTGAGGAATAAAATTATTTAATACATTTTAGAATAAGGCTGTAACATGACAAAATGTGGAAAAAGTCAAGGGGTCTGAATACTTTCCGAATGCACTGTACACAATCCATGTCTCAAGGCTTAAAATCCTATTTTAACCTGTCTCCTCCCCTTCATCTACACTGATTGAAGTGGATTTAACAAGTGACATCAATAAGGGATCACAGCTTTCATCTGGTCGGTCAGTCTGTCATGGCAAGAGCAGGTGTTCTTAATGTTTTGTACACTCGTATTAAATAGTGTGATATAGCTTGGAAATGCAATAATTGAACTCTAGGTGACAACATAATATTTGTTTCCAACTTTTGGACAGTTTTCCTCAATAAATTAACTCTGCCTTTTAGTGTCCTTGCCACAATACTTAGTATAGTGATACTGGTATGATGCTATAGTATGATGCTATAAAAAACAATCTAATGCTGATTTAATGCTGCATCATGCAGGGCCAGGCTGTTCTGTCTCCCTGAAGGATGCCAGTTATAAAAGGCATGATAGTCAGTCAGGAGCCAGGAGAATAGCAGCAGCAGCTCTGTCTCATCTAGGCCAAGCTCCTTAGCCAATCCCAGCACTCTCTCATCTAGGACAATCGCGTTAGCCAATCTTACCGCTCTCTCTGATCTAGGCCAATTGCGTTAGCCTGAGAGCTCTCAGGGCTGCAGTGGTGCATGCTGGGTAAACTAGGCCACTGAACTTACCTGAGACAGACTTTCAGACATAGGCCTTTTATCAATTAGATTTGTCCACCTCCTGTGTCCTCTCTCCTCTGTCCTCTTTCACCTTATTTTGAAAAAGGTCAGTTAATAGAGGAGAGTCTGCAAGATAAATGTTTAAAGTGATCAAAACAAATTAGGTAGTTCTGACTTTTTATAAATAAAATAATAAGTAGCATATCGTTTTTAAACGTGCATGTTTTTCTCCACTGACAAAACAAAAGCTGATTCAAAGGGTGTGTGGCAGATTTCAAAACTTTTCTGTGGTAGGATACACATGAGTATCCTCAATGAAAGGTGGCTATTGAGGAGGGGAGGACACTCTTCCTACTAACGAATTGACACACATCTCGACAATTTATCAGTTTCCGGGTCATGGAGGAGAGAAGACGAAGGATGGAGTTTTACCCAAATGAGAAAACCACCTAGATTGTCTCCAAAGCCGATTTGCATAAAAACACTACTGGGTGTATGTCAGCTATAGTATTGCAAGGTAAAGAGTATTATTGATAGACAAACCCCTGAATCTGTACTTTCTGTCCCTCCCTAGGTGCCATACTATGAGTGGCTGGAGCTGAAGTCTGATTGGCAGAAAGTGGCGTATGTGAAGGATAAGATGGGGAAGGCCATTGCTGAGGAAATGGCGAAGTGAACTAGGCCAAACAGCAGAAGTCTGGTTCAGTTCTAGACTCAACTGGACTGGAAAGAGGAGAGCCAGGATGTCACGGACGGCTCACCAGAACCAATCTGGTCTCAAACAACTCTGAACAACAACCACACACACACACTAATCAACCCACTTTAAAACAAGCTGCTTGGTGGAAAATGTCTTTGTCGTTTTATCTTTGGTTGCCTTGCCGATGCGTGGGGCTTTCCATGTTACCATGGAGACGGCCCCTGAGAGTTCTGTATGCTGAAGAGAGCAAACAGAGAGGGAGAAAGAGAGAGTGGGCTCTACAGCAGAAAGCAAGGGAAGAAAGACCTCTGTTGCTAAGGAGATGTGTCCCTAAGTGACACTCAGTCAAAGAGAATGGAGAGCAGCATCATATAATCAACGCCCCAATCAATGTTAAAAGCTGTGTATCACCTGTGAATAGATTGGTCTAATTAAATTATCAATATGAGCTTTGTTGAGTGATGTTATTATTGAATAAATTATTTTACGCTTTAATTTCGATATACGTGTTCCACACACTGTCCCCCATGTTGGCACAAATGTTCCATGACTGTAACATTGGTTGTGTTTGAGAGCATCAAATCTGTGATCCATTGCGGGTAAATTGTGACTGACTGATCTACAAATAATAAGTATTTATTCATGATGCAAGGTGATTTGTAGACCAGCCAATCAATCAAATGTATTTATAAAGCCCTTTTTACATAAGCCGATATCACAAAGTGCTGTACAGGAACCTAGCCTAAAACCCCAAACAGCAAGCAATGCCGATGTAGAGGCACGGTGGCTAGGAAAAACTCCCTAGAAAGGCCAGAACCTAAGAAGAAACCTAGAGAGCAACCAGGCTATGAGGGGGGACCAGTCCTCTTCTGGCTGTGCCGGGTGGAGATTATAACAGAACATGGCCAAGATGTTCAAACCTTCATAGATAACCTGCAGGGTCAGATAATAATAATCACAGTGGTTAGAGAGGGTGCAACAGGTCAGCACCTCAAGAGTAAATGTAAGTTGGCTTTTCATAGCCGATCATTCAGAGTTAGAGACAAGAGGTACAGTAGAGAGAGAGTACAAAACAGCAGGTCCGGGACAAGGTAGCATGTCCAGTGAACAGGTCAGGGTTCCATAGCCGCAGGCAGAACAGTTGAAACTGGAGCAGCAGCATGACCAGGTGGACTGGGGACAGCAAGGAGTCATCAGGCTAGGTTGTCCTGAGGCATGGTCCTAGGGCTCAGGGGAGAAGAACGAGAGAAAGACTGAGGAAAAGGGAGAGAGAATTAGAGGGAGCATACTTAAATTCACACAGGACACCGGATGAGACATGAGAAATAGTCCAGATATAACAGACTGACCCTAGCCCCCTGACACAAACTATTGCAGCATAAATACTGGAGGCTGAGACAGGTCGGGAGACACTGTGGACCCGTCCGACGATACCTCCAGACAGGTAGACAGGTAGGATATAACCCCACCCACTTTGCCAAAGCACAGCCCCCACACCACTAGAGGGATATATTCAACCACCAACCTACTACCCTGAGACAAGGCCAAGTATAGCCCACAAAGATCTCCCCCACGGCACGAACCCGAGGAGGGCACCAACCCGGACAGGAAGATCACGTCAGTGACTCAACCCTCTCAAGTGACGCACCCCTCCTAGAAACGGCATGGAAGAGCACCAGTAAGCCAGTGACTCAGCCCCCGTAATAGGGTTAGAGGCAGAGAATCCCAGTGGAAAGAGGGGAACCGGCCAGGCAGAGACAGCAAGGGCGGTTCGTCACTCTAGTGCCTTTCCGTTCACTTTCACACCCCTGGGTCAGACTACACTCAATCATAGGACCTACTGAAAATATGAGTCTTCAATAAAGACTTAAAGGTCGAGACCGAGTCTGCGTCTCTCAGATGGATAGGCAGACCATTCCATAAAAATTGAGCTTTATAGAAGAAAGCCCTGCCTCCAGCTGTTTGCTTAGAAATTCAGTGTAGAGAGGTTAGCACTGGAGTAATATGATAAAATTTTGGGGTTCTAGTCAAGATTCTAGCAGCAGTGTTTAGCACTAACTGAAGTTTATTTAGTGCTTTATCCAGGTAGCCGGAAAGTAGAGCATTGAAGTAGTCTAATCTAGAAGTGACAAAAGCATGGATTAATTTTCCTGCATCATTTTTGGACAGAGAGTTTCTGATTTTTGCAATGTTATGAAGATGGAAAAAAGCTGTCCTTGAAATATTCTTGATATGTTCGTCAAAAGAGAGATCAGGGGCCAGAGTAACGCCGAGGTCCTTCTCAGTTTTATTTGAGATGACTGTATCAACCATCAACCATCAACCATCAACAACAATATTAATTGTCAGATCCAACAGAAAATCTTTTTGTTTCTTGGGACCTAGAACTAGCATCTCTGTTTTGTCCGAGTTTTAAAGTTAAACATTTGCCGCCATCCACTTCCTTATGTCTGAAAAACAGGCTTCCAGGGAGGGCAATTTTGGGGCTTCACCATGTTTCATCGAAATGTACAGCTGTGTATTGTCTGCATAGCAGTGAAAGTTAACATTATGTTTCCGAATGACATCACCAAGAGTTAAAATATATAGTGAAAACAATAGTGGTCCTAAAACGGAACCCTGAGGATCACCGAAATTTACAGTTGATTTGTCAGAGGACAAACCATCCACAGAGACAAACTGATATCTTTCTCACAGATAAGATCTAAACCAGGCCAGAACTTGTCCATGTAGACCAATTTGGGTTTCCAGTCTCTCCAAAAGAATGTGGTGATCAATGGTATCAAAAGCAGCACTAAGGTCTAGGAGCACGAGGACAGATGCAGAGACTATTTTCATCATGTCAAGAGATATAGTATTAAAAACCTGAGTGTCTCCCTTGATCCTAGGTCCTGGCAGTGTTGTGCAGACTCAGGACAACTGAACTTTAAAGAGGAGTCCGTAATTTGCTTTCTAATTATCATGATCTTTTCGTCAAAGACGTTCATGATTTTATCACTGCTGAAGTGAAAACCATCCTCTCTTGGGGAATGCTGCTTTTTAGTTAGCTTTGTGACAGTATCAACATTTTGGATTGTTCTTATTCTCCTCAATGAAGTTGGAAAAATAGGTTGATCGAGCAGCAGTGAGGGCTCTTCGATACTGCACGGTACTGTCTTTCCGAGCTAGTCGGAAGACTTCCAGTTTGGTGTGGCGCCATTTCCATTCCAATTTTCTGGAAGCTTGCTTCAGAGCTCGGGTATTTTCTGTATACCAGGGAGCTAGTTTCTTATGACAAATGTTTTTTGTTTTTAGCGGTGCGACTGCATCTAGGGTATTACGCAAGGTTACATTTAGTCCCTCAGGTGGTTAACCGGTTTTTGTACTCTGACGTCTTTGGGTAGGTGGAGGGAGTCTGGAAGGGCATCTAAGAATCTTTGGGTTATCCGAGAATTTATAGCACGACTTTTGATGATCCTTGGTTGGGGTCTGATCAGATTATTTGTTGCGATTGCAAATGTAATAAAATGGTGGTCCGATAGTCCAGGATTATGAGGAAAAACATTAAAATTCACAATATTTATTCCACGGGACAATACTAGGTCCAGAGTATGACTGTGGCAGTGAGTAGGTCCGGAGACATGTTGGACAAAACCCACTGAGTCGATGACGGCTCCGAAAGCCATTCAGACCATCCGCCTGCACTGTTGGCTGCAGTGTGGACAAGCCCATTATCTATGGCTCTGGTAGGTCTTCCTCACGGTGTGTTTAGAGAGGACGTTGAGTTGGATGAGCTTCTATGGTATCATTGGCTTCCTGATGGTGTGATATTCAACCTGAGGATTCTTCTCTTCACAAGATGCAGCTAATAAGACATATTTATTATCAAACGTAATGGGTCAGTGGTGTGTGTGTGTTATGGGGGGGTTGCTGAATGCATCCCACAGGGACCGGCTCACACACACTGCTGTTGTGTCCGTGCCGTCCATACCCCTTGACTTATTTCACATTTTGTTGTGTTACAGCCTGAATTCAAAATCTATATTTTTTTACCTGTCTACACACAATACCCCATAATGACAAAGTGAAAACATGTTTTTAGAATTTTATGGCAAATTGTATTGTAAATTAAATACAGAAATATCTCATTTACATAAATATCCACACCACTGAGTCAATACTTTGTAGAAGCACCTTTGGCAGTGATTACAGCTGTGAGTCTTTCTGGTTAAGTTTCTAAAGCTTTGTTTACACTGCAGGCCTTAATGCTCAAATCAGTTTTGTTTTTCAAATCCGTTTTGGAATACTGACTTTCCAAACAGCAAGTTACAAGTGATCAAATCTGATTTGTGTGTGTCCAGACAGCAGTTATTTGATGACATGGCAACGATAGTTTTCATAGTAACAATGGGTGTGTGCAGTAGTGTAGGCTGATTGGTGGTGGTGCTCGTGAATCCTATCACTCAGAAGGTATAGAGCAAGCTAATGCTTCAACAATGTCTGCCGTGGACGTTTCCCAGTTGCTTTGAATGTTCAAAATCACAGTGTAAGAACACTTTTAAAGCCTCAAAGTAGATTTGTAGCCAAAACTGTAACTCGGTCACTCAGGAACATTCACTGTCTTGGTAAGCAACCTTAGTGTAGATATGGCCTTGTGTTTTGGGTTATTGTCATGCTGAAAGATTTTTTCATCTCCCAGTGTCTGATGGAAAAGAGACTGAACCAGGTTTTCCTCTAGAGGTTTGCCTGTACCTAGCTCCATTCCGTTTATTTTTATGCTAAATAATCCAGAGTCTTTGCCGATGGCAAGCATACCCATAACATGATGCAGCCACCACCATGCTTGAAAATATGAAGAGATGTTGTGTTAGATTTGCCCCAAACAGAACACTTTGTATTCAGGACATAAAGTTTATTTCTTTGCCTCATTTTCTGCAGTTTTACTTTACTACCTTATTGCAAACAGGATGCATGTTTGGAATATTTTTTATTCTGTACAAGCTTCCTTATTTTCAATGTAATTTTGGAGTAACTACAATGTTGTTGATTCATCCTCAGTTTTCTCCGATCACAGCCATTAAACTCAATAACTGTTTTCACCATTGGCCTCATGGTGAAATCCCTGAGCAGTTTCCTTCCCACCCGGCAACTGAGTTAGGAAGGACACCTGTATCTTTTGTAGTGACTGGGTATATTGATACACCATCCAAAGTGTAATTAGTAACTTCACCATGCTCAAAGGGATATTCAATGTATGCCTTTTTTACCTATCTACCAATAGGTGCTCTTCTTTGTATTTGAATCTGTGTTTGAAATTCACTTTTTGACCTTACAGATAATTGTATGTGTGGAGTACAGAGATGAGGTAGTCATTAAAAAATCATGTTAAACACTATTATTGCAACTTATTGTGTGACTTGTTACGCACATTTTTACTCCTGAACTTATTTAGGCTTGCCATAACAAAGGGGTTGAATACTTATTTACTCAGAACATTTCAGCTTTTCATTTTTAGTTAATTTGTAAAGAATTTTAAAAATATAATCCACTTTGACATTATGGGTAGGCCAGTGACACAAAATCTCAATGTAACGCAACAAAATATGGAAAAAGTCAATGGGTGTGGATACTTTTTGACTGCACTGTATGTAGTTGAGTTGCTTAGCGCTGATTGGAGCATATGTGCTCAGCTATAATGATAAAGCAGGATGTTTAAGATTCTTTTTCCATTTATTATCTCACCTAGAATCAGTATTGGAAAAAGTACCAAATTGTCATACTTGAGTTAAAGTCAAGATACCCTAATAGAAAATGACTTAAGAAAAAGTGAAAGTCACCCAGTACAATACCAATTGAGTAAAATTATTTGGTTTTAAATATACTTAAGTATCAAAAGTAAATTTAATTACTTACATATAATAAAAGTATAAATCATTTCAAATTCCTTATATTAAGCTAACCAAACGGTACCATTTTCTTGTTTTTTAAATTTACTTACAGATAGCCAGTGGCACACTCCAACACTTAGACATCAGTTACAAACAAAGCATGTGTGTTTAGTGAGTCCGCAAGATCAGAGGAAGTACTGTAGGGATGACCTGGGATGTTCTCTTCATAAGTGTATGAGTTGGACTATTTTTCTGTCCTGCTAAGCATTCAAAATGTAACGAGTACTTTTGGGTCTCAGGGAAAATGTATGGAGTAAAAATACATTATTTTCTTTAGGAGTGGAGTAAAGTAAAGTTGTAAAAAATATAAAAAGTAAAGTACAAAAACCCCAACAAACTACTTAAGCAGTACCTTGAAGTATTTTTACACCACTGTCTAGATTGTAACACATGATAGAGAGAATCATGACTGATCTACATATTATATTTCTGTAGCAGCTCCAACATGTATGTAAATATATATATTTTTAATTTAACTAGGCAAGTCAGTTAAGAACAAATTCTTATTTACAATGATGGCCTACCCCGGCCAAAACCAGACGACGCTGGGCCAATTGTGAGCCGACCTATGGGACTCCCAATCACGGCCAAATGTCATACAGCCTGGATTTGAACCAATGACTGTAGTGACACCTCTTGCACTGAGATTCAGTGCATTAGACTGCTGCGCCACTTGGGAGCGTAATGCTATAATTCAAAAGGCTCAGATAGTTAATTTCGAACTCTGGCCCCATGAGCGTTGAAATCATGTTGCGATATAGAGAGTGAGCTGCTAAGTAACTCCATTGATTGGTTAGTTGGTTGATTGACTGATTGATCTCATCACCCCACCTCTGAGCCCAGCCAGTCAGCTGTCCCAGTATTAACTGTGTTGTCATAGAGACCAGATCCTGTCTGAGGGCAATATGTTTCTGTGTGTTGCAGGTCAGCGAGGAGCAGGGGAAAATGAGTAAGCAGATGAGAGAGGAGGATAACGCTGATGTATAAATGCCAGCCGGGCTGAAATTGGCAGAGAGAGGAGACAGGGGATTCTGTTGAGCTGGCAGAGCAGACACAGAAACCCCCTGATACACACACACACACACACACACACACACACACACACACACACACACACACACACACACACACACACACACACACACACACACACACACACACACACACACACACACACACACACACACACACACACACACACACACACACACACACCCAGCGTGGGAAGCTTGGGGTGGCCATGGAAACTGGGTTTTGGATGGGGACAAATGGAAAAGGGGAGGAGACTGAAAGTCCCCCTTTCTCTTTTCTTTCTCTGTAACTCTCCTTCAATCTCCCTTTCACAACCGTTATTTCCTCCATCTCTCTTTCTGCAATAGCCCATCTTCTCCGCACACTCTCTCTAGCCCTCTGTCTCTGCAGTACCTTCCTGTAAGGATGGGGGCAGCACTCAGACAGCAGCAGAAATCTGCTGACATCATCGCTGAGTATCAAGTCATCGCCAGGGAGAGAGAGAGAGGGAGGGAGAGAGGGATGGGAAAGAGAGAGGGAGGGAGAGAGGGATGGGAAGGAGAGAGGGAGGGAGAGAGGGATGGGAAGGAAAGAGGGAGGGGAGGAGGGAGGCCGTGCAGCTCAGATGGATAATGAGAGAGAATACTGCAGCTCCCTCTCAGATTCCATTCCACACGAACATATGCACACACACACACACACACACACACACACACACACACACACACACACACACACACACACACACACACACACACACACACACACACACACACACACACACACACACACACACACACACACACACACACACACACACACACACACACACACTGGCAGCATCGCGAGACCCACACACATTCTCACTCATAGCATCATCACGGCTCTGCTCTGCTGCACCACAGAGAGAGGCATGCACTCTCTCTCTCTCTCTCGCTCTCTAACACACACACATATAGACACACGTGTGCTGCAGGAGATCTGAGTGCTAGGTCGCTGAGCAGTCACCCTCTCTCTCTCTCTCTCTCTCTCTCTCTCTCTCTCTCTCTCTCTCTCTGTGCCCCTCCCTATACTGCGCACTCTCTCTCTGTTCACCTTGGCTACTGGGTGGTGTGGAGTTATTGTTGCGTCAGAACCAGAGAGATCCAGAGACAGCCATGCCGGGGGAGAGCTCTCGCAGATCTGTCCCCAAAGAAAGACATCCGGAGCTTGGAGCAGAGCAGACAGGCCTGCCTAAACCAGGTAGGACCACCTGGGAGGAGGAGGGGGGGGGGGGGGGGGGGGGGGGGGGGGGGGGGGGTGGTAGAGGGGGAAAAAGAGAGAGGGGAAGGAGGACATGGGAGAGTGTAGGTTGCAGAGGAGAGACAGGGAGGGTGAGGAGCATGTGAGACACTAGGGAGAAAATGAGATGTTAGAGTTACAGAGAGGCTGGTAGAGGAGGGATAATAGATACCTGCTATACTGCCATGTGGGAAGCAGACAGACCGACAGACCGATGGGTTAGAGAGGTAGAGCTGGGTCATGTCTGTCTGTCTGTCTGTCTGTCTATCTGTGATCCCCACTCCAGTCCTAGTTCCAGCTCCAGCACCCTAGCCTTCACCCCAGACCCCCCATCCACAACACCTACCCTACTTAACCCCACAAACATCCCCTTCCCCCTACCTGACCCCGAGCGCCAGCTCCCTATTCCCCGTTCCCCTCACTAACCCCATACCCACATCCCCTTCCCCCATTCTCTCCCCAGCCCCATCTCACTGCCCAGTGGCGGTGTGTTTTCTCAGGGCAGAGTGGAGCAGCTCATCCCTCCCTCTCTTGTACTTTACTTCCCTTCCCCCAGTCTCACCATGCAGGGACATGACACAGCACCGCACTCAGCAGCAGCATCCACACAGTAACAGCAGGGCCAGATACTGAAGGAACAGATTCAGACACAGACTAATGTAGGGTAAAGCAGAGCATTTGAAAACAAATTGTTCATGTTAGATAAGACACTGACTACTGGAACTGTGTGTGTACATGTCACTGTATGCTACTTACTGCTAACATAGCTATTGATGAGATGATGTAGTCAATATGGTTATTATGGTATTGTTGTTATGTTGCATCTGGTAGGTTTGTGTCTAGCAGACAATATATTCTATGTTAGATGCTGTACTTGACAGTAAAGTTAGAGTGTAGGAGTTGCATCTCCCAGACTGTGTATTTACCTGTGTATTATGTTTGTGTGTTCTTTGTGTTGAAGTGAAGGGGGATAAGTACACTGGGGGGATAAATGCATTTCTCAGACAGTAGAAGTACACTTTAAGGGTTAGGTTTTATCTGTGGTGTATTTGGCCACCAAATAAAACCACAAAAAATAAATATATCATGTTTATTTTGAGGGGGATTTTCATTGTTGGTCATAAAAGACTGTACCAAATACGGGGAAATCCACTCCAAGTGATTTTAATTTAAAAAATCTGTTCCCAGGTATTTCCACACATAAGAGACATGAAGTGATATAATGTATAATGTATACAAATGTAAGCAAGGTTTGAAATTATTGTTTTAATCAAACATATCTGTTTGGGCTTCTTGCAGTTAATTTGCAGTCTACAAATTATTAGTAATTATGTTCTGGCCCCCCAACCATCCGCTCAAGAAAGATTCGGCCTGCGGCTGAATGTAGTTGATGATCCCTGGGTTAGGGTATTATCTCTCTGACAGTAGAGGCAGTTGGGGTAAAAGGTACAGTAGCATAGAGGTTAGAAGTGGTGGGCCAGCAGACGAAAGGTTTCTGGTTCAAGCCCCAGGCTGGGAGACTCAAAAATGGCAATGGAACTGGATCTCTAATCTTGAGCAAGGCCACCCACAATTTCTCTCCATTTAGGGTTCTGTATAGGTTCAGTGGTGCTGTATAGGTTCCGACTGTACAGTAGAGGAACAAGTGGTATAGGTAGGGCCAGGAGTTTTGAAGCACTGTGCTTTTACCTGCATTCTCCACTAGTGTTGCTGCAGGTAGGAAATCCTAGGAAATGTTCGGTAATTGACACATGCTGTCTCCTCCGATCAATCAATGTCTGATTGTGCGTAGCACTGCAAATCTTAATTGCACCAAACCTAATATTTGTAGAAGAGTGATTCTACACCTCAATTTGCTGAAGATGATCCTTTCGAACGGAATCGAAAGTTGTATCTAAAAATAGGTCAATTTGGGCAGTTAAAGGGTAGAGTCAATGAAACCAACCTTGGAAGTATATTGTAGCAAATTCGGGAGGGTTGCCCTGACCAGGACTTGCACCCAGGTCCAGTGATTGTCAAGCCAACACCTTAATTGTTATGCCAAGAGTAACCTCTTGGTGTTGGCATAACAATTAAGGTGTTGCCTTAACAGTCGCTGTATCTGGGTTCAAGTCCCGGGCCAGGGCTACTCCCCAAATTCGCTACATTGGTGTCAGAGGTGGGATGGAGCCCGTGAGGCCATCCAAGAGGTGTGTACATGTGAGGGAAGTGTGGGGAGTCTGGGGACACACTCTCCTGAAGGAAGGGGGTAGTGAAGCGACCTTAACCAAACACCTAGTGAGCCCATCAAGAGGAACAGACCTCTTGGCGTAATAGTAAAGTTGTTGGCTTGACAGTCGCTGGACACACGTACAACCAGACATTGATTGATAGATTGGAGACAACTCGTGTCAATTACAGAACATTTCCTACCTGCAGCAACACTAGTAGACAATGCTGTGAATGCACAATGCATCAAAAAGTGCCCCAAAACTCCTGGCACTAGGTATAGGTTCTATAGTGTATATGTATAGTAAAGGGATTTCTGGTATAAGGTGCTGTAAAGGGATTTATAGTATAAGGTGCTGTACAGGTATAGTAAAGGGATTTATAGTATAAGGTGCTGTACAGGTATAGTAAAGGGATTTATGGTATAAGGTGCTGTACAGGTACAGTAAAGAGATTAGGCGTACGTCTCAGACAGCACGTATCAGCTCTGCTGGTCTGGCACTAATGCTGTGATGTAATCCAGATGGCTATTTGGAGTACGACGTCTAATCTATGTATTATTGCACTGCCACTAGTTTTTTGTAAAATACACATCCTACTAGTTTAGGTTTAATATAAATCATATCCTTACATTGTCTTGTCTGTTCCTGGAGTGTTCTGATGAAGGCCTTTCAATCCGAAACATCACTGTTTTGAAACGAGTGCATCCTGCACTGAGAACACTATCTGGTTAGATGAGAAGAGAAGGCAGCAGAATAGGATGATGGTAGGAGAGAGAGAGAGAGTGGGAAAGAGGTAGGGAGAAATGGGGAAAGGCAGAGAGCTGGAGAGAGGTATTGTGAGGCAGTAGACTCCTGGGGCTTGTCTCAAGGCCTGGGACTGTCTTGGAGTGAAGGCTGAAATAGAAGCTCGCTCTGGGGCCTGACAGGCCGTGGGAGCAGCCTCTGTGACGCAGTTCCAGCCTGCTCCAGCCTGCTCACACGCGCACACACACACACACACACACACACACACACACACACACACACACACACACACACACACACACACACACACACACACACACACACACACACACACACACACACACACACACACACACACACACACACACAAACAAAGAAACCTTAGAGCGGCACACGTCTTATTGTGTCCTTGTATGCATCTCTGTGACAAATTTGTGTGTGTGTGTGTGTGTGTGTGCGTGCGTGCGTGCGTGCACACACTGTGACATCACTCAGCATAACAATCCAGTGATAAACATCCCCACCCTGGGCCTGGGCCTGGGAAAGGTTAGAAACAGTGCAGCTAAGTGCTGACGCTATTAGCTATTAGCTAGACCACAGGCACAGAGAGAGGAAGGAAGGGAAAGGGAAGGGGGAGACAAGATAGAAAATAAGAAATAGAGAGAGGGATAAAAAAAGAGGGAGGGAAAGAGGACAAAGAGAAATGCAGCAGAAGAGGATGGGCTATCAGAGATAAACAAAGAGGGAGGGAGAGAGAGAGTCCGCATACTCCATCAGTAAGTGATATTTGGGTTCCTGGTGGAGCAAGTGTGTGTGTGTGTGTGTGTGTGTGTGTGTGTGTGTGTGTGTGTGTGTGTGTGTGTGTGTGTGTGTGTGTGTGTTTGTGTGTGTGTGTGTGTGTGTGTGTGTGTGTGTGTGTGTGTGTGTGTGTGTGTGTGTGTGTGTGTGTGTGTGTGTGCGTGTGCGTGTGCACGTTTCTGAGGTCATGTGCATGGCGATGGCCCAGTTAAGAGAAGAGAATAAAGTCCTGTTCTCTGGTCAGTGTTTGTGTCTGTGTGTGAATGCGTGCATATCCCTATGTCTGTACCAAGGTTATTATAGTTTAGTGCTTTTCTATTAGGTTTTACTTCTATTGGTTTTTCGATTTGTATTTCCAATTCAGTTTAGTTTCAGCTCATTTTCAGATCTGATTTGCTAGTTTTTATTTAGCATAAGTTGTGTATTATTTAATTTCCGTTTTTAGGGAGGTTTTAGGAAGGCTGGAGCCATTTAAAAAATATATATATATTTCACCTTTATTTAACCAGGTAGGCTAGTTGAGAACAAGTTCTCATTTACAACTGCGACCTGGCCAAGATAAAGCAAAGCAGTTTGTCACACCCTGACCTTAGAGAGCCTTTTATGTCTCTATTTGGTTTGGTCAGGGTGTGATTTGGGGTGGGCATTCTATGTTTTGTTTTCTATGATTTTGTGTTTCTATGTTTTGGCCGGGTATGGTTCTCAATCAGGGACAGCTGTCTATCGTTGTCTCTGATTGGGAACCATACTTAGGTAGCCCTTTTTCCCTCCTTTCGGGGGTGGGTAGTTAACTTTGTTTGTGGCACTAATGCCCTGTAAGCTTCACGGTTGTTTTTCGTTTGTTGCTTTGTTGGCGACATTTTGAAATAAAAAGGAAAATGTACGCCCACCACGCTGCACCTTGGTCTTCTTCCAGCAACAGCCGTGACACAGTTCAACACAAACAACAACACAGAGTTAAACATGGAATAAACAAGCATACAGTCAATAACACAATAGAAAAAAAGAAAGTCTATATACAGTGTGTGCAAATGGCGTGAGGAAGGCCATAGTAGCGAAGTAATTACAATTTAACAAATTAACACCGGGGTGATAGACGGGCAGATGGTGATGTGCAAGTAGACATACTGGTGTGCAAAAGAGCAGAAAAGTAAATAAAAACAATATGGGGATGCGGTAGGTAGATTGGGTGTGCTGTTTACAGATGGGCTATGTACAGCTGCAGCGATTGGTTAGCTGCTCAGATAGCTGATGTTTAAAGTTAGTGAGGGAAATATAAGTCTCCAATTTGAATTATTATATATATTTTTTTTATGTTATATCGGAGATGTGCCCATTGTTCACATGCAAATATGCTCTCTTATTGGCTAGAATGTTCCAGCCTGCTCCCACCTCCTCCTGCCTGCCTTCTGCCTTTTCTGACATTTATTCCCATTGTTAGAGCATTGAGTCCCGTCTCTTGTCAGTATATAGATAATCTTTGGTAAATGCATTAGTTGAAGGGTCAGGTCATAGGTTAGGTTAGGTTTAAATTATAAAGTCAATCTCAATGTGACTTGGATTTAAAAGGAATGGTGCCGAGACGGGTGCAAAAAATAAACTCTCTTGACGATTTTTACACCTGTCCAATATTTTTTTTTTACTTTAGTACTACATGCCCTAAGTTTAGAAGATAACTAAAACTGAAAAGAATTCACAATGGTTTTTATTTTATTTTAGTTAGTTTAGGAGTCAAAGATAGTTTTAGTTTTTAAAACATGTTTGTTAATTATTTTATTTCAGTTACTAAATAGTTTTTTTCATGATTAGTTTTTGTTTTTGTTTTGTTTACTATAATAACCTTGGCCTGTGCACTCACAGTACATGACAGGACTCAGGGTATTTCATGGAAATCACATAAGGAGTCTAGTGTGTTGTTTTCATTTAAATCCTGCAGAACTGTAACATCAGTAAGGAGCAGCAGAGCTGATCATAATAGAATGGAAAATACCCTCTTTGTCGACCCCTCTCTCGCTTTCTCTTTCTCTCTGACTGATCCAGACTCCCTCCTCCACTCGCACTCTTGCCCTAGTTACTCTCCTCCATTCTGTCATTTTCTCTCAAAATGATCCTTCGTTCCTGTTGAAGGTTATGGAGACGATGGCGTAGTCACTGGAGTGGAGTGTGTGTGTGTCGAGGGAAAGGCGGTAATCTAATAATGGCTCCATTTAGCTTTAGGCTAATCTGAGTGTCTGATTAGAGAGAGAGAGAGAGAGAGAGAGGTAGCGCAAGAGAGAGAGAGAGAGAGCAAAAGAGAGAAAGATGAGGAGGAGAGAGAGCAAAAGTGCAAAGAGAAAGACGAGAGCTAGCAACAATAGCCTCATTTCAAATAAGAGAAGGAGTAGCATAAGCTAGCTACCGTGTTGGCCATAATTTTACCACTAAGCACTGAGAGCAGTGTTAGCATGGTATTTTCAAGTTGTACATGAAGTAGCTAGTGAAGTTATCGAACTGTGCTAGCTGTAGTACTATCAAGCATCAAGCAACGGAAGAGGGCAACAGACACCCTGCATGTAGCGCCCCTGCAGGATCTGGGATGAATATCACACAAGACCAGCATGTTCTCCATGTTACCCATCAATCAATCTGAATTCTTCTTTATTCAATTCCTTTCCTTTTCTCTTGTCTTTTCTCTCTCTTTCTCCAACACCACATAATGTCAAAGTAGATTATGTTTTTATAAATGTTTACAAATGAATCAAAAATTAAAAGCTGAAATGTCTTGAGTCAAAAAGTATTCAACCCCTTTGTTATCGCATGCCTAAACATGTTTAGGACAAAACATTTCAAATCAAATCAAATTTGCTTAACAAGTCACATGAGTTGCATGGACTCACTTTGTGATTTTTGAAAGACTACCTCATCTCTGTACCCCACACATACAATTATCTCTAAGGTCCCTCAGTCGAGCAGTGCATTTCAAACACAGAGTCAACCTCAAAGACCAGGGAGGTTTTCCAATGCCTCACAAAGAATTGTTAGATGGGTACAGGAAAGATGAGAGGGGTAGAGGAGAGGCGAAAACCCCCTACATGCACAAGCTTACACACACTCGTGCACAGTGCGGGCTCAACTGCCCTAGCAGCAGGTACTACAGCCAGATATGCAGACTTCAGCAAACTCAGGGGTGTGTTCCATTCCCTTGGGGGTCAGGGTCACTACTGTGGAAGGAAAAGTGCCTGAGTAAAGAACTACCCTGGGCAGTGAGCCATGTAAATGGAGGGAGCACACATTTAATTCATTCAGAACTCACTACCAGTAAATGGGCTCCATTCACCCAGCCGTAGTTGATGGTTGTAAGTGACGACAGTAGGGACCATATATTTTGATATGTCGATGCCACTTGATGTGTACCCTGCTGTGAGCATGGTCTTTTCAGTCACCTGTATTCTCTGACATTTAGGTGAAATTCTAGACCCGCTAGGTATGGCTGTGTGTGTAACGGTAATGGGGGGAGAGCAAGCTTCAAAGAGAGAGCTGAAAGGACTGTTTCTATTCAACAAAGTCAAAGAGACTACAACATCCATTACAGATATTTTGTGTTTTAATTGTATCATTTTTAATACATTCAGGAGGTAAACTGAAATTCCAGTTGCCTTTTCTCCATTACAGTTACTGTTGCCACGTCATGAAGCAGCTAGTGATTCTGACCTCATGGACATAACATTACAGAAACAGTTTCTTCTTTTTCGCTACTCTTTCAGACATGACCAGACATGCCTCCACTGATTCCACCCCTAGTGACAGTGGCTCGACCCCTAGTGACAGCGGCTCTAGTCCCTCCCCCAGCACCCCTCAGAAGCTGCTCCCATCATGCACCTCTCCGTTTGGGCCACGGCTGGTTCGGGCCACACCTAGCTCCTCCGCGACCCCGCGACCCCAGCCTGAAGGGTCAGACCGTCGCCACAGTAACACGGTCCGACTTAGCGGTACGTTTGGAGGTCACGGACCCTGTGGACGCCGCAGCGGACCCGTGAAGATGGAGAGAATCAAGGTGTGTGTGTGTGTGTGTATGTTTACCAATGGTCTACTGGATGTCATAAGGTGAATGCACCAATTTGTAAGTCGCTCTGGATAAGAGCGTCTGCTAAATGACTTAAATGTAAATGTAAATGTCTTCTCTTTATGTTTTCCCAACGTTCTCATTATGTTCTCCAGGTTCTGATGGGCTCAGAGGTGGAGAGCGACTACAAGGAACCAGAGAACACGGACACACGGGTGGTGATGGGCCAGGAGGCCCTGCTCAAGACCAAGAAGACCCTGACAGGGAAGTGCCCATGCGGGCAGAGCAGCCAGGCGATACCCCTGCCTGGAGGCCCAGTCTTGGAGGTCCCTAAGCCTCCCTTAGAGCCCCAGGCCGAGGCTGGAGAAAAGGCCCAACTGGACAAAGGGCAGGAGAGAGACAATTCACCTCTGACCCCAAAGATGGAGCAAGAGCAGGAGAGAATCCCTGTCCTGCCCATTAGCCCACTCCTCACCCCTCTCCTAACCCCCCTCATCCCTGCCTCCCCTCCCCCCTCAGAGCCAGTCACAGTGGATGTTAGTGTGACGGGCAGCTTAAGCCCTTTGGAGGCAGGGCTGTCTCCCTATGGTGAAATGCCTTTTGTATGTGCCATGTATGCCATGCCCTCCCTGTCCGAGCCAGCCTATCCCCCTGCTATCCTATCCTTCACTGAGCCGGCCTATGCCGTGAACCCTCTGAGAGTGGGTGTTCCCTCGTCCCTGGATCCTGACCTGTACTACACCGCCCCCTCCACCCCCATCAAGATGGCTGCTCGCCCCTTACATCTCAAACACCGCTCTTACCCCGGCTCCCCAGCCTCTCCCCTCTCACCAAACTCCCCCTCAGACAGTGAGGACCTGTGCTCCCCCCTCACTTCCCCTTCTGGCTCCTACGTCACGGCGGAGGGGGGCAGCTGGACCTCTTCCACCTCCCCCTGCACCTCCCCCAACCTTCTCCTGGCAGAGGAGGTCCAGGAGGCACCTGCATGCTTTGTCAGCTCGCTGTCTGAAATCGGAGACGAAGTGGGGGAGGATAGGGGAGCAGTAGGGGAGAGGGCAGAGGAGAAGGGAGGAGGAGCAGCAGAGTGGCGGTTCTGCCTCTATAAGGGTCTAGCAGAGACTGTGATCCTGGAGGAGGAGGAGGTGCTGAGAGGGGAGGTAAGGGAGAGGAGGAGTGAGGAAGCGACAGTCTCAAGGGGTAGCTGTCGCCCTCGCTGGGTGACAGAGGACACTTCCCCATTGAGGAGCAGCAGCGGCAGAAGCACCGACTCCCAGGAAGATGGAGGGGAGTCGGAGGGCTCGCTCTGCCCAGCAGAGGATGCTCTGGCTGGGGGACAGCAGTACTCAAGTCCCTTGCTGCAAAGAGGCCTGGAGCTGGAGCTGCAGGCCTGTGTGTCTGAGGAGCTTTACCCTCCCATTACCAACCCAGATGATGATGGAGCAGACTCCCCACGGCTGACCTCCATCTCCTTCCCCTTTGCCCCAGACATGGGGAACCTAAGCCCTCACACCTCCAGCGTCAACCCTGCCTCCTCCAACCTTACCATGGACACCTGCTCTCCAGATGTGTCAGACGGGGATAACTCCAGCCCTTACGGAGAGATGGGTACCTTCCTGCTGTTTCCAGGCTCCTACAGTGATGATGGAGAGATGGAGGAGGAGGAGGAAGAGGGGAGTATGATCCCAGCTTCTCTGCTTAACTTCCCCCTCCACACCAGTCTCCTCTTCCAGGCAGACTCCATGGAGATCACTCTCTTCCCCACAGAGGAGGGGAATGAGGGAGGAGAGGGAAACGACAGGAACGAAGGGAACGATGTGGATGCGTACGCGGCCGGAGAGGAGGAGGGGGACGTGGAGGATGATGATGAAGATGATGAGGAAGAAGTGGAAGCTAAGGTAGAGATAGAGGAGGCTAAAGTAGAAATAGTGAAAGAGGAAGAGGTGGATGAAGAAGAGGGTGAGGACGTTGAGGATGAGGAAGAGGAGGAGGAGGGTGAGGGTAAGGCTGTAAATGACCCAGCTGAAGAGGACAACTCGGCCTCCTTCCTTCATTCACTGTCAGAAACTTCCATCAACGAAGGGCTGGATGAGTCCTTCTGTTTCCATGACGACACGGACGACTCACTAGACTCCGCCTCTTATAATGGCGAAGAGGATGAGCGGCTGTACAGCACAGAGAGACATGCTGAACCACCCACAGGACCACCCACAGGACCACCCACAGGATCACCCACAGAACCACACCAAGCCAAACCTCAGCCTGAAACCAGACCAGAGGCCCACAGCACTGAACTGTCCCAGTCCCAGAGCAGACCTAGCCTAATCAATCCCCCAGGTGACAAAGAGCCCCGGCCTGAGGATCCTCCAGGACCCAGACCACCACAACCTGCACTTGCACCTGCCCAACCTGCGGAATCAGCCCACCCCGAGTCCTCCAACAGCAGTAGTGGGAGTGAAATGGAGATCTCCTCAGAGTCCTCTGACCCTCCTGTCCCCGCTCCTTCTCAGGAGAGCCCTTATGTCTCTACCCTTACCCCTAAACTTTCTACAACCCCTTACCCTGCCTTCACTAGCCCAAAGACTACTCCTGCTACCGTGTCAACCCCTAAAACCAAGCCTGCATCTCTCTCTAACCCCAACACTAACCGTGCTCCTGCCCCTAATGCTAAATCTGCTACCGTCTGTACCACTAACACCAACCCTGCTACAGCCTCAACCCCACAAAATAACTCTGCTACTTCCTCCACCTCCAAAACTAACCCTGCTACCGTATGTACACCTGAAATGAACCCTGCTACGGTCTCTACCCCTAACACTAACAGTTCTCCTGCCCCTAACGCTAAATCTGCTACGGCCTGTACCACTAACACTAACCCTGCTACAGCCTCAACCCCCAAAACTACCCCAGGTACACGCTCTACCCCAAACCCTGCTGCTACTCCTAACACTAACCCTGCTGCTACTCCAAACACTAACCCTGCTGCTACTCCTAACATTAACCCTGCTGTTACTCCTAACACTAAGCCTGCTGCTACTCCTAACACTAACCCTGCTGCTACTCCTAACGCTAACCCTGCTGCTACTCCTAACACTAACCCTGCTGCTACTCCAAACACTAACCCTGCTGCTACTCCTAACACTAACCCTGCTGTTACTCCTAACACTAAGCCTGCTGCTACTCCTAACACTAACCCTGCTGCTACTCCTAACACTAACCCTGCTGCTACAATCGCGGAGACAGCGTCCCACAGCAATCCTGTCACCCTGGCAACCCAGCCATCCCATAACATCCATGTGACCCTGGCAACAGGAGCAGGGCGAGTCAAAGCAGATGCAGAGGAAGTACAGGCTGGTACGGTGAGAGAGGAGGACAAAAGGAGCAGTGCAAAGAGAGAGAAAGACAAACAGAGAGGTGGGGAGAGAGAGAAAGACAAACAGAGAGGTGGGGAGAGAGGGAAGGACAAACAGAGCGGTGGAGAGAGAGGGAAGGACAAACAGAGCAGTGGGGAGAGAGGGAAGGACAAACAGAGCAGTGGGGAGAGAGAGAAAGACAAACAGAGCGGTTGGGAGAGAGGAAAGGACAAACAGAGCGGTGGGGAGAGAGGGAAGGACAAACAGAGCAGTGGAGATAGAAGGAAGGACAAACAGAGCGGTTGGGAGAGAGGGAATGACAAACAGATCGGTGCGGCGAGAGAGAATAATGAACAGAGCACAGAGACTTCAGACGAGGACCACACAGAGCAGACAGACAGAGACTCGTTCAAACTACTCATTAAGCCACGCCCCTCTAAGTCAGACACACCCCGGCCTAAACAGAAGACCTCTGAGCCCCGTAAGCCGCTCCCACGTGTGTTTGGGGTGGCAGCAGCTTCAGTCCGGTCCAAACCGCTTCTGGTGTCAGTGCTGGAACTGGACAAGAAGAAAGAGAACAGCAGCGCTGAAGGTGTGGACTCCCATCAGGTCCTTGAAGGGACCACTGCCACCAACGACCTGAACAAGGGGGTCCCTCTGCTCTCGTACCCAAAAGAGCCTAACCCCAGCAACATCCCTGTCTCCTCCTGCCCTGAGAGCTCACCTGACCTGGCTGACAACCTGTCCCTGACCCCTGACATCTGCACATGTGACCCCGCCCAGGAGAACCTGAGGGAGAACTCCCTGAGCACTGAGGACGGGGGCCCTGGGGCCCTGGGCTCCCCTCACACACCCCTGGCTGTCTCTCCCAAGAGGGAGAACTCAGAGACAGATGCAGGGGGGAGGAGAGGGGATGGGGGCTGGAGGGCTGATAGGAGGGGGTTAGGAGCAGGGGCCGGGGCCTGGGGCCGGGGCCTCTCTGGGGCAGGGGCCGGGGCCTCTCTGGGGCAGGGCTGTGGGTTGAAGGCACAGAGCCTATTACTGTATGAGGTGGAGGGACATACGATTGGACAGACAATTGGACAGAAGATTGGACAGACACTCTCCGGGCTGTCCAATGTCGGCACAGACGAGGATGAGGTGGGTGATATAATGGGGGACGAAGAAGACAACAACAGCCTGTGTGGTCGGCCAGACAAGATGGCAGATGTCGAGCTTGTGGGAGAGGGAGTGCCAGAGTCCAACCTGTCCAGCTGGAGGTCCATCGAGGAGATATCAGAGGCAGGGGGAGGAGAGGACGGAAGCTCCCAATTCCCAGAGGATGATGTCAGCAACCTGCAGAGTCACCCGGAAAACAAGGAGGAGCAGGAAAACAACAACATTGACTCAGTGTTCCTATCCTCTGGAATGCCAACCTGTGTGACTCTGAATGCCCTGTCAGAGGAGGTGAGACACCAGAGCCAGAGTGTGAGTCTGAGGGCGTCTCTCTCAAACATACCACTCACAGAGGTGAGATCACAGGCTACTGCAGCCTCTGATAGGCCTACAACATCAACTGACAGCTCAACACACCAATCAGACATAAGACAGCCTTCCTTGTCCATGGAAAGCCCTGGGCGTGTCTCACCACCAGAAGGTAAACCACAGACTGTCCCAGACCAGAGCCCTGGTTCAGTAGAGGCAGCCATTTCCAGACCCAACAGTAACACAGATATTAACCCAGCAGTCAAACAGGCAGACCCTGCTCTGTCTCTGCTGGGTGGGGCATTTGGATCCTTCAGCCATAAAATCAGACCAAGCAACTCCAAGTCAGGCAGACTGTCCCAAGAAACTTCCCGATCACTGAGGAAAGACAGAGTAGAGAATGTCCAAGTCTCCCAAGAAATTTCCCCATCAGTGGGCAAAGTCACAGTAGAGAAGGTCCAAGTTTTCCAAGAATTTTTCCTATCAGTGGGCAAAGACACAGTAGAGAAGGTCCAAGTTTCCAAAGAATTTCCCCCATCAGTGAGCAAAGACACAGTAGAGAAGGTCCAAGTCTCCCAAGAATCTTCCTTATCAGTGGGCAATGACACAGTAGAGAAAGTCCAAGTTTCCCAAAATGTTTTCCTATCAGTGGGCAAAGACACAGTAGAGAAGGTCCAAGTTTTTCACGAAACTTCCCCATCAATGAGCAAAGACACAGAAGAGAAATTCCAAGTTCCCCAAGAAATTTACCCATCAACAAGCAAAGACATAGTAGAGCATGTCCAAGTCTTCCAAGAAACTTCCCTATCAGTGGGCAAAGACACGGTAGAGAAGGTCCAAGTTTCACAAGAAACTTCCCCACCCGTGGGCAAAGACACAGTAGAGAAGGTCGAAGTATTCCAAGAATCGTCCCTATCAGTGGGCAAAGACCCAGTAGAGAAGATCCAAGTTTCCCAAGAAACTTCCCCATCAGTGAGCAAAGACACAGTAGAGAAAGTCCAAGTCTCCCAAGAAACGTCCCCATCAGTGGGCAAAGACACAGTAGAGAAGGTCCAAGTTTCTCAAGAAACTTCCCCATCAGTGAGCAAAGACACAGTAGAGAAGGTCCAAGTCTCCGAAGAATCGCCCCTATCAGTGGGCAAAGACACAGTAGAGAAAGTCCAAGTTTCCCAAGAAACTTCCCCATCAGTGAGCAAAGAAACAGTCGAGAAGGTCCAAGTTTTTCAAGAAACTTCCCTATCAATGAGCAAAGACACAGTAGAGAAGGTCCAAGTTTCCCAAGAAACTTCCCCATCAATGAGCAAAGACACAGTAGAGAAGGTCCAAGTTTCCCAAGAGACTTCCCCATCAGTGAGCAAAGACACAGTAGATAAGGTTCAAGTATTCCACGAAACTTCCCCATCAGTGAGCAAAGACACAGTAGAGAAGGTCCAAGTTTCCAAAGAATCTTCCCTGTCAGTGGGCAAAGACACAGTAGAGAAAGTCCAAGTTTCCCAAGAAACTTCCCCATCAGTGGGCAAATACACAGTAGAGAAGGTTCAAGTTTCCCAGGAAATTTCCCCATCATTGGGCAAAGACACAGTAGAGAAGGTCCAAGTGTCCCAAGAAACTTCCCCATCAGTGGGCAAAGACACCGTAGATGAGTTCCAAGTTTCCCAAGAAACTTCCCCATCAGTGAGAAACGATACAGTAGAGAAGGTACAAGTGTCCCAAGAAACTTCCCCATCAGTGAGCAAAGACACAGTAGAGAAGGTCCAAGTTTTTCACGAAACTTCCGCATCAATGAGCAAAGACACAGAAGAAAAAGTCCAAGTTTCCCAAGAATTTTCCCCATCAGTAAGCAAAGACACAGTAGAGAAGGTGCAGGTTTTCCAAGAATCCTCCCTATCAGTGAGCAAAGACAGGGTACAAAGTGTGAAAAAACTCTGTTCCCAGCCTCAGCCAGAGGAGACAGAGCCACAGACGGTGAGCCAAAAAGAGGGTGGTGGCTGTCAGAAGACTGACAGGCACATTGACCAACCAAAGACGAGTGGGGCCTTAGAAGGACAGGAGAGCAGTGTTTGTATCTCAGGGGAAAGATATGTGGAGGAGAGAGCAGAGGAGAGATTCTCTCCAACAGAGAGTGTTCCAGAACCTGCACAGCGTCAGACACCCGAGGGAGAGCTGAGCACAGAGAAAGCCATCACTCCTCCTCAGCCAGGGAGGAGAGGGAAGCAGAGCAGAGACAGACCCAGTCAGCTGCGCAGACAATCTCCGTCAGGCTCTGGGTCTACTGATCACCCACAGGAACCAGCTCTCACTGCCAAGACCCTAGAAGACATCTCCCCACCAGGGAAGCAAAAGAATAAAAACATGAGGGGACAAAAATCTTCTGCAGATACCAGACAGAGGACACCTGTGAAGGGCAAACCTGAGGCAGAGTCCAAGAGGAGAGGGGAAAACAGAAACGCCTCCAGATCCCCGACTCCCCCTAGTCCTACCAACCTCTGCCCTATCGCTCCCGCTCTCCTAGTCAACCAGGAAGTGAACATGGAAGTGCACCAGGAAATGCTTGACAACAGGCCGCTGCCTGGCTGCCAGACAGAAAGCAGGAAGGACATCAACGATAACAATGTGGGGAGTGGCCAAGCCTCCTCTACAGAACACAATATATCTTCTTCTCCTCCACCTCTTCCCTCCTCCTCTCCTCCCCCTCTCTCCCTCTCTCCTCTCTCTTCCTCTCCTCCCCCCAGTACCTTTACTGTGCCGCCAGATGAGGACCTCCCCACCCCCATACAGGAGTCCCAGCCTCTCCTCACCACAGTCCAGCCTGTCACCCCACTCCTAGACACCCAGGCTCAATCAACTAATCTTCAGGCAGCCTCCGCAACCCTTTCTACTACCCCTACCGCTCTTCCTAAGCATCCCCCTATACCCACTGAAAGTGTCCGTATGTCCCCTACCCCCTACTCATTCTCATCTCCACCCACGTCAGCCTTGCCCTCGACCCCCAGTCTTACCCAGCCCACCCAGGAGTCTCTGCCACGGCTGGAGGCTCCAACCACAGTGCCTGTCCTAGACATCCGCTGCCAGGCCCAGCCCCAGCCAAACCTCCTCACTGTGCCCAACAGACAGATCAAGCCAGTTCAGTCACAAAGCCCACAGGACAGAGGTGAGTTACACTCAGGAGAGATATGGGTGTGGGGTGATTTGATTTTCTCTTTTTAGTAATCAAGAATCAGTGAATCATGAATCAGTCCAACCAGTGTGAACTTTTGTTGCAGATGGGATGGACACAGACAGTGATGACGATGACACTGTTGTTCCTCTACGACGTCACATGACTCAGCCCAGCGGGATTGTGGGAAACGCTTCTCATAAAGAGTCTGGCTCCTCCAATCAACGAGAGATACTGCTTCACTGCTCCCACCAACCAACTGAGAGACAGATAGACTGTCCAATCAGCCACAAGGATTCACAGGAGCTGGAACTGTCCTTCAAATACAACTGTACGTACTCTGCAAACCCATATCTCTCTCTCTCTGTCTGTTTCTCTCTGTTTCCTTGAGAAAGCGATTCTGAGAAGTGACTCCACCTATGACCTTCCTCACACACACAGATGGCTCTGAATATGTCTAGTGGTCCTGCTATGGTCCTGATGAAGGACATACTTCAGATTCTAGGATGGCTTCTCAATAATACCCCGTCGACCACAGAACACTGCTGCAGCTACTGAATAATGGAGGAGAAATACTCAGAGAGAGGATCATTTTATCCAGGAGGAATATTGTTATTGCACATCTTTCAATAGAGGTTATTTTAGGGCAACCGTCAGTCAACCTGAAACCACTGGGTCAATCTAGCTAGAACTGACCACCCGGTAGATGATACTTACATAGAATCATGGATGGGGATTTATGTGTACTGTATGAGTGGTAGCACTGCAGCATAATGAACAATGCTACATGCATTGAAACACAGTAGTACAGAATGTAATTGTGCGTCATAACATGCATGTTCCATAGCATAGAGATGAAATGCCATTACTATTTAATGAGGTGATTTATTTCTCCTCTAAGATCGGTGATTAGGTTTAGAGGTTGACCGATTATGATTTTTCAACGCCGATACCAATACCGATTATTGGAGGGCCAAAAAAGCCGATACCGATTAATCGGACGATTTTTATTTATTTATTTGTAATAATGACAATTACAACAATACTGAATGAACACTTATTTTAACTTAATATAATACATCAATAAAATCAATTTGTGTAACGGCTGTCTTCGGGTGAAAGAGAGGAGGACCAAAATGCAGCGTGATGACAATCCATATTTAATGGGAAATACTTAAACAACGAACAAAAACAACAAACTGACAGAAGGAACCGAAAACGCTACAGTCCTGAACATGGGAACACAGAACAGATGAACACACGAACAGGAACAATCACCCACAAACAAACAGTGAAAACAGGCTACCTTAATATGGTTCCCAACCAGAGACAATGAAAAACACCTGCCTCTGATTGAGAACCCTATTAGGCCAAACAACAAACACAACATAGAAACACAAAACATAGAATGCCTACCCAGCTCACGTCCTGACCAACTAAACAAAGACTAAACAAAGGAAATAAGGTCAGGAACGTGACAATTTGGCCTCAAATAAATAATGAAACATGTTCAATTTGGTTAAAATAACACAAAAACAAAGTGTTGGAGAAAAAAGTAAAAGTGCAATATGTACCATGTAAGAAAGCTAACGTTTAAGTTCCTTGCTCAGAACATGAGAACATATGAAAGTTGGTGGTTCCTTTTAACATGAGTCTTCAATATTCCCAGGTAGGAAGTTTTAGATTGTAGTTATTATAGGAATTATAGGACTATTTCTCTCGATAAGATTTGTATTTCATATACCTTTGACTATTGGATGTTCTTATAGGCACTTTAGTATTGCCAGTGTAACAGTATAGCTTCCATCCCTCTCCTCGCCGCTACCCGGGCTCGTACCAGGAACACATCGACAACAGCCACCCTCGAAGCAGCGTTACCCATGCAGAGCAAGGGGAACAACTACTCCAAGTCTCAGAGCGAGTGATGTTTGAAACGCTAATTAGCCCGCACCCCGCTAACTAGTTTGCCATTTCACATCGGTTTCACCAGCCTAATCTCGGGAGTTGATAGGATTGAATTCATAAACAGCAGAGCTGCTGGCAAAACGCACGAAAGTGCTGTTTGAATGAATGCTTACGAGCCTGCTGGTGCCCACCATCACTCAGTCAGACTGCTCTATCAAATCATAGACTTAATTATAACATAATAACACACAGAAATACGAGCCTTAGGTCATTAATATGGTCGAATCCGGAAACTATCATCTCGAAAACAAAACATTTATTCTTTCAGTGAAATACGGAACCGTTCCGTATTTTATCTAGGGTGGCATCCATCAGTCTAAATATTCTTGTTACATTGCACAACCTTCAATGTTATGTCATAATTCTGTACAATTCTGGCAAATTAGTTCTCAATGAGCCAGGCGCCCCAAACTGTTGCATATACCCTAACTCTGCGTGCAATGAACGCAAGAGAAGTGACACAATTTCACCTGGTTAATATTGCCTGCTAACCTGGATTTCTTTTAGCTAAATATGCAGGTTTAAAAATATATACTTCTGTGTATGGATTTTAAGAAAGGCATTGATGTTTATGGTTAGGTACACGTTGGAGCAACGACAGTTCTTTTTCGCAAATGCGCACTGCATCGATTATATGCAACCCAGGACACGCTAGATAAACTAGTAATATCATCAACCATGTGTAGTTATAACTAGTGATTATGATTGATTGAATGATTGTTTTTTATAAGATAAGTTTAATGCTAGCTAGCAACTTACCTTGGCTTCTTACTGCATTCGCGTAACAGGCGGGCTCCTCGCGAGGCAGGTGGTTAGAGCGTTGGACTAGTTAACCGTAAGGTTGCAAGATTGAATCCCTGAGCTGACAAGATCTGTCATTCTGCCCCTGAACAAGGCAGTTAACCCACCGTTCCTAGGCAGTCATTGAAAATAAGAATGTGTTCTTAACTGACTTGCCTAGTTAAATAAAGGTGTAAAAAAAAAGTGTTTATTTTTTACTATTTTTAAATCGGCAAAATCGCCGTCCAAAATTACAGATTTCCGATTGTTATGAAAACTTGAAATCGGCCCTAATTAATCGGCCATTCCGATTAATCGATCGACCTCTAATTAGGTTAGCCATAGAGCTTTATGATGGACTGTCCCATTACCAGAGTGCTAACGAGCTACACCATATCCTCATCATCTATATGTCAGTCATTAGTTACCATAGCAATGAGGATGTGATGCAGTCCTCTGAGAGTAACAGTGTGTGTGTTCCACAGTGGGCTCCTGCAATGAGTCGGAGAGTGAGGGATCAGTGCCAGAGTTGGAAGAACCAGAGGTGGTGCCACTGAGATCCTCAGAACCCCAGGTGAATCTACCGTGTGTGTGCAGAGAACACTCGAGAAGTCCCCTCACCTCCAAGGGTGGAAACCTTGCTTTCACTGTGTGTTATGTAATAACATATTGATGTCATTACCTTTAGGTAGAGGCGTAAGAAGGATGCGTGTTGTGGGGCCTGTATTTTCTGAATGGGTTGCAGCTTCAGAGATCTTTTCCATATTATCAGTCTGGATATGAGTAAACTACTGTAGAATGTTCTCAGGTTTGATGTGTTGAATTGATTTGGTTGTCCTCTTTCTCTCTCTCAGCCCATCTCTCCTGCTGATGAGGGGATTAACAGACCTAAGCAGAGCCGCAGTGAGAAGAAGGCCCGCAAGGCGAGATGTGAACACAGCTGCTCCATCGGGCAGACTCAGCTAATCAAACACAGAGCAAATGTGTGTGTATTCTGTGTGTTTGGCCACGTCATGGTGTAACAAGTGTGTGTGTGTGTTTAGGCCATGGGTAAGCTGGGCTTGCGGCCGGTCCACGGTGTGACCAGGATCACTATAAGGAAGTCGAAGAGCATCTTGTTTGTCATCAGCAGACCTGACGTCTTCAAGAGCCCCGCGTCGGACATCTACATCGTGTTTGGAGAGGCCAAGGTGACATCCTAACCTTCTCTCACTCTCTCTCTCGCCCTCTCTAACCCCTATCTCTTTATCCCCCTCTCTCTCTTTTCTCTCATCTACATTGTGTTCAGAGGCCAAGGTGACCTCTCTCTTCCTATTTCCTTCCTAGATAGAGGACCTGTCTCAACAGGTGCACAAGGCAGCGGCAGAGAAGTTTAAGGTCCCGGTGGAGGCCTCCCCACTGGTGCCCCCTGCACCACCCAGCCTCACCATCAAGGAGGAGAGCGAGGAGGAGGAGGTATGGAAATGCATGCTCACTCATTATGTCAAGGAAAAACACCAATCTTTACGCTTTTCTTACTCTTTCATGTACGGTAGTTCTTTTAGATCTTAATATGAAACAATTCTGTCTAGTGTTGTTACATTTCAGTCCTCTCTACTGCAGTGGTGGAAAAAGTACCCAACTGTCATACTTGAGTAAAAATAAAGATACCTTAATAGAAAATGACTCAAGTAAAAGTGAGTCACACAGGAAAATCCTGTATTTGGTTTTTAAATATAGTAAAGTAAATGTAATTGCTCAAATATACTTAAGTATAAATCCTTTCAAATTAGTTATATTAAGCATACCACACGGCATGCTTGCCCGGGGCACCCTCCAACACATAATTTACAAACAAAGCACGTGTTTAGTGAGTGCCCCTGATCAGAGGCAGTAGGGATGACCGTGATGTTTTCTTGATAAGAATGTGAATTAGACCATTTTCCTGTCCCGCTAAGCATTCAAAATGTAACGAGTACTTTTGGGTCTCAAGGAAAATGTATGGAGTAAAAAGTACATCATTTTCTTTAGGAATGTAGTGAAGTAAAAGTTGTCAAAAATATAAATAGTTCAAGTCACGTACAGATACCCCAAAAAACAACTTAAGTAGTATTTTCAAGTATTGTTACTTAGGTACTTTACTGTAGTTAGCCTGATGGCATTTTTTTTATTTTCCCTTTATTTTACTAGGCAAGTCAGTTGAGAACACATTATTTCCAATGACGGCCTAAAAACAGCAGGTTAACTGCCTTGTTCAGGGGCAGAACGACAGACTTGTCAGCTCGGGGATTCGATCTTGCAACCTTCCGGTTACTAGTCCAAAGCTCTAACCACTAGGCTACTTGTCGCCCCAATGCTACAGTTATGAACTGTAGCCTTTTTTTTCATGTTCAGAAGTGTTCCATAGTGCAACTGACTTTGACCTCTGTCTGCCAGGTGGACGAGGGAGGTTTGGAGCAGAGGGATATAGAGCTGGTGATGGCCCAGGCTAACGTGTCCCGTTCTAAAGCTGTCCGCGCCCTCAGACACAACACCAACGACATCGTTAATGCTATCATGGTAAGGATTTATGAACGAAGGAATCTATTGTAACACACTGTCCACGTTGGGCCTACATTTGCTGTTATGACCTACTGATTGCAACAGTCCTTTTTCAACAGGTCTTGAAAAAAAGCTTAACAATATATGTTCTTCACACATCCAACCCCAAGTAATTCTCTCCCTTTCTTCTCTCCCACAGGAGCTGACCATGTGAAAGGATGGACCCCCCCCCCAAGCATAAACGCCACAGTCACATCTGTATCGCTGCTATGTTGCATTCTCCTTACCTGCTAATAAACAGTCTGTTATAACCACACTAGTGGGCGATACTGTTAACCTCCCTTATACTGCACATGTCATGTCCTGCATGTATAGTGAAAATGGGGCATTTTACAGAGAGTTGCTTTTATTACATTAAACAGAATACAAAACATAGTCAAACAAGTGTTCAGTTCAGAAAACAGGTCCGTTTAAATCATGCTCACAATGAGTAAAACACATACATACAGTGCCATTGAAAAGTTTGGACACACCTACTCATTCCAGTGTTTTTCTTTATTTTTACTATTTTCTACATTGTAGAATAATAGTGAAGACATCAAAACTATGAAATAACATATGGAATCATGTAGTAACCAAAAAAGTGTTATACAAATCAAAATATATTTTACATTTGAGATTCTCTTTGCCTTAATGATAGCTTTGCACACTCTTGGCATTCTCTCAAACAGCTTCATGAGGTAGTCACGTGGAATGCATTTCAATTAACAGGTGTGCCTTGTTAAAAGTTCATTTGTGGAATTTCTTTCCTTCTTAATGCGTTTGAGCCAATCAGTTGTATTATGACAAGGTAGGGGTGGTATACAGAAGATAGCCCTATTTGGTAAAAGACCAAGTCCATATCATGTCAAGAACAGCTCAAATAAGCGAAGAGAAAAAGTCCATCATTACTTTAAGACATGAAGGTCAGTCAATCATAAAATTTCAAGAACTTTGCTTTGAAAGTTTCTTCAAGTGCAGTCGCAAAATCCATCAAGGGCTATGATGAAACTGGCTCTCATGAGAACTGCCACAGGAAAGGAAGACCCAGAGTTACCTCTGCTGCAGCCCAAAGGAATGCTTCACAGAGCTCAAGTAACAGACACATCTCAACATCAACTTCAGAGGAGACTGCCTGTGTCACGCCCTGGCCTTAGTTATCTTTGTTTTCTTTATTATTTTAGTTAGGTCAGGGTGTGACATGGGGGATGTTTTTGTCTCGTCTAGGGTGTTTGTATTGTCTAGGGGGTGTTTGTAGAGTTCATAGGGTTGTGTTCATTGTAGGTGTTTATGTAAGTCTATGGTTGCCTGGATTGGTTCTCAATTAGAGACAGCTGTCATTCGTTGTCTCTGATTGGGTGCCATATTTAGGCAGCCATAGTCATTAGGTAGGTTGTGGGTGATTTTCTATGTGTAAGTTGCCAGTGTCTACACTTATTGTTTGTATAGCTTCACGTTCGTCTGTTTGTTGTTTTGATTAGTTTGTATTGTGTTCGTTTCGGTCTTCATTAAAGAAGAATGTATTGTTATCACGCTGCGCCTTGGTCCTCCTCACTTAAATGTTACGACGAACGTGACAGCCTGGATCAGACCTTCATGGTCGAATTGCTGCAAAGAAACCCCTACTAAAAGACAACAATAATAAGAAGAGACTTGCTTGGGCCAAGAAACATTAGCAATGTACATTAGACCAGTGGAAATCTGTCCTTTGGTCTGATGAATCCAAATTTTAGATTTTTGGTTCCAACCGCCGTGTCTTTGTGAGACGCAGAATAGGTGAACGGATGAGCTCTGCATATGTAGTTCCCACCGTGAAGCTTGGAGGAGGAGGTGTGATGGTGCTTTGCTGGTGACACTTTCAGTAATTTATTCAAAGCACACTTAACCAGCATGGCTACCACAGCATTCTGCAGCGAAACACCATCCGATCATTTTTTCCCCCATGACTCAACACACCTCCAGGCTGTGTAAGGGCTATTTGAGCAAGACGGAGAGTGATGAGTGCTGCATCAGATGACCTGGCCTCCAATCACCCGACCTCAACCCAATTGAGATGGTTTGGGATGAGTTCAACCGCAGAGTGAAGGAAAAGCAGCCAACAAGTGCTCAGCATATGTGAGAACTCTTTCAAGACTGTTGGAAAAGCATTCCAGGTGAAGCTGGTTGAGAGAATGCCAAGAGTGCAAAGGCAAAGGGTGGCTACTTTGAAGAATCTAAAATATACATTGAGTTGTTTAATTATCACTTTTTTGGTTACTACATGATTCCATATGTGTTATTTCATAGTTGTGAAGTCTTCACTATTATTCTACAATGTAGAAAATAGTAAAATAAAGAAAAACCCTTGAATGAGTAGGTGTGTCCAAACTTGACTGGTACAATTATTTATTTTTTACCAGAAATGATTTTACTATGTGTAAAATCTCTACCCCCACTAACGATGGCATGAGTAGGTCGAAACCCAGTTGGGTGGCTGGTACACCTCCAAAAGGCACAGCTGGCATGGTCTGGGTTTGGTCAATGGTGTGCCTATTTTTGTTCATGCATTTGTTAGTCACAGTGGTTTTGTCATATATATTTATATATATAAAAAAAGTCAAGGTCACAAGTCAAAGTGCAAATGTCCTTTGAATGGGGGTGATTGGTCAGTATGTTCCTCAGTCCTTGGGCGGCAGGACGTTGTTGTCAAAGTGTCCCTGGTTGGTGATGTTCCCTGCTGGAAAGTACCTGGCTACCACAAATGACGAGCCATCTGGCGCACTGGCCTTCCCCACACCCAGCTTCTTACTGCCCTTCCACACCATTGCTGTGAAATGACCTGGTTAGAGAGAGAGAGAGAGAGAGAGAGAAGCTAAACACATTCACTGAAGGAAGTCGTCTGCAGCACTGCTCCTCTAAATATATACAGTTACACAACCCTATGTTCATCTCCTCCCACCCTCTATCGTCCCCTACATATACACTCTTTTTCCCTCTATTGCACACTCCCATCTCTCCCCCTGTCTTTCCTCTCCTCCTTTATTTGTCAGCAGCACATTCGTTGATAGGAGTCATCCTGACGCTGCAGGGTCGGTCACACTGAGCAGGAGGCTTCAGGAAGAGAACAGGAATGACAGAAAAGACTGGGAATGCTATAAAGAACTGTTATTTTCCACAGGAAGCAGTGTTCCATGCATGTTTGTGAGCAGAGTCACAGGTCTAGTCACAGAATGATAATGTCACATTTATAGAACAAAGACCACACAGTCCAACACTGAACCCAGCATGGGTGAACACAACACTGTGGCATGCAGCACTACACAAGTCAGAGTGTGTGTGTCTGTGTGCATGCGTGTGTCTCACCTGTGCCAGAGGAGAAGCCGGGGCGGTTGAAGTTGTATTGTTTGACCTCGTCATACCAGCGGTCGGCCACATCCTTCCCTATACACAGAGGACAAAGGTTACAGGTTATCACATAACATTATACTTGTTTGTTGCCTTTGTCACTATTGTTTAACAGAAACTCGGGCCAAACCCCCCAGAGTTCCAGCAGAGATGACAGCGGCAAGGAAATATTATCCAAGATGGCAGCTGTCCAAGGCAACAGTGCTAACCGTATAAAAGCTGTCAAAGCTTGAGGTGGGTAAGAAAAACATGGAGAGGTTTGAGATCCCGAGTTTCAGAGGAACAGTTCAGAGAGAGATGAACTGAGCTTGACCCAGTGATAGTCTCCATAGGAGACTCCATATGAAATCACAGCAGACTGTCAGGTCAGTGCACAGACATAGTTGTGCTCTGAGTCATGGTCTTGTTGCTGAAACACTCTGAACACAGAGCAGGGAAATGGACCCCAGCTGTTCCTGCCTGGGCCGCCATTGGACAGGATAGTCTATAGTTTAGACCTAACTAAACCCTACAGAGACTCTGGATCGCTCTCTTTAATGTTACTATCTGCACCGTACACAGTGAATAATGTATCTGTCACCATTTACATAACTAAACTTATGCAGGCTATGTCAATGTTTGGTCATAGCATTAGGAGTCATCGGGTTAGAGTGTGTGTACCTGGTTGGTCATAGGAGGCCCAGGCCAGGTTCTCGCCACAGCTCCCCTTACTGGACTCAACACTGTGCTTCAGGATCCGTGTGCTGGCCAGAGACTCAGCATACCTACAGGGTGGAGATAGTTGTGGTAATAGTTAGATAAAGACAGCTAAAAGATGGGGGGATGGGGGGGGGGGGGGGGTAGGTGAAGTGGAAAGAAGTAAGGGTTTGGGTGTGGTTGGCCATGTCTCTGATAAAGGTGGTGGGTGGAGGAGATAGATAAGTGTGTGTGGGTTGGGGGGGGGGGGGGGGGGGGGCGATGTCTGGGTGACCCACCTAGTTGCATCGCTACTCAGCTTGCTGCTCAGCTTCAGAGGGGGTGCCTGGTGCTTCCTACGATACTCATTATGACTCTGCAACACCTCCTCCGAAAACTGCTTAGAAGCTGAGAGAGTGAGGGAGTGAGAGAATCACATGAAAACTGAAGGTAAATGCATATTGTTTCCCTTGTTTTCGCTGTAATATACAAATCAAACTTTAAAATCATTAATACCACTCAATAAAACAGTAGGTTAAAGATAATCAGACAGTAACTTAGGCAGTAGTCAATCTCCATTAAGCCCCATACATATGGCTGTTCCCCAGGCTTGAGTCTATAATACTAGACAGACAGTACCAGGGTATGTATGAATGGGGGACACATCCACTCTCTCCCCCTCTCCCCAGACTGGTGCCAATCACAGCCCTACTCACAGCTCCATTCTCTCTGGCATTCACACAATGAGGCGATTCTCTCACACACACACACAGCAGATGTAGCAAAATACAGTCTCTTACGGCCTTGTGAAGAATCAGTGCTTGCAGTCCTTGGGGCTGGATCCTTGACCCAGATTTAGCTTATTCCTAAACTAAATACCACTTTCAATGGAGGATAATGTGGTTCTAGAAACTGGCACCTAAAACGTTCTGTCAATCGATCACACACACACACACCCCTTGCAAATAGGGAATTCCGCTACTGGCACAGCTATTCCTGATACTCTCAATAGTGGTTTCATCTTTACCACAGAAGGGAGGAAACTGACCTAGCACATAGGCGTTACAAGACTGTGTCAAATAAAGATGTACAGCTTTTTAAAATCCACCCCTTTTTCCCTGTTGCATGATAACAGCCCATTGTCACAAACAGACCTAATCCTCTTTTGTAATTACTCACTCACACACACACACACACACACACACACACACACACACACACACACACGTACAATTAAATCAAACACACAAGTACAATTAAATCTCATGTTACCTGATTTGCCCATGACTCAGAAACTCTCTCTTGTTCCCTTTGGCTCAGTCCGCTCTCTGATGGTCTGAAACAGCTGCTATAACTTTGTTTCTGTATCTCTCTCCCTCTCCCTTTCTGTATTCCTATTTTTCTCCGTAACCTTTGTTCCTCTTGCTCACACTTCTGCCTCTAGTAAACTAGTCTTTCTCAAACTCTCTCACTCTTAAACACCCTGCCTTTTCCTTGGCCACACACACATTATCCTCCCTCTCCCAGTATCCCTCTGTAACACACAGGCTCACTAGCTGGCTCTCTCTCCCTCCCTCCCTCTGTGTAACTGAAAGGGGAGACCCAGCATGGCTGTTCTGATGACATCATCTCTATGAGACACATGCCCTTTTATGGCCTGAGATTCCTGCTTTCTGCTTGAAACAGTGAGCTGGACTTTATACCCTAACTAAATTAAGAGCAGTTTAACTGTTTAGAAGCACTTTTACACCGTTTTACTAGGGTGAGCCTATGTGGCATCGATATTAGTCAGAAAAATGTATTCTAGTGTCCATATTGACTACAAAGTGTAAATAGTAGGATCATTCTGGTCATAAAGTCAGTCTCGTCCAAAACTGAGATTTTCGAGAACATTTAAATTAAAAAAATGAAGGGTACCATAACAAGTTTCCTTGGGTTGGGTTTATTTCAATCCTGCCCACAGCTGGCAGCACCCAAGTAATCATCAATTCGAAGTGCAGCTGCATGTGACCTGATTGTAATACCCTAAGGCTAGGGTATAGTTAAGGACCATCAATAAAATTACACAATGTACATGTGACAATATTAAAATATTTAAATAGCTCCAAATTTCAATGACTTAAAAACCTCAAACCAACTATAAATTGTAAACGCATATAAAAAAAATACTGAATGCAGTTAATGAGACAACTAAAAGGTGTGCCTTTAATGTAAATATTGTCCTCGTTACATTGTGTAATTTATTGACGGTCCCTAACTAGCCCCGGAGATAGGCTATCACAAGTCTAACTCTGCCACTTGGGCACAACAGCCGGCTGAAGATAATTGGCAAAATAAGTTGGCTAGCACTAGCTAGCCTAGGTGACTTCAAGACACGGTTAGGCTGTTTTATGTTATCTAGAAGGGTGCATGACTTATCTGTTTTGGCAGAGTGAATATACAAACCCTTGTCACGTGCGAACACACACACAAGAGACGCCAACATTAAAGTCTCGTTTGACTTACGTCATGGCTGCTGCATTTCTTATTGAGCAAGCTAAAAAACAACAATGCCAAATTAGTAACTTCAGCCCCTCTTTAAGTGTACATTTCCTCAAAAGATTACTTCCCTAAAGACTTGCTCCAGGACACAGTAAGCTATTCTACCTGCCAAGAGCAAATGAGGTGTCATGATTCCAAAGCCTGAACTCTCTCAGGAGAATCAGTTTGACACAGAGGGCTGGTCATTTGTTTTGGTGACTTTATCAGAGTAGTGCCACTGCAATTCGACTGAAAGGGAATAAGAAAACAATCAAACTTTACTCGGTGTGGCGTCAGTTCGGCAACGCTGTGCTGTGACTGGGTCAGAGATGGTAGGAGATCGTGATGGAGAAGAAAGTGAAGCAAGTATGGAGCATAGCGGTAAAAATAAAAGGGAGAAGATAAAAAAGAAAGTCGGAGAGAAAGAGAGTAGGGGTTTGAAGGGGAACGATAGGTCTATGGAGGCAGAGATGAAGAAGAAAAGGAAGTTTGAGGTAGCAGTATAGTTTCCAACGCCAGCGGTAGTTCGGAGGTAGAGCGTGCCGAGAAGGAAGGGCAAGCAAAGTCGCGAGGGGATCATGAGTCCGATAAAAATAGTTGATTGGGGAAGTTGTCAATGCTAAAGTGTTAAGAGTGAAAGCCTTTTCTGTTCACATCATTTTTAGGATGATGCTTTTGTGGCGATGTTGGTGCGGTCTCTTGCTCCGTTCGTATTTGGGAACCTATTGATGACATCATGGCAAAGAAACCCCTCTTGAAAAATGACTGCACTTTAGGTTATATGGATTAATATTGTAACAAATGCACTGATGTTGTCAAATTACATGATATAGGCTGGTAGGTCCAGCCAGGCCAGGTAGGTAGGTCCGGCTGGCCAGCCAGATGAGACCGGCGGGCCAGTTAGGTAGGTCTGGCCAGTAAGGTAGGTCCGGCCAGCCAGGTAGGTAGGTCGGTTGGACCTCCCTACCTTCCCAGACCTAGATTCAGCTGACTGGCCAGGTTGTTAGGTAGGTCCGGTCATGTAGGTAGGTCTGACTGGCCAGGTAAGTATGTCCGGCTGGCCGGCAAGCCAGGTAGGTTGGTCGGCTGGACCTACCTACCTGGCCAGACCTACCTACCAGATTAGGTAGGTAGTTCTGGCAGGCCAGGTAGGTTCAGCCGACCGACCAGGTAGGTCTGGCTGAAACAGGATTTTATTGAGCTGATCAGCAACCTAAAAGGCTCTGAAAAGCATCCAATTATCTCTGGTCCCTTGCCGTCACTGGGTCGCGGCCCACAAAAGTTTCAGCAGGCTCTTAGCACTTTAAATCTGGCTTAAAGACTACTGCCATTCTGTTGGCGTGACTTTTGCTGACAATTTCAACACTTGTTGGAAACAAAAGATGCTTTACAGGGACGATGGACTCCACCTTAACCATCTAGGCACCTGGACCCTTTTCATATTTCAAGGCTGCGTTAAGATATTGACTCAGACAGACCAAGCCCTGCTCAGGTAATACGTTGTCTATACTGCCAGGAGTGATGTCAGTTGTAATTTTGTACCCATTCACTCCACTCTTAGATCTGCTATATTTAGCTCAAAATAGGAACCCGCTGTGGCCTGCTCGCCCAGTGCTTTTAGTTCAAGTGTGAATTCCATAAACCTGAATACCCCCTGGTGTTCAAATCACGTAGAGGGCTTGGGTTATGCACCATCGTTGGTTACTCTGAGAGTTCCTCATATTGACATTGCCTGCGGCCTCAGGCCCTATGGTGCTAACCTTGGCAAAGTCATTCCAATTTCTAATCTTTTACTAATAGGGATAGACCAAATGGTGCAGTTCTATGAAATATTTTAGCCATACCAACTATATCAACCATCAGACAGGCACTGCAACCGCCTATTGAACATAGCTTGTTTGAGCTGGAGTTTCCATGTGACTTTAAAAATCGTAAAGGACTTGGGTTGATGCATCTGAACATTAGGAGGTTACTTCCTAAACTGGATTACATCAAGATCTGGGCTATGCAGATGAATCTGGATATTCTGGTATTGACTGAAACTTGGATCTCTGGGAACATTCTGGACTTTGATATTAAAGCCATAGGCCACAAATAAAAGCAGGCTGCAGCTACACTCATAGACTACATAAAAATAACTGACATGGCTCATACTGCATTAAACAAAATGTGTTACAATAGTAATAATAGTACCAGAGTAATTAGTGTAAAAAAAAAAGGCTGATGCTTGTTTTTGATGTCTTTCCCACTAGATGGCGGTGTTGGCACAGACAGGAAGAGTGGAACATGGAACCTAAACTGAAGAAGGAGGCACATGAGGATTGTGGATGGATGCTGAGTTTAAGTCAAAAGAGTTAGACCACATCTCATACCAACACTTAGATGGGCTGCATCTCCTCTTCTCCAGCCTTCTTCTCCACTAATTTGAAACTGCACTGGTGACCTATTCTGTGTAGGAAATGAGTCGGTTTAAAACAATACATAAAAAAATAATTATCGTGCAATTTATATTATTTATATAGGCTACATTGAGATTTGTCTTTCATAATTTGGCATTAGTGCATAAGCCTTAGCTTTAGGGCCTAACTTTACATGTGCCAAATAGCCTTCACGCCAAATGCTTTTGTGAACTGGCAGAACAATTCCACTGAGGCAAAAAGTAAAATGTCGGAGTTTAATTCAATAAGAGAAAATCTGCAAAATGGAGAGTTTAAAATAAAGAGAAGGGAGGGCCAGAAAAGTCATGTTTATGAAAGATTTGGGGAAGTGGTACAAGAGGATGATAGCAGTGCCTATGTGTGATGACTGAGGCGCTACACTAATTCGACAAGATGAGACAAGATGGGGACATCAAATAGACCTATGCCATGTCAAGGAAAGGGTAGCCTACTCTTCAGATGGTCAAACTGATGTCATTAGGACATTTGGCACAGAAAATCTTTCCTATTTTTCTTCCCTGTTCCTAAATGTTTTTTCCCGCGAAAGCAGAGATGACCTTGAAAACTTTACCGATGTCAACTAGTCTGAAGCATTCATTCTATAATTTATGACATTATTCTGGGGAGCAAAACTTTATTTAGTCTTCTAGGGAAACATACACTACATGCCACTAGACATCAGTACGTCTCTGTGAATGGTTTGTTCTCCGAACAAATCAATTGTACATTTCGGTGTTTTTCAAGTTTCCGTTTTAGGACCACTATTGTTTTCACTATATATTTTATGTCTTGGGGATGTCATTCGAAAATATAATGTTGACTTCCACTGCTCTGCGGATGACACAAAGCTGTACATTTCTATGAAACATGGTGAAGCCCCAAAATTGCCCTCGCTAGAAGTGGATGGCTGCAAACTTTCTATTTTTAAACTCGGACAAAACAGAGATGCTTGTTCTAGGTCCCAAGAAACAAAGAGATCTTCTATTGAATCTGACAATTCATCTTGATGGTTGTAAAGTCGTCTCAAATAAAACTGTTAAGGACCTCGGCGTTACTCTGGACCCTGATCTCTCTTTTGACGAACATATCAAGACTGTTTCAAGGACAGCTTTTTTCCATCTACGTAACATTGCAAAAATCAGAAACTTTCTGTCCAAAAATGATGCAGAAAAATTAATACCTGCTTTTGTTACTTCTAGGTTAGACTACTGCAATGCTCTACTTTCCGGCTACCCGGATAAAGCACTAAATTAAATTCAGTTAGGGCTAAATACGGCTGCTAGAATCCTGACTAGAACCAATTTTTTAAATCATATTACTCCCGTGCTAGCCTCTCTACACTGGCTTCCTGTTAAGGCAAGGGCTGATTTCAAGGTTTTACTGCTAACCTACAAAGGATTACATGGGCTTACTCCTACCTATCTTTCCGATTTGGTCCTGCCGTACATACCTACATGTACGCTACGGTCACAAGACGCAGGCCTCCTAGTTGTCCGTAGAATTTCTAAGCAAACAGCTGGAGGCAGGGCTTTCTCCTATAGAGCTCCATTTTTATTGAATGGTCTGCCTACCTCTGGCCACCCCTCATAGCCTGGTTCCTCTCTAGGTTTCTTCCTAGTTTTTGGCCTTTCTAGGGAGTTTTTCCTAGCCACCGTGCTTCTACACCTGCATTGCTTGCTGTTTGGGGTTTAGGCTGGGTTTCTGTACAGCACTTTGAGATATCAGCTGATGTAAGAAGGGCTATATAAATAAATTTGATTTGATTTGATGACCAAAGTATATGGGCACCTGCTTGTCAAACATCTCATTCCAAAATCATGGGCATTAATATGGAGTTGGTCCCCTACTTTGCTGCTATAATAGCCTCCACTCTTCTGGGAAGGCTTTCCACTAGATGTTGGAACATTGCTGTGGGGACTCGCTTCCGTTCAGCCACAATTAGTGAAGTCGGACACTGATGTTGGGTGATTAGGCCTGGCTCGCAGTCGGCGTTCCAATTCATCCCAAAGGTGTTTGACGGGGTTGAGGTCAGGGCTCTGTGCAGGCCAGTCAAGTTTTTCCACACCGATCTCGACAAACCATTTCTGTATGGACCTTGTTTTGTGCACGGGGGCATTGTCATGCTGAAATAAGAAAGGGCCTTCCCTGAACTGTTGCCACAAAATTGGAAGCACAGAATCGTCTCGATTGCCATTGTATGCTGTAGAGTTAAGATTTCCCTTCACTGGAACTGATGGGCCTGTCCCGAACCATGAAAAACACCCCCATACCATTATTCCTCCTCCACCAAATGTTACAGTTAGCACTATGCATTGGGGAAGGTAGCCTTCTTCTGGCTTCCGCCAAACCCTGATTCATCTTTCGAACTGCCAGATGGTGGAGCGTAATTCAATACTCGAGAGAACACATTTCCATGTCTCCAGAATCCAATGACAGCGAGCTTTACACCCCTCCAGCCTGCACTTGGCATTGTGTATGGTGATCTTAGGCTTATGTGCAATTGCTCGGCCATGGAAACCCATTTCATGAAACTCCCAACGAACAGTTCTTGTGCTGATGTTGCATCCAGAGGCAGTTTGGAACTCGGTAGTGTTTTTACACCCTATGCGTTTCAGCACCTTTTTTAATGATCAATTAGCCTTTTAAAATGATAAACTTGGATTAGCTAACACAACGTGCCATTGGAACACAGGAGTAATGGTTGATGATAATGGGCCTCTGTACGCCTATGTAGATATTCCATTAAAAATCTGCCGTTTCCAGCTACAATAGTCATTTAGAACATTAACAATGTCTACACTGTATTTCGGATCAATTTGATGTTATTTTAAAAGACAAAAAATGTGCTTTTCTTTCAAAAACAACCCCCAGAACCATCCTCACATACTTTGTGCCCCCGCTGAGTTTTTGTGTGTGTGTAAGTGATCTGATTTATAGAGAGAAGCTCTTTCGGAGGGCAGTGGAGACGTTGATCCATGCATATATAATATCTCTGCTGTCAAAAAGGTTGGCACTGCTACCTGTGAATTGCAGCAGTCCCTCTCTCTCTCTCATTCTCTCTGTGTCTGTTCCAACCATTTATATCCCTCATCTCTATATATATCTTTCTCCACCCTCTCTATCTTTCCTCTCTTTTTCTCTCAGTCTCTGTCTTCACCTTCCCCCTATCTATCGTCCACTCTCTAGCTCCCTCTATTATTCTATCTCTCTATCTCTGCACTTTCTTTCTATCTCCCCCTCATGAGATAATTTGGTATCTGTGATGAGAAGCATTTCCTTGCTTTAACGATTCGATAACGACCCCCTCCCATCAATCCTTCACGTTGTCCTCTCCACTCTGTTCTCCTGTCATGTGTGTCTCAGGCCGTTAACATTGATGGCACATTACGAAGTTAACTACGGAGATATCAAAAGTGCTCAAAATGTGAAATAACTTGGAAAGTGCATGCAAGTGCATATAAGTACCTATAAATTGCTATAATTCTATTCCAGCAGTCAGAAGAGGAGGTTGAGGACTTTTTAATAACTGTTGCAGTTCAATCTCATCCTCATTTGAAAGTCTTGTGTGTGTGTGTGTGTGTGTGTGGAGACTGAGATGGTATTAAAGAGACCATATTACCAGGAATTAAATTATCAGCAGAAGGAGGAGGGAGGTATTTTCACCCAGTAAATTCCCAAGGTTCTGTATCAAGAACCCTATAATTCAGTAAGAATTAGCTGGCATTTGTGATGTCATCAGACAGAACCACATAGAATGTTCCACATAGGATGGAAGTATTCAGTCAGTACATCTAGCATGTTTAATAGGAGTCTAGCACCTGTCAATCAAATTAAATAGAATTCTCACAATAAGTGACGTCGTTTCCCCAAATGCTATAAATCTGATCACCCTGTTGCAGGAGAACCTTCCTTTCCTAAAATGTGCAGTGTATTTGAGGTTTAAAAAGGCTTCTGAACTTTGTAGTTTCCACTTAGAAATGTCAGACTTGACTTTCCCTTAAGAAAAATGTATAAACCACATACAATAATGTCCATGAATTATAATCCACATAACAATTCACATTTCCTGTTGCTGCAGGATTATTTTCGTGCTGTATCAAACTGGCACAAATTAAGATCCTACATCTGTATCTAAAGGTGAGATAGGGAGGGAGGTAAGTGATGGTCAGAGAAAGCGAGAGTGAGATTGTGAGGCAGAGAGTGTGAGAGAGGAAGAAACAGGGAGAGGGAGAGAGCAAGACGATGATGATGGTTTGTCTGGGGGGAGATGGCTGACTCCTGTCTGACTCTAATCAGCAGAAATGCAATGTCTTAATAGGCTAGTGCAGTTACACACACACACACCCGCGCACAGTTTTAAAAGGCCGTAGCAGTCAATAAAGTTTCTAATGTGCTTTAAGAAATTAAGCCTTTGGACAGGAGCAGAGTGCATGTTGGATATTAACCCCAGGCAGTAACCTGATCTTTCAACACTCTAATTAAATTACCCTCTCTCTCACACACACACACACACACACACACACACACACACACACACACACACACACACACACACACATCTATAGGACACACACTAGGACACACACAGACTGGGACAAACTCTTCAAAAGGAGGATGAAATTAGTAAGGTAAGGGAGATAAGTCAGATGATGACAGTAGGCGTCTGTGCCAGTGGTCTATAGACGTTTATATTTACTGACCGTGGCTGTTTCTTATTGATTTATGTATTATGTTTTGATAGCCTGTTTCAGAGCACAATCTCTCACTGGTCGCTGCACGGCTCAATATGAATCCCAAGTTGATATTTTCTTTGTAGAGATTGGCTTTTTAATGGAATATGTCCCCCATCTATGGAGCTTTCTGGCCTTCTTTCTTTCTTTTTTGCCTCAGTTCAATATTCAAAAGGCACATTAGATCTATCTTTGTTGCTGGTGCATGGTAACAATTGAATAGGATGAATTCAATCAATTGCAGAAGAAGGAAACCGCTCAGAATGTTTACGCTGTATTTTAAGGACAGGTGTTGTTTGTGTCCAACACTGTATCAGAGGTGTCAAGCTGTTTCTCTTGCAGACATTGTAATTGGATATTGACACGAAACCACTCCTGTCCCTAAAATATAGCGGACACATTTGAACCCACAGTGCAGTTTCCATTACCTGGTTAAATTGGGACATCTGTCTAGACTCTCTTACTCTGAAACTCCCCGAGGTCAATTCAGGCTACTATATTCAACAGAGGGTGTGTGTGTGTTTGCCATGCTGAGGAGCACTCTTATGTCGAGACAGGAGACTGTCTGGGAGAATGCTGGACTGGGGAGAGCGGTTAGCAGCACATAAACAGCTGTCACACACACAAAAACACACAATGCAGCCGTCAAACGCTGACAAATGGAGAGACAGGGCCAGATAACTTCCATTCAACACACACACACACACACACACACACACACACACACACACACACACACACACACACACACACACACACACACACACACACACATATTACTTATGAGTCTATCCCATATCCTATTTGAGCTAGCCCTCTTTCTTTGTCCTCCTGTATTAAGCTGTCAGTGTCAGTGTCAGATCCACTTCACAGAGATAAGGAGTTGTGGGTACGTGCGTGCTTGTGTTTGTGTTGGTTTTGGTTCATACCACCTACCACCTACTTCTATGTAGGAACCTCTACCATAGACAGACAGCTATACATCTTATTGTCTTTCTTTATGAGAAACGTTGACTGATCTGTTTTATAAAAGGGAGAGTGTGATAAGGCCATGGTGTATCATGAATGTAGTCACAGCCTAATACCTTGCCTTATAATCAGAGGTGTCATGCCTACAGGGTTTATCCTGTTTAATAATACAAAATAAAAAATTGTTGTTAATATTGTTTCTCTGTAATACTACAAGCCACCTAGCAATTTTACGAAGTTGGGTTTAGCTAGTCCAGATAGGTTCCCAATCTCATACCTAGCTATCAAGAAAGTTATTTCAGACTATCAATCAAGTTAGAGTAGCTAGCTTGTCTAACTATCTTAGCTGGCATGGCTGCTGGCAAGGTTGGTAGACTTTAGAAAAGCCAAAAATGACTAAACGTTCTGGAAAAGACACACATTCCTTTCAATCTTTTAACAGAGATGCATATTACATTTCTTAAAAACACCAGTCAGGGGGATACAGAGAGCTCCAGAGGTTTGCTTAGTACCCCTTCAGACCACCCCCCAGCCATCTTCACATACTTTGTACCCCCTCAGATTTTGGGGGTGCATGACGCCTCTGCTTATAATGATGTATTATCCATGATAAACAGTGCTGTTATTTGCCCTCTTTCAAATTTTCTCTACTTTTGCATATTTTTTATACTGAATTTTATCAGATCAAAACCTAATATTGGATGAGATGGGTCTCATTATGTCTGGCGAAAACCAAACACTGCATTCCACAGTAAGAACCTCATACCAACAATCAAGCATGGTGGTGGTAGTGTGATGGTTTGAGGATGCTTTGCTGCCTCAGGACCTGGATGACTTGCCTTAATAGAAGGAACAATGAATTCTGCTCTGTATCAGAAAATTCTACAGGAGAATGTCAGGCCATCCATCTGTGAGCACAATCAAGTTTACATGAAAATGGTTAAAAAGCAACACATTTTAAGTTTGGGAAAGGCCTAGTCAAAGTCCAGACCTAATCCCAATTGAGATGTTGTGGAAGGACTTGAAATGAGCAGTTCATGCTTGAAAACCCATAAATGTTGCTGAGCTAAAGCAGTTCTGCATGCAAGAGTGGGCCAAAATTCCTCCACAGCGATGAGAGACTGATCATCAACTACAAGAAGCATTTGGTTGCAGTCATTGCAGTTAATGGTGGCACGACCAGTTATTGAGTGTAAGGTGGCAATCACTTTTCACACAGGGGAATTGGGTGTTTCATAAATTTGTTAAATAAATAAAATATGTATATTTTTTTGTTATTTGTAAACTCTGGCTCCCTTTATCTAATATTAGGTTTTGGTTGAAGATCTGATAACATTCAGTATCAAAAATATGCAAAAATAGAGAAAATCAGAAAGGGGGAAAATACTTTTTCACGGCGCTGTACCACATTCTCAAACACATTATGGCTTAAACTCTGAACAGAGACAAAGTTTATAGTTTACAGTAATAATAAAAAGGTCTGGAGAGCAGATGGAACAAGAGGAGAAATGGGAGTATGTGTTTTCTAGTGTCCACTGGGCAGCTCAATGCTGAAACTTAATCATCACACACAAACAAACATACACACATGCACACGCATATTGCTCACACTCACAAACAAGCAAATAGACACACACACACACACACACAGCAAATTCACACACTCACTCATATAGGCTTATACATATATCAGAGATATACACACACACACACACACAGAATGACTTAATGAAGAATAACTTTTTTTCTGCATTCTCCCTCTCTTCTCCTGCAGTCATGGATCATGGGAGGTCAGGGAGACAAAACATAGTCTAATATAGAAGGAGAATGCAGGACCACAGCCTTGGGGAGTGAGAAACAGCAGGTGTGTGTGTGTGTGTGTGTGTGTGTGTCTGTGTCTGTGTTGTGTGTCTGTGTGTGTGATGGGGAGAGAGGGACTGAGAGAAAATGAGATTGGTGGAAATGAATAGTGCACTTTCTTTCCCCAAATGAAAGTGGCTCTCATATTTAGGGAAAAAGTGATGGGGTGTGAAGAAAACCCATCTGAAGGAGGGAGGGATGCCAGTAACCCTGAAGAAATGACAAGGCCCCACAAACAGAAAACGAATCAGGGAGAAAAGCAGACAAACAGATTGTATAGAAAGCCAAGGGCTCCCCATGAGACTGTTAGAAACTTGACTAAAACTTTACTGTGAGACCTTACATGGAGAAACTTTACTCATCGTTACATGCAATGTACATAATTAAAGTGGAATGGACAGTGTTTTAACTGTTTTGCAGATATGAAACAAACAATCATAATATACGTCAAAAATATCAAACTCCCAGTTTATGCTTCAAAACCAGATTCATAAGAGGTTTAAAATGTGTTCTATTTGACAAAACATTCCATGATGTACAGTATGGCAGGTTCACACGTTACTTGACACCCAGCGTCCTAACAAGCATGTCATAATATGCCATAACAGCTGACATAACGTGTCATAACCTATCATAATATGGTCATAACACTGTCATTACACATATTTAGACATATTGCATTCATTTATGGTTATGACACCTACATAAGTGTCGAAACCCACAAAACCTACCACGCAAGGTAAAACATTCCATTACACCATAGCATACTTGCCAACAGTATGTTTATGTTAAATCAAATTTTCTGAAATTGACCATATTACATTATCTTTGTAATTTCGCACACATTGATATCAGACATGCACCTACCCCCAATGCTCTGTTGCTGATGATTGGCATGAATGCAGGAGCAGGACAATACACCCTCTTTTTGACTGATGACTGACATAAGGGCATGTATGTGATAGGCCTATCTGGCTTATATGATTATAATGGTCATAATGCTTCTTGAAGTGTTAAAGTGTATTTTCTTTGTCCTAGTAAAAGTGATACTGGATGGTCATAATGCTTCATGACAGTGTCACAAAGTGTATTTTCTGCTAGTTATTTAAAATATGATGAAAAAAAATCAAAAATGGACTTTCAAAGAAAAGGAAACATCTTAGCAGGGCAAAAACACATTTATTTAAGTGTCATAACCAGCCATAAAATAATGCAATCTATGTCACAATAGGTGTAAATGGATATACCCAAGTCGCTAACAACCATTAGGTCGCTAATGGCCTGGTACTCAGGGCACTATTGTCCCTCTAAAGCCACTTTGACATAAATAAAAATGCTATAAAAAGAAAACGCTATCAATCACATCATACAAACAGTATCGTGCTTTTAAAACTCACCTCACTGTGATTGATCATTTTGAAGAAAGAAGTTCAACAGGGTAAAACTGAGTGGAAAACATGGTCGTTGTGGAAGTTGTTTCAAAGCCTAACAACAAAATGGACAGCACTTTCAGAGGTGATGATTAATTCAAAACGCCCATACGCATATAAGAGCTTATGCATATGCATAGGCCTATATACAGTGCATTCAGGAAGTATTCAGAACCCTTGAGTTTTTCCACATTTTGATATGTTACAGCCTTATTCTAAAATTGATTAAGTTGTATTTTTTCTCATCAATCTACACACAATAGCAGAAATTATTCAGACCCTTTGCTTTGAGACTCAAAATTGAGCTCAGGTGCATCCTGATTCTATTGATCATCCTTGAGATGTTTCTACAACTTGATTGGAGTCAACCAGTGGTAAATTCAATTGATTGGACTTGATTTGGATAGGCACACACCTGTCTATATAAGGTCCCACCGTTGACAGTGCATGTCAGAGCAAAACCAAGCCATGAGGTCGAAAGAATTGTCCGTAGAGCTCCGAGACAAAATTGTGTCGAGGCACAGATCTGGGGAAGGGTACCAAAAAAAATCTGCAGCATTGAAGGCCCCCAAGAACACAGTGGCCTCCATCATTCAGAAATGGAAGAAGTTTGGAAACACCAAGACTCTTCCTAGAGCTGGCCGCCCAGCCAAACTGAGCAATCGGGGGAGAAGGGCCTTGGACAGGGAGGTGACCAAGAACCCGATGGTCACTCTGACAGTGCTCTAGAGTTCCTCTGTGGAGATGGGAGAACTTTCCAGAAGTTCAACCGTCTCTGCAGCACTCCACCAATCAGGCCTTTATGGTAGAGTGGCCAGATGGAAGCCACTCCTCAGTAAAAGGAACATGACAGCTTGCTTGGAGTTTGTCAAAAGGCACCTAAAGGACTCTCAGACCATGAGAAACAAGATTCTCTGGTCTAATGAAACCATATTGAACTCTTTGGCCTGAATGCCAGGTGTCACATCTGGAGGACACCAGGCACCATCCCTACGGTGAAGCATGGTGGTAGCAACATCATGCTGTGGGGATATTTTTCAGTGGCAGACTAGTCTGGATCGAGGCAAAGATGAACGGAGCAAAGTACAGAGAGATCCTTGATAAAATCATGCTACAGAGTGCTCAGGTCCTCAGACGGGGGCGAAGGTTCACCTTCTAACAAGATATCAACCCTAAGCAGACAGCCAAGACAACGCAGGAGGGGCTTCGGGACAAGTCTCTGAATGTCCTGGTGTGGGCCAGCCAGAGCCCGGACATGAACCTGATCGAACATCTCTGGATTGACCTGAAAATAACTGTGTAGTGATGCTCCCCATCCAACCTGACAGAGCTTGAGAGGACCTGTAGAGAGTAATGGGAGACACTCCCTAAATACAGGTGTGCCAAGCTTGTAGCGTCATATCCAAGAAGACTCAAAGCTGTAATCGCTGCCAAAGGTGCTTCAACAAAGTACTGAGTAAAGGGTCTGAATACTTATGTAACTGTGATATTTCCTGTTTTTGCTTTGTCATTATGGGGTATTGTGGGTAGATTGATCAGGGGAAAAAACAATTTAATACATTTTAGAATAAGGCTATAATGTAACAAAATGTGGAAAAAGTCAACAGGTCTGAATACTTTCCGAATGCAATGTATGAGCCCCCCCCCCCCCCCCCCAAAATCTAACCTGAATTCAAATTATCATTGTGCCTTTATACAATACATAGCCTATTGCATATTATGCATGGCAGAAAAACATATAAAAAACAGATCTAAGATGTCTATACTCCTATACTCCAATATTAAAATAATTCTTGTAATCGCATTTAAGTGTCGACTTTATTATTATTAGCTGACTCGCCTAGTTAAATAAATGTTAAATAAACAATTAATAAAAAAAATGCATACTGGGTGGGCTGGTTACCTTATGCTATGCTCCAAACTTTCTATCCACGAGTCTTGGAGAGAACATATAGGCCTAGGCGACACTGTTGGTTCATTGATTGTGCAGGGCGGCTTACAGTTAGTGTCATAGCTGAATCAGAATTAGTTAGGTAACATAGATAAATAAGATGTTTTCTTTATTTTCATAATATGCAGAATATCAGAAAGGGAGAAGGGCTCCACTATGTCTGTACGCTAGTCACTCCCTTCTTTTCCCATTGGGGGGAGGAGTATGGCAGGAGCTTGTCCAGGAGGGGGTGTATTTGAGATGGGAGTATCTAGAATTGACAATTGATATATGCCATTGGATGAGGTAATGTTTTCGTACTAAGTGGTACCAAGAACGAGATTAGAATCTCGTTTTAGGAGACCAAACTGAACGATAATTTATAGCTAATGCTATCTAGCGATGGGATACTCCTCTTTCAAGTAAAAGGTTATTTGTGAACTGTTCCTAAGATCTGTGGTTCGTCATGTAAGTTGAGAGCGGTGTATCTTGGCTATAAAAGATACTAAGAATTGTTTTGTAAGCACTCTCAGAGAATTCATTTATAGACACTGAATTGATCTGAGAGTCAAAAGGGCTATGGCGAAGCTCATATAATTAAAGATGGACTTTATAATATAACTTTGACTTGTGTGTGATTTGCTCTCTCATCATTTAGTAATACAGGAAATTACCACGACATTAGCCTACGATTATATTGAATTTGTATTTGTAAAAACATGATACAATCAATGTTCCCAAACAGATTTAACTTGGTTTACCAAATTAATCATTGGGCAGCTGCAGGAACAGGATTGGAGAGCCCTTGGAATACAGAGTTTGGGTGTAATATCACCTGTCGCGCAGCGAGAGGCTACACGCTCCTCAAACAATGGTTGATGCATTGAGTGATGATGCATTGAGTCTGTCATGACTGTCCATGAGAATCCAAATAGGTCAGACAAGGTTTGCAATAAATAACTTAAATCAGACCCCCTTCTCACCCGTAGAGGAGGGAAGAAAAGAACTAGCGGGGATGAACAACTCACATTCTGTTGTAAATCAAGGGAGAAGATCTCTCTCTCCCTCTCCAAGATTCACCAAAGAAATGCTCTTTGTTTCAACATACTTTTTTCCGCCAAAACTCTAACAAGCGAATACTGGAACAACATTTCTATCATAGAACGTGGGAAATGGTCAGAGGCGATCTATAGAACACAAATGTCACGTTTGTTATGTTGTGATGTCATTAAAAATGTTATAATGGAAATACTGTTTAACTTGGAAAGTATGCCCACTACATGTATGAAGTTTCCATACTATGCGTTGGGCATGTAATATGACAAATTATGAAAGTGTTTTTGTTAAGAGAGGGATGGGATTTGAGAAGCTATAAGAGATAATTGTTTTTTATAACTTGCTGCAGCTGTACGTTTAACCTCTCTGGGATATGTGGGACGCTAGCATCGGCCAACATCCAGTGAAAATGCAGAGCGCCAAATTCAAATAAATTACTATAAAAATGTAACTTTCATGAAATCACACATGCAATACATCAAATTAAAGCTACACTTGTTGTGAATCCAGCCAACATGTCAGATTTCAAAAAGGCTTTACGGCGAAAGCAAACAATGCTATTATCTGAGGACAGCACCCTAGTAAACAAACACAGACAATCCTATTTCAACCCTCCAGGCGCGACACAAAACGCAGAAATAAAGATAATTCATGCCTTACCTTTGACGAGCTTCTTCTGTTGGCACTCCAATATGTCCCGTAAACATCTCAAATAGTCCTTTTGTTCGATTAATTCCGTCGATATATATCCAAAATGTCCATTTATTTGGCGCGTTTGATCCAGAAGAACACCGGTTCCAACTTGCGCAACGTGACTACAAAATATCTCATAAGTTACCTGTAAGCTTTGTCCAAACATTTCAAACTACTTTCCTAATACAACTTTAGGTATTTTTTTACGTAAATAATCAATACAATTTAAGACGGGATGATTTGTGTTTAATCCCGGTGGAAAACAAAGTGTAGCTAGCTTTCAGTTCACGCGCCTCTAACAAAAAGTACACTTCCCTCGAGCCTCATTCTGAACAGCCTTACTTCTTCATTACACAAAGGAAAAACATCAACCAATTTCTAAAGACTGTTGACATCCAGTGGAAGTGATAGGAACTGCAAGAAGGTCCCTTAGAAATCTGGATTCCCAATGAGACCCATTGAAAAGAGAGTGATCTCAAAAAAAAATCTGAATGGTTTGTCCTCAGGGTTTCACCTGCCAAATAAGTTCTGTTATACTCACAGACATGATCCAAACAGTTTTAGAAACTTCAGAGTGGTTTCTACCCAAATCTACTAATAATATGCATATCTTAGCTTCTGGGCCTGAGTAGTAGGCAGTTTACCTTGGGCACACTTTTCATCCGGACGTGAAAATAACACCCCCTATCCCAGAGAAGTTTTAAATTGGTTTGAACTTTGAATCTCAACACGAGGTGGAGATGATAAACTCACCTCAAGGACAATCACTGGTATGGCCGATTAGCTGTCCTAAGTAAAGTATCATCAAAAGCGAATTTAAGGAGGACCATCCGGTTACTCTGCTCAAACCATCGTATTACGCTACCCTCATCACCCCACTGGGGAACCATCAATACGGCTGACTAGCCTATCTTCAAGAGTGAATGGATGGAAAATACTCTGTGGTTCTGTTCAGGACTACACGACAAGTGACCGGTTACCGGACAACTACAAAGAAGGACACCAGTAGAAGACTTGGTGGAACCATTTTGGACAATCAGAGCCTTACAAGCGTTTCCAAGGCTGCCCTGTCCAACGAGAGATCCCCGGCGACCAAGGAATTTCACGTAAATACATTCATGATTTCTTACTCAAAGCGGGCGGCGGTTCATGTGCAAAGTATATGGTTACTGTAAGTGAGAGTAGTTTCTGACTGTACCAATGTTAAAACTTCTTCGGGATTGGTGTCCCATCCACGGAACGGTTGAGCTAATGCGATTAGCATGAGGTTGTAAGTAATAAGAAAACTTCCCAGGACATAGACATATCTGATATTGGCAGAAAGCTTAAATTATTGTTAATCTAACTGCACTGTACCATTTACAGTAGCTATTACAGAAATAATACCATGCTATTGTTTGTGGAGAGTGCACAGTTTTTAACTTGAAAAGTTATTAATAAACATTGCATTTCTGCTTTTAACAGCTAGCTGCTTGCTAAGCTACTAGCCATCAAGCTAACAAAGTTAGTCCCAGATAAGTTTTGCAATGGAGCCTTCTTTGTCTGGAGAAGTAAATTAACAGTTCCAGCTCTGTAGGAGCGATATCTACTACGCTTTGTTTCTGGACAAACTGGTTCACTCGGAGTTCCAATGCGGCAATTGTTTGCTTGCCAGGGATTACTTCCTTGATCAAGCAGGTCGCCAGCCTACGTAAGAAACTGGGGAAAACGCAGAGTGGAATGTTTACTTTTTCTATGCCGGTGGCTGGACAGCGTTTGAATCTCTGCCTTGTCATTTATCATTGTCTGGCCGGCCGGTGTTGCCTGAAGTTCGCCAGGGGATTTCCTCAGCCTTCTCACCAGCCTTGATTTTGGGCAGCTCCATGGTAAGAAATGTGACTGTTCCTGGTGCTAAAACAATGTCCTCCCCCGGAGTTTGAGTAAATTACATTACTAAGCTCCTCCAGAATGTTCTACGCCAGGACAAATTGGTTCTATCGTAGTCCATATAGATTTTAATGACATTATGAAGGGCAGCTCTGAACATTTGAAACTGGATATTAAAGAGCTGATTGATTCTCTGCTAGACACTAATAAAATACCCATCATATCTGGCCTGTGCCCTCTCTGAATCATATCTGGCCCTGTGCCCTCTCTGAATCGTGGCATTGAACGCTTTAACAGGATTCTTTCTCTCCACACCTGGTTACGTGATAATTGCAGCTCAATGGGTGTAACTTTTGTTGACAATTTCAATACCTTTTAGAAACAAGACAAGTTTTATAAGGAGGATGGGATCCCCCTGAATAATTTTGGTTCCTGGGCCTTTCACAGCATTATAAGACTGCGTTGAGAAAATGACTTATCAATGACCCAAGCCCAGCTCAGTTAATCCCTACCATTGTGTCACTAAATTGTCAAAATACTTCAGCAAATGTACATTATACCAGGGGCATTGCTAGACACAATTTAAGTAACGAATTGCATGTCTCTCCAACTTCCCTGAATGCCTCTGCTGATCCTACAGCTATTGCATGCATTAATCATGTGCCTTTGAACCAGAGTTATACTGTTAGCACTGAGGCGGTGTGCCCTAGTAGGAAGTAAACTGTGTGCAGCTCACCCTGCACTAACATAACTAACATGAGCATATCTGCTTCTGATAAGCTTTCCAGTAAAGCAATTAAAACTATCAAGCATCCCAGAAAAGTGCTAAAAATAGCCCACGTTAACATATGTAACTTAAGAAACAAATCAAAATCAAATTTATTTATATAGCCCTTCTTACATCAGCTGATATTTCAAAGTGCTGTACAGAAACCTAGCCTAAAACCCCAAACAGCAAGCAATGCAGGTGTAGAAGCACGGTGGCTAGGAAAAACTCCCTAGAAAGGCCAAAACCTAGGAAGAAACCTAGAGAGGAACCAGGCTATGAGGTGTGGCCAGTCCTCTTCTGGCTGTGCCGGGTGGAGATTATAACAGAACATGGCCAAGATGTTAAAATGTTCATAAATGACCAGCATGGTCAAATAATAATAATCACAGTAGTTGTCGAGGGTGCAGCAAGTCAGCACCTCAGGAGTAAGTGTCAGTTGGCTTTTCATAGCCGATCATTGAGAGTATCTCTACCGCTCCTGCTGTCTCTAGAGCAGACATGGGCAAACTACGGCCCGCGGGCCACATACGGCCCGTTAGGCTTTTTAATCCGGCCCGCCGAACTTGTCCAAATTATAGTAAAAACCTCCTTTTTTTCCCCTTTCCCTGCAATGCCCACGTTTCCCCAATAGATGGCGCACTCAAAACACATTGACCGTTGTTGGAGTGGCGCGTATTTCTCTTTATTTCACTTTAATTTTCACTTCGTTTCACGTCACCATTAAGCCCTTCTGTGAAAATGAGCGGATCAAAGAGAAGGAAAGTGGACAGCGAATGCCGAGTGTTTAATAAGGAGTGGACAACAAAATACTTCTTCACTGAAGTCTGATCAACGGCTGTATGTCTGATATGCCAAGAAGCTGTTGCGGTTTTCAAAGAGTACAATATCAGCCGTCACTTTGCCACGAAGCATGCAAACTATGCTAGCAAGCAGTCAACACAAGAACGGGCGGCTACTGCTCAGAGGTTGGCAGCTAATTTACAGAGTCAACAGAACTTTTTTCACCGACAAACTGCAATTCAAGAGTCAAGTACCAAGGCAAATCTGCACAGAGAATTTTGCCGTCGGTTCTGTGATTTTGAAAAAATTGACAAGTCACTTCAACTGGTGTCCTGTCCCCTGTCACAAGACCCAGAATCAGCACAGCAGGAGCTGCAATTGGAACTGATCGATCTTCAGTCTGACTCCGTCTCAAAGGAGAAGTTCAAGTCTCTTAAACTGAATGACTTTTATGCTTCACTTAAGGAGACCGCGTTTCCAAACCTCCGGAGGACGGCGCAGAAGATGCTGGTGTTGTTTGGCTCGACCTACGTGTGTGAGCAGACGTTTAGCGTCATGAAAATCAACAAAGCCCATCACAGATCCAAGTTAACTGACCAACACCTCAGATCTGTCCTGAGAATTGCCACAACAAAACTAACTCCAGACTTTGATGCACTGGCAAAAAAGGGAGACCAACAACACTGTTCCCACTGAAATTGTGAGTTTTTCTGCTGTGTTATGAAAAAATGCATATGGAAAGTTTGGAAGTGCGTCTTTTAATTAAGAGCAATGCGCATTTACGCACAGCAGCGGTACAGTAGCTTTATTAACACGCCGCACATCGCTCTTAATTTAAATTAAAATTTTCAGCTGCAGGTAGGATATTTAATACAGCCTATGTCTGTGTGCTTGGCAACGATACAGGTGTACTGTTTGCGCGTGAAGGCGAGGGCGTCTGTGGCGAGTTTGTAGAGCGCGCGGTCAGGACAATCCATTCATGATTTTGCGGAGTTTAACACAAGTAGATATTATTGAGCTTGAGTATTTCGTTGTGTAATAATATGTTTTGAATGTTGAAAGTGATTCCATTTTTCAATAAATGTTGATTTCTTTAACTTTGCACCTTCGATTGAAACTTATTAAAAACAGACGCAATCTTGATAAATCACAGTGCGTATGTTATTTTAATCTATTTACATTTCCTCATCCCGGTATCTGCGAAATAGTATGTAAATGCCATATCTTGCATATTCCTTGAGACAAATTTATTAACTGATAAGGGCTATTTTTCACATTTGAAAGACAGTTAATAAATTGGGTTGTAGTGTTCTTACTGTGCTATGAGGTTTGCACACACTACATTTAATGCTTTAGTATATCCGGCCCAAACACTCCCTCCAAATGCTCCTGGCCCGGCCCCTCTGTCAAATTTTAGAACCCATTGTGGCCCGCGAGTCAAAAAGTTTGCCCACCCCTGCTCTAGAGAGTTGAAAACAGCAGGTCTGGGCCAGGTAGCACGTCCGGTGAACAGGTCAGGGTTCCATAGCAGCAGGCAAAACAGTTGAAACTGGAGTAGCAGCGCGGCCAGGTGGACTGGGGACAGCAAGGCGTCATCATGCCAGGTAGTCCTGAGTCATGGTCCTAGGGCTCAGGTCCGAGAGAGAGAGAAAGAAAGAGAGAGAATTAGAGAGAGCATACTTAAATTCACACAGGACACCGGATAAGACAGGGGAAATACTCCAGATATAACAGACCGACCCTAGACCCCCGACACAAACTACTGCAGCATAAATACTGGAGGCTGAGACAGGAGGGGCCAGGAGACACTGTGGCCCCATCCGATGATACCCCCGGACAGGGCCAAACAGGCAGGATATAACCCCACACACTTTTCCAAAGCACAGCCCCCACACCACTAGAGCGATAACTTCAACCACCAACTTACCAGCCTGAGACAAGGCCGAGTATATCCCACAAAGATCTCCGCCACGGCACAACCCAAGGGAGGGGCGCCAAACAATGTTCATGAAATGAATACCTTGCTAGTAACAGATGACATTCATATTCTGACTATATCTGAAACTTACAGATAATACCTTTGATGATACAGTGGTAGCAATACATGGTTCTAACATCTACAGAAAAGACAGAAATGTCAATGGTGGAGGTGTTGCTGTTTATATTCAGAACCCCATTCATGTAAATCTTAGAGAGGATCACATGTTTAATACTGTTGAAGTAATATGGCTACAGGTTCATCTGCCTAACCTAAAGCCCATTCTTGTGGGAAGCTGCTATAGACCACCAATTGCTAACAGTGAGCATCTGGATAACATGTGTGAAAGGCTTGATATTGTATGTGATATCAACAGAGGGGTATATTTTCTGGGTGATTTAAATATGAACTGTCTTTCATCAAGCTGCCCACTCAAGAAAAAGCTTCAAACTATAGCCAGTGTCTGCAACCTGGTTCAGGTTATCAGTCAACCTACCAGGGTCGTTACAAACAGCACAGGAATGAAATCAGCAACATGTATTGATCACATCTTCACTAATGCTGCAGAAATGTGCTTGAAAGCAGTATCCATATCCATCAGATGTAATGATCACAATATAGTAGCCATATCTAGGAAAACCAAAGTTCCAAAGGCTGAGCATAATATCATGTAAAACTGTTAAATCCCAATGGATTGATGAGGAATTTAAAAATTGTATGGTTGAGAAGGAATAGGCAAAAGGAATGGCAAATAAGTTTGGCTGCACAACCGATTGGCAAACATACAGCAAATTGAGAAATCATGTGACTTAACTGAATAAAATGAAGAAACTATACTATGAAACAAAGATAAATGGTATAAAGAATGATAGTAAAAAGCTCTGGAACACCTTAAATGAACATTTGGGCAAAAGGGCAAACTCAACTCCATCATTCATTGAATCAGATGGCTCATTCATCACAAAACCCACTGATATTACCAATTATTTTAATGAATTTTTCTTTGGAAGATTAGCAAATTTAGGCATGACATGCCAGCAACAAACGCTGACACTACACATCCAAGTATAACTGATGAAATGATGAATGCTAAGCATTGTTATTTTTAATTCTATCAACAATGACAAGCCACCTGGGTCTGACATATTGGATGGAAAATTACTGAAGATAATAGTGGATGATATCGCCACTCCTATTTGCCATGTCTTCAATTTAAGCCTACTACAAAGCGTGTTCCCTCAGGCCTGGAGGGAAGCAAAAGTAATTCCGCTACCTAAGAATAATAAAGCCCACTTTACTGGCTCAAATAGCAAACCAATCAGCCTGTTACCAACCCTTAGTAAATTTTTGAAAGAATTTGTGTTTGACCAGATACAATTCTATTTTACAGTAAACAAACAGACTTTCAGCACGCTTATAGGGAAGGACATTCAACAAGCACAGCACTTACATAAATGGCTGATGATTGGCTGAGTGAAATTGATAATAAAATGTTTGTGGGGGCTGTTTTGTTAGACTTCAGTGCGTCTTTTGACATTATCGATAATAGTCTGCTGCTGGAAAAACATACAGTGGGGAGAACAAGTATTTGATACACTGCCGATTTTGCAGGTTTTCCTACTTACAAAGCATGTAGAGGTCTGTAATTTATATCATAAGTACACTTCAACTGTGAGAGACGGAATCTAAAACAAAAATCCAGAAAATCACATTGTATGATTTTTAAGTAATTCATTTGCATCTCTGATGTCTTCCAGAGAGACATCAGAGATTGTAACATTTTCTGTTTCAAGGAAACATGTCTCTCTCGGGATATGTTGTCGGAATCGGTTCGTGCCAACAGAGATAAACACCTCTCTGGGAAAAGGAAGGGTGGGGGTGTATTCTTTATGATTAACAACTCATGGTGTAATGATAACAACATACAGCAACTCAATTCCTTCCGCTCACCCGACCTAGAATTCCTTACAATCTTTAACTGCAGCAACTTTAAGATACGCTATTGGAGCTGGAATTATCGTGGCTGCTGGCACCAGACTTGCCCTCCAATGGATCCTCGTTAAAGGATTTAAAGTGTACTCATTCCAATTACAGGGCTATTCTACCTACCAAGAGATTTCTCGTCAGTTATAGTCACCGCTGTGTACATCCCCCCTCAAGCGAACACCAAGACGGCCCTCAAGGAACTTCACTGGACTCTATGTAAACTGGAAACTATATATACGGAGGCTGTAGTTATTGTAGCTGGGGATTTTAACAAAGCAAATTTGAGAACAATGCTACCTACATTTTATCAGCATATTGATTGCACGACACTTAGGGATAATACTCTCGACCACTGCTACTCTAACTTCCGCGATGCATACAAATCCCTCCCCAGCCCTCCCTACGGCAAATCCGACCACGATGCTGTCTTGCTCGTCCCAGCTTATAAGCAGAAACTCAAACAGGATGTACCAGTGACGAGAACCATTCAACGCTGGTCAGACCAATTGGAAGCCACGATCCAAGATTGTTTTGATCATGCGGACTGGAATATGTTCTGGTCAGCCTGAGGACAACATTGACCTATATGCTGACTCTGTGAGTGCGTTTATAAATAAGTGCATTGGAGATGTTGTAACCACTGTGACTATTAAAACCTACCCTAACCAGAAACCGTGGATGGATGGCGGAATTCGCGTGAAACTGAAAGCGCGATCCACCGCATTTAACCATGGAAAGAGGTCTGTAGATATGGCTGAATATAAATAGTGTAGTTATTCCCTCCGCAAGGCAATCAAACAAGCGAAATGCTGGTACAGGGACAAGGTGGAGTTGCAATTCAACGGCTCAAACACGAGACGTATGTGGCAGGGTATACAGGAAATCACGAACTCCAAAAACAAAAACAGCCACGTCACGGATACCGAAGTCAGGCTTCCTGACAAACTAAACATCTTCTTTGCCCGCTTTGAAGATAATACAATGCAACCGTTGCGGCTCGCTAACTAAGACTGTGCCCCCCCCCCCCCCCCTTCACAGTGGCTGACGTGAGTAAAACATTTAAACTGGTTAACACTCGCAAGGCTGCTAGCCCAGACGACATCCCTAGCCGCATCCTCAGAGCATGCACAGACCATCTGGCTGGTGTGTCTATGGACATATTTAATCGCTCCCTATCCCAGTCTGTTGTCCCTACATGCTTCAAGATGGTTACCATTGTTCCTGTACCCAAAAAGGCAAAGATAACTGAACTAAATGACTACTGCCTCGTAGCACTCACTTCTGTCATCAAGAAGTGCTTTGAGAGGCTAGTCAAGGATCATATCACCGCAACCTTACCTGCCACCCTAGACCCACTTCAGTTTGCATACTGCCCCAACAGGTCCACAGATGACGCAATCACCATCACACTGCACACTGCCCTATCCCATCTGGACAAAAAATAATACCTATGTAAGAATGCTGTTCATTGACTACAGCTCAGCATTCAACACCATAGTACCCTCCAAGCTTATCATCAAGCTGGATGCCCTGGGTCTCAACCCCTTTCTGTGCAACTGGGTCTGGAACTTTCTGACGGGCCGCCCCAGGTGGTGAAGGTAGGAAACAACATCTCCGCTTTGCTGACGCTCAACACTGGGGCCCCACAAGAGTGTGTGCTCAGCCGTCTCCTGTACTCCCTGTACTGGGCTTGATCACCAACAACGACGAGACAACCTACAGGGAAGAGGTGAGGGCACTCGGAGTGTGTTGTCAGGAAAACAACCTCTCACTCAACGTCAACAAAACAAAGGAGATGATCGTGGACTTCAGGAAACAGCAGAGGGAGTACCCCACTATCCACATCGAAGAGACAGCAGTGGAGAAGGTGGAAAGTTTTACGTTCCTGGGCGTACACATCACAGACAAACTGAAATGGTCCACCCACACAGACAGTGTGGTGAAGAAAGCGCAACAGCGCCTCTTCAACCTCAGGAGGCTGAAGAAATTTGGCTTGTCACCCAAAACATTGACAAACTTTTACAGATGCACAATTGAGAGCATCCTGTTGGGCTGTATCACAGCCTGGTACGGCAACTAGACTGCCTTCAACCGCCATGCTCTCCAGAGGGTAGTGCGGTCTGCACAACACTTCACCGGGGGCAAATGACCTGCCCTCCATGACACCTACAGCACCCAATGTCACAGGAAGGCCAAAAAGATCATCAAGGACAACAACCACCCGAGCCACTGCCTGTTCACACCGCTATCATCCAGAAGGTGATGTCAGTACAGGTGCATTAAAGCTAGGACCGAGAGATTGAAAAACAGCTTCTATCTCAAGACCATCAGGCTGTTAAATAGCCATCACTAACTCAGAAAGGCTGCTGCCTACATTGAGACCCAATCCCTGGACACTTTCATAAATGGATCACTAGTCACTTTAAACAATGCCACTTTAAATAATGGCACTTTAATAATGTTTATATATCTTACATTACTCATATCACGTATATCCTGTATTTTATACCATCTACTGCACCTTGCAAATGCCGCTCGACCATCGCTCATCCATATACTTATATGTGCATATTCTCATTCACCCCCTTAGATTTGTGTGTTTTAGGTAGTTGTTGGGGAATTGTTAGATTACTTGTTAGATTTGTGTGTATTTGGTAGTTGTTAGAGAATTGTTAGATAACTTGTTAGATATTACTGCACTGTTGGAACACAAGTATTTTTCTACACTCGCATTAACATCTGCTAACCATGTGTATGTGACCAATAAAATTTGATTTGATTTGGAACAAGGCAGGTCCTACAGACCCTAGTTTTGTTGCACCTGGACTACTGCTCAGTCGTGTGTCAGGTGCCACAAAGAAGGACTGATTACACTTGGCTCAGAACAGGGCAGCATAGTTGGCCCTTAAATGTACATGGAAAGCTAACATTAATGATTTGCATGTCAAAGTGGAGGAGAGATTAACTTCATCACCACTTGTTTTTGTAAGAAGTGTTGACAAGCTGAATGTACCAATCTGTCTGTTTAAACTATCTAGAACACAGCTCTGACACCCATGCATACCCCACAAGACATGCCACCAGAGGTCTATTCACAAAAGACTATGGGAGGCACACAGTACTTGTCAGAGTCGTGTGTATAGGTGGCAGGGAAGTCAGGCACAGGAGAATCAAAATTAAGGTAATGGAGTTGTTTAATAACAATAAATAAAACATAACTCCAAAACTATAATAACAATAAAACAAAGTGGGTACGAGGGCCCGTCACGCACCAATACAAACAACACGAAACTGAACATCAAACAATCTCTGACAAAGACATGAGGGGAAACAGAGGGTTAAATACACAACAAGTAATGAGTGCGATTGAAACCAGGTGTGTAGGAAGACAAGCCAAAACCAATGGAAAATGAAAAATGGATCAATGATGGCTAGAAGACCGGTGACGTCGACCGCCGAGCACCGCCTGAACAAGGAGAGGCTTCGACTTCGGCAGAATTCGGGACAGTACTACATAGAGCCATGACTATATGAAACTATATGAAATACCACATAAAGTAAGTGATGCAAGCAGTAGAAATCAGATTTTAAAAAACAGATAAAAATACTATGTGTGAGGACAGACGCTAGAGACGAGAAGCAAGTACAGGGAGTGAACATTTAATGAAACACGGACAGAAAGGGAAAATGGACAGCGTCTGGACAGGGGAAAACAAAAGAACAATAATGCTGACACAGGGATCTAACTGAGGAACAGACCGATTTTCGATGGGCAATCAACAAATGTGAAGGAGTCCAGGTGAGTCCAATAAGCGCAGACGCGCGTAATGATCGTGTCAGGTGTGCGTAATGATCGTGTCAGGTGTGCGTAACGAAGGGCAGCCTGGCGCCCTCGAGCGCCAGAGAGGAGGAGTGGGAGCAGGCGCGACATTATGGAACAGCGGGGACTGTGAAGAGACACACACAGGTACAGACACACATAAACACATAGGGGCTAGCACGCTCACTCTGCACACATGTACGTTGTAATGTTGTTGTGTGGTGGTATCATACATTTTGTGTTGTAGATGCATGTAGTGGTGTAACAATGTTATATGATGTACTGTATTATCTTTTGTTTTATGTGTATTGTAAGTGCCTTAATGTGTTTGGACCCCAGGAAGAGTAGCTGTAGCTAATGGGGAATACAAATTACAGGAAAAATCCAAGTTTTCAAGATATTGCCACATAATCACGATGATGTAAAATGCATTGCATCATCATGATGTGGCAAGTGAAACTTTGCTTCTTGAAAGTCCAATATCTGCTGACATGCAAAACATTTTGCGACTGTATGTGGACTAGTGAAAAAATACAAAAACATTGTTTTTAAGTGGATTTTTCCTTTAAGTGCCAGGGAGAGTTACAATGGTTTGAGAAGCAGCCTGGCACAGTTAACTGGCATTATACATGACTGTCAGAGTTAAATATTCAACAGAGTGTAGTCAGAGGGATAAATTATAGATGGACTACAGTCAGGAATTTGTTCAAGAGTGGGATTTGATGTCAAAGGGAATGATAGTAACGAAGAAAATGTGTAGAAAGGAGGGATCGTGAGGAGGGAGTGGAGTTGAATGGAGAGATGGGAATGAAGGTAAGAGTGTGTTGTCAGTTTCCAGGCAGATGAGCTACTGGGAGACGAGCTGATGGAGACAAGAACAGAGCCTCCATGGTCACTCACACAGACACACTGGTCATCCAGGGTGCTGAAAGCTCACCTCTCATTGGTGAATCACTCATTGATGTTTTACGACTGCCGTGATTGAAATGCTATAAAGCTTCTGGGATCATGTGAGGGCGTGTGCGTGTTAGATCTGACCCATTTTACTTTACAGGCCTCACCCCGAGCACCACTGGAGCAGGGGTCAAGAGGAAGATTCCACCGTACAGTATATCACCCAAACTATCACACGCACACATACACCGTTGCTTTCACCATCCTGTCCATATCACAGTGAAAAGCTCAGCTTGCAACATCCCCCTGTCTCTTTCCAAAGCTTAGATGTTGCAATACGGGCAACTGGACTTTACTACCCTTCTGTTGCGAGGGAGGAGGATAGGAGAAGTAGAGGAGGAGCACCATTTCATCATCATCTCTCCATTCAACTCATTTTCATCTCTTCATTCGACTCATTTTCATCACCGTCTCTCCATTCGACTAATTTTCATCTCTCCATTCGACTCACTTTCATCATCATCTCTTCATTCGACTCATTTTCGTCCCACCCCAGTTCTTCTATGTAAGGTTCAGCCCTTTTCCCCCATCCTCCAACCTCAAGTCTCACTCTGATTCAGGTCCCAACTCAAGTAGTTGCAATTTCCCTTAATCTGTGAATTTCCTGTTTTGGGACCTCAGTCAGTGGTCTCCCATGCTGGTCCTGGGAACTCAGGGTGTGTTGACTCCTGTTTGTGCTTTTTATAGTTATGGACTGGGGTTGGGGCTGAGACTGGAGGGTCATTGAACTGGTGGTTAGTAATAAGGGTCTGTGTGGGGTAGAGAGCAGTTCAGGTCACACACACTGCTGTCAGGCCAGCTGTAAACAACGAGATACAGATAAAACAACAGAAAACAGTTTTATCTTGTCTTGTGACCCACTCAGTAACATCAACACGGCCTCTGTCTGGTCCTTAGCTAATACCAAACAATAATACGCCTGATCAACCTAAATCTGATTAACTACATTAATCCCAGTCTCTAATTTGGACCTTGTTTAGGCTGAGTCTGGTGTTTTAGTGCTGGGCAAGAACAAAAACTTGCAAATTCCAATAGCGGTCAAAGCCAACACTGAAGAACCGTGTTATTATGGGAAGAAGTGAATGCATATTGTTAGCTGCCAGGTAGCAGAAACTTTGCTGGAAAGGGGACAGACCAATCAGAAGGCCAGTAACTACGCCTGCGCTGTGCCCCATTATCTGTTTGTTTGTGTGCGTGTATCTGTATCTTCCCCTCCCGTCTTATGAGATAATGACTGCTGGTGAGTGGGTGTGACATGGGTTCCAGAAGCAAACCCACAAATTACAGGCTAATGTAAAACCTAGCCTCTCTCTCTCCCTCTCTAGCTATTTCTCTCTCTCTCTTTCTTTCTCCAAATACAAATACACAAAATATTATTATATAGGACTTATAGGTCGAGGTTTAACATCATTACTCAATTCCACCTCTGAAAGCTCCTCTTCCTGTGTTCATAGAACACCATAATTGCTGTGTTTGGGTTAAGGTGAACCACAGTACTGCTGACCTGTGATTGCTCCCTGTGGTATACTGTGGGTGGGTGGGTAGCAGTGTGTCTATGTGTGTCTGTCTTTGTGTGGTTCATGATGTGTATGGTAGGGTTGTTTATGTCGTTCCCACACACAGAGACTGATCACAAACACGCACACACACAGAGAGAGCTCAAATCAAATTTTCTTGGTTGCGTTCACATATTTTGGAGAGGTTATCGCAGGTGCATCGAAATGCTTATGTTTCTAGCTTCAACAGTGCAGTATACAGTACCTAACAATACAAAACAATGCACACAAATCCCAAAAATGTAAAGAAAGAAAATAAGAAATATCAGAACGAATGTCAGAGTCCGGAATATTCATTAATATATTACTGAACAAAAATATAAAGGCAACACGCATCAATTTCAACGATTTTACTGAGTTACAGTTCATATAAGGAAATCAGTCAATGGAAATAAATAAATGAGTCCATAATCAATAGATTTCATGACTGGGCAGGGGTGCAGCCATCGGTGGGCCTGGGAGGGCATAATTCCACCCACATAGGTCCACCCACTGGGCGGGCGTGGTTACACGTCGTCTGAGGTTGTAAGGCCGGTTGGATGTACTGCCAAATTCTCTAAAATGATGTTGGATGTGCTTATGGTAGAGAAATTAACATTCAATTAAATTCTCTAGCAACAGCTATGCTGGAGGTCATTTTGCAGGGCTCTGGCAGTGCACCTCCTTGCACTAAGGCGGAGGTACCGGTCCTGCTGCTGGGTTGTTGCCCTCCTACGGCCTCCTCCACGTCTCCTGATGTACTGGCCTGTCTCCTGGTAGCGCCTGCATGCTCTGGACACTACGCTGACAGACACAGCAAACCTTTTTGCCACAGTTCGCATTGATGTGTCATCCTGGATGAACTGCACTACCTGAGCCACTTGTGTGGGTTGTAGACTCTGTCTCATGCTACCACGAGAGTGAGAGCACCGCCAGCATTCAAAAGTGACCAAAACATCAGCCAGGAAGCATAGGAACTGAGAAGTGGTCTGTGGTCACCACCTGCAGAATCACTCCTGTTTTGGGGGGTGTCTTGCTAATTGCCTATAATTTCCACCTTTTGTCTATTCCATTTGCACAACAGCATGTGAAATTTATTGTCAATCAGTGTTGCTTCCTAAGTGGACAGTTTGATTTCACAGAAGTGTGATTGACTTGGAGTTACATTGTGTTATTTAAGTTTTCCCTTTATTTTTTTGAGCAGTGTATATACATACATATATATATATACATATATATATTGTGGCAGATGGCAGAGAGAGGTAAGGGGAGTGGTGATTGATGGAAGATATCTTGCAGTCCGCTGGTTCCACCCCCGGGCCTTATATGGACTTCCTGCCCCAACGAGGCAGGCCTGGGGATAATAGAGGAAGCGGGCTGCACAAACAAGGAGAGGACTGAGGGAAACGTGTGTTTTGGAAAGTGTGAGAAGAGGGAGCATTAGCTGTGTGAATGCCCATTGTGACGTGAACTGTATGATTACCCCCTCTGTATACCGAACTGGTTTGGCCGAGGACCCGGGTTTTGGGATTACACTTGGAGAACGGAATGGACAACGAAAACGGATTGAGAAATCTGAACTGGTTGCTTAATTCCTCCCTTTCCCACAGCGTACAAATCTCCCTAATGAATTCCCAATTTGGATTCTAGTTGTGCTTAATGTGCATGTTTGGTTATTGAACTTGGTGACGTGGAAACCCTACCCCCTTGAGCCTGCTACAATATATACATATACAGTACCAGTCAAAAGTTTGGACACCTACTCATTGCAGGGTTTTTACTTATTTTTACTATTTTCTACATTGTAGAATAATAGTGAAGACATCAAAATTATGAAATTACACATGGAATCATGTAGTAACCAAGAAAGTGTTAAATTATACATAAAAAAATATTTTATATATTAGATTCTTCTAGGTAGGCACCCTTTGCCTTGATGACAGCTTTGCACACTCGTGGCATTCTCTCAACCAGCCTCATGAGGAATGCTTTTCCAACTGTCTTGAAGGAGTTCCCGTATATGCTGAGCACGTGTAGGCTGCTTTTCCTTCAATCTGCGGCCCAACTCATCCCAAACCATCTCAATTGGATTGAGTCCAGGTCATCTGATGCAGCACTCCACCACTCTTCATCTTGGTCAAATAGCCCTTACACTGACTGGAGGTGCAAACCAGATGGGATGGCGTATCGCTGCAGAATGCTGTGGTAGCCATGCTGGTTAAGTGTGCCTTGAATTCTATATAAATCACAGTGTCACCAGCAAAGCATCCCCACAGCATCACACCTCCTCTTCCATGCTTCACGGTGGGAACCACACATGTGGAGATCATCCGTTCACCTACTCTGTGTCTCAAATAGACACGGCAGTTAGAATCAAAAATCTCAAATTTTGACTCAGACCCAAGGACAGATTTCCACCGGTCTAATGTCCATTGCTCATGTTTCTTGAACCAAGCAAGTCTCTTCTTATTGTTGGTGTACTTTAGTAGTGGTTTCTTTGCAGCAATTCAACCATGAAGGCCAGATTCACACAGTCTCCTTTGAACAGTTGATGTTGAGATGTGTCTGCTACTTGAACTCTGTGAAGCATTCATTTGGGTTGCAATTTCTGAGGACGCTAACGCTAATGAACTTATCCTCTGCAACAGAGGTAACTGTCTTCATGAGAGCCAGTTTGATCATAGCTCTTGATGTTTTTTGCGATGGCACTTGAAGAAATTAAAAATTGCCTTTTCTGGATTGACTGACCTTCATGTCTTAAAGTAATGATGGACTGTCATTTCTCTTTTCTTATCTGAGCTGTTCTTGCCATAATATGGACTTGGTCTTTAACCAAATAGGGCTGTCCTATATATACCACCCCTATCTTGTAACACAACTGAATGGCTCGAACGCATTCAGATGGAAAGAAAATCCACAAATAAAAATTTAACGAGGCACACCTGATATTTGAAAAGCATTCCACCTCATGAAGCTGTTTGAGAGTGTGAAGTAGAAGTCCGTCACTGGCCGCGGGCAGCATTTGGTACTTTAACGCACGCACACATTCATCACTCCTCCCTGCTCCGTTATCAGATAAGTTAATGTGGGTCGACACACAATTTATCTTCTGTCTTACTACATACATTTCACACTTATGTTAGTGTTCATATTTAAGATATGCAATATTTATTATACTTATCAATGTTGTGGATGAGCGCTTTGTTTGTTTGTTCTGTTCCTCTCTCTCTCCATCTCGGTAGCTTCCGGGTATGCTGGAAAAGGACCAGAGCTAAGGGATTGGGCTGACTTTATAGTGCCTGTCCCAAATGGCTCATTAATGTAAATGGGCATATTGAAAGACACTGTCAGTAGTGATGTAATGTTGTAAATGTTATGTTGTGATATTGTTTAAAAAAACGTGTTGCAATGTATATTCTTTAGTATGTTTAGTTAATGGAAAATGTAGGTTTGACTAGGTAAATGCTTAATTAATTAGTGTTAATTGTTCTGAGGGGAGGGGCTAGCCCTACAAAAAGGAGCCTCGCTTTCAGTTCATGGAAAGATATTTTGGATTGAGCGGTGGATGGGGTAGCATTGTTTTTAGCTGGCCCATAAGGTATATGTTTGATGGCAGTACTGTTGTTTTTTGTTCCGGAATCACCTTGTAAATAAACACCCTTGCGCAGAAGAACTTTTGCGGCTCCGCCATCTTTTTATTTTGATAGAGGTTAGGTTTTCCAGTTTAGCCTTCTGGCCTACTCTACGTGACAGAGGATGCCAAGAGTGTGCAGAGCTGTCATCAAGGCGAAGAGAATCTCAAATGTAAAATATATTATGATTTGTATAAGACTTTTTTGGTTACCACATGATTCCATATGTGTTATTTCATAGTTTTGATGTCTTCACTGTTATTCTACAATGTAAAAAATAAAGATAAATCCTGCAATGTGTAGGTGTGTCCAAACTTTTGACTGGTGCTGTATATACAGCACCATTCGTAAAGTTTCCAGACCTCTTGACTTTTTTCACATGTTATGTTACAGCCTTACAGCCATGTTATGTTACAGCCTTATTCTAAAATGAATCACAGTTTTTTTCCCTCAATCTACACAAAACACCCCGTAATGACAAAGCAAAAACAGGTTTCTAGAAATTTTTGCAAATGTATTACAAATCAAAATGAAAATAGCACATTTACATAGGCATTCAGACCCTTTACTCAGTACTTTGTTGAAGCACCTTTAGCAGCGATTACAGCCTCGAGTCTTCTTGGGTATGACGCTACAAGCTTGGCACTCCTGTATTTGGGGAGTTTCTCCCATTCTTCTCTGCAGATCCTCTCAAGCTCTGTCAGGTTGATGGAGAGGGTCGCTGCACAGCTAATTTCAGGTCTCTCCATAGATGTTTGATCGTGTTCAAGTCCGGGCTCTGGCTTGGCGACTCAAGGATATTCAGAGACTTATCCCGAAGCCACTCCTGCGTTTTCTTGGCTGTGGCCTTAGGGTTGTTGTCCTGTTAGGTGAACCTTTGCCCCAGTCTGAGGTCCTGAACGCTCTGTACTAGGTTATCATCAAGGATCGCTCTGTACTTTGCTCCATTCATCATTCCCTCCATCCTGACTAGTCTCCCAGTCCCTACCACTGAAAAACCTCCCCATAGCATGATGCTGCCACCACCATGCTTCACCATAGGGATGGTGCCAGGTTTCCTCCAGACGTGACACTTCGCATTCAGGCCAAAGAGTTTAATCCTGGTTTCATCAGACCAGAACATCTTGTTTCTCATGGTCTGAGAGTCTTTAGGTGCCTTTTGGCAAACTCCAAGCGGGCTGTCTTGTGCCTTTTACTGAGGATTGGCTTCCATCTGGCCACTCCAAATAATGTCCAATCAATTGAATTTACCACAGGTGGACTCTAAGTTCTAGAAACATCTCAAGGATGATCAATGGAAACAGGATGCACCTGAGCTCAATTTCGATTTTCGTAGCAAAGGGTCTGATTACTTATGTAAATAAGTTATGCCTGTGTTTTTATTTTTATACATTTGCAAAAATGTCTAAAAACCTGTTTTCATTTTGTCATTATGCAGTATTGTGTGTAAATTGATGAGGAATAAATTAATTTAATCTATTTTAGAATCAGGCTGTAACGTAACAAAATGTGGAATAAGTCAAGGGGTCTGAATACTTTCTGTGTGCACTCTGTGTGTATATATATAGAAAAAGTACATCCGCTGAGTGTACAAAACAGAAAGACATAGACTGAGCAGGTGAAAGCTGTGATCCCTTATTGATGTCATCTGTGGTGGATGAATCAGAATTAGTTGGGTAACATAAGTAATTAAGATGTCATATCTGCATAATATTCTTATGTGATATACTTTTTATTAGAATGTATTTCTAATAGACTCTAGTGTTTGCGGTTGCATTTCTTCCCTCAGCTAGGGCTCAGTTACTTGGGGCCCAGAGAGGGGAGAGGTCAGGCTTGTCTTTTACATGTCTCTGGTGCTATGCAGAATATCAGAAAGGGAGAGGTCAGGATGGAACATTGTCTTCATATGTGGATGTATCTGTTAAACCATGTGAAGGGATGGCGTGATTAATGGGGTACCAATTACTTGTCCCCACAATGTCTGTGCGCAACTCACTCCCTCCTTTGGTATTGGGGGAGGATTATGGCAGTGTCTGGAACCATTATATGTCCTCGCTGATGTTGTACTTATCCTAGGATAGTGTATGATCTAGAGGCTCACTCCCCTCAGTGAGCTTGTCCAGGAGTGGGGTCAAGAGGGGGTCTACTTCAGATGGGAGTATCTAGAGTTAACATTTGTTATGCCATTGGATGAGGTAATGGTTCTGTGTTATGAAGTACCAGGGACGAGATTAGAACCTCGTCTTCGGGACCAAACTGAACGATAATTTATAGCGAATGCTATCTGGCTGTGGGATACTCCTCTCTCTCAAGTAAAAGTCTTTCTTTGTGAACAGTTCCTAAGATCTCTGGTTCGTCATGTAAGTTGAGAGGGGTGTATCTTGGCTATAAAAGATCTTTGTACTTTTCTGTTGACACTTTTCAATGGTTCATTAGAGATAGCGCATCATTGAAAGTCAAAGGCTATTGCAAAGTTCTTATTATTAAAGACTATAACTCTGACTGGTGTGTGAAGTTTGTAACTCTCCTCATTTGGTAAAGCAGAAATTTGCCACCACACATCTGTGAAATCCACTTTAGTCAGTGTAGAAGAAGGGGAGGAGACAGGTTGAAGAAGGATTTTTAAGCCTTGAGACAATTGAGACATGGGCATGGTTTGGTTGAATGGGCAAGACGAAATATTTAAGCAAACTTGACAAAACTGTGGGAAGCATTGGAGTTAACTTGGGCCAGCATCCCTATGGAATGCTTTCAACACCTTGTAGAGTCCATGCCACGACGAACTGAGGCTGTTCTGAGAGCAAAAGGTGTTCCTAATGTTTTGTGGTCCCGTGTGGCTCAGTTGGTAGAGCATGGCGCTTGCAACGCCAGGGTTGTGGGTTCAATTCCCACGGGGGGACCAGGGTTCAATTCCCACGGGGGGACCAGGATGAATATGTATGAACTTTCCAATTTGTAAGTCGCTCTGGATAAGAGCGTCTGCTAAATGACTCAAATGTTGTACACTCAGTGTATATCTATATAATGGTGTATATAGACAGTATATGAATAGGAAACATGTGTACAGCAGTAATTGTATAGGATGAGCGAGGGGGTGGGGTGACTTTAAACTAGGCCCAGTCTAAAGCTTGGGTTCACTAAATATTCTGTGCTCTGACCCACCCCAAGCATTTAGATTGCTCTTGCTGTGAAGAAACCAGTGTTTCAGGCCACATTTGAACTCAAGGTCACCAAATGCTGTATTTGGGAAACACTGTTCATGGGGATGTGACAGAGTTCTTCTGGTATTTCACATTCTGTGCTTTGTGGAGTTACAAGCTTTGTTGCACACAATATAATGTTGTCACATCTTTGAGCTAAAAGCTATCTGAGGTGAGGCAGTTTATGAAAACGGTAGGATTACAACAAACCAAAGTGCATCTGCTGTTGTGTTATTGTCATGAACTGTGAAAGGACCTGTATGCCATTTAGTAAACTCTTGTTGCAAAATACATACTACTTTAAATATGTATTTCATTTTGATATTTCTTTATGATAGAGCACAGACTTCGTGTGTGTGTGTGTGTGTGTGTGTGTGTGTGTGTGTGTGTGTGTGTGTGTGTGTGCACGTGACATGTAGATTGCCTAATCCCAGAAAGATCACCGGGACCTCACCGTGATCTCCAGGTCTGGTATTCCACTATTTTGTAACCTCCCTACTTCCCAGAAACCACTGGCCTCTCCTCAGAGACACTACAGAGTGAGTGCCATGGGTTTTCCTGCACACACACACACACACACACACACAAGCAAATGCACAAGCAAAAACACACTGCTCCTCTTCCAACGAAGTTTCCAGCTTGGCAGAGAGACTAATCACTTCCCCCCTCACACCAGGAGCCCAGACACAAATAGAGACTCAGTCTGTAGTGTCTCAGTCAGTCAGGACTTTAATCTGGATAACTCAGAGGAGCTGCTCCAACTCTGGAGACTATAGTTTTGGGACATGTAATAAAGAGAACATTTCATTGCAGTTGTTCAACCACAGTAAGGTGTCCTAGCATTGATTGACAGTGCTCTGTCTGGACTGTAACTCCGTCTAGAGGAGGTGTCTGCTGAAGAACTTAGCGAAGTGAAAGGGACGTTCATCCTGCAAGCTCCATTTATGTGGATGTACTTTTTCTGTGATTACAACTTCAGGAAGGTATTTTAAACTCTTAGGTTTACTGACACTTTCTGTTGATTCAGTCTACGACTCGAGGTGATCTTTGCCTGTCTCTGTTCAGGCATGACGGGACAGGAGAGGAGTGAGGAGAAGAGTGAGTGTGTATCCCTGTCTCCGATGAGGGAGGCTGTCCATGCCCCACCTGAGTGTGAGAGGGTGTGTGTGTTTGGGACGGGGGACCTGGGGCGCTCTCTGGGCCTGCGTCTGCTGCAGGCGGGGTACGGGGTGGTGTTCGGCAGCCGACGGCCTCACAGCAGCAGCCGCCTACTCCACGGAGCACAGGTACAAAATAAAATAGATCTGGTTTTATGTGGTGATATGTTAAATGTGGATATGTGTTTTTACTGTGTTGTAAATGTATTTCAATATATTTATTTATGTTTGGAAGGAGTACATGTGAATATAATGTATGTGTGTTTATGTGTGTATCAATATGTTGATGATGTATATGCAGGTCCTGGGTCATGCTGCAGCTGCCCAGTCAGCCCATCTGATCTGCATCGCTGTCCAGAGAGAACACTATGACTTCCTGGTACCACTGGCCAATCAGCTTAAGGGGAAGGTAGCATATATGTTTTATTACTTCTGCTATATGCATGAATGTCTGTTTTGTCAGCACATAACTGTATATTTGGCTAACATAATGTATGTCCCAGCGTATTTAGCCAATATAATCTTTGTCCCAGCGTATTTATCCAAAAGAATGTATATTCCAGTGTATTTGGCCAATAGACTGTATGAATCAGTGTATTTGATGCCATGTTGAATTGCAGGTGTTGGTGGATGTCAGTAACAACTTGAGAAAGAATCAGTACCCAGAGTCCAACGCAGAATACCTGCAAAGGTGAGAGCTATATAGTAAATTAGGAATGTTTTTTGTGTATGTTGATGTAATGTAAATGTGGTTATATGTACACGAACAGTCTGGTCCCTGGAGCTGAGGTGGTTAAAGGCTTCAACACCCTGTCTGCCTGGAGTCTGCAGAATGGACCTTCAGATGCCAACAGACAGGTACACACACCGAGGTTCAAGCCATGCCCATGAAACCAATTGGCTACTAGATTCAAGTCTATATACTGTACACTACATGACTAAAGGTATGTGGACACCTGCTCATCGAACATCTCATTCTAAAATTATGGGCATTAATATGGAGTTTGCCCCCTTTGCTGCTGTAACAGCCTCCACTCTTCTGGGCAGGCTTTCCACTAGATGTTGAAACATTGCTGTGGGGACTTCCATCAGCCACAAAAGCATTAGTGAGGTCGAGCACTGCTGTTGGGTGATTAGGCTTGGCTTGCAGTCGGCGTTCCAAATTATCCCAAAGGTGTTCCATGGGGTTGAGGTTAGGGCTCTGTGGAGGCCAGTCAAGTTCTTCCACACTGATCTCGACAAACCATTTCTGTATGGACCTCACTTTGTGCACAGGGGCATTGTCATGCTGAAACAGGAAAGGACTTTCCCCAAACTGTTGCCATGATGTTGGAAGCACATAATCGTCTAGAATGTAATTTTATGCTGCAGTGTTAGCCCGAACCATGAATAACATCCCCAGACCATTATTCCTCCTCCACCAAACTTTTAGTTGGTCACTATACATTGGGGCAGGTAGCGTTCTCCTGTTATCCGCCAAAGCCACATTTGTCCGTTGGACAGCCAGAAGGTAAAGCATGATTCATCACTCCAGAGAACGTGTTTTCACTGCTCTAGAGTCCAATGGCGGAGATATTTACATCACTCCAGCCGACGCTTGGCATTGCTTATGGTGATATTAGGCTTGTGTGCGGCTGCGCAGCCATGGAAACCCATTTCATGAAGCTCCTGATGAACAGCTCTTGTGCTGACGTTGCTTCCAAAGGCAGTTTGGAACTCGGTAATGAGTGTTGCAACCGAGGACAGATGGTTTTTACACGCTACACGCTTCAGCACTCAGTGGTCCCATTTTGTGAGCTTGTGTGGCCTATCACTTCGCTGCTGAGCCGTTGTTGCTCTTAGATGTTTCCACTTCACAATAACAGTACTTTGACTGGGGCAGCTCTGGCTGGTCAGAAATGTGATGAACTGACTTGTTGGAAAGGTGACATCCTATGACGGTGTCATGTTGAAAGTCTCTGAGCTCTTCAATAAGGTCATTCTACTGCTGCTGTTTGTCTTTGGAGATTGCATGGCTGTGTGCTCGTTTTTAGACCCGTCAGCAACGGGTGTGGTTGAAATGCCCAAATCCACTCATTTAAAGCGATGTCCACATACTTTCGTATATGCTGTTTATATACATATAAATATATACAGGCATTCAAAGAGTCTGTATATAAACATACACTACTGTTCAAAAGTTTAGAAATGTCCTTGTTTTTGAAAGAAAAGCACATTTTTTGTCCATTAAAATAACATCAAGTTGACCATAAATACAGTGTAGACATTGTTAATGTTGTAAATGACTATTGTAGCTGTAAACGGCAGATTTTTGGGGGAATATCTACATAGGCGTACAGAGGCCCATTATCCTCAACCATCACTCATGTGTTCTAATGACACGTTGTGTTAGGTAATCCATGCTTATCATTTTAAAAGGCTAATTGATCATTAGAAAACCCTTTTGCAATTATGTTAGCACAGCTAAAAACTGTTGTTCTGATTAAAGAAGCCTTAAAACTGGCCTTCTTTAGACTAGTTGAGTATCTGGAGCATCAGCATTTGTGGTTTCATTTATGAGAAATGAAGGCTATTCCATGCGAGAAATTGCCAAGAAACTGAAGATCTGTTCGTTGTAGTACTGAACCAACTGAGACGGAAACCCGAGGACTTACTCAACCCATTATCCTGAAACTACTGTTTATAAAAAGTAACAACGCTGTGTACTACTCCCTTAACAGAACAGCGCAAACTGGCTCTAATCAGAATATAAAGAGGAGTGGGAGGCCCCAGTGCACAACTGAGCCAGAGGACAAGTACATTAGAGTGTCTAGTTTGAGAAACAGATGCCTCACAAGTCCTCAACTGGCAGCTTCATTAAATAGTATCCTCAAAACACCAGTCTCAAAATCAACAGTGAAGAGGTGACTCCAGGAAGCTGGCCTTCTAGGCAGAGTTCCTATGTCCAGTGTCTGTGTTCTTTTGCCCATTTGAGATATGGCTTTTTGTTTGCAACTCTGCCTAGAAGGCCAGCATCCCGGAGTCACCTCTTCACTGTTGACGTTGAGACTGTATACATTTTTAAACATTTCAAAAAACATAATTCCACTTTGACATTATGAGGTATTGTGTGTAGGCTAGTGACACAGAATCTCAATTTAATCCATGACAAATGCAGGTTGTAACACAACAAAATGGGGAGAAAGTCAAGGGGTGTGTAACGCAGTCCTCCTCCTCTTCATCTTCGGAAGAGGAGGAGTATTGAGGGAACCAAGGCGCAGCGAAGTGAAATTACATATTTTATTAACGAAACACGAACTTGATTAAACTAACAAAAACAACAAACGGTGTAGACAGACCTAGACGACGTACTTACATAAAACAAGAAAAAACGCACGAATAGGAACATAGGCTACACAAACCGAACAAACCGTAAACAGTCCCGCGTGGTGTACAAACACAGACACGGAAGACAATCACCCACCACGAACACTGTGACAACGCCTACCTAAATATGACTCTTAATTAGAGGAACGCCAAACACCTGCCTCTAATTAAGAGCCATACCAGGCAACCCAAAACCAACACAGAAACAGAAAACATAGAATGCCCACCCAACCTCACGTCCTGACCAACTAACACACATAACAAACTAACAGAAATAGGTCAGGAACGTGACATAACCCCCCCCATAAGGTGCGAACTCCGGGCGCACCAGCACAAAGTCTAGGGGAGGGTCTGGGTGGGCATCTGACCACGGTGGTGGCTCAGGCTCCGGGCGAGGTCCCCACCCCACCATAATCCATCCTCGCCTCCATCTCCCCCTAAGAATGTCCACCCTCATTTTACCCCCACAAAATCCCCTTAGTAACATCAATGACAGGGACAGCACCGGGACAGAGAGATAGATCAAGACAGAGGGATAGATCAGAATAAAGAGGTAGATCAAGATAGAGAGGGAGATCATGATAGAGGGGCAACTCCGGACTGAAAGGCAGCTCCGGACAGAGAGACAGCTCTGGACTGAGGGGCAGTTCTGGGTATATAGCCGTTTCTGGCTGAAGGGCAGCTCATGGCTGACTGACGAATCTGGACGCTCATGGCAGGCTGACGGCTCTCGACGCTCATGGCTGGCTGACGGCTCTCGACGCTCATGGCTGGCTGACGGCTCTCGACGCTCATGGCTGGCTGACGGCTCTCGACGCTCATGGCTGGCTGACGGCTCTCGACGCTCATGGCTGGCTGACGGCTCTCGACGCTCATGGCTGGCTGACGGCTCTCGACGCTCATGGCTGGCTGACGGCTCTCGACGCTAATGGCTGGCTGACGGCTCTCGACGCTCATGGCTGGCTGACGGCTCTCGACGCTCATGGCAGGCTGACGGCTCTGGACGCTCATGGCTCGCTGGCGGCTCTGGCAGATCCTGTCTGGTTGGCGGCTCTGGCAGATCCTGTCTGGTTGGCGGCTCTGGCAGATCCTGTCTGGTTGGCGGCTCTGGCAGATCCTGTCTGGTTGGCGGCTCTGGCAGATCCTGTCTGGTTGGCGGCTCTGGCAGATCCTGTCTGACGGACGGCTCTAGCGGCTCCTGTCTGGCGGGCGGCTCTAGCGGGTCCTGTCTGGCGGACGGCTCTGGACGCTCATGGCTCTCTGACGGCTCTGGCCGCTCATGGCTCGCTGGCGGCTCTGGCAGATCCTGTCTGGTTGGCGGCTCTGGCAGATCCTGTCTGGTTGGCGGCTCTGGCAGATCCTGTCTGGTTGGCGGCTCTGGCAGATCCTGTCTGGTTGGCGGCTCTGGCAGATCCTGTCTGACGGACGGCTCTAGCGGCTCCTGTCTGGCGGGCGGCTCTAGCGGCTCCTGTCTGGCGGACGGCTCTGTAGGCTCATGGCAGACGGGCGGCTTTGCAGGCTCATGGCAGACGGGCGGCTTTGCAGGCTCATTGCAGACGGATGGCTCAGACGGCGCTGGGGAGATGGATGGCTCAGATGGCGCTGGGGAGACGGATGGCTCAGATGGCGCTGGGGAGACGGATGGCTCAGATGGCGCTGGGGAGACGGATGGCTCTGGCCGGATAAGGCGCACTGTAGACCTGGTGCGTGGTGCCGGAACTGGAGGCACCGGGCTAAGGACACGCACCTTCATACTAGTGCGGGGAGCAGGGACAGGGCACACTGGACTCTCAAAGCCCACTCTATACCTGGTGCGTGGTACCGGCACTGGTGGCACCGGGCTGAGGGCAAGCACATCAGGATTAGTAGGAGGAGAAGAAACAGTGTGTACAGGGCTCTGGAGACGCACAGGAGGCTTAGTGCGTGGTGCCGGAACTGGAGGCACCGAACTGGATACACGCACTACAGGGAGAGTGCGTGGAGGAGGAACAGGGCTCAGGAGACGCACTGGTAGCCTAGTGCGTAGTGTAGGCACTGTAGGTACTAGGCTGGGGCGGGGAGGTGGCGCCGGAAATACCGGACAGTGCAGGGTACTGGCTCTCTTGAGCATTGAGCCTGCCCAACCTTACCTGGTTGAATGCTCCCGGTTGCCCGACCAGTGCGGGGAGGTGGAATAACCCGCACCGGGCTATGTAGGCGAACCGGGGAAACCATGCGTAAGGCAGGTGCCATGTATGCCGGCCGAGGAGACGCACTGGAGACCAGACGCGTTGAGCCGGCCTCATGACACCTGGCTCAATACCCAATCTAGCCCTACCAGTGCGGGGAGGTGGAATAACCCGCACTGGGCTATGCACTCGTACAGGAGACACCGTGCGCTCTACTGCGTAACACGGCGCCTGCCCGTACTCCCGCTCTCCACGGTAAGCCTGGGAAGTGGGCGCAGGTCTCCTACCTGCCCTTGGCCCACTACCTCTTAGCCCCCCCCCAAGAAATTTTTGGGTGTTACTCACGGGCTTTTTGGGCTTCCGTGCAAGACGCGTTCCCTCATAACTCCGGTTCCTCTCTCTCTTTTCCTCCACTCTCCGAGCTGCCTCCAGCTGTTCCCATGGACGGTGATTCACTTTAGCCCATGGTCCTTCTCAGTTAAATATTTGCTCCCAACTCCACAAGTCCTGTATACTCTCCTGTTGCTCGAAATTCCGCTGCTTGGCTCTGGATTGGTGGGTGATTCTGTAACGGCATCCTCCTCCTCTTCATCTTCGGAATTTGGAGGATTAAAGAGGGAACCAAGGCGCAGCGAAGTGAAATGACATATTTTATTAACGAAACACGAACTTGATTAAACTAACAAAAACAACAAACGGTGTAGACAGACCTAGACAACGTACTTACATAAAACAAGAAAAAACGCACGAATAGGAACATAGGCTACACAAACCGAACAAACCGTAAACAGTCCAGCAGACACGGAAGACAATCACCCACCACTAACACTGTGACAACGCCTACCTAAACATGACTCTTAATTAGAGGAACGCCAAACACCTGCCTCTAATTAAGAGCCATACCAGGCAACCCAAAACCAACACAGAAACAGAAAACATAGAATGCCCACCCAACCTCACGTCCTGACCAACTAACACACATAACAAACTAACAGAAATAGGTCAGGAACGTGACAGGGTGTGAATACTTTTTGAAGGCAATGTACATTTTGACTGTCAGCATGTTGATTTGACTTTCTCTCCTCTGTGCTAATTAAGAACATTTTCATTCTGGAGCGAGAAACCTGTATTGTGCATCCTCTGTAAAGAGAAGCATATAGAAGCATGCACACACACACACATGGGGACACACACAGACCAGACCTGGGAATGTTTATTATATTTTGTATTTTATTTGAATATACCAACTTTTCAAATACTTTGGGTAGTTGAAGATAGAGTTTTCAAAGACCATACTTGTCTTTAATATTCAAATTCAGCTCTTAGAAAACCAAATAATATTTGAGTCATTTGAAAAAAAACAAAAAATGTATTTGTTGGCTGCCAAATATAAATTACAACAGTTAGTTGAATTTGTCCAAATACCATCAGATCAATATTTATTTGGACCCTTGAGCAAAGAAATTACCAAAAAAGACTGTCGAAAATAAGCTATATTCATTGCACATTTTCTGGGGAAATTATATTATTTTATACTAATACAATTGCTCAGAGAAAGTAATAATTAAACAATTTTATTGGCACCCCTGTTTCGATAACCTAGCACCTTCCTCTTGTGAGGATAGTGAAACAGAGCCTTTTTCTAACGTGTTTTATGAGTTGGAGAACACATTTGGAGCAATTATTTTTGTCCAATTAACCATATCTTTGTGGATTTTTATTTGTGTTTGGGGTTATTGTCTTGCTAGAAGATCCACTTGAAATCAAGTTCCGACATCCTGGCAGAGGCAACCAGGTTTTTTGTTAAAATGTCAAGGTACTGGGTAAAGTTAATTATGCAGTTGACCTTAACAAGGGCCCCAGGAAGAACGGAATCAAAATTGCTCCATAACATCAAAGATCCGCCATATTTAACAGTAGGTATGGGGTGGCAGGTAGCCTAGTGGTTTAGAGCATCAGGCCAGTAACAGAGAAGTTGCTGGTTTGAATCCCTAAGCTGACTACCTGAAAAATCTGTTGATGTGCCCTTGAGCAAGGCACTTAACCCCAATTGCTCCCGTAAGTCACTCTGGATAAGAGTGTCTGCTAATTGACTAAAATGTAAATGTAACTACTTTTCTGCGTATGCTTCTGTTTTTCAACGCTAAATCCACAACTGGCATGCTTGTCTAAGGAGCTCTATTGTCATGTCATCTGACAAAAGCACCTGTCTCAATCCAAGTGCTAATGCCTTTGAATGAATCTGAATGAATCTGTCTCCTCACCACGCGCTCTCACCACTGGTGTCCCCCAGGGCTCTGTTCTAGGCCCTCTCCTATTCTCGCTATACACCAAGTCACTTGGCTCTGTCATAACCTCACATGGTCTCTCCTATCATTGCTATGCAGACGACACACAACTAATCTTCTCCTTTCCCCCTTCTGATGACCAGGTGGCGAATCGCATCTCTGCATGTCTGGCAGACATATCACTGTGGATGACGGATCACCACCTCAAGCTGAACCTCGGCAAGACGGAGCTGCTCTTCCTCCCGGGGAAGGACTGCCCGTTCCATGATCTCGCCATCACGGTTGACAACTCCATTGTGTCCTCCTCCCAGAGCGCTAAGAACCTTGGCGTGATCCTGGACAACACCCTGTCGTTCTCAACTAACATCAAGGCGGTGGCCCGTTCCTGTAGGTTCATGCTCTACAACATCCGCAGAGTACGACCCTGCCTCACACAGGAAGCGGCGCAGGTCCTAATCCAGGCACTTGTCATCTCCCGTCTGGATTACTGCAACTCGCTGTTGGCTGGGCTCCCTGCCTGTGCCATCAAACCCCTACAACTCATCCAGAACGCCGCAGCCCGTCTGGTGTTCAACCTTCCCAAGTTCTCTCACGTCACCCCGCTCCTCCGCTCTCTCCACTGGCTTCCAGTTGAAGCTCGCATCCGCTACAAGACCATGGTGCTTGCCTACGGAGCTGTGAGGGGAACGGCACCTCAGTACCTTCAGGCTCTGATCAGGCCCTACACCCAAACAAGGGCACTGCGTTCATCCACCTCTGGCCTGCTCGCCTCCCTACCACTGAGGAAGTACAGTTCCCGCTCAGCCCAGTCAAAACTGTTCGCTGCTCTGGCACCCCAATGGTGGAACAAACTCCCTCACGACGCCAGGACAGCGGAGTCAATCACCACCTTCCGGAGACACCTGAAACCCCACCTCTTCAAGGAATACCTAGGATAGGATAAAGCAATCCTTCTGCCCCCCCCCCCCCCCCCCTTAAAAGATTTAGATGCACTATTGTAAAGTGGCTGTTCCACTGGATGTCATTAGGTGAATGCACCAATTTGTAAGTCGCTCTGGATAAGAGCGTCTGCTAAATGACTTAAATGTAAATGTTTTAGCAAACTCCAGATATTTGCATTTTTCTATCATTTTAGAAAAGGCTCAGTGTTGTTATCCTCGCAAAGTGAGCTATTGAATGGTATTGGATACTGGGTTGTCAATACTTTTGACCCCTACCTGTTTGAGATTTTGTGAAACAAAATATCTTTGGGGCATACAATATATTTCAGTATCTGAATGATTGATTTTCTACAGGCATTGTATATTGTAAATAATTTCTGTACCCCACTGTATGTTCATAAATATATGTCAGGTGTATATCTGCGGAGACAGTGTGGAGGCCAAGCAGGTGGTAATGGCGGTAGCCACCAAACTGGGTCTCAGTGCCCTGGACCGGGGATCTCTCTCAGTGGCCCGGGAGCTGGAGGACTTCCCCCTGCAGCTGTTCCCCCAGTGGAGGCTCCCCCTGCGCATCGCCATCGGCCTCAGCGCTGCCTTCTTTTTCTACCTGCTGATCAGAGACATCGTCTATGCATATGCCACCCAGGGCAAAGACATCTCCTTCAGAATCATGGTCTCACTGGCCAACAAGGTACTGGCCCACAGTCCCTCTGAGTGTTTGTGTTCTGTTTGTTTCTGTGTGTTACCAACTGTTCAAGGTGTGTGTTTGTGTTCTCTCCAGGTGTGTCCCATCGTGTCTCTGATCATGCTGTCTCTCTGTTACCTGCCTGGTGTCCTGGCTTCCTTCCTGCAGCTCTACAGAGGCACCAAGTACAGGTCAGATCTCTGTGTGTATGTGTGTGTTTGCATGCATGTATGTTCACACGATGTTGCATATGTATTTATGTTGATTATAAGTGTTTATGTATGTTTAACATCAGGCGCTTCCCTGATTGGCTGGATCGCTGGATGCTGTGCAGGAAACAGCTGGGTCTACTGTCGCTGGGGTTTGCCTTTCTGCACGTGCTCTATACACTGATCTTACCCATACGGTCAGTGGAGCACACACTCAAATGCACAAGCATACACACACAGTGGCATGTATCTTCCTTCAGTTTTTAGTAAAGAAAGTATTGATTTTGTTTTCAGGTACTATCTGATGTTCTGGGTCACTGAACACACTGTCTCTCTGGTAAGAACACCTACCTAGCTGTAAGGTCCAAATTAAACACTTTCAAAACAGTGAACATTGAATAGACAAAATTGTGTACAGATGTAGGATCTTAATTTAACCACTCTGTTTTCGCTATGAATTTTCCCGCGCTGCAGGATTTACATACATTCACACTAATACATGGTTACATTAATTAAATAGATTCTCCTGAACTTTTGTATACTTCTTAGCCAGTAGTTCTGTAAGTAGCACTCAGTCAAAAGTGGTCCCCCAAAACACGTACCAAGTCATATACAGTATGTGCAGAAATGTGCACCACGTCATTGGTTTCTCTCTCTCTCGGCTGTGGGCACTGAGCCGTTGGGACTGCCATGCAACTTCATTGGATAACGCTGGGCAGGCCTCTTGCTAGCTGTCACTCAAATGTGAGGGGCTGAAGCTCTTTGGCTAGAACTCAAATTGCTAGGGGCTGGCCCATATGGGGGAAATGTAGGAATAATGGCATGGCTCAGCTTCAAGACAAAAGTCGCTTTCATACTAAGTATTTCGTGGCTAATTGAGGTAAGAAAGTTATTTTGCTCATTGATTATGAATGTATTAACTACACATTGAGACATCCAGCCCAAAGCAGGAGGTTTAAAAAATACTTTCTTAGTCACCAAAGTTTCGGAGCATGTTTTAACAGCATTGCACTTTTCATGTAGCCTAATTTTTGCCAGCTAATAGCCTAACCACCAATCAAGTAACATTACATTAGTGGAAAAGTGTGAACAGACAAAACATTCAAATCCTGTTGCTGCAGGATTATTTTTCTGTGACACAATACTGGTCATATTAAGATCATACATTGGACACACACCTACAGTATATAGCAAGATTCAAGCACTGGTTTTGATTATTCGTCTCTCGCTCTCTCGCTCTCTCGCTCTCTCGCTCTCTCGCTCTCTCTCTGTCTCTCACTCTGTCTCTCTCTCTGTCTCTCTGTCTCTCTGTCTCTCTGTCTCTCTGTCTCTCTCTGTCTCTCTCTGTCTCTCTGTCTCTCTCTCAGATCAGAGAGAACAGGACCACAATGTTTGATACCACAACGGCCTGGCGTGGCGACTCCTACTTGTCCCTGGGAATTCTGGGATTTGGCCTGTACGTCCTATTGGGAATCACATCTCTTCCCTCCGTCAGTAACATTCTCAGCTGGAGGGAGTTCAGCTTCATACAGGTGGGATCACCAGGACCGAACACACTGAATACTTAGGCCAGACACACTTGCTAGGCACAAATTTTCTGCACATTTTTCCTAGCGATGCGGGGGAAAATCAATACAGTTACGTAACGCAATATTAATTTTGGACGATGTTGTATTGATACTTTGACTCCAAGTATCACTTTGTAAACACCCCCCCGTTTTTGTTGTTGCTAGTCAGTGTTAAGGCTAGTCGGCTGTGCCGCTGGTATTTTTCATCCTTTAGCCTGTTCTCGTCTTCTTTTTAAATAGTGAGCCAATGTTTTCAGCACTTTTATTTCCATGGCTGATAAAAACATTTTCTCACGCTCTCTCTCATCTCTCTGCAGCAGACATATTGTGAACAATATGTTTGGAACATCAAATCACAATCAAATCAAAGTATCGAATCCTAATACACACATTGCAATACATATCGCATCGCACCTAAGTATCGTTGTTACGTCCGTCGTTGAATGAGTGAGACCAAAGCGCAGCGTGGAAAATGTTCATGATAATTTAAATAATGAAACACCAACAAAACAATATAATCGAACGTAAAGTTCTGCAGGCCTCTCTGTGCAAAATCAACTTCCCACAAACTAGGGTGGAAAAACAGGCTGCCTAAGTATGATTCCCAAACAGAGACAACGATAGACAGCTGCCTCTGATTGGGAACCATACCCGGCCAACAAAGAAATAGAAAACTAGAATGCCCACCCAAATCACACCCTGACCAAACCAAATAGAGAAATAAAAAGGCTCTCTAAGGTCAGGGCGTGACAATCGTGATAACATTGTATCATGAGGTCCCTGGAAATTACCTGCCCTAATTTGTACTTATCTTCTTCAGTGTTTCCCCTATTGACGTATTCATGCGGGGTGCAGAGCCAACATCCAGGCCAGAATGCAATAAAACTCCAGGAAAGTAATCTGATTTTCAGCAGACAAGCCAGAGGTTATGCGCTGGGGATAACAAGCTGTATTTCCATCACTACAGAGAACACACACACTCATTCATAAATGCAACTGGGTCAGGAGAAACTCCGGCTCATTCTCTAATTCCCCTCAAATTGGTGCATTTAAATGTTAAGTTATTCATCAGATATAATTTAGGAAGAATATATTAGAACAGGCCAGGAGAATTCACCTAGAGATGTATGTGCAGGGGTGTCATCCACCCCCAAAATTTGAGGGGGAAAAATTACAGTCTGAGGATGGCTTGGGGATGGTCCGGACTGGGTGCCTGAAGTTGGAGAATTTGGCATTTTTCAAACATCTGAAACATATGTTTCCTGTAATCTAGAACCATAATCATTATACTTAATTTAGTTTATTTCTCTGTGTATCTAAGCATACTTCTTGAGCGGTCTGACTGGTGATAATTTTAAATAAACACATTTTTTCTCTGCATCTCTGCTCAATTTTCCTAAATAATTAGCTAGTTTGATGGGCAATTAATTTAAATAGCAATAGAGAAACTAGACAAATTCAAACAAAGTTTATTTTCTCATCGGATGGCAAAAGGGCAGGTGCTCAAGCTCCCTTAGACCTCTCTCTGTGCACGTGCTTGCATGTGTGTGTATGTGTGTGTGGTTCATGTGTTTGTGTTCTTTTCTCCCCCACCAGTCCAAGCTGGGTCACCTGACTCTGCTGTTGTGTACGGCTCACACCTACCTGTATGGCTGGAACAGATTCCTGAGTTCCTCCATCTACAAGTGGTACACCCCACCGGGCTACATGCTGTGTCTGGTGCTTCCCTCTGTGGTGCTGCTGCTCAAGCTGCTGCTCATCACCCCCTGTGTGGACCACACCATCACCCGCATACGCCAGGGATGGGAGAGGGGGGGCAGATCAGAGGAACCCTAAAGACAGCCAACCACTGATACCTTAGAGAACACACACACACAGACACACAGACACACAGACAAAATAACACCCTCAGTGTGATGATAGATTTGTCTTCAAGGCATGAACTCTTGTTTCTTTGTTCTGGCTATTTCACCCTCAGAGGTTGGCTACCATTCAATCGTTTGCCATGTTTCTGGGATCAAAAACTAACAATATCATTTAATTGATATGCAGTTGTATTTCTTTTTGTATTACACTAAACATTGTTGCATTTTAATGGATATATTTTCAACCGCACGAAAACCAGACACTAGTTCTCTCTTATGTAAATAGAATGGTGTAAGCTCTCTCTCTCATATTCTCTTACTGTATATCCTCTCTTTGACTGTATAGTTATCCCCAGATGAAACAGGTTTGAGACGCATCTAAGTTTATATTTATATTCAATTTATATTTTGTGTCGGAGGCCTCATTGACTGGCCCAAGAAATAATGGGGTGAGCCTCGTCATTGAAAATCTTGATCCTGAAGTGCTGCAGCAGGTCACTTCTCCAGACTCTGTTCTAACAAGGCTGGACATTTTTTTTTCATCTCAAAGGAGAAGATTCGTGATTGCTGCTTCATTTGATCTTCCCTCCTTCATAATGGGGGTGGGTCAGGAAGCCTCTTTTCACAATGTTCCATCAAGAGCGTCTGCTACTTCTCCAGGGGCAGGTCAGACACAAAAACTCAGTGTGATGCTCTCTGGGGCAGAGTGTTGTCATTTCCTCCAGAAAACAGACAGCATTGAGCTCATCACCGTGCACTTTCACCACCCTGTGAAGTTTGTCATAACTTATTTCATCTGTAGACAAACTGCATGCTTTCCCGAGTCGTAATGGGAGGACCACACACACTGTCATTGTGTGACTCCATGTTTACTTCGATATAATAAACATATCAATATTTGCACATAAAGGTGTTTCCACCTGCTGTTGTCATCAGGCCTGTCATGACATTTATCTGACAGTTCACACACATAAAAAAAGGTTGGATGGAAACCTGGTTTATGAGGAAACTAAAACTGCACAGGTGAATAATGCAGGCTATTTAAAATGGACCATACCATTTAAATGTACCCTTAAATTTGTTAATGCTCAAATAAAGTTTCCACATTGTAAATGTTCTGTCGATTTGTTTGTTTCCTTCTGTTGTTTTAGCCTCATCTCCCTTTCGTTGTATGTACTTGGTATGCTCTTTTTATGAATGTGTTTTGTTAGTATCAAGGCGAAACCCAAATGCAGACACAGGAGGCAGATGGTTGGAGTCTTACAATGTTTAATAATCCAAGGGGGTAGGCAAGAGTGGCAGACAGGCTTGTGGTCAAGGCAGGCAGGTGGGTACAGAGTCCAGAAACAGGCAAGGGTCAAAACCAGGAGGACTAGAAATACAAACTGGTTGACTTGACTAAACATACAAGACAAACTGGCACAGAGAAACAGGAAACAAAGGGATAAATACAGACACCTGGAGGGGGGTGGAGACAATCACAGGAACAGGTGAAACAGATCAGGGCGTGACAGCACCCACCAGGGACGCCATCTGGTGTCCTACCTGGGCGTATACCTGGCTGACCGGGGTGTCAGCGGTGGAAATCGGCAATGAGGGCCGGGTCCAAGAGGTCTTTCGCCAGGACCCAGCACCTCTCCTCCGGGCCATATCCCTCCCAGTCAACCAGGTACTGGAAACCCCTGCCCCATGGTTGAACCTTCAGGAGGCATCTCACCGTATACGCTATCTGGCCACCAATAACCCGGGGGGAGGAATGGGCCTGGAGACAGAAGACAAAGGACAGTGAGACACGGGCTTAATCCTAGACAAATGGAAGGTAGGGTGAATACGGAGGTTACGAGGGTAACACAAGATGGACAGCAGTGGAACTCGGGACTCTGGAGATGGGAAGAGGACCAACGAGCCGGGGAGACAGCTTGCGGGACTCTACCCGAAGGGGCAGATCCCGAGTGGAAAGCCATACCCTCTGCCCAATGCGGTAGCGGGGAGCCGGTCCGCTTGTCGACGATACCTGGAGTTGTTCTTGAGAATAGCCGCCCTGGCTCTTCTCCGGGTACATCGACAGCGGCGGACAAACATCTGGTCCGAGGGTACGCTGACCTGCTCTTGTTCCGGGAAGAGTGGAGGCTGATACCCCATGGAGCACTCGAAAGGGGAGAGTCCTGTGGCAGACCTGGGAGGGGTGTTCTGAGCACACTCCACCCAGACCAGTTGACGGCTCCAGGTAGTGGGGTTGGTTGAGACCAGGCACCTCAAGGTGATCTCCAGGTCTTGGTTGGCTCGCTCCGACTGACCGTTAGTTTGGGGATGGAATCCAGATGTCAGACGACCCAATAAGGGTGCAGAATGCCTTCCAGAACTGAGACAAGAACCCCGATCGGAGACCATGTCTACCGGGAGTCCATGGATCCGGAAGACATGCTGCACCATAAGCTGGGCTGTCTCCTTGGCAGAAGGTAGTTTGGGGAGAGGGATGAAATGGGTGGCCTTGGAGAACCGATCGACTACCGTCAGAATGACAGTGCTGCCATCAGATGGAGGGATTCCAGTGACAAAGTCCAGAGATATGAGACCAGGGACGATGAGGGACAGGTAGTGACTGAAGGAGGCCAGAAGGAGCTTGCCGTGGAGTCTTGTTCTGAGCACACACTGTGCATGCGGCGATGAAGGCAGAGATGTCAGGGACCATCAGAAACGTTGTCGGGGGAAGGCTAGTGTACGACTTGACCCTGGATGACAGGTCAGCCTGGAGGAATGAGCCCATTCCAGGACCCGGGACCGGACAAGGGACAAAACAGCCAGTTAGCCCGGCTCCCTTCAGGTCCAGGCTGGGAGAGTCGTGCCTCGCGGACCAGGTTCTCAATATCCCAATCCACAGTGGCAGCAAGGCATGAGGTAGGGAGAATGGTTTCAGAGGTCGAGGGTGTGGCAGAGGAAGTGTATAGGTGGGAGAGGGTGTCAGGCTTCACATTCTTTGACCCTGGGCCGTAAGAGATGGTGAAGTTAAATCTGGTGAACAGGAGGGCCCACCGGGCCTGCCTGGAGGTGAGGTGCTTGGCTGTACAGAGATAATCCAGGTTTTTATGGTCAGTCCAGGCCAGGAATGGCTGTTCTGCTCATTCCAGCCAGTGCCTCCACTCTTCCAGCGCCAACTTCACCGCCAAGAGTTCTGTTACCAACATCATAGTTCTTTTCAGCAGGATTGAGACGATGGGACAGGAAGGCACAGGGATGAAGCTTCTGGTCCTGGCAGATTGCTGGGACAGCATGGCCCCCACTCCAACATCCGAAGCATCCACTTACACCACAAATTGACGAGAGGGGTCCGGATGGTTGAGGATGGGTGCTGTTGTGAACCGATGCTTCAGGTCCACAAAGGCTTTGTCGACAGCTGGAGATCCATTTGAATGGTACCTTGGGAGAGGTGAGTGCCGAGAGGGGGGCCGCCAGGGTGCTGTAGTCCCGAATGAAACGGCGGTAGAAGTTTGCACACCCAAGAAAATGTTGCAACTGCACCCTGGACATTGGTCGAGGCCAATCCACCACTGCTTTCACCTTTCCAGGATCCATCTGAACATTGCCCTCAGCAATGACATATCCTAGAAAGGTGATTGTAGAGCGGTGGAACTCACTTCTCGGCTTTCACGAACAGTTGGTTATCCAGGAGTCGCTGAAGGACCTGTCTGACATGAATAACTTGTTCTTGTGCAGATCGGGGAAAAAAAGGTACACGAACACAAACTGGTTTAGCATGTCCCAAAGCACATCATTGACCAAAGCCTGAAAAACAGCAGGGGCATTGGTGAGTCCAAATGGCATGACCTGGTACTCATAATGTCCACTGGCTGTGTTGAAGGCTGTCTTCCACTCACCCCCCTCGCTTATCCGATCCAGGTGGTAGGCATTTCGAAGGTCCAACTTGGAAAATATGGTGGCCCCCTGGAGAGGTTCAAACGCCGAGGAGCTTTAGGGGGGATAACGATTCTTGACAGTAATGTCATTTAGTCCTCTGTAGTCAATGCACGGACGCAGGGCCTTGTCCTTCTCCACAAAGAAAAACTCTGCGCCGGCAGGAGATGCAGACGGACGGACGGCCCCAGTGGCCAGAGACTCCTCTATGTACTCCTCCATAGCTTTGGTCTCTGGTCCAGACAGACTATAATCGACGCGAGGTGGTGTAGCGCCTGGGAGAAGATCAATGGCACAATCATAAGGACGGTGTGGGGGAAGGGAAGTAGCACATGCCTTACTGAACACCAGGAGGTCATGGTATTCTGTGGGGATAGCAGAGACATCCACACTCTTGCTAATATCCAGAGGAAGATGACTTGAGGAAGGCTGTTCTGCTTGAAGGCAGTGGGAATGGCAAAATGGGCTCCAACCCAGGATGGATCTTGTGGTTCAAGCAATCATCGGATTGTGCTTTTGAAGCCAGGAAAATTCCAAAACAACCGGAACATGGGGAGATGCAATGAGGAGGAACTGTATTGACTCACAGTGGTTACCCTAAACCCGTAATTGAATGGACACAGTACTATGGGTGACTTCCCCTATAGAGCAGCCGTCCAGTGCCCTACAATCCATGGGCACAGAGAGAGGCTGAGTGGGAATATCAAGCTCCGAAGCTATCGTGGCATCCATAAAACTCTCATCAGCCCTAGAGTCAATGAGCACTCGGAGAGACTTAACCTGTTGAGGCTGGGGGCGCTGTTGTCACTATTTATGCTAATCGTGTAATTTTTGAAACGGCTTCCCACAAAATTCTTGATCGTACAATATGCATATTATTATTATTATTGGATAGAAAACAGTCTATAGTTTCTATAGGAGTTGAAATTTTGTCTCTAAGTGGAACAGAACCCATTCTACAGCAATTTCCCTGACATGGAGTCAGATTTCAGAAATTTTGGCCCCTGATCTGGAGTCAGTTAAAAGGCCACTGTTATTGCTATGAGTATACGGACACTGCTTACGTCTTCCCCTGGATGCCTTTACGTGATGACGATTTGAATGGGGTCGATTGCGCGTTCACAGGCACTATAAATTAAAAAACCCTGTAGCTAGCAACTCTTTTATTGGTGCGTCACGCGCGTGGAGGACACCGACCCGCACCTGTTCCAAGCATTAGTGTTGGGAGTAATCTTTCTCCGGTCATGTTAAGACTCGTTATAGGAGTTAAAAACATCATAAGGTAGTTAATTTAAAGCGTTTTATAGCAATTTATATCCGTTTAGTGCGATTTTGGGACATTTATTTCTGAAATGCTGTGAATCGCCGGGCACGCTTCCAGTTCATGCTGAACGCAGTTGGCATTTCCACATGGCAAGAGGACAGCTTTCCACCAAAAGACGATTAGACCCAAGAAAGGATCCTTTGCCCAAGATACTGATGGAAGAACAGCTCAAAGTAGGACATTTTTATTATGATAAATCGTGTTTCTGTCGAAAAATGTTAGTGGCTTAGGACGCCATGTTTTTTGACGTAGCTTCGCTTGGCGCAAACTGTATTGAAAAGTAAGGATAATTTAAAAAATGTAATTCCGCGATTGTATTAAGAATTAAATTGTCTATCAATCGATGTCCACCCTATATTTTTTAGTCACGTTTATGAGTATTTATGTATAAGAGTAGATCACTGTCTAATATGGCGCACGGACATTTTCTCACCAGCTGGGCTACTTTCCCCATTGTCTAACCATGATTTTGGTGGCTAAATATGCAAATTTTCGAACAAACTGTATATGCATGTTGTAATGTGATGTTACAGGGGTGTCATCTGAAGAATTCTGAGAAGGTTAGTGAAAAAAATAATATATTTTGGCGATGTTGACGTTATCGCTCACTTTGGCTAGAATCAATGCTGGGGTAATGTTTGCACCTGTGCTATGCTAATATAACGATTTATTGTGTTTTCGCTGTAAGACACTTAGAAAATCTGAAATATTGTCTGTATTCACAGGATCTGTGTCTTTCGATTAGTGTATGCTGTGTATTTTTACGAAATGTTTGATGATTATTAAGTAGGTAAACACGTTGCTCTATGTAGTTATTCTAGTCCATTTGTGACGGTGGGTGCAATTGTAACCTATGCCATCTACCTGAAATATGCAAATTTTTCTAACAAAACCTATCCCATACCATAAATATGTTATCAGACTGTCATCTGATGAGTTTTTTTCTTGGTTAGGGGCTATAAATATCTTAGTTTAGCCGAATTGGTGATAGCTACTGGTGTTGGTGGACAAATAAAAGATGGTGGATTATGCTAATGTGTTTTTAGGTAATAGATGTACATCTTTACATATTGTGTCTTCCCTGTAAAACATTTAAAAAATCGGACATGTTGGCTGGATTCACAAGATATGTGTCTTTCATTAGCTGTATTGGACTTTAATGTGTGAAAGTTAAATATTTAAAAAAATATTTTTTTTGAATTTCGCGGCTCTGCCTTTTCAGTGGGGGTGGGGGGGGAGTGCCGCTAGCGGCCCCCTCACCCTAGACAGGTTAACTTCTCTGCGCTACGGATCCCTTTTACGGGATCACTTTCCTACACAACCGCTAGAATTGCAGGACGCCAAATGCATAAATATTACAAAAAATATTTATAATCATGCAATCACAAGTGAAATATACCAAAACACAGCTTAGCTTGTTGTTAATCCAACTATCGTGTCAGATTTTGAAAATATACTTTACAGCGAAAGAAATCCAAGCTTTTGTGAGTGTAGCACTCAATGCTACAACAGCTATGCGGTTGTAATGCGGAGAATGCGGTCATTCTCCATCTCTACCCCTGACGCTGAAAAGCGCTACCCTAGGAAGGAGATGGACTGTTGGAAGAACAGACATTTCTCTGCCTTGACGTACAGGTCATGCTCCAACAGTCGACCAAGCACCCTGCGCACTAGGGACATATGCTCGGCGAGTGTAGCGGAGTATATTAGAATGTCATCTATATACACCACTACACCCTGCCCGTGCAGGTCCCTGAAGATCTCATCCACAAAGGATTGGAAGACTGATGGAGCATTCATTAACCCGTACGGCATGACGAGGTACTCATAATGCCCAGAAGTGGTGCTAAATGCTGTCTTCCACTCATCTCCCCCCTTGATACGCACCAGGTTGTAAGCGCTCCTGAGGTCCAATTTTGTGAAGAAGCGCGCCCCGTGTAATGACTCGGTCATACTGGGTATAAGTGGTAGCGGGTAACTGTATTTTACCGTGATCTTATTTAATCCGCGATAATCAATACACGGGCGCAAACCTCCATCCTTCTTCTTCACAAAAAAGAAACTCGAGGAGACAGGTGAGATGGAAGGCCGAATGTATCCCTGTCCCAGAGATTCGGTGACATATGTCTCCATAGCCACCGTCTCCTCCTGTGACAGAGGATACACGTGACTCCTGGAAAGTGTAGAGTCTACCAAGAGATCTATCGCACAATCCCCCGGTCGATGGGGTGGTAATTGAGTCGCCTTCTTCTTACAGAAGGCGAGTGCCAAATCGGCATATTCGGGAGGAATGTGCATGGTGTAAACCTGGTTTGGACTTTCCACCGTAGTGGCACCTAAGGAAACACCTACACACCTCCCTGAACACTGACAGGACCATCCCTTGAGAGCCCTCTGTTGCCACGAAATAATCGGATCATGAGAGGCCAACCAGGGAAGACCCAACACAACAGGAAACGCAGGAGAGTCGATCAGGAAGAGACTAATTCTCTCCTCGTGATCCCCCTGCGTTCTCATAGCGATGGGCGCTGTGACCTCCCCAACCAGCCACGACCCCAAAGGACGACTATCTAAGGCATGTACAGGGAAGGGAACATCAACAGGAATAATAGGGATCCCTAAGCTATGAGCCAAAGAGCGGTCAATAAAGTTCCCAGCTGCGCCTGAATCTACTAGCGCCTTATGCTGGGGATGCGGGGAAAACTCAGGAAATTCTATAGGTAACCACATGAGTGCAACAGAAGGCTCTGGGTGAGTTCTGTGCCTACTCACCTGAGACGACCCACCAGTGCTCCGCCTGCTACCTCGACTTCCAGGAGAAACACCCCAGCACCGGACAGCAGTGTGCCCTCTGCGTCCACAGTTGGTACATGGAGTGGTTCCCCCTCCGGTCTCCCTCCTATCAGCCCCTCCCAACTCCATAGGGGTTGGATCCAAGGAGCTGGGTAATGGAATGGGCGGACCCCGATCTAGACGCCCGCGGGAGGCCAACAGGTTATCCAGCCGGATAGATAAATCCACCAGCTGGTCCAGGTTGAGAGTGGTGTCCCTGCAGGCTAGCTCCCTACGAACGTCCTCTCGTAGACTACACCTGTAATGATCGATCAGGGCCCGCTCATTCCATCCCGCACCAGCGGCCAGAGTACGGAAGTCCAGGGCGAATTCTTGAGCGCTCCTCATCCCCTGTCTTAGATGGAACAATCGCTCTCCCGCCGCTCTCCCTTCAGGTGGATGATCAAAGACTGCCCGGAAGCGGCGAGAGAAGTCATCATAGTTATCCCGGGTCGAACCTTCTCTTCCCCAGATGGTGTTTGCCCACTCCAGGGCTTTACCAGTCAGAGAGGAGATGAGGGCGCCCACCTTCTCGTGTCCCGAAGGGGACGGATGAACAGATGCCAGGTAGAGCTCCAGCTGTAGGAGGAACCCCTGGCACCCGGCTGCTGTTCCGTCATCCGCTCCTGGGAGCGAGAGCCGAATCCCACTGGGTCCGTACGATGGAGGGATGGACGGTGGTGTAGGTAGAGGTGCGGGTGGAGGTGCTGGGGTATGATTTACTGGGAGACCTCCTCTCTCCCATCTGTCCATTGTTTGCAGCACGCGATCCATGGCTGTCCCTAAACTATGCAACATGGTTGCGTGCTGTTGAACCTCTCCTACTGGGAGAGAAGTGCTGGCTGCGCCTGCTGACTCCATTTGAAGAAGGTCCGTGATTCTGTCAGGATTGTGAGCGGAGAAGTATCGGAGTCAAGCGCAGGACACAGGTGTTGAGCGAAACCACAGTGTTTTACTCAAAATATAGTCAAAGGTTCCACAAATGGAAATAATCACAAACACACACGTAATCATCACAACCACTAACGCACAAACAATCACGGACAAAACACAAATGAAAGCCTGAGGGTTGAATAGGGAACATGATGGGGGAATTGAAACCAGGTGTGTATAATACAGACAAAACAAAACGAAACTGAAAATGGATCGATGGTGACTAGAAAGCCGGTGACGTCGACCGCCGAACACCACCCGAACAAGGAGAAGGGCCGACTTCGGCGGAAGTCGTGACAAGGTCAGAGTGATGGCCACTCCAATACCTTGACTTTGTTGTCTTTAAGCCATTTTGCCACAACTTTGGAAGTATGCTTGGGGTCATTGTCCATTTGGAAGACCCATTTGCGACCAAGCTTTAACTTCCTGACTGATGTCTTGAGATGTTGCTTCAATATAGCCACATAATTTTCCTTCCGCATGAAGCCATCTATTTTGTGAAGTGCATCAGTCCGTCCTGCAGCAAAGCACCCCGAAAACATGATGCTGCCACCTCCGTGCTTCACGGTTGGGATGGTGTTCTTCGGCTTGCAAACCTCCCCTTTTCCCTCCAAATATAATGATGGTCATTACGGCCAAACAGTTCTATTTTTGTTTCATCAGACCAGAGGACATTTCTCCAAAAAGTGTGATCTTTGTCCCCAAAAAGTTTGCATTTGCAAACCGTAGTCTGGCTTTTTTATGGCGGTTTTGGAGCAGTGACTTCTCCCTTGCTGAGCGGCCTTTCAGGTTATGTTGATATAGGACTCGTTTTACTGTGGATATCGATACTTTTGTACCTGTTTCCTACAGCATCTTCACAAGGTCCTTTGCTGTTGTTCTGGGATTGATTTGCACTTTTCACACCAAAGTACATTAATCTCTAGGAGACAGAATGCGTCTCCTTCCTGAGCGGTTTGACGGCTGCGTGGTCCCATGGTGTTTATACTTGCGTACTATTGCTTGCATAGATGAATGTGGTACCTTCAGACATTTGGAAATTGCTCCCAAGGATGAACCAGACTTGTGAATGTCTACAATTTTCTGAGGTCTTGGCTGATTTCTTTTGATTTTCCCATTATGTCAAGCAAAGTGGAACTGAGTTTGAAGGTAGGCCTTGAAATACATCCACAGGTACACCTCCAATTGACTCAAATGATGTCAATTTGCATATCAGAAGCTTCTAAAGCACAGGTGTCAAGCTCATTCCACGGGGGGCCGAGTGTCTGCGGGTTTTCGCTCCTCCCTTATACTTGATTGATGAATTAACATCACTAATTAGTTAGGAACTCCCCACACCTGGTTGTCTAGGGCTTTATTGAAAGGAAAAACCAAAAACCTGCAGACACTAGGCCCTCCGTGGAATGAGTTTGACACCCCTGTTCTAAAGCCATGACATAATTTTCTGTAATTTTCCAAGCTGTTTAAAGGCACAGTCAACTTAGTGTATGTAAACTTCTGACCCACTGGAATTGTGATACAGTGAATTATAAGTGTAATAATCTGTCTGTAAAAATTGTTGGAAAAATTGCTTGAGTCATGCACAAACTAGATGTCCTAACCGACTTGCCAAAACTACAGTTTGTTAACAAGAAATTTGTGGAGTGGTTGAAAAACGAGTTTTAATGACTCCAACCTAAGTCTATGTAATCTTCCGACTTCAACTGTATTTTTATCCTCCACTACACAATAAGCAAGAAAATAGTTAGATAGCTAGCTGTGTTATTTCAGCTGCATTGCATGGGAAATATCAGCAAGTCAAGCTTACAAAATTGTACATTCAATTTGCAGTAAATGCTTTAGCTAGCTAGAATCTTTACATCCATTTTTTTTCACAAGATGACAGCCTGGTTTGCTGGTTTTCTCAAGAGTCCTTAAACATTAAACAACACTAATTACAATTTCATACTCATGTCACAACACCCATAAAGCTGGCTATCTATCTGGCTAATGTTAGCTTGTCAGCTAGCTTGCTAAATAGCAATTTTCATAAATTAACTTAATGACAAAAAAATATGCATAATCTTTTGTCTCTACATGAACTAACATACTCCTCTCAACATAATTTTTTTGCATGAATCGTTATGACGTTATAATTACTTATGTTTGCTTCCATCCTAGTATTTTTGTCAGCCAACTTTATTGAAGAGTCTCCAGTTATGGGTTGCATAGCGTCAAATTCGTTATGAGAACCACTCAATATGATTGGTCATCGCCCAGTGGTCGCCGTGGCGATTTCCATAAAGTTGTGAAATGCTGATTTCCACTAAGTTGTGAAAAGCAGAACTTTTTCACCACCTCCCATGCCACTTTCGCACCGCCCAATGGTCCCCTGCCCGCTCTCCTTCTCACCGCTTTCCTTCCATTGAAAATGATTGGGAAGAGGTGTTTCACAGCACAGTACCATGTGCTAGTGTACACGGGGCATGAGGGTCCACCTCTCAACATCCCAGCTAGAAATGAGGAATCGGCCCAGAATCGGGTGTTGGACTCGGCCCGGAATCAAAATGAATGACTGCCCAGAATCAGCCCAAGTACATCTGGCCGTTTACGTCTACTGGAATTCCGGCAAAGTCGGCTCAACTCTCTCTAGTCATGGTTTTAAACATTTTGAAATCTCACAGTATCAATTTTGCTATAGCTATCTTTTATGCCTGCTACTTACTGCAGACAAGGGAATCTAAGCCATCCAATTGGCCAGGGGTAAACCTATTGTGCACTTGATTTGCTCTCTGGGCCCACCGGGAAGGCAGAGTTTGTCTGAGAAATGGTTCAAAATGGCAACAGTTCGCCTACCCGGCACGTGGGGCAGCTAAATCGGGTGCATCTACAGCTCAAATAAATAAATAGGAATACAAGTCTTTGACGACCGACTAGGAATGGCTTGTAGATCGACCAGTTGATCGAGATTGACCGGTTGGTGACCACTGCTCTAGAAAGTTGAGTGAAGTTCAATCTCGTTGTAACGGTCATCATTGCATGAAGAAGGATCGGACCAAAGCGCAGCGTGGTAAGTGTTCATGATATTTATTAACACTGAACACTGAACACTAGAACAAAATAACAAAGTGAGAAACGAAACCGAAACAGTCCTGTCAGGTGCAGAAAACACTAAACAGAAAATAACTACCCACAAAACACAGGTGGGAAAATGCTACCTAAGTATGGTTCCCAATCAGAGACAACGATAGACAGCTGTCCCTGATTAAGAACCATACCCGGCCAAAACAAAGAAATACAACACATAGAAAAATTAACATAGAATGCCCACCCAAATCACACCCTGACCAAACCAAAAATAGAGACATAAAAAGCTCTCTAAGGTCAGGGCGTGACACTTGTTCTCTCTGTGGTCTGATATTTCTGCTTGCAGCAGTCCGGGGGAGCTGAGCGTTAGTCTTGGGACTACTGCGCGCATGGGCACAGTTTAAAAGGAACATTGATCATAATGTTTCTTTAGACCCGACTAAAATAAATAATGGATTTATTGTGATGGTGTATATTAAATTGATTTATTAGACTTTTTTAAATGTAGATGTTCCAAAGGCGCTCATCCAGCTTGTATGTTGGAGGCCTGTAGATACAAAACCTGTTTATGTTAATTAATGGTCAATTACTGTGAGACCGGCAGTCTTTTGCATGATAATAACCGTCTGACAAAATTTAATGAAAGGAGAATTTCTCTGGAAGGAGAACCTCGCTCTGAGTTCGTCAAGTTTATTCACTAATGATTAATATGCTCGTTAATGGAGGACGGGTTGCCCGACATCTCAATTTCACTAAGACCCCTCCACATCTACCTCGAGTCTTCCTCCGTCTGAGTCTTCAATTCCTTCTCTCCAGTAGGACTCCCAGGCTACCCGGCGCCTCACCGAAGAGGCTACACCATTGTTCTGCCTTCTGCCGTAGGTCGGGTGGATGGTGAGTCCCCAGCAATTCATATTCCAAAAGTTCTACCTTGTGTATGAAGCAATGCACAAAACAAACTGGGTAAGAACATTTGAGAAAAACACTAGAAAAACTGAGGCTACCATGTTCATGTTTGTGTATCCTTGGCAAGTGGGACAAGATGGCGGAGTGAGTGGTCGCATTAAACTGAGCTCCTGAACTTTAAATTGAAATCAAGCCCTAATTTCAGTTTTATGACGAACAAAGTTAAAATTATGTTTGTTGCTGTCTTTTTAAAAATAAGTTTTATTAGTAACATTAACTGAGATGGAAGCTAGCAAAAATGTAGAAGGAGCTGTCGTAACTGAGGTGGATACTGTCAACTAAGTAACATGTTTTCTCAATGAAACGTATTTCACTAAACTGTTGACAGCCAGTCTGCGCCCTCAAGAAAGGAAAAAGGACAGAGAGATGGAAATGCATGGTGGTGAGATGTTCTCTATAGCTCAAGGTGATGTCACTTAAAATCCCTATTACTAGGCTATTCAAAATCAAATACAAATTCACTAATTGTAGGCTAACTTTAAGAAGCTCTGCACAATCAATGAACCAACAGAATCGCCTAGGGCTATACATTCTCTCCCAGACTCGTGGACAGACATTTTGGAGCTTAGCATGACCAGTCCAGCCAGTATGCATAATAATACAGTGCACACTCAACGGTGATTACTCGAATACATTTAGTTTTGGAGTATAGGCTAGACCAACTATGTACCAAAGACATCTTAAATCAGTTTTGTTTTATATTTTTCTGCCATGTGTAATATGCGGTAGGCTATGTATTAAATAATGGCACAATCATACTGTCATTTTTTCCCCGTTTTTTGGGGGGGCTTGGGCTCATAAGCCTATTGTGAGGTCTGAGTTTTATTGATTTTATGGGGGGGGGGGGGGAGATAAGCACATTGAACATGTGTGTGTATGTGTTATAATTGTGCAAGAAAGTGTGGCTAACCATATAGCATGACTTGACTAATCTTGGGAGGGGAGGGGTGCACATCACGAGGGGTAGCTAGGATGGAAAAGTACCGAAAAGACAAGAAAACAGGAACTGTGAATGCAACAACTGGGGTGTGGGGCAAGACAGCAACACTCTATCAAGATAACAGCGGACCCTCCGGAGCGCTAAGGGGCTAGACTAGCTTAAGCGCCAACACCAGCGATAGGCCAGTAAGTCTAAACCACACTGGACCTCTACTCTAACAGGCTTGCTCTGAAGCAGGAACTAACACTGTTAGAGTATATAAGGGAGGGGCTTTGGGGTGTTGCCCTGTTCCCTGTTTTATCCTGCGTGATGATACATTGAACCCGTATATACGAAAATTGCATTTGCCATTTATTACTTAGTTAATGAAAAGTATATAGCATACAATCGGTGACTCTTCGTCATACTTATCCTTATACCAGATTGAATTGACGCAACCCTAACACTATACATATGCATACACTCTAATATGCACGTGGGTGTTTTGAATTAACTGTCACCTTAGAAAGCACTGTCCATTTTGTTGTGTTAGGCTTTGAAACAACATCGACAACAACCATGTTTTCCACTCAGTTTCAACGTGCTGTTGAAGTTCTTTCTTCAAATTGATCATCACAGTGAGGTGAGTTTTAAAAGTACTATAGGCCTACTGTTTTTATGATAAGTGTTATGTGATTTTCGATTGCATTTACATTGATGTCAGAGTGGTTGGAGGGACAATAGAGCCGTGAGTACCAGGTCATTAGGACCTGATGGTTGTTAACTTCTACTGCCTCAGAAACCCGGATCCGGGAGCACCCCCCACCCCCCACACACTGTTTAGCATAGCTAGCATAGCTTCACAAGTAGATAGTAGCATCTAAATATCATTAAATCACAAGTCCAAGACACCAGATGAAAGATACAGATCTTGTGAATAAAGCCACCATTTCCGATTTTTAAAATGTTTTACAGGGAAGACACAATATGTAAAGATGTACATCTATTACCTAAAAACACATTAGCATAATCCACCATCTTTTATTTGTCCACCAACACCAGTAGCCATCACCAATTCGGCTAAACTAAGATATTTATAGCCCCTAACCAACAAAAAAACTCATTAGATGACAGTCTGATAACATATTTATGGTATGGGATAGGTTTTGTTAGAAAAAAGTGCATATTTCAGGTAGCTGCCATAGGTTACAATTGCACCCACCGTCACAAATGGACTAGAATAATTACAATGAGCAACGTGTTTACCTAACTACTAATCATCAAACATTTCGTAAAAATACACAGCATACACGAATCGAAAGACACAGATCCTGTGAATACAGACAATATTTCAGATTTTCTAAGTGTCTTACAGCGAAAACACAATAAATCGTTATATTAGCGTAGCACATAGCACATAGCAGCCCAGCATTGATTCTAGCCAAAGTGAGCGATAAAAGTCAACATCGCCAAAAGATATTAATTTTTTCACTAACCTTCTCAGAATTCTTCCGATGACACTCCTGTAACATCATTTTACAATATACATATACAGTTTGTTCGAAAAGGTGCATATTTAGCCATACAAAACCGTGGTTACACAATGAAAATAGTAGCAAAACAAGCCTGAAAATGTCGGTCGCCATCTTTCAGAGTGATCTGGTTTAATTAATAGCTAATCATATACTTGACTAAAAAATACAGGGTTTACAGGAATCGAAAGACAAATTAGTTCTTAATGCAACCGCTGATTTACATTTTTAAAATTATCCTTACTTTTCAATACAGGGTTCGCCAAGTGAAGCTATACCAAACAAAATGGCGAAATGTGCGTTTAAAATATTTCGACAGAAACACGATTTATCATATTAAATATTGCTTACTTTGAGGTGTTCTTCCATCAGATTCTTGGGCAATGTATCCTTTCTATGTTATAAACGTCTTTTGGTCGATAGATGTCCTCTGTCCTTCGAAATGTCCACCACCAACGACCGACACCCCAAAACGTGTCCAAAGTTTCAGAGTGCACAACAAATAAATTCCTCTAAAATCGCACTAAACGGATATAAATTGCTATAAAACGGTTCAAATTAACTACATTTTGATGTTTTTAACACCTAAAACGAGTGAAAACATGACCGGAGAAATATTGCTGGTTAGAAAACGATTTGGAACGAGGCAGGTCCGATGCCCTTCACGCTTCAGGCGCACGACGAGAAAGGGCGGTCTCTATACATTTTGGTCTTTTATACTGGCTGTGAATATCCCATCGATTCCATTGAAAGCGTGATGACGTACAGACACCCAGAGGAAGACGTAGGCAGTGTCGGTTTCTTCATAGCATTCACTGTCGCCTTAAAAACAGACCCCAGATCAGAGGTAAAAAAAATTGAAATCTGAACCCTGTCATGAAAAGTGCTGTAGAAATTGTTCTGTACAACTCAGAGACAAAATTTCAACTTCTATAGAAACTAGAAGGTGTTTTCTATCCAATAATAACAATAATATGCATATTGTACGATCAAGAATTTAGCACGAGGCAGTTTAATTTGGAGACACAAATATGCTAATGCGGAACAGCACCCCCTATAGTTCCAAGAGGTTAACATGTTGGGTACTACAAAGGCATGTCCAGAGTGCATAAAGGGAGATTACCATTGAGTCGTGTGGGGTAATATGGGTCACTGTAACAGTCCTAGTGGTGTCTGCTTCATGACCAACAACAAGTGGTGCGATGGGGGGAACGTACAGGAACTTGCGAGCTTGTGCACTCCCGACTTGGAATACTTGGTCATCATATGTTGTCCTTTTAACCTTCCGAGAGAGTTCTCAGGGATTATCGCCACCGCTGTGTACATCCCGCCCTAAACCAACACCAAAAATGCTCTCAAAGATTGTCTTTAGACCCTGATCAAACTGGATACCACGTACCTGGAGGCAGCGTTCATTGTCACAGGGGATTTTAACAAAAGTAATTTGAGGTCCGTGCTCCCAAATTACTATTAACACATTGACTGTCCAACTCGAGGCAATTCCATTTTTGACTGCTGCTGCACACCTTTTCGACAAGTGAGTAAGGCCCTCTCTGTCATCCTTTTGGCACATCTGACCACGACTCCATTTTGTTCCTCCTCGCCTACAAACAAAGACTCAAGAGGAAAGTTCCGATGGTCAGGTCTGTACGCGTTGCTGTACGCTGTACGCTGTGCTGTACGCTTAAACTAGACAGTTATCTCAATCTCTTAACTTCTCTGGGATAGTTGGGACGCTAGCGTCCCAACTGACAAGCACCCCCAACCCCCCCCCCCTCACTGATTAGCATCGCGTCACAATTAAATAGTAGCATCTAAATATCATTAAATCACAAGTCCAAGACACCAAATGAAAGATACAGATCTTGTGAATAAAGCCACCATTTCAGATTTTTTAAATGTTTTACAGGGAAGACAAAATATGTAAATATATTAGCTAACCACATTAGCAAAAGACACCATTTTTCTTTGTCCACCATTTTTTCTCTCCACCAGTAGCTATCACCAATTCGGCCAAATAAAGATATTGATAGCCACTAACCAAGAAAAAACCTCATCAGATGACAGTCTGATAACATATTTATTGTATAGGATAGGTTTTGTTAGAAAAATGTGCATATTTCAGGTAGAAATCATAGTTTACAATTGCACCCACCATCACAACTCGACTAGAATAAATACAGAGAGCAACGTGTATTACCTAATTACTAATCATAAAACATTTCTTAAAAATATACAGCGCACAGCAATGGAAAGACACAGATCTTGTGAATTCAGACAATATTTCAGATGTTCTAAGTGTTTTACAGCGAAAACACAATAAATCGTTATATTAGCATACCACATATGCAAACGTTACCCGAGCATTGATTCAAGCCAAAGAGAGCGATATCGTTATCATCGCCAAAATATATTAATTTTTTCACTAACCTTCTCAGAATTCTTCCGATGACACTCCTGTAACATCATATTACAACATACATATAGAGTTTGTTCGAAAATGTGCATATTTAGCCAAAAAAAAACGTAGTTATACAATGAGAATAGTAGCCAACCTGGGCTGAAAATGTCGGGCGCCATTTTGGACAGTGATCTCGCGTAATGAATAACTAATCATAAACTTTACTAAAAAATATAGGGTGGACAGCAATCGAAAGACAAATTAGTTCTTAATGCAATCGCTGAATTACATTTCTAAAATTATCCTTACTGTGCAATACAGGGTTCGCCAAGCGAAGCTACACAAAACAAAATGGCGGCTTATGCGTTTGACATTTTTCAACAGAATAACGATTTATCATCAAAAATAGTTCTTACTGTGAGCTGATCTTCTATCAGAATCTTGGGCAATGTATCCTTTCTCCGGTCTAATCGTCTTTTGGTCGAAAGATGTCCTCTTGTCCTGTCGAAATGGCCTCTAACGTTTGACCGGTACTGGAAACGTGCCCAGCGCTTCAAAGTGCATCACAAAGAAATGCCTCAAAATCTCACTAAACGGATATAAATTGCTATAAAACGGTTTAAATGAACTACCTTATCATGTCTTTAACACCTATAACGAATAAAAACATGACCGGCGATATATAAGTGGCTAAACCAAAGCTTGGAAGGAGGCCAGTCCGACGACCACTCTGCGTCGAGCGCACTGTTGAAAAGGACATTCTTTCCGCTCCAGGGTCTATTTACAGAGCCCGGATTGCGCAATCCACTCCATTCAAAATCTCCCCGCTTACTGACATCTAGAGGAAGGCGTAGGCAGTGTTTGTAGCATCATAGCATTCACAGGGACTTATGAACTGACCTGGGAGCAGGGGCCAAGATTTCTGAAATCTCACTCCCTGGCAGGAAAAGTGCTGTAGAATGAGTTCTGTTTCACTCAGAGACATAATTCCAACGGTTATAGAAACTAGAGAGTGTTTTCTATCCAATAATAACAATAATATGCATATTGTACGAGCAAGAATTGAGTACTAGGCAGTTTAATTTGGAGACCAATTTTCCCTAAGTCGAAACAGCACCCCCTATATCCCAGAGAAGTTAATTCAAAGACTCAATCATGCACACTCTTTCTGACAGTTGTTGTTACTTTGCGTGATGTATTGTCGACTCTACCTTCTTGCCTTTTGTGCTGTTGTCTGTGCTCAATAATGCTTGTACCCTGTTTTGTGCTGCTACCATATTGTGCTGCTGCCAGGTTCTGTTGCTACCATGCTGTGTTGTAATGTGTTGCTGCATTGCTATTTTGTTGATTTTAGGTCTCTCTTTATGTAGTGTTGTCTCTCTTGTCATGATGTGTGTTTTGTCCTATATTTTTATTTAATAAATGTTTATTTTTAATCCCAGCCTGTAACGACTCCCACCGAAGGTGGCTCCCCTTCCTGGTCGGGTGGCGCTCGGCGGTCGTCGTCACCGGCCTACTAGCTGCTACTGACTTTTCCTCCCCCTCCCTTTTTGTTGAGTAGGTGCACCTGTTTGTGGTTAGGGTGATTTGTGGGGCTTTATTACCCAGCAGCCCGGCCTGCTGGGTGTGCGGGATTGTTGTGTGTACACTCTGTACATTCTTGTTGTGTCTGGGTATCGTGTTGGTTGGTATTTTCAGTGGTTCTCACTCTGTTTGGGGTGAAGCATTTGTTTTTTTGAGTAGCGTCGTGTTTGCACCCATGTGGGTAATTCAATTTTGAACGCTACTCTGAACTCTCTGTCTCCTGCGTTTGACTCCTGTTCATCCACTACACCTCGGGCATTACAGAATCCCGCACCAATCTCAAGTATGGAGTCAGCAGGAGCAGCGGCAAACCCACTCCCATCTATGGAGGAACGGGTACTACATCACACTACCGTACTCCATCGCATCGGTTCCGCCATGGATCAAATGATGGAGAGAATGGACCGATGGGAGAGGAGTGGTCTCCTCTCTCCACCTGCAGTCTCTCCAGCTCAAGATTCCTCCTCTCCTCTCTCACCATCCTCCGGCTCCAGCACGCTCCGTCTTGCGCTCCCGAGGGAGTATGATGGAGCGGCATCGGGATGTCAGGGGTTCTTGTTACAATTAGAACTGTACCTGTCAACCGTGAGACCCACTCCCTCGGGAGCGGAGAGGGTGAGTGTCCTCATCTCCTGCCTAACGGGTCGTGCTCTGGAGTGGGCAAATGCTGTCTGGAATGGCCCAGATTCGGCGAAGGAGCACTACCCCGAATTTTCGCGCCGTTTTCGTGCGGTGTTCGACCATCCACCTGAGGGCCGAGCGACTGGTTCATCTCAGGCAGGAGAAGAGGAGCGCCCAGGATTACGCGTTGGAGTTTCGGACCTTGGCCGCGGGGTCTGGGTGGAACGACAGGGCCCTTATAGATCACTACAGATGTAGTCTCCGGGAGGATGTCCGCAGGGAGCTAGCGTGCCGGGACGAAGCTCTCTCCCTGGATGAGCTTATAGATATGTCCATCCGGCTGGACAATCTGCTGGCTTCCCGCGGCCGATCGGAGAGGGTCCTGTGCGTTCCACCACCCATTCCCATGGAGTTGGGAGGGGCCGTGCCGAGGGGTACCGGAGGAGGAGGCTCCCCCTGCACCAGCTGTGGTCGGAGAGGACACACGGCCGATCGGTGCTGGGGGGGGTCCATCTGGGGGTCGAGATGGCAGGCGGAACATTTCTCGGTCACCTCAGGTGAGTAAGCACCAGACTCACCCAGAACCCCCTGTTAGTCATATGTTTGTCTTAATTTATTTTCTTAAGTTTTTTCCCTCTTCCCAGCATAAGGCACTAGTCGATTCAGGTGAAGCTGGGAACTTTATGGATCGCGGACTCGCCATCAAGCTGGGTGTTCCGTTTGTGCCGATAGATTCTCCTTTTCCCGTGCACTCCCTAGATAGCCGGCCTTTAGGGTCAGGTTTGGTCCGGGAGGCCACGGTTCCACTGGACATGGTGAAGCAGGGGGATCATAAGGAACGTATACGTTTTTACATTATAGATTCGCCTGCGTTTCCAGTGGTACTGGGGATTCCCTGGTTGGCTAGTCACAATCCTACTATTTTGTGGAAACAGGGGGTTCTCCAGGGGTGGTCAGAGGAGTGTTCTGGAAGGTGTTTGGGAGTTTCCATCGGTGCCACGTCGGTGGAGAGTCCAGACCAGGTGTCCACAGTTCGCATTCCCCCCGAGTATGCCGATTTGGCAATCGCTTTTAGTAAAAAGAAAGCGACTAAATTACCACCTTATCGACCGGGTAGGGATTGTGTGATAGATCTCCAGGTGGACGCTGCGCTTCCCAAGAGTCACGTGTACCCTTTGTCCCAAGAGGAGACGGTGGCTATGGAGACATATGTCACTGAGTCTCTGGGACAGGGGTACATTCGGTCATCCATCTCACCCGTCTCCTCGAGTTTCTTTTTTGTGAAGAAAAAGGATGGAGGTTTGCGTCCGTGTATTGATTATAGAGTTCTAAATGCCATCACAGTGGGGTTTAGTTACCCTCTACCTCTAATTGTTACGGCAATGGAATCATTTCACGGAGCGCAGTTCTTCACAAAACTGGATCTCAGGAGCGCGTACAGTCTGGTGCGTATTCGGAAGGGAGACAAGTGGAAAACCGCATTTAGTACCACATCGGGCCATTATGAGTACTGCGTCATGCCATATGGGTTAAAGAATGCTCCCGCCGTTTTCCAATCCTTTGTAGACGATATTCTCAGGGACCTGCACGGGCAGGGAGTGGTTGTTTATATCGATGACATTCTGATCTACTCAGCCACTCACGCCGCGCATGTGTCTCTAGTACGCAAAGTGCTTGGTAGACTGCTGGAGCATGACCTATATGTTAAGGCTGAGAAGTGTGTGTTCTCCAAACGAGCCGTCTCCTTTCTGGGTTATCGCATTTCCACCTCGGGGGTGGTGATGGAGAATGAACGCATTAACCTGTCTAGGATCAGCGTGGCGCTAGCGGCACACCCCCCCCCCCCCCCACTGAAAAACCAGTGCCGCGAAATTCAAAAAAAATATATTTTTAAAATATTTAACTTTCACACATTAAAGTCCAATACAGCTAATGAAAGACACAGATCTTGTGAATCCAGTCAACATTTCCGATTTTTAAAATGTTTTACAGGGAAGACACAATATGTAAAGATGTACATCTATTACCTAAAAACACATTAGCATAATCCACCATCTTTTATTTGTCCACCAACACCAGTAGCCATCACCAATTCGGCTAAACTAAGATATTTATAGCCCCTAACCAACAAAAAAACTCATTAGATGACAGTCTGATAACATATTTATGGTATGGGATAGGTTTTGTTAGAAAAAAGTGCATATTTCAGGTAGACTTCATAGTTTACAATTGCACCCACCATCACAAATGGACTAGAATAATTACAATGAGCAACGTGTTTACCTAACTACTAATCATCAAACATTTCGTAAAAATACACAGCATACACGAATCGAAAGACACAGATCCTGTGAATACAGACAATATTTCAGATTTTCTAAGTGTCTTACAGCGAAAACACAATAAATCGTTATATTAGCTTAGCACATAGCAATTAGCAGCCCAGCATTGATTCTAGCCAAAGTGAGCGATAAAAGTCAACATCGCCAAAAGATATTAATTTTTTCACTAACCTTCTCAGAATTCTTCCGATGACACTCCTGTAACATCACATTACAACATGCATATACAGTTTGATCGAAAATGTTTATATTTAGCCACCAAAATCATGGTTAGACAATGTGAAATGTAACTCAGCTGGTCAGAATTTGTCCTTGCGCCACTTAGACAGTGATCTACTCTTATACATAAATACTCATAAACGTGACTAAAAAATATAGGGTGGACAGGGATTGATAGACAATTTAATTCTTAATACAATTGCGTTATTACATTTTTTAATTTATCCTTACTTTTCAATACAGTTTGCGCCAAGCGAAGCTACGTCAAAAAACATGGCGTCCTAAGCCACTAAAATGTTTCGACAGAAACACGATTTATCATAATAAAAATGTCCTACCTTGAGCTGTTCTTCCATCAGTATCTTGGGCAAAGGATCCTTTCTTGGGAGAAATCGTCTTTTGGTGGAAAGCTGTCCTCTTGCCATGTGGAAATGTCAACTGCGTTCGGGATGAACTGAAAAGCGTGCCCAACTTTTCACATCGTTGCAAAAATAAATGTCCCAAAATCGCACTAAACGGATATAAATTGCTATAAAACGCTTTAAATTAACTACTTTATGATGTTTGTAACTCCTATAACGAGTGAAAAGATGACCGGAGAAATATAACAGGCTAAACTAACGCTTGGAACAGGAGAGGGTCGGTGTCTTCCACGCGCGTTACGCAGCAAGAAAAGACTTGCTAGCTAAAGGTTTTTTTCATTTGTAGGGCCTGTGAACGAGCAATCGACCCCGTTGGAATCGTCATCACGTAAAGGCATCCAGGGGAAGACGTAAGAAGTGTCCGTATAGTCATAGCAACGACAGTGCCCTTTTAACTGACTTCAGAAAAGTGGCCAACATTTCTCAAATCTGACTCCATGTCAGGGAAATTGCTGTAGAATGGGCTCTGTTCCACTTAGAGACAAAATTTCAACTCCTATAGAAACTATAGACTGTTTTCTACCCAATAATAATAATAATATGCATATTGTACGATCAAGGATTTTGTGGGAAGCCGTTTAAAAAATTAGCCACATTAGCATAAATAGTCTAAACAGCGCCCCCATCCCCAACAGGTTAAGGCCGTGCGTAATTGGCCGACTCCGACCACGGTAAGAGAGGTGCAGCGGTTTTTGGGTTTTGCCAACTACTACCGGAGGTTTATCCGGGGTTTTGGCCAGATAGCAGCTCCCATTACCTCACTGCTGAAGGGGGGGTCCGGTGCGTTTGCAGTGGTCAGCAAAAGCGAACGGAGCTTTCAACAGGTTGAAGGCGCTGTTCACGGATGCGCCTGTGTTGGCGCATCCGGATCCCTCTCTAGCATTCATAGTGGAGGTGGACGCGTCCGAGGCTGGGGTGGGTGCCGTGCTATCACAGCGCTCGGGTACGCCACCAAAACTCCACCCCTGCGCTTTTTTCTCTAAAAAGCTCAGCCCAGCGGAGCGTAACTATGATGTGGGGGACCGGGAGTTGTTAGTGGTGGTCAGTGCTCTGAAGGTGTGGAGACACTGGCTTGAGGGGGCTAAGCACCCTTTTCTCATCTGGACCGACCACCAGAATCTGAAGTATATTCGGGCAGCTAGGAGACTGAACCCACGTCAGGCAAGGTGGGCCATGTACTTCACCCGATTCCAGTTTACTCTATCATACAGACCGGGCTCCCAAAACATAAAGGCGGATGCACTGTGCCGTTGTTTCAACATGGAGGATCGGCCCACCGAACCTACCCACATCCTTCCCGCCTCAAGGCTTATAGCACCAGTGGTGTGGGAGGTGGCCTCGGACATCGCGCGTGCATTAAGGGCGGAACCCGCTCCTCCTCAGTGTCCGGCGGGGCGGAAGTACGTGCCGCTTGGTGTTCGGAACAAATTGATTCGGTGGGCTCACGTCCTACCCTCCTCGGGTCACTCTGGGGTGAGGAGGACAGTGGGGAGCCTTCGGGGGAGGTATTGGTGGCCTACTTTGGCTAAGGACGTTGGGTTTTATGTCTCTTCCTGTTCGGTATGCGCTCAGAGTAAGGCTCCTAGGCACCTTCCTAGAGGGAAGTTACAACCCCTCCCCGTTCCACAACGGCCTTGGTCACATCTATCCGTAGATTTCCTGACCGACCTTCCCCCGTCTCAAGGGAATACTACGGTGCTGGTGATTGTGGATCGGTTTTCTAAGTCCTGTCGTCTCCTCCCGTTGCCCGGTATCCCTACAGCCCTACAGACTGCGGAGGCATTATTTACCCACGTCTTCCGGCACTACGGGGTGCCGGAGGACATCGTTTCTGATCGGGGTCCCCAGTTCACGTCCAGAGTATGGAGGGCGTTTATGGAGCGTTTGGGGGTCTCGGTCAGCCTTACCTCCGGTTATCACCCTGAGAGTAATGGGCAGGTGGAGAGAGTGAACCAGGAGGTGGGTAGGTTTCTGCGGTCATATTGCCAGGACCGGCCAGGGGAGTGGGCGAGATACATCCCTTGGGCCGAAATGGCCCAGAACTCTCTACGCCACTCCTCTACTAACCCGTCCCCCTTTCAGTGTGTATTGGGGTACCAGCCGGTCCTAGCACCATGGCATCCGAGCCAGAACGAGGCTCCTGCGGTGGAGGAATGGGTGCAGCGCTCCAAGGAGACATGGAGGGCCGCTTAGGAATCACTTCAACAAGCTAGTGGACGGCAGAAGAGGAGTGCTGACCGCCACCGCAGTGAATCCACCGTGTTTGTACCGGGGGACAGGGTCTGGCTCTCGACCCGAAACCTGCCCCTCCGCTTGCCCTGCCGGAAGCTGGGTCCGCAGTGTGTAGGGCCCTTCAAAGTCCTGAGGAGAATAAACGAGGTGTGTTATCGATTACAACTCCCTTCCTATTATCGTATTAACCCCTTCATGTGTCTCTCCTCAGGCCGGTGGTAGCTGGTCCCCTGCAGGGCGGTGAGGTACCGGAGGTCCCTCCTCCCCCTCCCGACATTGAGGGGTCCCCGGCGTACAGGATAAGAGCCATTCTGGACTCAAGACGCCGGGTGAGGGGCCTGCAGTACCTCGTGGACTGGGAGGGGTACGGTCCGGAGGAGAGGTGCTGGGTACCGGTGGGGGACATTCTGGATCCATCGATGTTGAGGGATCACCTCCATCCGGATCGCCCTGCGCCTCGCCCTCCGGGTCGTCCTCGAGGCCGGTGTCGGCGCGCTGCGGGAGCCGCGCGTCAGGGGGGGTGTACTGTAACGACTCCCACCGAAGGTGGCTCCCCTTCCTGGTCGGGTGGCGCTCGGCGGTCGTCGTCACCGGCCTACTAGCTGATACTGACTTTTCCTCCGCCTCCCTTTTTGTTGAGTAGGTGCACCTGTTTGTGGTTAGGGTGATTTGTGGGGCTTTATTACCCAGCAGCCCGGCCTGGGTGTGCGGGATTGTTGTGTGTACACTCTGTACATTCTTGTTGTGTCTGGGTATCGTGTTGGTTGGTATTTTCAGTGGTTCTCACTCTGTTTGGGGTGAAGCATTTGTTTTTTTTAGTAGCGTCGTGTTTGCACCCGTGTGGGTAATTAAATTTTGAACGCTACTCTGAACTCTCTGTCTCCTGCGTTTGACCCCTGTTCATCCACTACACCTCGGGCATTACACAGCCCCCATCCCCGCAGGAGGCCTTTTGCCTTTTGGTAGTCCATCATTGTAAATAAGAATTTGTTCTTAACTGACATGCCTAGTTAACCTGTCTAGGATCAGCGTGGCGCTAGCGGCACCCCCCCCCCCCCCCCACTGAAAAACCAGTGCCGCGAAATTCAAAAAAAATATTTTTTTAAAATATTTAACTTTCACACATTAAAGTCCAATACAGCTAATGAAAGACACAGATCTTGTGAATCCAGTCAACATTTCCGATTTTTAAAATGTTTTACAGGGAAGACACAATATGTAAAGATGTACATCTATTACCTAAAAACACATTAGCATAATCCACCATCTTTTATTTGTCCACCAACACCAGTAGCCATCACCAATTCGGCTAAACTAAGATATTTATAGCCCCTAACCAACAAAAAAACTCATTAGATGACAGTCTGATAACATATTTATGGTATGGGATAGGTTTTGTTAGAAAAAAGTGCATATTTCAGGTAGATGGCATAGTTTACAATTGCACCCACCATCACAAATGGACTAGAATAATTACAATGAGCAACGTGTTTACCTAACTACTAATCATCAAACATTTCGTAAAAATACACAGCATACACGAATCGAAAGACACAGATCCTGTGAATACAGACAATATTTCAGATTTTCTAAGTGTCTTACAGCGAAAACACAATAAATCGTTATATTAGCTTAGCACATAGCAATTAGCAGCCCAGCATTGATTCTAGCCAAAGTGAGCGATAAAAGTCAACATCGCCAAAAGATATTAATTTTTTCACTAACCTTCTCAGAATTCTTCCGATGACACTCCTGTAACATCATATTACACATTCCATATAGAGTTTGATCGCAAATGTTTATATTTAGCCACCAAAATCATGGTTAGACAATGTGAAATGTAGACAAGCTGGTAAAGAAAATGTCCTTGCGCCACTTAGACAGTGATCTACTCTTATACATAAATACTCATAAACGTGACTAAAAAATATAGGGTGGACAGGGATTGATAGACAATTTAATTCTTAATACAATTGCGTTATTACATTTTTTAATTTATCCTTACTTTTCAATACAGTTTGCGCCTAGCGAAGCTACGTCATAAAACATGGCGTTCTAAGCCACTAAAATGTTTCGACAGAAACACGATTTATCATAATAAAAATGTCCTACCTTGAGCTGTTCTTCCATCAGTATCTTGGGCAAAGGATCCTTTCTTGGGAGAAATCGTCTTTTGGTGGAAAGCTGTCCTCTTGCCATGTGGAAATGTCAACTGCGTTCGGGATGAACTGAAAAGCGTGCCCAACTTTTCACATCGTTGCAAAAATAAATGTCCCAAAATCGCACTAAACGGATATAAATTGCTATAAAACGCTTTAAATTAACTACCTTATGATGTTTTTAACTCCTATAACGAGTGAAAAGATGACCGGAGAAATATAACAGGCTAAACTAACGCTTGGAACAGGAGCGGGTCGGTGACCAGCACGCGCGTTACGCACCAAGGAAAGAATGACTAGCTTCAGGGTTTTTTCATTTGTAGGGCCTGTGAACGTGCAATCGACCCCGTTGGAATCGTCATCACGTAAAGGCATCCAGGGGAAGACGTAAGAAGTGTCCGTATAGTCATAGCAACGACAGTGCCCTTTTAACTGCCTTCAGAAGAGTGGCCAACATTTCTCAAATCTGACTCCATGTCAGGGAAATTGCTGTAGAATGGGCTCTGTTCCACTTAGAGACAAAATTTCAACTCCTATAGAAACTATAGACTGTTTTCTATCCAATAATAATAATAATATGCATATTGTACGATCAAGGATTTTGTGGGAAGCCGTTTAAAAAATTAGCCACATTAGCATAAATAGTCTAAACAGCACCCCATCCCCAACAGGTTAAATAAAGGTTAAATAAAATAATAAAATAAAAATCAGAATCCATGCTCCAAGACTGTTTTGATCACGTGAACTGGAATATGTTCCGGGGTGCCTCTGGGGATAACATCAATGAATATGCCAACTCATTAACCGGATTCATAAAAAAAATGCATAGATGATTTGATACCGATAGTATCTTTCAAAACTTACCTGAATCAAAAACCGTGGATTGATGGCAGCCTTGTCAGGAAACTGAAGGAGAGATATGCTGCTTATAAATACGGCAAGGGACAAAGTGGAGGAGTAATTCAGCGGATCGTACACAAGGCGTATGTGGCAGGGGCTAATAACGATCACGGATTACAAAAAGAAAGCCAGTCATGTCGCAGACACCAACGCCACCCCAACGGACAAGCTAAACACCTTTTTCTCATTCTTCAAGCATAATGACTCTGAGCTGCCGAGGAGAGACCTTGATGACAACGAGGGCTACGTGCTTACGGTCTTCACAGAGGATATATGTAAGTCATTCCTGACACCACCCCCGCAAGGCTGCCGGCCCAGCTAGCTGTTGTGTTTTCAGACATTTTAAATCTCTCTCTCTAGCTCAGGCCGTTAGCCCCACCTGCTTCAAGATGTCCACTATCATTCCCGTGCCCAAGAAAGGGAAAGTAACTAAACTGAATGACTACCAACCCGTAGAACTCACTTTCGTCATAATGAAGTGCTTTGAGAGGCTAGTGAAAGACCACATCAGCTCCTCCCTCTACCCTCTCCAATTCACCTATCGCCCTGACAGATCCAGACAATTGCCATTGCACTGCACACTGCCCTCACCCACCTGGACAAAAGGAATGCGAGGATGCTGTTCATTGACTACAGCTCAGCCTTCAATACCATAGTACCCTCTAAGCTCACCACAAAGCTCATGGACTGAACTGCTCCCTCTGCAACTGGGTCCTGGACTTCCTCATGGGCTGTGCCCAGGTAGTGAAGGTATGCAACATTACCTCCACAAACTGATCCTCAACACGGGGTCCTCACAAGGGTGCATCCGCAGTCCCCTCCTGTACTCCCTGTGTACACACCGCAGCGTGGCCTCACACAGTTCCAACTCCATCATCAAGTTAGCTGACAATATGACAGTAGTAGGCCTGATTACCAACCATGACAAGATGGCCTACAGAGAGGAGGTAGGCACTCTGACGGCATAGACCTAGGTAAACAATCTCTCCCACAACATCAGCAAAACAAAGGAGTTGATTGTGGACTTCAGGTGGAACCAGGCTGGGCACGCCCCCATCCTCATTAACGGGGCTGCCATGGAGACGATCAAAAGCTTCCAAAAGAAATAAGCTGTGCATGTGACTAATAAACTCATCTAATCTGAGAAGTGTAACAATGTTTATTAAACAACAAACATAACAATTCTGATATTGAAATTAAAACAATTATAGTTTATTGACTATTGAACTGGAAAGACAATCATAAGTTTAAGCTTAAATAGCAATTTAAGGCATTAAACAACATCTCTGGTATAAAACAGCCTATGTGACTAGTGCCAAGGGCAACTGAGGTGTCATGATTCCAAAGTCTAAACCCTGGGAAGAGGGGCTCAGTGAATGTGTTTTGGAACGTGTGAATGTGGGTCAGGGTGTCAGAAGAGACGCTGTAGAAGGACAATGTGCCGGCTGGCCAGTCCAGATACACTCCTACTCTGTGGGAGCCGGAGGAGGGAGCAGGTATGGCAGTGTTGCTAGTATTATGATAGGTAACAAAAGTGTTATCAGAGCAGCGCAGACTCCAGGACTTGTCATTGTATCTTAGCCCACAATCATAACCCTCTCCTTTCCTGCTGATTCTTCCATAGGTCAAACCTACATGAGTCTCAGGCCCACTCCACTCTACGTCCCAGTAGCAGCGCCCAGACAGGCCCTCTCTACACAGCACCTGTGACCAGTGATCAAATCTTGCTGGGTGATGAGGATATGGCTGCTCCTCTTCCATCCATGTCACCTTCTTGTTTCCCTCAGACAGAGAGAGGTGTTTGTGTGCTGTGTAAGAGTGACCTGACAGGCATCTGATGGAGGACAAAATGGTTTGCAAAGCAACAACTATAGTATGAGAAGACAGTTGATTTTTCATTCAAATGTTAAGGTTATTAGATAAGCAGCCTTCAGGAGTGCCATCAAGACTTACATTTCTTCAGGACAGATTTTAACCAGCACTCTGCATCATGGTCCACACTGGAGGAAAGTAGAAGAACGCAGTCATTTAAGTGTGAGAAATGCAGTAAACCACACGATTTGTTTGAATCTGTATTTCCACCTGAGTGTCTCCAGTTTAGTTTGTGGATCCTCCAGTCCACTAGAGAGCAGTTCCGCTCCTGATTCCCCTGGGTGATTATAGCTCAAGTCCAGCTCTCTCAGGTGTGAGGGGTTTGACTTCAGAGCTGAAGCCAGAGAAGCACAGCCTTCCTCTGTGACTCCACAGAATGACAACCTGCAGAAAGAGGAATTTCACTTTCAGAAATGGGTACCTTTTTCTTATTCATTTCAAACACCGAGTCACATTATATTATAGCAGAGAGACATTTTAACACTCCGAAACCATGGTGGACACCAATAACAAATTTTAAATTGTAATTTTGGAATATCTTATACGTCACATCCTGACTTCAGTGTCTCCAGTCTACAGTGTGGACTCTCCAGTCCAGTAGAGAACAGCTTCACTCCTGAATCCTGCAGGTCATTGTCACTCAGGTCCAGCTTTTTCAGGACTGATGAGTTGGAGCTGAGTGCTAAGGCCAATGCTCCACAGCATTTCTCTGTGGTGACATCCTTTCAGCCTGAAGAAGAATCAATTATCAATAAATAATACTTTCATTTATGTTAATTTCCCCTTTAAAATGTATGGTGTCTAATGAGGGTATAGGTACACTCACACAGCTCTTCTGGAGGCTTTGGCCACTGGAAGTTAACCTGTTGGGGATGGGGGCGCTGTTTAGACTATTTATGCTAATTTGGCTAATTTTTGAAACGGCTTCCCACAAAATCCTTGATCGTACAATATGCATATTATTATTATTATTGGATAGAAAACAGTCTATAGTTTCTATAGGAGTTGAAATTTTGTCTCTAAGTGGAACAGAGCCCATTCTACAGCAATTTCCCTGACATGGATTCAGATTTCAGAAATGTTGGCCACTGTTCTGAAGTCAGTTAAAAGGGCACTGATTTTGCTATGACTATACGGACACTTCTTACGTCTTCCCCTGGATGCCTTTACGTGATGACGATTCCAATGGGGTCGATTGCGCGTTCACAGGCACTACAAATGAAAAAACCCTGTAGCTAGCAAGTCTTTTCTTGCTGCGTAACGCGCGTGGAGGACACCGACCCTCTCCTGTTCCAAGCGTTAGTTTAGCCTGTTATATTTCTCCGGTCATCTTTTCACTCGTTATAGGAGTTAAAAACATCATAAGGTAGTTAATTTAAAGCGTTTTATAGCAATTTATATCCGTTTAGTGCGATTTTGGGACATTTATTTCTTTAACGCTGTGAATAGGTGGGCACGCTTTCAGTTCATCCCGAACGCAGTTGGCATTTTCACATGGCAAGAGGACAGCTTTCCACCAAAAGACGATTCCTCCCAAGAAAGGATCCTTTGCCCAAGATACTGATGGAAGAACAGCTCAAGGTAGGACATTTTTATTATGATAAATCGTGTTTCTGTCGAAACATTTTAGTGGCTTAGGACGCCATGTTTTTTGACGTAGCTTCGCTTGGCGCAAACTGTATTGAAAAGTAAGGATAAATTAAAAAATGTAATAACGCAATTGTATTAAGAATTAAATTGTCTATCAATCCCTGTCCACCCTATATTTTTTAGTCACGTTTATGAGTATTTATGTATAAGAGTAGATCACTGTCTAAGTGGCGCAAGGAAATTTTCTGACCAACTGAGCTACATTTCACATTGTCTAACCATGATTTTGGTGGCTAAATATAAACATTTTCGATCAAACTGTATATGCATGTTGTAATGTGATGTTACAGGAGTGTCATCGGAAGAATTCTGAGAAGGTTAGTGAAAAAATTAATATCTTTTGGCGATGTTGACTTTTATCGCTCACTTTGGCTAGAATCAATGCTGGGCTGCTATGTGGTATGTGCTATGCTAATATAACGATTTATTGTGTTTTCGCTGTAAGACACTTAGAAAATCTGAAATATTGTGTGTATTCACAGGATCTGTGTCTTTCGATTAGTGTATGCTGTGTATTTTTACGAAATGTTTGATGATTAGTAAGTAGGTAAACACGTTGCTCTAAGTAGTTTTTCTATTCCATTTGTGACGGTGGGTGCAATTGTAACCTATGCCATCTACCTGAAATATGCACTTTTTTCTAACAAAACCTATCCCATACCATAAATATGTTATCAGACTGTCATCTAATGAGTTTTTTTGTTGGTTAGGGGCTATAAATATCTTAGTTTAGCCGAATTGGTGATGGCTACTGGTGTTGGTGGACAAATAAAAGATGGTGGATTATGCTAATGTGTTTTTAGGTAATAGATGTACATCTTTACATATTGTGTCTTCCCTGTAAAACATTTTAAAAATCGGAAATGTTGACTGGATTCACAAGATCTGTGTCTTTCATTAGCTGTATTGGACTTTAATGTGTGAAAGTTAAATATTTTAAAAATATATATTTTTTGAATTTCGCGGCACTGGTTTTTCAGTGGGGGGGGGGGGGTGTGCCGCTAGCGCCACGCTGATCCTAGACAGGTTAATCCAGACAAAAAGTTATATTACAGTTCGTAGAAACATGTCAAGCGATGTATAGAATCAATCTTTAGGATGTTTTTAACATAAATGTTCAATAATGTTTCAACCGGACAATTCCTTTGTCTTTAGTAATTAAAAGGAACGCAGCTAACTCTCACGGCTGAGCGCATGATTTAGCTCATGGCAATCTGCCAGACCTCTTAGTCAAACAGCTCTTATTTGCTCCCCCTTCACAGTAGAAGCCTGAAACAAGGTTCTAAAGACTGTTGACATCTAGTGGAAGCCGTAGAGAGTGCAATCGGACCAAATTTACATTGTATCTTGGATAGGCAAAGACTTCAAAACCTACAAACCTCAGATTTCCCACTTCCTGGTTGGATTTTCTCAGGTTTTTGCCTGCCATATGAGTTCTGTTATACTCACAGACATCATTCAAATAGTTTTCGAAACTTCAGAGTGTTTTCTATCCAAATCCACTAATAATATGCATATCTTAGCTTCTGGGCCTGAGTAGCAGGCAGTTTACTCTGGGCACCTTATTCATCCAAGCTACTCAATACTGCCCCCCATCCATAAGAAGTTATGTTTACTCCGGGGCCTGAAACTCCCCATAATTCAATTTGCGACGATTGTACATCATCTAAGAAAAGTCAGCGAAAACTCAAAAACAACATCAATGGTTAAGTCAACATACAAGTGTAAGTAAAAACGAATGCAAATAGTTAGAAACTTTGCTACTACGTAAAAAGTAAACATGTTTTTGTTTGGAAATTGTAGAAATAAAACATTTCCCTTCAGAAGTTCCAGCTATGCAGGCTAACGTTAGTTAGCTAATTCATTTGCTAGCTATCATACAGTAGGCTTTTATTAATAATTATATATTTAATATAAGTAGACATGCAATCATAATTGACTGTAGCGCGTATAAAGCACCCACAAGTTACCGGTGGCTGAAAACACAATCATGGCGGGATGAACGAGTGACGCATTTCCAGCCACGGGTGGTCCATTTAAAAATCATTCCTTCCTCCCCCGCCCCTTGCCCTGCAAGTGTATACTCGTCAGACGTCATGATACGGCAAGAAAATGGCCTTTGCCCAAAACCCCCCCCCTTTCCAATTTCCTTAATTCTGTGGCAGTATACATGTTTTAAGGACAAAATGACATGTATTTAAGTATTTTTTGTTGTTGTAGTGGGGACAGTATCAAAACATTTTTTTTTAAGGATTATTATTTATTTATTTGCTCACATAATATATTTAAAAAGTATGCATTAAGGTGTCTGTAATAAAATAAACGTGTCAAAAACAAATTTATGCATTTCTATAGCTTCCAAAATATATTTTACAATTGAGGAGTAGTGCCAAGATGGCTGCGTGCAGGGTTCAATACAGCGCCCCCTGTCAGTCATCCAGGGTTTATACACATCATTGATCAAATTCAATTTCGCCGCGATATAAGAGAATGGATCCGTTCCTCAGCTACATTGAAGCCTGACATTATTTTATCTTTATTTAACTAGCCAACCCAGACAATTGTGCACTGCACTATGGGACTGCCGATCCCGGCCAGCTGTGATACAGCCCAGGATCGAACCCGGGTCTGTAGTGAGGCCTACTAGCACTGTGACGCAGTGCCTTAGACCGCTGCGCCACTCAGGAGCCATAGGCCACAATTAAAAACACGCTGCAGCTACACATAGACTGTATACAAATACCTGACATGGCTCACACTGCATTAAACACAATGTGTTACATTAACAGTAATAACAGTAGCGCAGTAATTAATGGAAAATAAAAGTTGACACTTGTTTTTTTTTGTCTTCCCCACTAGATAGAGCTGTTGGCACAGACATGAATCCTAAACTGGAACCTAAGATGAAACAAGAGGTATGTGGGGATTGTGGACTGATGCTGTGTAATATGGGAGGACAAGCTCTTTGTCAAACGAGTTAGACCACATCTCATACTTAGATGGATTGCATCTCCTCTTCTCCAGCCTTCTTCTGCATTAATGTGAAAACTGGTGACATACTGTTTGTATTCATGAAGGAGATGAGACCAGGAAAGGAAGGCCACTTTAGACCGCAGAGATGCACCTTAAAGTATGAATGGCCGCAGACAGTGTTAAGTAGGAAATCCTTTTACACAGACAGTTAGGAGCTTATAATGGTTTATGAGGTTTATATGACAAAGGCTGGTCTTTATCAATGGGACTGTGTGTACAGATGCGTCACACACACACGCGCACACACACACACACACACTCACACACACACACACACACACACACACATTACTCATGAGTTCATATCCTATTTGAACTAGCCCTCTCTCTTTGTCCACCTGTATTAAGCTGTCAGTGTCAGATCCACCTCACAGAAATAAGGAGTGAGTGTGTCGCAAGGCCAGCCCGCTCATTAGGCAGGATTAGGCGGCTGCCTATGGTGGCAAATTGACGAGAGCAGCATAAAACGTCACATAATTCTGCCCAAAAACAATAACAATTTTTCCTGTTTAGGTGAGCGCCGTTGCCTCCCCGTGATAAGCAGTGCCCACTTTGCCAAAGGCAGGGGCGCAACATATTTTGCATGTCCATTCCCAGCGTGCCTCTGTTGAAGAGACGCATCACCGCCACGCTCCACCAACATTCAGTCCAAAAAATAATCTAACATAAATCATGGAGCAGATATAGTATATGGCATTAATAGTACCCGGCCTTTTCTGTAGCCTACAGGCTGGAGATAAAATGTATGACAATGCAGGTTTCTCCGATCAAATAGCTTAGCCTAAATGGTGCCCAATCAACAACAAAAAATTGCTGACAGGTTAACAAACATATCCTAAAAAACAGAACATGTCAAAATAAAATGGATTTATGGAATCGATAATCAGGCTACTCCAGGAGTGTCACCTCATTGGCTAAATTGTCATGATCACTGGTTTCAAGTTTGTATCCATACATTTTTGACGAGCTGATCATAGTGAAAAATATAATACTTCTGCATTTCCCGCTGGGTAAACACATTGCAAATAGGCTCAAGATAACTCCTGATAAAGTCGGGTAGCTGATATTCAGAGCTTAAATAGCCACATTCACAGGAGTCAGGACTAATAATGCAATGTCCTGTTTTACAAATGGTGGGCATAACACATGGATTGGCATTCAAAAAATTACGTTGCAGGCCAACATGGTAGGCTACACCGTAGTAAGCACAGATCAACACTGACGTCTTTTTTTTGGTCCTGTCCTGACCAGCAGTCTTTTTTCGTACAGTCCAGACCAGCCTTGATTTCAGCATCCACGGGGAATATATTTTTTGGTCCGGTCCAATCATAGACGTATATGTTTGGTTCAGATTTGGTCCGGTCTGGACCGACCTTGATTTGGACCAAACATAGACGTCTATACATGAACCTGATTTCAACATCCAGAAAATACGGACTTTCAACGTCCGGAAAATACGCAGTTTCAACTTTCATTCAGAACCCGAAAATGAACCTCATTTTAATGTCCGGAATAGACGTCTTTAAACATTTCAATCAGAACCTACACTTCTTCAGGCTATGGTCCTTTTTTCTCAATTTCCGCCTGACTGACGTGCCCAAAGTAAACTGCCTGTTACTCAGGCCCTGAAGCCCGGATATGCATATAATTGGTACCATTGGAAAGAAGACACTGTGCAGTTTGTAGAAATGTTAAAATAATGTAGGAGACTATAACACAATAGATATAGTAGGAGAAAATCCAAAGAAAAAAAACTACATTTCCGGTTGGTTTTGAGAGCCCATGCTCTTACAATGTAATGTATAGGGAAATATTTAAATCTAGCTCCCAGTATGCAATTCCTATGGCTTCCACTAGGTGTCAGTAGGTTTCAGGCTTGTTTCTTTCAATAAGAGTAAGAATAATGAGTTTTACTACAGGGACACAGACTTGGAAATTCGTGTATGCACGCGCGATGAAGAGGACACGTACCTGCTACTATCGTTTTCCTAGTGAACATACTTCTTTCCGTATTAAATATTATAATTTAATTACATTTTAGGGTATCTGAGGATTAAATAGAACCGTATTTTGACTTGTTGAAACAAAGTTTAGGGGTAGATTTTTCTGATTCCTATCTTGGCATGTTGAACGAGTGGATTACTCAAATCGATGGCCCCAACTAAACTGACTTTTTAAGATATAAAGAAGGATTTTATCTAACAAAACAACACCACATGTTATAGCTGGGACCATTTGGATGAATAATCAGAGGAAGATTTTCAAAAAGTAAGTGAATATTTAATCGCTATTTGTGAAGTTATGAAACCCCTGCCGGTGTAAAAATATGTTGATGTGGGGTGCCGTCCTCAAACAATTGCATGGCATGCTTTTGCTGTAAAGCCTACTGTAAATCGGACAGTGCAGTTAGGTTAACAAGAATTTAAGGGTAAGAAAGAGGGAGAGAGAGAGAGAGAGAGAGAGATGATGGTTTGTCTGGGGAGAGCTGGCTGACTCTAAGCAGCAGAATGTAACGTCTTAATAGGCCAGTGCAGTTACACACACGTGCACAGTTTTAAAAGTCTGTTTAAAGTTTCTGATGTGCTTTAAGCAATTTAGCCTTTGGAGAGGAGCAGAGTGCATGTAGGATATTAACCCCTGGCAGTAACCTGCTCTAATTAAATTACCCTCACACACACATCTATAAAACACACACACTCTTCAAAAAGAGGATGACATTAGTGAGGAGGAGGATAAGGGAGATAAATCAGATAATTACAGTGGGCGTCTGTGCTAGTGGTTTATAGATTGGTGCGGCAGGTAGCCTAGTGGTTAGAGAATTGGGCCAGTAACTGAAAGGTTGCTACATCAAATCCCTGGGCTGACAAGGTAAAAATCTGTTGTTCTGCCCCTGAACAAGGCAGTTAACCCACTGTTCCTAGGCTGTCATTGTAAATAAGAATTTGTTCTTAACTGACTTGCCTGGTTAAATAAATAAAATAATGCAATTATTGACTTTGACTGTTTCTTATTGATTATGTATTATCTTTTGATAGCCTGTTCAGAGCACAATCTATCACTGGTTGCTGCATGCCTCCTAACAAGAATCCTGAGTTGATATTTTCTTTGTAGAGATTGGCTTTTTAATGGAATATGTCACCCATCTGTGGGACTTTCTGTCCTTCTTTGTTTCTTCCATTGTTTCTTTCTCTTTCGCATCAATTCAATTAATTGCAGAAAAAGGAAACTGCCCAGAACGTTTACGCTGTATTTTAAGGACATGTGTAAGTTTGTGTCCTATAGTGTATCGGAGGTGTCAAGCTGTTTCTCTTGCAGACATTGTAATTGGATATTGACACAAAACCACACCTAAAATATAGAGGACATATTTGAAAACACAGTGCAGTTTCCTTTTCCTGATGAAATCTGTCTAGACTCTCTTACTTTGAATCTCCCCGAGGTCAATTCAGGCTACCATGTTCAGAGGGCTACCGTATTCAGAGGGTGTGTGTTTGTGTGCGTGCCATGCTGAGGAGCACTGTTGTGGCGAGACAGGAGATTGTCTGGAAAAATGCTGGACTGGGGAGAGCGGTTAGCAGCATGTCAGCAGCTGTCATTCACAAACACACACACACACATATATATATATATGTAACAAATGCATAGATTAATTTTTCTGCATCATTTTTGGACAGAAAATGTCTGATTTTTGCAATGTTACGTAGATGGAAAAAAGCTGTCCTTGAAACAGTCTTTATATGTTCGTCAAAAGAGAGATCAGGGTCAAGAGTAATGCCGAGGTCCTTCACAGTTTTATTTAACTTCTACTTCATCACAATCCCGGATCCGGGAGCACCCCCATCAGTAAAAAAGCTGACTAGCATAGCCTAGCATAGCGTCACAAGTAAATACTAGCATCTAAATATCATTAAATCACAAGTCCAAGACACCAGATGAAAGATACACATCTTGTGAATCCAGCCATCATTTCTGATTTTTTAAATGTTTTACAGGGAAGACACAATATGTAAATCTATTAGCTAACCACGATAGCAAAAGACACAACTTTTTTTTCTCCACCATTTTAATCCTGCATAGGTAGCTATCACATTTTCGACCAAATAAAGATATAAATAGCCACTAACCAAGCAACAACTTAAGACGACTTTACAACCATCAAGATTAATTGTCCGATTTAACAGAAGATCTCTTTGTTTCTTGGGACCTAGAACAAGCATCTCTGTTTTGTCCGAGTTTAAACGTAGAAAGTTTTCAGCCATCCACTTCCTTATGTCTGAAACACAGGCTTCTAGCGGGGGCAATTTTGGGGCTTCACCATGTTTCATTGAAATGTACAACTGTGTGTCATCCGCATAGCAGGGAAAGTTAACATTATGTTTTCGAATAACATCCCCAAGAGGTAAAATATATAGTGAAAATAATAGTGGTCCTAAAACAGAACCTTGAGGAACACCGAAATGCACAGTTGATTTGTCAGAGGACAAACCATTCACAGAGACAAACTGATATCTTTCCGACAGGTAAGATCTAAACCAGGCCAGAACTGGTTCGTGTAGACCAATTTGGGTTTCCAGTCTCTCCAAAAGAATGTGGTGATCGATGGTGTCAAAGGCAGCACTAAGGTCTAGTAGCACGAGGACAGATGCAGAGCCTCGGTCTGACACCATTAAAAGGTCATTTACCACCTTCACAAGTGCAGTCTCAGTGCTATGATGGGGTCTAAAACCAGACTGAAGCATTTCGTATACATTGGTTGTCTTCAGGAAGGCAGTGAGTTGCTGCGCAACAGCTTTTTCAATTTTTTTTGAGAGGAATGGAAGATTCGATATAGGCCGATAGTTTTTTCGGCCTATATAGTTCCGGGTCAAGGTTTGGCTTTTTCAAGAGAGGCTTTATTACTGCCACTTTTAGTGAGTTTGCTACACATCTGGTGGATAGAGAGCCATTTATTATGTTCAACATAGGAGGGCCAAGCACAGAAAGCAGCTCTTTCAGTAGTTTAGCAGGAGTAGGATCCAGTATGCAGCTTGAAGGTTTAGAGGCCATGATTATTTTCATCATTGTGTCAAGAGATATAGTACTAAAACACTTAAGTGTCTCTCCCGATCCCAGGCCCTGGCAGAGCTGTGCAGATCCAGGACAGCTAAGCCCTGGAGGAATACGCAGATTTAAAGAGGAGTCCGTCATTTGCTTTCTAATGATCATGATCTTTTCCTCAAAGAAGTTCATGAATTTATTACTGCTGAAGTGAAAGCCATCCTCTCTTGGGGAATGCTGCTTTTTAGTTAGCTTTGCAACAGTATCAAAAATAAATTTTGGATTGTTCTTATTTTCCTCAATTAAGTTGGAAAAGTAGGATGATCGAGCAGCAGTGAGGGCTCTTCGATACTGCACGGTACTGTCTTTCCAAGCTAGTCGGAAGACTTCCAGTTTGGTGTGGCGCCATTTCCGTTCCAATTTTCTGGAAGCTTGCTTCAGAGCTCGGGTATTTTCGGTATACCAGGGAGCTAGTTTCTTATGACAAATGTTTTTCGTTTTTAGGGGTGCAACTGCATCTAGGGTATTGCGCAAGGTTAACCTGTCTAGGATGAGAGTGCCGCTAGCGGCACCCCCCCCCCCACCCCCACTGAAAAACCAGTGCCGCGAAATTCAAAAAAAAATTTTTTTTTAAATATTTAACTTTCACACATTAAAGTCCAATACAGCTAATGAAAGACACAGATCTTGTGAATCCAGTCAACATGTCCGATTTTTAAAATGTTTTACAGGGAAGACACAATATGTAAAGATGTACATCTATTACCTAAAAACACATGGCGCCTGGGCGCGAACCCAGAGACTCTGGTGGCGCAGTTAGCACTGCGATGCAGTGCCCTAGACCACTGCGCCACCCGGGAGGCCCCCTAATGAGATTGCTAAGGCGAACACCGCCATGTTTAGTTTTGCCCAACCTAGGTCGAGGCATAGACACAGTCTCAATGGGGATGGCTGAGCTGACTACACTGACTATGCTAGTGGCAGACTCCACTAAGCTGGCAGGTTGGCTAACAGCCTGCTGCCTGGCCTACACCCTATTTCATTGTGGAGTTAAAGCCCTGTCTATGTTGGTAGATAAGATGAGAGCACCCCTCCAGCTAGGATGGAGTCCGTCACTCCTCAGCAGGTCAGGCTTGGTCCTGTTTGTGGGTGAGTCCCATAAAGAGGGCCAATTATCTACAAATTCTATCTTTTGGGAGGGGCAGAAAACAGTTTTCAACCAGCGATTGAGTTGTGAGACTCTGCTGTAGAGCTTGTCACTCCTCCTAACTGGTAGGGGACCAGAGACAATTACTCGATGCCGACACATCTTTCTAGCTGATTTACACGCTGAAGCTATGTTGCGCTGTTGACCCAGAACAGTGGGGTCATGACAAGCTAACCAGGGTAGTCCTAGCACCATGGGAAACGCAGGAGAGTCAATGAGGAAGAGACTGATTCTCTCCTTGTGACCCCCCCCCCCCCCCCTGCGTCACCATGCCCAGAGGAGTGGTGGCCTCCCTAATCAACCCTGACCCTAATGGTCGACTGTCTAACGCGTGAACTAGGAAGGGCATAGCCACTGGGACGATGGGGATCCCTAAACTATGGGCAAATGATCTGTCTATAAAATTCCCAGCCGCGCCTGAATCAACGAGCGCCTTATGCTGGGAAAACTCAGGAAAAATAACAAACAAAAACATGTGTGCAACAGAGGGACCAACCCAGTACCGAACGGCAGTGTGACCTCTGCGGCCACAGATGGTGCACGAGACGGAACCTCCTCCGGTCTCCCTGAGAGCAGCACCTCCCAGTGCCATGGGCATTGGAGCGGTGGTGCTGGGGGATGGAGCCGACAGACCCCGCTCTGGACGTCCGCGGGTAGCCAGCAGGTTATCCAGCCGAATGGAGGTGAGGGTGGTGTCCCTGCAGGCGAACTCTCGATGGACGTCCTCGTGCAAACTGCAGCGATAGTGGTTGATCAGGGCCCTGTCGTTCCATCCCGCGCCGGCGGCCAGGGTCCGAAAGTCCATCGTGAACTCTTGGGCGCTCCTCGTCCCCTGCCTCAGATGGAAAAGGTGCTCATCCTCGAAATGGTCCAGCGCCGCATCTCCTTCTCCCCACAAGGCTTTGGCCCACTCCAGGGCTTTCCCCAAGAGGCATGAGACGAGGGCGGACACCTTCTCATGGCTCGAAGGAGCCGAGTGGACGGTTGCCAGGTAGAGATCCAGCTGCAACAGGAAACCCTGGCAGCGTGCAGCCGTCCCATCGTACTTCAGGGGAAGGGCAAGACAAATCCCACTCAGACCGAGTGAAGGAGGGGGGCGAGTAGTGGAGACCCTGGTGGTGCTGGTGGAAGCGCTGGAGGACTCCCTGTCTCTCTCAGCGGTCCATGGTTTGGACCATGCGGTCCATGGCGACGCCGAGATGGTGGAGCATCGTCGCGTGCTCCTGGACGCTCTCCTCGACCCCTATACCAGGGGCACCTGCTCCTGCTGACTCCATATTGTGGGTGTGAAATTCTGTAAGGGGTGCGTAACTGGTGGCAGGGAAGTCAGACACAGGAGAGCAGAACTGGGTAATAACCGGAGCAGTTTAATTATCAAAACCAATGGCATCCAGAAATACAAAATATGGGTACAAAACCCGTCGCGCACCAGTCAAAATGTGCACAAGCACTTACAACAAACAATTTCACACAGACATGGGGGAGAACAGAGGGTTAAATACACAACAAGTAATGAGGAAAATGTAAACCAGGTGTGGGAAAACAAGACAAAACAAATGGTAGGTGGATCCGTAATGGCTAGAAGACCGGTGACGCCGAACGCCGTCCGAACAAGGAGAGGAACCGACTTCGGCGGAAGTCGTGACACATATATTTGACATGAAATTAGCATAATGATTATGACTCTAGATTGCAGAAAAATGCTAAGTTCTACATCTACCAGCCATCCTTACATACTTTGTACCCCTCAGATGTTTGGGGCGCATTACACCTCTGATTAATGTATTATCCATGATATACAGTGCTGTTAAAATGTATTTGCCCCCCTTCTAATTTTCTCAAGTTTTGCATACTGAATACAAAACTAATATTGGATGAGATGGGTCCCATTATGTCTGGCAAAAACCAAACACTGCATTCCAAAGTAAGAACCTCAGACCAACGGTCAAGCGTGGTGGTGGTGGTGGTAGTGTGATGGTTTGAGGATGCTTTGCTGCCTCAGGACCTGGATGACTTGCCTTAATTCAACGTTCCTTCTATTCTGCTCTGTATCAGGCCGTCCGTCTGTGAGCTGAAACTGAAGCACAGCTGCGTAATGCAGCAAGACAATGATCCAAAATACACAATCAAGTCTACATGAAAATTGTTAAAAAGCAACACATTTGAAGTTTTGGAAGGGCCTAGTCAAAGTCCAGACCTAATCCCAATTGAGATGTTGTTGCAGCACTTGAAATGAGCAGTTCATGCTTGAAAACCCACTAATGATGCTGAGTTAAAGAATTTGCAATGCAAGAGTGGGCCAAAATTCCCCCACAGCGATGTGAGAGACTGATCAACAACTACAGGAAGCATTTGGTTGCTGTCATTGCAGCTAATGGTGGCACAAACCATTATTGAGTGTAAGGGGGCAATTACTTTTTCACAGGGGAATTGGGTGTTGCATAAATTTGTTAAATAAATAAACAAAAAAATTACACAAATTTTATTTGTAAACTCAGGTTCACATTATCTAATATTAGGTTTTGGTTGAAGATCTGATAACAAAAATAGAGAAAATCAGAAAGGGGGCAAATACTTTTCACGGCGCTGTACCACATTCTCAAACACATTATGGCTTAAACTTTGAACAGAGACAAAGTTTATAGTTTACAGTAATAATAAAAAGGTCTGGAGAGCAGATGGAACAAGAGGAGAAATGGGAGTATGTGTTTTCTAGTGTCCACTGGGCAGCTCAATGCTGAAACTTAATCATCACAAACGAACACACACACACACTCACTTCTGCGCATACTCACACGTAACTAGACACACACATGCACACACATACAAAAGCACATTCAAATACACACTCACTCATATAGGCTTATACATATACCAGAGATACACACAGAAGGACACACAGAATGACTTAATGAAGAATAACTTTTTTTCTGCATTCTCCCTCTCTTCTCCTGCAGTTATGGATCATGGGAGGCTAGGGAGACAAAACATAGTCTAATATAGAAGGAGAATGCAGGACCACAGCCTTGGGGAGTGAGCAACAGCAGGTGTGTGTGTGTGTGTGATGGGGAGAGACGGAGTGAAAATGAGATTGGTGAAATGAATAGTGCACTTTCTTTCCCCAAATGAAAGTGGCTCTCATATTTGGGGAAAAAGTGATGGGGTGTGAAGAAAACCCATCTGAAGGAGGGAGGGATGCCAGTAACCATGAAGAAATGACAAGGGCCCACAAACAGAAAACAAATCAGGGAGAAAAGCAGATAAACAGATTGTATAAAAGCCAAGTGCTTCCTATGAGACTGTTCAAAACTTTACTGAATCTTTACTGTGAGACCTTACATGGAGAAAGTTTACTCATTGTTACATGTAATGTACATAAATAAAGTATCTGTCAAAAATATCAAACTTCCAGTTTATGCTTCAAAACCAAATTCATAAGAGGTTTTAAAAATGTGTTCTATTTGACAAAACATTCCGTGAGGTACAGTATGGCAGGGTTACACATTGCTTGAACGGTCATAACCATGTCATAATATGCCATAACAGCTGACAACTTGTCATAATATGGTCATAACACTGTCATGACACATATTTAGACCTGTTGTGACATATATTGTGTTAATTTATGGCTGGTTATGACATCTACATATGTGTCTAAACCTACAAAACCTACCACACAAGGAAAAACATTCCATTACACCAGCTATTCCCAAACAGGGGTACGCGCAATGTCGTCGGGGGTACACCAAATAGAAATGTGATTCTCATGTAAAAAATCTTCACAATTTTAAACAGTCCATGTATATTCCCACCTCCATTTGTTTTGTACACTGCTGCTCGCTGTTTCTTATCTATGCATAGTCACTTCACCCCTACCTACATGTACAAATGACCCCTAACCTGTACGCCCACACACTGACTTGGTACCGGTACCCCTGTATATAGCCTCGTTATTGTGTTATTTTTTTACTTTGGTTTATTTGGTAAATATTTTCTTAACTTTTCTTTAACTGCACTGTTGGTTAAGTAAGCATTTCACGGTAAGGTCTACTCTTGTTGTATTCAGCGCATGTGACAAATAAAGTTTGATTTGATTTTAGTGTTAACACCACAATGTCAAGTACAGGTGGCCTAGTCAAATAATTGACATACAAAAAGGAAGAGCAATGCAGAGCTGTTGCAGCGACCATATTACCGGCAGTCATGAGTCATGACCGCATTAAAATTCCACATGACCGGTGAGTCACGGTAATTTCCTCTCATGTACTCTGGACATGCATTGGTTATACCCAACCATTAGGTCGCTAATGGCCTGGTACTCAGGGCACTATTGTCCCTCTAAAGCCACTTTGACATAAATGAAAATGCTATAAAAAGAAAAAAGAAAACGCTATCAATCACATCATACAAACAGTATCGGGCTTTTAAAACTCACCTCACTGTGATTGATCAAATTGAAGAAAGCAGTTCAACAGGGTAAAACTGAGTGGAAAATATAGTCGTTGTGGAAGTTGTTTCAAAGCCTAACAACAAAATGGACAGCGCTTTCAGAGGTGATGATTAATTCAAAACGCCCACACGCATATAAGAGCTTATGCAGTTTGCATTCAGAAAGTATTCAGACCCCTTGAGTTTTGACACATTTTGTTATTTAAGTTACAGCCTTATTCTAAAATGTATTTAAAAAAAATTCTCATCAATCTACACACAATAGCCCAGAATGACAAACCAAAAACAGTTAGAATTTTTTGCAAATGTCTTCCAAATAAAAAACAATAATTATTCAGACCCTTTGCTTTGTGACTCAGAATTGAGCTCAGGTGCATCCTGTTTCTATTGATCATCCTTGAGATGTTTCTACAACTTGATTGGAGTCAACCAGTGGTAAATTCAATTGATTGGACTTGATTTGGATAGGCACACACCTGTCTATATAAGGTCCCACCGTTGACAGTGCATGTCAGAGCAAAAACCAAGCCATGAGGTCGAAAGAATTGTCCGTAAAGCTCCGAGACAGGATTGTGTCGAGGCACAGATCTGGGGAAGGGTACCAAAAAGATTCTGCAGCATTGAAGGTCCTCAAGAACACAGTGGCCTCCATCATTCTGAAATGGAAGACGATTGGAACCACCAAGACTCTTCCTAGAGCTGGCCGCCCAGCCAAACTGAGCAATCAAGGGAGAAGGGCCTTGGTCAGAGAACCCAATGGTCAATCTGACAGAGCTCTAGAGTTCCCCTGTGGAGATGGGAGAACTTTCCAGAAGTTCAACCGTCTCTGCAGCACTCCACCAATCAGGCCTTTATGGTAGAGTGGCCAGATGGAAGCCACTCCTCAGTAAAAGGCACATGACAGCCCACTTGGGGTTTGCCAAAAGGCGCCTAACGGACTCTCAGACCATGAGAAACAAGATTCTCTGGTCTAATGAAACCATATTGAACTCTTTGGCCTGAATGCCAAGTCTCACATCTGGAGGACACCAGGCACCATCCCTACGGTGAAGCATGGTGGTAGCAACATCATGCTGTGGGGATATTTTTCAGTGGCAGACTAGTCTGGATCGAGGCAAAGATGAACGGAGCAAAGTACAGAGAGATCCTTGAGAAAATCCTGCTACAGAGTGCTCAGGTCCTCAGACGGGAGCGAAGGTTCACCTTCTAACAGGACATCAACCCTAAGCAGACAGCCAAGACAACGCACGAGTGGCTTCGGGACAGTCTCTGAATGTTCGTGTGGGCCAGCCAGAGCCCTGACATGAACCTGATCGAACATGTCTGGAATGACCTGAAAATAATTGTGTAGTGATCTCCCCATCCAACCTGACAGAGCTTAAGAGGATCTGTAGAGAGGAATGGGACAAACTCCCTAAATATAGGTGTGCCAAGCTTGTAGCATCATACCCAAGAAGACTCAAAGCTGTAATCGCTGCCAAAGGTGCTTGAACAAAGTACTGAGTAAAGGGTTTGAATACTTATGTAATTGTGATATTTCCTGTTTTTGCTTTCTCATTATGGGGTATTGTGTGTAGATTGATCAGGGGAAAAAACTATTTAATAAATTTTAGAATAAGGTTTTAAGATGGTGAGGAAAGCACTTTTAAAGAACAACCAGGCATCCTCTACTGACAGGATGAGGTCAATATCCTTCCAGGATACCCGGGCCAGTTTGATTAGAAACGCCTGCTCGCTGAAGTGTTTTAGGGAGCGTTTGACAGTGGTGAGGGGTGGTCGTTTGACCGCGGACCCATTATGGACGCAGGCAATGAGGCGGTGATCGCTGAGATCCTGGTTGAAGACAGCAGAGGTGTATTTGGAGGGCAAGGTGATCAGGATGATATCTATGAGGGTGTCCATGTTTACAGATTTAGGGTTGTACCTGGTACGTTTCTTGATAATTTGTGTGAGATTGAGGGCTTCTATCTTAGATTGTAGGATGGCCGGGGTGTTCAGCATATCCCAGTTTAGGTCACCTAACAGTACGAACTCTGAAGATAGATGGGGGGCAATCAATTCACATATGGTATCCAGGGCTCAGCTGAGGGCTGTGGGGGGTCTATAATGAGTGGCAACAGTGAGAGACTTATTTGGAAAGGTGGATTCTTAAAAGTAAAAAGAACTGTTTGGGCACAGACCTGGATAGTAAGACATAACTCTGCAGGCTATCTCTGGAGTAGATTGCAACTACGCCCCCTTTGGAAGTTCTATCTTGACGGAAAATGTTGTAGTTGAGGATGGAGATTTCTGAATTTTTGTGGCCTTCCTAAGCCAAGATTGCTAAAGCAGTGAATGAAACAAACTTAAGAAGGAGGCTTCTGATGTTAACATGCATGAAGCCAAGGCTTTTACGGTTACAGAAGTCAACAAATGAGAACGCCTGGGGAATAGGTGTAGAACTGGGGGCTACAGGGCCTGGGTTAACTTCTTGAGCTAGGGGGCAGAATTTTTATGTTTGGAAAAATAATGTTCCCAAGGTAAACAGACTATGTCCAGATGCTAGAATATGCATATAATTGACAGATTAGGATAGAAAACCTGAGGAAATCCAACCCGGAAGTGCCTTTTATTTTGAAAAATCCGTTCTGTTGCCCGCCCCTCCTCCATTTAAAGGTGTATCAACCAGATTCCTTTCCCAATGGCTTCCTCAGGGTGTGACCAGGCTTTAGACATAGTTTCAAGCTTTTATTTTTGAAAAATGAGCGAGATTTTTCAAAACGCGCCAGGTGTCCTTTGATTAGTTCCTGCGCGTGAGAGATGTAGCTCGACATTTTCTTTCTCTGTAGTATTGAATAGGTTACCGTCCAGTTGAAATATTATCGATTATGTATGTTAAAAACAACCTGAGGATTGATTATAAAAAACATTTGCCATGTTTCTACGAACATTACGGATATTTTTGAGCATTTTCGTCTGCCTTTCAGGACCGGAACGAGCATGTGGTTTTCTGAACATAAGGCGCAAACCAAATGGCGGTTTTTGGTTATAAAACTAATCTTTATCTCTCAAAAATAACATTTATTGTGTAACTGGGAGTCTCGTGAGTGCAAACATCCGAAGATTATCAAAGGTAAGCGATACATTTTATTGCTTTTATGACTTTCGTGACCAAGCTAATTTGAGGCTAGCTGTTCTTACTGTTTTGTCTAGTGATTGATAAACTCACAAACGCTTGGATTACTTTCGCTGTAAAGCATATTTTCAAAATCTTACACGACAAGCTAAGCTGTGTTTTGGTATATTTCACTTGTGATTTCATGATTATAAATATTTTTAGCATTTTTTTTTAATTTGGCGCTCTGCAATTCAGCGGTTGTTTACGAAAATGATCCCGCTAAAGGGATCAGTGCGGTAAGAAGTTAACCTCTACATCACCAGAGGAACAGAGGAGGAGTAGGATAAGGGTACAGCAGAAGGCTATAAGAACTGGTCGTCTAGTGCGTTAGGAACAGAGAATGAAATAATCAGATTTCTGGGCGTGGTAGAATAGATTCAGGGCATAATGTACAGACAAGGGTATGGTAGGATGTGAGTACAGTGGAGCTATCTAAGGCATGTTGAGCAGGACCGGGGGGTCTACATTGAAACAAAACAATAATAACTAACTGAAGCAGCATATTAACATTAGAGATAGGCATAAAGCAATCATAGGTGTTGGTCGGGAGAGCTAAGACAACAATGGGTAAATGGTGATGAATGGGTAGAGAGGGTCAGTTAGGTACACACAGGACCTGAGTTTGAGGCTTGGGCCGACAGATAAACAAAAGTACGTACAGTGTTAATGAACAGACCAGCAGGCATCAGCTGTGTAGCCGAGTGATCATAGGGTCCGATGAGCAGCAATAAGTGAGTAGTAGTCGCTACTACGCTAGGCAAGCAGGAGACACGGCGTTCAGAAAGCTAGCGGGCCGGGGAGAGCAGATGGGTCTTCGGCGACATCGCAACGGAAAAGCCTGTTGAAACCACATACGTCCGCAGACCAGTTGTGATGGATCGGCAGGGCTTCGTGGTGACAATAAAGGGTCCAGGCCAATTGGCAAAAAAGTTATTGTAGGCCAAGAATTATCTGACCCTTCTTCTGGCCCTTCTTTGGACACTGTGTTAACAAACCTCCAAACGAGCTTCAGTGCCATACAACACTCATTCCGTGGCGTCCAACTGCTCTTAAATGCTTGTAAAACTAAACGCATGCTTTTCAATCGATCGCTGCTCGCACCTGCCCTCCTGACTAGTGTCACTACTCTGGACGGTTCTGACTTAGAATATGTGGACAACTACAAATACCTAGGTGTCTGGTTAGACTGTAAACTCTCCTTCCAGAATCACATTAAGCATCTCCAATCCAAAATGTAATCTAGAATCGGCGTCCTATTTCGCAACAAAGCCTCCTTCAGTCATGCTGCCAGACATACCCCCGTAAAACTGACTATCCTACCGATCCTTGACTTTGGCGATGTCATTTACAAAATTTCCTCCAACACTCTACTCAGAAAATTGGACGTAGTCTATCACAGTGCCATCCGTTTTGTCACTAAAGCACCATGTACTACCCACCACTGCGACCTGTATGCTCTCGTTGGCTGGCCCTCGCTACATATCCGTTCGCAAACCCACTGGCTTCCGGTCATCTATAAATCTTTTCTAGGTAAAGCTCTGCCTTATCTCAGCTTGCTGGTCACCACAGCAACACCCACCCGTAGCACGCTCCAGCAGGTATATTTCACTGGTCATTCCCAAAGCCAACACCCCCTTTGGCAACCTTTCCTTCCAGTTCTCTGCTGCCAATGACTGGAACAAATTGCGAAAGTCACTGAAGCTGGAGACTTACAGTTGAAGTCGGAAGTTTACATACACTTAGGTTGGAGTCATTAAAACTTATTTTATTGATAGGCGGCGATATTTTGATGTCCGGATGAAAAGCATGTCCAAAGTAAACTGCCTGCTACTCAGGCCCAGAAGCTAAGATGTGCATATTATTAGTAGATTTGGATAGAAAACACTGACGTTTCTAAAACTGTTTGAATCATGTCTGTGAGTATAACAGAACTTATTTGGCAGGCGAAACCCAGAGGACAAACCATTCAGATTTTGTTTTTTGAGTTCACTCTCTTTTCAATGAGTTTTCATTGGGAATCCAGATATCTAAGCGACTTTCTTGCAATTCCTATCGCTTCCACTGGATGTCAACAGTCTTTAGAAATTGGTTGAGGTTTTTTCTTTGAGAAATGAAGAAGTAGAACTGTTCAGAACGAGAGTATAGGGAAGTGAACTCTTTGATAGAGGTGCGTGACCTGAAAAGCACTCTCCACATTGTTTTCCTCCGGTATTGAACAAAGTATGTCCCGTCTTCAATTTTATCGATTATTTACGTAAAAAAATACCTAAAGTTGTATTAGGAAAGTACTTTGAAATGTTTGGACAAAGCTTACAGGTAACTTATGAGAAATTTTGTAGTCATGTTGCACGAGTTGGAACCAGTGTTTTTCTGGATCAAACGCGCCAAATAAATTGACATTTTGGATATATATCGACGGAATCAATCGAACAAAAGGACCATTTGTGATGTTTATGGGACATATTGGCGTGCCAACAGAAGAAGCTCATCAAAGGTAAGGCATGAATTATATCTTTATTTCTGCATTTTGTGTCGCGCCTGGAGGGTTGAAATATGATTGTCTGTGCTTGTTTGCTGGGGTGCTATCCTCAGATAATAGCATCGTTTGCTTTCGCCGTACAGCCTTTTTGAAATCTGACGCGTTGGCTGGATTCACAACAAGTGTAGCTTTCATTTGGTGTATTGCATGTGTGATTTCATGAAAGTTTAATTTTATAGTAATTTATTTGAATTTGGCGCTCTGCATTTTCACAGGATTTTGGCCAGGTGGGACGCTAATGTCCCACCTAACCCAGAGAGGTTAAAACTCGTTTTTCAACCACTCCACAAATTTCTGTTAACAACTATAGTTTTGACAAGTCGATTAGGACATCTACTTTGTGCATGACACAAGTAATTTTTCCAACAATTGTTTACAGACAGATTGTTTCACTTATAATTCAACTGTATACCAATTCCAGTTTGTCAGAAGTTTACGTACACTAAGTTGACTATGCCTTTAAACAGCTTGGAGAATTCCAGAAAATTATGTCATGGCTTTAGAAGCCTCTAATTGGTTAATTTACGTCATTTGAATCAATTGGAGGTGTACCTGTGGATGTATTTCAAAGCCTACCTTCAAACTCAGTGCCTCTTTGCTTGACATCATGGGAAAATCTAAATAAATCAAGACCTCAGAAAATAAATTGTAGACCTCCACAAGTCTGGTTCATCATTGGGAGCAATTTCCAAATGCCTGAAGGTACCACGTTCATCTGTACAAACAATAATACGCAAGTATAAACACCATGGGACCACGCAGCCGTCAAACCGCTCAGGAAGAAGACGCATTCTGTCTCCTAGAGATTAATATATTTTGGTGTGAAAAGTGCAAAGCAATCCCAGGACAACAGCAAAGGACCTTGTGAAGATGCTGGAGGAAACAGGTACAAAAGTATCCATATCCACAGTAAAAACGAGTCCTATATCGACAAAACCTGAAAGGCTGCTCAGCAAGGAAGAAGCCACTGCTCAAAAACCGCATTAAAAAAGCAAGACTACGGTTTGCAACTGCACATGTGGACAAAGATTGTACTTTTTGGAGAAATGTCCTCTGGTCTGATGAAACAAAAATAGAACTGTTTGGCCATAATGACCATCATTATATTTGGAGGAAAAAGGGGAGGGCTTGTAATCTGAAGAACACCATCCCAACTGTGAAGCATGGGTGTGGCAGCATCATGTTGTGGGGGTGCTGCAGGAGGGACTGGTGCACTTCACAAAATAGATGGAATAATGAGGCAGGAAAATTATGTGTATATATTGAAGCAACACACTGTCTCAAGACATCAGCCAGAAAGTTAAAGCTTGGTCGCAAATGGGTCTTCCAAATGGACAATGACCCCAAGCATTCTTCCAAAGTTGTGGCAAAATGGCTTAAGGACAACAACGTCAAGGTATTGGAGTGTCCATCACAAAGCCCTGACCTCAATCCCATAGAACCAACACGGTATTGTAAACACTTCGTTCGTGGCCGGTGTTTGCTTGTTTGCTGACTTTTTTTGTACAGCTTTGACAGTGCTACTCTATCTTTCTTGACACGCAAATACCCAAATGGCGTTCCATGGTATGTATGTCGTGAAGCTAATAGCAATGACGCTATTATTTTGTGACTCCGGTAGGGCGACATCAGAAAAATAGCGCACTTGGTAGTGTTAACCGGTGCTAGACTAGTCGGCGAAAGCCAACATCACCCATGACAGAGAACAGTTGATTGTCAAGGGCAAGGAATTCCATTATCTTGGCTTTAATGGATTTCGCCTCTGAGTTGTCTCGCTGAAATGTTGTTACTCTTGCTCAATCCCAGACAGCAGACATTGTGGGCTAGTTTAGGAATGCTGTGTTGCACGTATAGCGCAACATTTTACGTGCCGTCATTACTTCATGTACCTTCGTTATAAACGTAGGTATGCACGTCAGCTTTGACATCGGTTTTTCACATCGGGCGTTAAACTAGACATCGATTTCGATATGTTCACCGATATATCGTGCATCCCTACAACAAACATAAAGCTGTGAAATAGTTTAGGTTTGCAAAAGAGGTTACAAAACAAAATGCATAGCACTCTCTCTCTAGTGTTGTCTTTCCCTCATTTTCTCTCTCTTATCCCCCCTCTCTCTCTCTCTCTCGCACTCTCTCTCCTCTCCTCTCCTCTCCTCTCACAGGCTTAATTAAACTCCCAGTCATTAGCTCAGTGACGTCTATGTGCAGTAATTAGTATTAAAGTATTAGAGTTAAGGAGATGATGAAGATAAAACTATACTCCAACACTCCCTTGCGGGTTTATAAAACACACTGCAATCCAATCATTCAACTACACATGATTATAACAAACTACACTAGAAGCTGTGTTGGTGTGTGTGTGGCGTGTGAGTCTGTATATCTGGGTGTGTGTGAAACAGCTTTATCTATCTGGCATTCTCTTTTTTTAGTAAGCTGACTTTTCCTCTCCTGTGTTTAAACATGAATGTCCTCACTACTGCTCTCGCCTGTCACTCTCTTTCACTCTCTCTTTCTTTCTCTGTATCTCCTCCACTTCCTCTCTCACGCTCTTCTGCCCTTTACTATATCACTCACTCTCTCCCTCTCTCTCCACCATCACCCCTCTCTATCTCTACTCTTCCATTCGTTCCATTCTCCCCTGACCTCTATCTCTTTCTCCTTTCTTTTCTCTCTTACTCTTTCTCCTTCTCCTGTCTCGATCTCTCATTTTCCCATTGCTATCATTGTATATCCCCTTCTCTCCCCTATCATATTTCTCCCTCACCCCCTCTGTCTCACTCTGAACATATTTCATCAAAGGCCTCCTCCTAGTTAACACTAACCCTGATCTCATTAACTGCTGCTAAGCTCAGTGTCACATCAGCTCCTGCCACGCACTCTAGTGCTCACCCGCTGTCTCCTTGACCTGCTGCCACTTCCCCAGTGCTCTCTCCCTCTTCCTCTCTCTCTGTGTGTGTGTGTGTGATTGTGTGGGCAGAGACAGGTGTGCTGGAGTCAGAGCAGATCCCCACCAGCTGCAACCTGTTCCATAATCAAGACCTCTACAAATACTCAGTCCTGCCACTTCCACTCTTGCCAGATCGTAATCTCAGCCCAGTCAGTCCATGTTTCTAGCCATTTGTTCCTGTTGTGCCTGTTGTCCCTTGCCTGATGCTGTTTCCCTCTCCGCTACAGTTCTGCCCGCTCTGACTTTGGTCCCTGTCTTCAGTCCGACTTCTCGTCAGTCCTGCTACTCAGTCCTGGATTCCCCATTCTACGCTCCCTTGGATTCCCCTCCGGACCTGCTTACCCTGTTCCCACACCTCTCGCTCCAGCCGCACCTAGTTTCCAGCAACCTGCCCGAGCTTTCCCTGGCCTGCACTCAATCTTCTCCCCGTGTTTCAATAAATTCCTTGGTTACCTCATCCCAGTCTCCTCATCTGAGTCTGCTCTTGGGTTCACCTGTTCCGCTCCGCATGACACTCAGAGAACAACACACACACGCCCACACAAGCTATCTGTAGGCATTTTTAACCCTGACCCAGGACACTGGAATCAAAGGCAGTGTGTTTCCAGGCGTCTTATTTTTAATGCTGAAACAGAGGAAGGTTCTGATGATTCTAATGATCAAGTGTTTTAACAGTCTAGCAGAGGGGACGGAGGGAGACAACTATATCTCATCCTCACTCCATCACTGTACTGCTGGTTCAATAGCTCCTGTATGCAACTGTATCTCTGGCTCGTTTCAGTACTTTAGAGGACAGTACTCCCAGGGGTGCATTTATTTGACTTAACATTTAGCATCAGTATATACAGAATGACGCGGCCATCAACTGGTCATTCAAATGTTTAGTGTTTTCCGTTGTAACAGTTTGCTATGTTTCCATCATTCTGAACACAGCTCAGATGACAGTTGAGCAGTCTGGTTTACAGCATTATCCCTCTACACTCCTGGAAGGGGTGAATTGCTGATGTTTTTCACCCTTCCTCTGTAATCAATGACTGATTTAGTCAACTGTGAAACCAGGTGTGTGGAACTTCTAGGGTAAATCAGAAACATCACTGGACACACTCGGTTTGTTGTTTTTGATTAAAACAATCAATATTTGTTAAATATAAATGCTGAACATGGTTTTGCATGGATTCTGGCTTTTAACAGCTAGGACTGCTATTTCTTGTCCCGGAATCCTGCTTAACAGATAGGTTGAAGCCAGCTTGACAGAGCCACTAACCTTAGTTTGCTAGCTAAGCTGCTAGCCATCAAGCTAACAAAGTTAGTCCCAGATAAGTTTTGCAATGGAGCCCTCTTCGGAGAAGTGAATGAACAGTTCCAGCGCTGTAGGAGCTGTATCTACTATGCTTTGAGACAATGACTTATCAATGACCCATGCCCAGCTCAGTTAATCCCTACCATTGTGTCGCTGAGTTGTCATAATACTTCAGCAAATGTACATTATACCAGGGGCATTGGTAGACACAAAGGAATAGGCAAAAGGAATGGCAAATAAGTTTGGCTACACAACCGATTGGCAAACATACAGCAAATTTAGAAATCATGTGACTAAACTGAATAAAATGAAGAAGAAACTATACTATGAAACACAGATAAATGATATAAAGAATGTATAGTAAAAAGCTCTGGAGCACCTTAACTGAAAATTTGAACAAAAGGGCAAACTCAGCTCCACAGCTCCATCATTCATTGAATCAGATGGCTCATTCATCACAAAACCAACTGATATTGCCAATTTTTTTAATGATTTTTTTCATTGGCAAGATTAGCATATTTAGGCATGACATGCCAGCAACAAACGCTGACACTACACATCCAAGTATAACTGATCAAATTATGAAAGCTAAGCATTGTCATTTTGAATTCTATCAACAATGACAAGCCACCGGGGACTGACAAATTTGATGGAAAGTTACTGAGGATAATAGTGGACTAATTTGCCATTCCTATTTGCCATGTCCTCAATTTAAGCCTACTAGAAAGTGTGTGCACTCAGGCCTGGAGGGAAGCAAAGTAATTCCGCAACCTAAGAATAATAAAGCCCCCTTTACTGGCTCAAATAGCAAACCAATCTGCCTGTTACCAACCCTTAGTAAACTTTTGAAAAAAATGTGTGTTTGACCAGATACAATTCTATTTTACAGTAAACAAACAAGACTTTCAGCACGCTTATAGGGAAGGACATTAAACAAGCACAGCACTTACATAAATGGCAGATAATAGGCTGAGTGAAATTCATGATAAAAAGTTTGTGGGGGCTGTTTTGTTAGACTTCCGTGCGTCTTTTGACATTATCGATAATAGTCGGCTGCTGGAAAAACTTATGTGTTATGGCTTTACACCCCCTGCTATATTGTGGATAAACAGTTACCTGTCTAACAGATCATAGAGGGTTTTCCTTAATGGAAGCCTCTCCAACATAATCCAGGTAGAATCAGGAATTCCCCAGGGCAGCTGTCTAGGCCCCTTACTGGGTCTTGACCCCGCCCTGTGCAACTGGGTCCTGGACTTTCTGATGGGCCGTCCCCAGGTGGTGAAGGTAGGAAACACCATCTCCACTCCGCTGATCCACAACACTGGAGCCCCACAAGGGTGCGTTTCCACAACACTGGGGCCCCACAAGGGTGCGTTCTCAGCCCTCCTGTACTCCCGGTTCACCCATGACTGCGTGGCCATGCACGTTTTTAACTCAATCATCAAGTTTGCAGACGACCCTACAGTGGCAGGCCTGATTACCAACAACGACGAGACGGCCTACAGGGAGGAGGTGAGGTCCCTCGGAGTGTGGTGTCAGGAAAATAACCTCTCACTCAACGTCAACAAAACAAAGGAGATGATCGTGGACTACAGGAAACAGCAGAGGGAGCACCCCCCCATCCACATCGACTGGACAGTAGTGGAGAAGGTGGAGAGTTTTAAGTTCCTCGGTGTAGACATCATGGACAAACTGAAATGGTCCACCCACACAGACAGCGTGGTGAAGAAGGCGCAACAACTCCTCTTCAATCTCAGGAGGCTGCAGGAATTTGGCTTGTCATCTTAAACATTCACAAATACTCACAAACAGATGCACAATCGAGAACATTCTGTCGGGCTGTATCACTGCCTGGTACGGCAATTGCAAAGGCCTCAACCGCAAAGGCTCTCCAGAGGGTAGTGCGGTCTGCACAACGCATCACCGGGGTCAAACTACCTACCCTACAGGATAACTACAGCACCCGATGTCACAGGAAGACCAAAAAGATTATCAAGAACAACAACCTGCGGAGCCACTGCCTGTTCACCCCGCTATCATCCAGAAGGTGAGGTCAGTACAGATGCATGAAAGCTAGGACCGAGAGACTGAAAAACAGCTTCTATCTCAAGGCCATCAGACTGGAAAACAGCCATCACTAACATAGAGAGGCTGCTGCCAACATACAGACTCAAATCTCTGGCCACTTAAAGAAATGAACTTATAAAGGTATCACTAGTCACTTTAAATAACGCCACTTTAATCATGTTTACATATCCTACATTACTCATCTCATATGTATATACTGTATTCTATATCATCTACTGCATCTTGCCTATGCCGCACGCCATCGCTCATCCATATATTTATATGTACATATTCTATTCATTTTACATTTACATTTAAGTCATTTAGCAGACGCTCTTATCCAGAGCGACTTAAAAATTGGTGCATTCACCTTATGACATCCAGTGGAACAGCCACTTTACAATAGTGCATCTAAATCTTTTAAGGGGGGGGGGGCAGAGGGATTACTTTATCCTATCCTAGGTATTCCTTAAAGAGGTGGGGTTTCAGGTGTCTCCGGAAGGTGGTGATTGACTCCGCTGTCCTGGCGTCGTGAGGGAGTTTGTTCCACCATTGGGGTGCCAGAGCAGCGAACAGTTTTGACTGGGCTGAGCGGGAACTGTACTTCCTCAGTGGTAGGGAGGCGAGCAGGCCAGAGGTGGATGAACGCAGTGCCCTTGTTTGGGTGTAGGGCCTGATCAGAGCCTGAAGGTACTGAGGTGCCGTTCCCCTCACAGCTCCGTAGGCAAGCACCATGGTCTTGTAGCGGATGCGAGCTTCAACTGGGAGCCAGTGGAGAGAGCGGAGGAGCGGGGTGACGTGAGAGAACTTGGGAAGGTTGAACACCAGACGGGCTGCGGCGTTCTGGATGAGTTGTAGGGGTTTAATGGCACAGGCAGGGAGCCCAGCCAACAGCGAGTTGCAGTAATCCAGACGGGAGATGACAAGTGCCTGGATTAGGACCTGCGCCGCTTCCTGTGTGAGGCAGGGTCGTACTCTGCGGATGTTGTAGAGCATGAACCTACAGGAACGGGCCACCGCCTTGATGTTAGTTGAGAACGACAGGGTGTTGTCCAGGATCACGCCAAGGTTCTTAGCGCTCTGGGAGGAGGACACAATGGAGTTGTCAACCGTGATGGCGAGATCATGGAACGGGCAGTCATTCCCCGGGAGGAAGAGCAGCTCCGTCTTGCCGAGGTTCAGCTTGAGGTGGTGATCGGTCATCCACACTGATATGTCAGCCAGACATGCAGAGATGCGATTTGCCACCTGGTCATCAGAAGGGGGAAAGGAGAAGATTAAGTGTGTGTCATCTGCATAGCAATGATAGGAGAGACCATGTGAGGTTATGACAGAGCCAAGTGACTTGGTGTATAGCGAGAATAGGAGAGGGCCTAGAACAGAGCCCTGGGGGACACCAGTGGTGAGAGCACGTGGTGAGGAGACAGATTCTCGCCACGCCACCTGGTAGGAGCGACCTGTCAGGTAGGACGCAATCCAAGCGTGGGCCGCGCCGGAGATGCCCAACTCGGAGAGGGTGGAGAGGAGGATCTGATGGTTCACAGTATCGAAGGCAGCCGATAGGTCTAGAAGGATGAGAGCAGAGGAGAGAGAGTTAGCTTTAGCAGTGCGGAGCGCCTCCGTGATACAGAGAAGAGCAGTCTCAGTTGAATGACTAGTCTTGAAACCTGACTGATTTGGATCAAGAAGGTCATTCTGAGAGAGATAGCAGGAGAGCTGGCCAAGGACGGCACGTTCAAGAGTTTTGGAGAGAAAAGAAAGAAGGGATACTGGTCTGTAGTTGTTGACATCGGAGGGATCGAGTGTAGTTTTCTTTAGAAGGGGTGCAACTCTCGCTCTCTTGAAGACGGAAGGTACGTAGCCAGCGGTCAAGGATGAGTTGATGAGCGAGGTGAGGTAAGGGAGAATGTCTCCGGAAATGGTCTGGAGAAGAGAGGAGGGGATAGGGTCAAGCGGGCAGGTTGTTGGGCGGCCGGCCGTCACAAGACGCGAGATTTCATCTGGAGAGAGAGGGGAGAAAGAGGTCAGAGCACAGGGTAGGGCAGTGTGAGCAGAACCAGCGGTGTCGTTTGACTTAGCAAACGAGGATCGGATGTCGTCGACCTTCTTTTCAAAATGGTTGACGAAGTCATCTGCAGAGAGGGAGGAGGGGGGGGGGGATTTAGGAGGGAGGAGAAGGTGGCAAAGAGCTTCCTAGGGTTAGAGGCAGATGCTTGGAATTTAGAGTGGTAGAAAGTGGCTTTAGCAGCAGAGACAGAAGAGGAAAATGTAGAGAGGAGGGAGTGAAAGGATGCCAGGTCCGCAGGGAGGCGAGTTTTCCTCCATTTCCGCTCGGCTGCCCGGAGCCCTGTTCTGTGAGCTCGCAATGAGTCGTCGAGCCACGGAGCGGGAGGGGAAGACCGAGCCGGCCTGGAGGATAGGGGACATAGAGAGTCAAATGATGCAGAAAGGGAGGAGAGGAGGGTTGAGGAGGCAGAATCAGGAGATAGATTGGAGAAGGTTTGAGCAGAGGGAAGAGATGATAGGATGGAAGAGGAGAGAGTAGCGGGGGAGAGAGAGCGAAGGTTGGGACGGCGCAATACCATCCGAGTAGGGGCAGTGTGGGAAGTGTTGGATGAGAGCGAGAGGGAAAAGGATACAAGGTAGTGGTCGGAGACTTGGAGGGGAGTTACAATGAGGTTAGTGGAAGAACAGCATCTAGTAAAGATGAGGTCAAGCGTATTGCCTGCCTTGTGAGTAGGGGGGGAAGGTGAGAGGGTGAGGTCAAAAGAGGAGAGGAGTGGAAAGAAGGAGGCAGAGAGGAATGAGTCAAAGGTAGACGTGGGGAGGTTAAAGTCACCCAGAACTGTGAGAGGTGAGCCGTCCTCAGGAAAGGAGCTTATCAAGGCATCAAGCTCATTGATGAACTCTCCGAGGGAACCTGGAGGGCGATAAATGATAAGGATGTTAAGCTTGAAAGGGCTGGTAACTGTGACAGCATGGAATTCAAAGGAGGCGATAGACAGATGGGTCAGGGGAGAAAGAGAGAATGACCACTTGGGCGATATGAGGATCCCGGTGCCACCACCCCGCTGACCAGAAGCTCTCGGGGTGTGCGAGAACACGTGGGCAGACGAAGAGAGAGCAGTAGGAGTAGCAGTGTTATCTGTGGTGATCCATGTTTCCGTCAGTGCCAAGAAGTCGAGGGACTGGAGGGAAGCATAGGCTGAGATGAACTCTGCCTTGTTGGCCGCAGATCGGCAGTTCCAGAGGCTACCGGAGACCTGGAACTCCACGTGGGTCGTGCGCGCTGGGACCACCAGGTTAGGGTGGCCGCGGCCACGCGGTGTGAAGCGTTTGTATGGTCTGTGCAGAGAGGAGAGAACAGGGATAGACAGACACATAGTTGACAGGCTACAGAAGAGGCTACGCTAATGCAAAGGAGATTGGAATGACAAGTGGACTACACGTCTCGAATGTTCAGAAAGTTAAGCTTACGTTGCAAAAATCTTATTGACTAAAATTATTAAAATGATCCAGTACTGCTGAAGTAGGCTAGCTAGCAGTGGCTGCGTTGTTGACTTTGTTTGAAAGTGTAGCTGGCTAGGTAACCTCGATAGCTGGCTAGGTAACCTCGGTAACTGGCTAGATAATTAGTCTAAACTACACAATTGTCTTAATTCATCCCTTTACATTTGTGTAGTTGTTGTGAATTTGTTAGATTACTGTTAGATATTACTGCATAGTCGGAACTAGAAGCACAAGCATTTCGCTACTCTCGCATTAACATCTGCTAACCATGTGTATGTGACCAAAAATGTTTGATTTGGTTTGATTTGAGAAGCAAATACATGGAGTGAACATTTAATGAGGCACCCCCGGTTCCTCCGGCAGCGGCACCTGGACCCGACGTCACCAACAAAACAAAAAACCTCCCTGATGCTTCAAATATTGATGTCAGTATTCTATGAGGACAGACGCTGGAGACGAGAAGCAAGTATAGGGAATGAACATTTAATGAAACACGGACAGGAACAGAATACGGACAGCGTCTGGACAGGGGAAAACAAAATGACAATAATGCTGACACAGGGATCTAACCGAGGAACTGACAGATATAGGAGGGGCAATCAACAAACGTGAAGTCCAGGTGAGTCCAATGAGCGTAGATGCGCGTAATGATGGTGACAGGTGTGCGTAATGAAGGGCAGCCTGGCACCCTCGAGCGCCAGAGAGGAGGAGTGGGAGCAGGTGTGACATTATGGAACAGCAGGGACTGTGAAGAGACACAGACACAGGTACAGACACACGTATACACACACAGGGGCTAGCATGCTCACTCTACACACATTGTAATATTGTTGTTTGGTGGTATCATACATTTTGGTTGTAGATACATTATGTAGTGGTGTAACAGTGTTATATGATGTACTGTTTTATCTTTTGTTTTATGTGTATTGTAAGTGCCTTAATGTGTTTGGACCCCAGGAAGAGTAGCTGCAGCTAATGGGGATCCCTAATAAATACAAATACAAATGCAAATGACAGGAAAAGTCCAAGTTTTCAAGATATAGGACTTTCAAGACGCTAAGTGTCACTTGCCACACAATCACGATGATGTAAAATGCATTGCATCATCATGATGATGTGGCAAGTGAAACTTTGCTTCTTGAAAGTCCAATATCTGCTGACATGCAAAACATTTTGTATGTGGACTAATGACAAAATACAAAAATATTGCTTTTAAGTGGATGTTTCCTTAAAGTGCCAGGGAGAGAAGAAATCAAACCAAAATCAAATTTATTTATATAGCCCTTCTTACATCAGCTGATATCTCAAAGTGCTGTACAGAAACCCAACCTAAAACCCCAAACAGCAAGCAATGCAGGTGTAGAAGCACGGTGGCTAGGAAAAACTCCCTAGAAAGGCCAAAACCTAGGAAGAAACCTAGAGAGGAACCAGGCTATGGGGGTGGCCAGTCCTCTTCTGGCTGTGCCGGGTGGAGATTATAACAGAACATGGCCAAGATGTTCAAATGTTCATGAATGACCAGCATGGTCAAATAATAATAATCACAGTAGTTGTCGAGGGTGCAACAAGTCAGTACTTCAGAAGTAAATGTCAGTTGGCTTTTCGTAGCCGATCATTAAGAGTATCTCTACCGCTCCTGCTGTCTCTATAGAGTTGAAAACAGCAGGTCTGGGACAGGTAGCACGTCCAGTGTACAGGTCAGGGTTCCATAGCCGCAGACAGAACAGTTGAAACTGGAGCAGCAGCGCGGCCAGGTGGACTGGGGACAGCAAGGGGTCATCATGCCAGGTAGTCCTGAGGCATGGTCCTAGGGCTCAGGTCCTCCGAGAGAGAGAAAGAAAGAAAGAGAGAATTAGAGAGAGCATACTTAAATTCACACAGGAGACCTGATAAGACAGGAGAAGTACTCCAGATATAACAGACTGACCCTAGCCCCCCAACACATAAACTACTACAGCATAAATACTGGAGGCTGAGACAGGAGGGGTCAGGAGACACTGTGGCCCCATTCGATGATACCCCCGGACAGGGCTAAACAGGCAGGATATAACCCCACCCACTTTGCCAAAGCACAGCCCCCACACCACTAGAGGGATATCTGAATGAAGCAGAGCGTGTAGGCCTGCAGGCCTGGAGCATTACAACGGTTTGAGAGGCAGCCTGGTACAGTTAACTGGCATTATACATGACTGTCAGAGTTAAATATTCAACAGAGTGTAGTCAGAGGGATAAATTATAGATGGACTACAGTCAGGAATTTGTTCAAGAGTGGGATTTGATGTCAAAGGGAATGATAGTAACGAAGAAAATGTGTAGAAAGAAGGGATCGTGAGGAGGGAGTGGAGTTGAATGGAGAGATGGGAATAGGTAAGAGTGTATTGTCAGTTTCCAGGCAGATGAGCTACTGGGAGACGAGCTGGTGGAGACAAGAACAGAGCCTCCATGGTCACTCACACAGACACACTGGTCATCCAGGGTGCTGAAAGCTCATCTCTCATTGGAGAATCACTCATTGTGTAACAGTCCTGACCTATTTATGTTAGTTTTTATGTGTTTATGGTCAGGGCATGTGTTTTGGGTGGGCAGTCTATGTTATCTGTTTCTATGTTGGTTTCGGTTTGCCTGGTATGGCTCTTGATTAGAGGCAGGTGGTTTGCATTTTCCTCTAATCAAGAGTCATATTTAGGTAGGGCATTCTCACTGTGTGTTTGTGGGTGATTGTCTCCTGTGATGTCTTCGTGTCGTTATCGATGTATATTCACAAACGGGACTGTTTGGCTGTTCGTTTTGTTTCGATGTCGTCTGTTGCCTGTTCGTGAGTTTACGTTTCAGTTATGTAAGTTTATGTTCAGGTTTTCGTTCTACGTCGTTTTGTTATTTTGTAGTTTGAAAGTGTTTTGTTTAGTTTTCGTGTTGCCATCTGCATCGTTGTAATTTATAATAAAGATGGCATATTTCCCAGACTCCGCATTTTGGTCAGAAGATCCTTCTCTCCTCACCTCATCTGAGGATGAGGAAAGCGACAGCTCTTACAGAATCACCCACCAAAATACAGAGACCAAGCGGTATGGGAATGCTAAACGGAGTAAGGGACAGAAGAAGGAGCAATGGACATGGGACGATGTATTGAATGGAAAAGGTGTCTACACATGGGAGGAGATCCTAGCAGGTAGAGATCGCCTTCCATGGGAACAGCTGGAGGCACTGAGGAGAGCGGAGGCTACCGGAGAGAGGAACCGGAATTATGAGGGAACGCGTCTGGCACGGAAGCCGAAAAAGCCCGTGAGTAACTCCCAAAAATTTCTTGGGGGGGGGCTAAAGGGTAGTGGGCCAAGGGCAGGTAGGAGACCTGCGCCCACTTCCCAGGCTAACCGTGGAGAGCGGGAGTACGGGCAGACACCGTGTTACGCAGTAGAGCGCACGGTGTCTCCTGTACGTGTGCATAGCCCAGTGCGGGTTATTCCACCTCCCCGCACTGGGAGGGCTAGATTGGGCATTGAGCCAGGTGTCATGAGGCCGGCTCAACGCGTCTGGTCTCCAGTGCGTCTCCTCGGGCCGGCATACATGGCACCTGCCTTACGCATGGTTTCCCCGGTTCGCCTGCATAGCCCAGTGCGGGCTATTCCACCTCGCCGCACTGGCAGGGCGACCGGGAGCATTCAACCAGGTAAGGTTGGGCAGGCTCAATGCTCAAGAGAGCCAGTACGCCTGCACGGTCCGGTATTTCCGGCGCCACCTCCCCGCCCCAGCCTAGTACCTACAGTGCCTACATTACGCACTAGGCTACCAGTGCATTTCCAGAGCCCTGTTCCTCCTCCACGCACTCTCCATATAGTGCGTGTATCCAGTTCAGTGCCTCCAGTTCCGGCCCCACGCACTAAGCCACCTGTGCGTCTCCTAAGTCCTGTACACACTGTCACTTCTCCCCGTACTAGTCCTGAGGTGCGTGCCCTCAGCCAGGTGCCACCAGTGCCGGTACCACGCACCAGGTATAGAGTACGCTTTGAGAGTTCAGTGTGCCCTGTCCCTGCTCCACGCACTAGTAGGAAGGTGCTTATCATTAGCCCGGTGCCTCCAGTTCCGGCACCACGCACCAGGTCTACAGTGCACCGTATCCGGCCAGAGCCATCCGTCTCCCCAGCGCCATCTGAGCCATCCGTCTCCCCAGCGCCATCTGAGCCATCCGTCTCCCCAGCGCCATCTGAGCCATCCGTCTCCCCAGCGCCATCTGAGCCATCCGTCTGCCAGGAGCCTGCAAAGCCGCCCGTCTGCCATGAGCCTGCAAAGCCGCCCGTCTGCCATGAGCCTACAGAGCCATCCGCCAGACAGGAGCCGCTAGAGCCGTCAGCCAGACAGGAGCCGCTAGAGCCGCCCGCCAGACAGGATCTGCCAGAGCCGCCAACCAGACAGGATCTGCCAGAGCCGCCAACCAGACAGGATCTGCCAGAGCCGCCAACCAGACAGGATCTGCCAGAGCCGCCAACCAGACAGGATCTGCCAGAGCCGTCAGCGAGCCATGAGCAGCCAGAGCCGTCAGAGAGCCATGAGCAGCCAGAGCCGTCAGTGAGCCATGAGCAGCCAGAGCCGTCAGAGAGCCATGAGCAGCCAGAGCCGTCAGAGCGCCATGAGCGTCGAGAGCCGTCAGCCTGCCATGAGCGTCGAGAGCCGTCAGCCTGCCATGAGCGTCGAGAGCCGTCAGCCTGCCATGAGCGTCGAGAGCCGTCAGCCTGCCATGAGCGTAGAGAGCCGTCAGCCTGCCATGAGCGTAGAGAGCCGTCAGTCTGCCATGAGCGTCGAGAGCCGTCAGCCTGTATGGACCTGCCAGAGCCGTCCAAACAGGACCTGCCAGAGTCCTTCAGCCGGGATCTGCCCCTTGTCCCGGTGTTGCCCCTTGTCCCGGTGTTGCCCCTTGTCCCGGTGCTGCCCCTTGTCCCGGTGCTGCCCCTTGTCCCGGTGCTGCCCCTTGTCCCGGTGCTGCCCCTTGTCCCGGTGCTGCTCCTTGTCCCGGTGCTGCCCCTTGTCCCGGTGCTGCCCCTTATTCCAGTGATGGTCCTTATTCTGGTGCTGCCCCTTGTTCTGGTGCTGCCCCTTGTCCCGGTGCTACCCCTTGTCCCGGTGCTGCCCCTTGTCCTGGTGCTAGCTGTTTATTTAGGGGAAGGTAGTGTTAGGGTGGGCATTAGAAGGGGTAGAAAGAAGAGGGGAGTGACTATGGTGGTATGGGGACAGCGTCCTGAACCGGAACCACCACCGTGGTCAACTGCCCACCCGGACCCCCCCTGGACTTTGTGCTGGTGCGCCCGGCGTTCGCACCTTGGGGGGGGGGTACTGTAACAGTCCTGACCTATTTATGTTAGTTTTTATGTGTTTATGGTCAGGGCATGTGTTTTGGGTGGGCAGTCTATGTTATCTGTTTCTATGTTGGTTTCGGTTTGCCTGGTATGGCTCTTGATTAGAGGCAGGTGGTTTGCATTTTCCTCTAATCAAGAGTCATATTTAGGTAGGGCATTCTCACTGTGTGTTTGTGGGTGATTGTCTCCTGTGATGTCTTCGTGTCGTTATCGATGTATATTCACAAACGGGACTGTTTGGCTGTTCGTTTTGTTTCGATGTCGTCTGTTGCCTGTTCGTGAGTTTACGTTTCAGTTATGTAAGTTTATGTTCAGGTTTTCGTTCTACGTCGTTTTGTTATTTTGTAGTTTGAAAGTGTTTTGTTTAGTTTTCGTGTTGCCATCTGCATCGTTGTAATTTATAATAAAGATGGCATATTTCCCAGACTCCGCATTTTGGTCAGAAGATCCTTCTCTCCTCACCTCATCTGAGGATGAGGAAAGCGACAGCTCTTACACATTGATGTTTTACGACTGCCGTGATTGAAATGCTATAAAGCTTCTGGGATCATGTGAGGGCGTGTGCGTGTTAGATCTGACCCATTTTACTTTACAGGCCTCACCCCGAGCACCACTGGAGCAGGGGTCAAGAGGAAGATTCCACCGTACAGTATATCACCCAAACTATCACACGCACACATACACCGTTGCTTTCACCATCCTGTCCATATCACAGTGAAAAGCTCAGCTTGCAACATCCCCCTGTCTCTTTCCAAAGCTTAGATGTTGCAATACGGGCAACTGGACTTTACTACCCTTCTGTTGCGAGGGAGGAGGATAGGAGAAGTAGAGGAGGAGCACCATTTCATCATCATCTCTCCATTCGACTCATTTTCATCTCTCCATTCGACTCATTTTCATCTCTCCATTCGACTCACTTTCATCATCATCTCTTCATTTGACTCATTTTCGTCCCACCCCAGTTCTTCTATGTAAGGTTCAGCCCTTTTCCCCCATCCTCCAACCTCAAGTCTCACTCTGATTCAGGTCCCAACTCAAGTAGTTGCAATTTCCCTTAATCTGTGAATTTCCTGTTTTGGGACCTCAGTCAGTGGTCTCCCATGCTGGTCCTGGGAACTCAGGGTGTGTTGACTCCTGTTTGTGCTTTTTATAGTTATGGACTGGGGTTGGGGCTGAGACTGGAGGGTCATTGAACTGGTGGTTAGTAATAAGGGTCTGTATGGGGTAGAGAGCAGTTCAGGTCACACACACTGCTGACAGGCCAGCTGTAAACAACGAGATACAGATAAAACAACAGAAAACAGTTTTATCTTGTCTTGTGACCCACTCAGTAACATCAACACGGCCTCTGTCTGGTCCTTAGCTAATACCTAACAATAATAAGCCTGATCAACCTAAATCTGATTAACTACATTAATCCCAGTCTCTAATTTGGACCTTGATTAGGCTGAGTCTGGTGTTTTAGTGCTGGGCAAGAACAAAAACTTCCAAATTCCAATAGCGGTCAAAGCCAAAACTGAAGAACCTTATTATGGGAGGAAGTGAATGCATATTGTTAGCTGCCAGGTAGCAGACACTTTGCTGGAAAGGGGACAGACCAATCAGAAGGCCAGTAACTACGCCTGCGCTGTGCCCCATTATCTGTTTGTTTGCGTGTGTACGTGCGCTTGTATCTTCCCCTCCCGTCTTATGAGATAATGACTGCTGGTGAGTGGGTGTGACATGGGTTCCAGAAGCAAACCCACAAATTACAGGCTAATGTAAAACCTAGCCTCTCTCTCTCCCTCTTGCTATTTCTCTCTCTCTCTTTCTTTCTCCAAATACAAATACACACAATATTATTATATAGGAGGTTTAACATCCTTACTCAAGTCTACCTCTGAAAGCTCCTCTTCCTGTGTTCATAGAACACCATAATTGCTGTGTTTGGGTTAAGGTGAACCACAGTACTGCTGACCTGTGATTGCTCCCTGTGGTATACTGTGGGTGGGTGGGTAGCAGTGTGTCTATGTGTGTCTGTCTTTGTGTGGTTCATGATGTGTATGGGAGGGTTGTTTATGTCGTTCCCACACACAGAGACTGATCACAAACACGCACACACACAGAGAGAGAGCTCAAATCACATTTTCTTGGTTGCGTTCACATATTTTGGAGAGGTTATCGCAGGTGCATCGAAATGCTTATGCTTAGCTTCAACAATACAGTACCTAACAATACAAAACAATACACACAAATCCCAAAAATGTAGAAAGAAATTAATAAATATCAGATCGAGTCCGGAATATCCATTAATATATTACTGAACAAAAATATAAAGGCAACAAGCAATAATTTCATTGATTTTACTGAGTTACAGTTCATATAAGGAAATCAGTCAATTGAAATAAATAAATGAGTCCATAATCAATGGATTTCATGACTGGGCAGGGTTGCAGCCATCGGCGGACCTGGGAGGCCACCAACTTGACAGCCAGGCCCACCCACTGGGGAGCCAGGCCCAGCCAATCATAATCAGTTTTCCAACACAAAAGGGCTTTATTACAGACAGAAACACTCCTCAGTTTAATCAGCTGCCCAGGTGGCTGGTCTTAGACGATCCCACAGGTGAAGAAGCTGGATGTGGAGGTCCTGGGCGGGCATGGTTACACGTCGTCTGAGGTTGTAAGGCCGGTTGGATGTCCTGCCAAATTCTCTAAAATGATGTTGGAGGTGCTAATGGTAGAGAAATGAACATTCAATTAAATTCACTAGCAACAGCTATTGCAGACATTCCTACAGACAGCATGCCAATTACACGCTCCCTCAAAACTTGAGACATTTTAAAGTGGCCTTTTATTTTCCCCAGCACAAGGTGCACCTCTGTAAGGATCATTCTGCTTAATCAGCTACTTGATATGCCACACCTCTCAGGTGGATGCATTATATTGGCAAAGGAGAAATGTTCACTAACAGTGACGTAAACAAATTTGTGCACAAAATTTGAGAGAAATAAGCTTTTTTGTGCATATAGAAAAATTCAGGGATCTTTTATTTCACCTCATGAAACATGGGACCAACACTTTACTTTACATACTTTGCTTTTATACTTTTGATCAGTGCGTGTATATATATATGTATATACAGTATATACACACATATATATATATATACAGTGGGGCAAAAAAGTATTTAGTCAGCCACCAATTGTGCAAGTTCTCCCACTTAAAAAGATGAGAGAGGCCTGTAATTTTCATCATAGGTACACTTCAACTATGACAGACAAAATGAGAAGAAAAAATCCAGAAAATCACATTGTAGGATTTTTTATTAATTTATTTGCAAATTATGGTGGAAAATAAGTATTTGGTCAATAACAAAAGTTTATCTCAATACTTTGTTATATACCCTTTGTTGGCAATGACAGAGGTCAAACGTTTTCTGTAAGTCTTCACAAGGTTTTCACACACTGTTGCTGGTATTTTGGCCCATTCCTCCATGCAGATCTCCTCTAGAGCAGTGATGTTTTGGGGCTGGGCAACATGGACTTTCAACTCCCTCCAAAGATTTTCTATGGGGTTGAAATCTGGAGACTGGCTAGGCCACTCCAGGACCTTGAAATGCTTCTTACGAAGCCACTCCTTCGTTGCCCGGGAGGTGTGTTTGGGATCATTGTCATGCTGAAAGACCCAGCCACGTTTCATCTTCAATGCCCTTGCTGATGGAAGGAGGTTTTCACTCAAAATCTCACGATAAATGGCCCCATTCATTCTTTCCTTTACACGGATCAGTCGTCCTGGTCCCTTTGCAGAAAAACAGCCCCAAAGCATGATGTTTCCACCCCCATGCTTCACATTAGGTATGGTGTTCTTTGGATGCAACTCAGCATTCTTTGTCCTCCAAACACGACGAGTTGAGTTTTTACCAAAAAGTTCTATTTTGGTTTCATCTGACCATATGACATTCTCCAAATCTTCTTCTGGATCATCCAAATGCTCTCTAGCAAACTTCAGATGGGCCTGGACATGTACTGGCTTAAGCAGGGGGACACTGCAGGATTTGAGTCCCTGTTCTTCAAACCAAGCTGCTTACCTATTGCAGATTCAGTCTTCCCAGCCTGGTGCAGGTCTACAATTTTGTTTCTGGTGTCCTTTGACAGCTCTTTGGTCTTGGCTATAGTGGAGTTTGGAGTGTGACTGTTTGAGGTTGTGGACAGGTGTCTTTTATACTGATAATAAGTTCAAACAGGTGCCATTAACTTCTTCTGGCTGCAAGCCCGAGGCCGGCCACAATATGACAACAGCCACTTCAAGTGCAGGGCGCGAAATTCAAAATATATTTTTTAGAAATATTTAACTTTCACACATTAACAAGTCCAATACAGCAAATGAAAGGTACACATCTTGTGAATCCAGCCAACATGTCCGATTTTTTAAATATTTTACAGCGAAAACAGCACGTATATTTATGTTAGCTCACCACCAAATACAAAAAAGGACAGACATTTTTCACAGCACAGGTAGCATGCACAAAGCCAACCTAACTAACCAAGAAACAACTTCATCAGATGACAGTCTTATAACATGTTATACAATAAATCTATGTTTTGTTCGAAAAATGTGCATATTTCAGGTATAAACATAGTTTACATTGCAGCTACAATCAGAAATTGCACCGAAAGCAGCCATAATAATTACAGACACCAACGTCAAATACCTAATTACTCATCATAAAACATTTCTGAAAAATACATAGTGTACACCAAATGAAAGACAGGCATCTTGTGATTCCAGCCAATATTTCCGATTTCTTAAGTGTTTTACAGCGAAAACACAATATAGCGTTATATTAGCTTACCACAATAGCCAGAAACACAAGCCTTTTCCCAGTAGCAAAAGTTAGCGATCGTAACAAACAAGCAAAAGATATATAATTTTTGACTAACCTTGATATACTTCATCAGATGACAGTCCTATAACATCAGGTTATACATACACTTATGTTTTGTTCGAAAATGTGCATATTTAGAGCTGAAATCAGTGGTTATACATTGTGCTAACATAGCTACTTTTTCCCACAACGTCCGGATATTTTTCTGACACTTTTTCTGACACACATATTCTGACCAAATAGCTATTTATAAACATAACTAAAAACTACATGTTGTATAGGAAATGATAGATCCATTAGTTCTTAATGAAATCGCCGTGTTAGAATTCTAAAAATAACTTCATTACGACATACAGCTTCGGTATAGCTAGAGAGTACCCAAAAGCTGGGCGCCAACGACTAGTTCACATGTACGACAGATATATGAAATAGCATCATAAAATGTTTCCTACTTTTGCTGATCTTTCATCAGAATGTTGGACAAGGGGTCCTTTGTCAAGAACAATCGTTGTTTGGATTTAGAACGGCCTCTTTCCCTCTTGATTTAGCAAGCACACTAGCCAAGTGGCACGAATCTCTCCATGTCAACAAACGGAAGAGAACGGAACACGGCAAAACTCCCGAAAAAAATTCAATAATCTGATTAAACTATATTGAAAAAACATACTTTACGATGATATGGTCACATGTATCAAATAAAATCAAAGCCAGAGATAGTAGTCGCCTATAACGAAAGCTTTTCAGAGCACCGCCAGCATTCAAAAGTGACCAAAACATCAGCCAGGAAGCATAGGAACTGAGAAGTGGTGTGTGGTCACCACCGGCAGAACCATTCCTTTTTGGGGGGTGTCTTACTAATTGCCTATAATTTCCACCTTTTGTCTAAACTATTTGCACAACAGCATGTGAAATTTATTGTCAATCAGTATTGCTTCCTAAGTGGACAGTTTGATTTCACAGAAGTGTGATTGACTTGGAGGTACATTGTGTTGTTTTAGTGTTCCCTTTATTTTTTTGAGCAGTGTATATATATTGTGGCAGATGGCAGGGAGAGATGAGGGGAGTGGTGATTGAAGGAAGATATCTTGCAGCCCGCTGGCTCCACCCCCGGGCCTTATATGGACTTCCTGTCCCAACGAGGCACGCCTTGGGATCATTAAGCCATGGAGTGATTGGGGATAAAATAGGAAGCGGGCTGCACAAACAGGGAGAGGACTGAGAGGGAAATATGTGTTTTGGAAAGTGTGATAAGAGGGAGCAGTAGCTGTACGATTGCCTGTTGTGAGCTGGACTGTGTGATTACCCCCACTGTGTACCGAACTGGTTTGGCTGAGGACCTGGGTTTTGTGATTACCCCTGGAGAACGGATTGTGAACTGGTTGCTGATTCACCCCCCTTTTCCCACGGTGAACAATTCTCCCTAATAAATTCCACATTTGCATTCCATTTGTGCTTCTTGTGCGTGTTTGATTATTGAACTTGGTGACATGGAAACCTCACCCCCTTGAGCCTGCTAGAATATATATATACAGTACCAGTCAAAAGTTTGGGCGCACCTACTCATTGCATGGTTTTTCTTTATTTTAACTATTTTCTACATTGTAGAATAATAGTGAAGACATCAAAACTATGAAATAACACAAATGGAATCATGTAGTAACCAAAAAAGGGTTAAACAAATCAAAAAATATTTTATATATTAGATTCTTCAAAGTAGACACCCTTTGCCTTGATGACAGCATTGCACACTTTTTGCATTCTCTCAACTAGCCTCATGAGAAATGCTTTTCCAACAGTTTAGGAAAGGAGTTCCCATATATGCTGAGCACTTGTAGGCTGCTTTTCCTTTACTCTGCGGTCCAACTCATCCCAAACCATCTCAATTGGATTGAGGTCGGGTGATTGTGGAGACCAGGTCATCTGATGCAGCACTCCACCACTCTCCTTCTTGGTCAAACAGCCCTTACACAGCCTGGAGGTGTGTTGGGTTATTGTACTGTTGAAAAACATTTTTTGCCCCACTAAAGCAAACCAGATGGGATGGTGTATTGCTGCAGAATGCTGTCGTAGCCATGCTAGTTAAGTGTGCCTTGAATTCTAAATGAATCACAGACCGTGTCACCAGCAAAGCAGCCCCACACCATCACACCTCCTCTTCCATGCTTCATGGTGGGAACCACACATGCGGAGAACATCCGTTCACCTACTCTGCATCTCAGAAAGACACCGCGGTTAGAACCAAAAATCTCACATTTTGACTCATCTCAGATTTCCACCAGTCTAATGTCCATTGCTCATGTTTCTTGAACTAAGCAAGTCTCTTCTTCTTATTGGTGTCTTTTAGTAATGGTTTCGTTGCAACAATTCGATCATGAAGACCTGATTCATGCAGTCTTCTCTGAACAGTTGATGTTGAGATGTGTCTGTTACTTGAACTCCATGAAGCATTCATTTGGGCTGCAATTTCTGAGGATACTAACTCTAATGAACTTATCCTCTGCAGCAGAGGTAACTCAAGGTCTTCCTTTCCTGTGACGGTCCTCATGAAAGCAAGTTTCATCATAGCGCCTGATGTTTTTTGCGACTGCACTTGAAGAATCCTTTTTTTTTTTTTTTTGTTTTTTAGGGGTGGATCAGCTTAATATTGCGGAAAGAATGTTGCTTCCAATGTAATTGTCTGCATCATTTCCAATCCCCCATATTTTTGGGGGTAAATATATATATCCATACACGTATGCATACATATACACATATATACATACACATACCTATATAGACACACATACTTTTTTAAAGAGTATACCTTTATTATTATTCCCCGCAAACCCTACCACCGATCCCCCAATTGGAGTAAACTGATAAACATTTCTGTTTTTACCTTCAATTTATACATCTTATACACATTTTACAGACACAGTCTACTTTATAATAGTTCTCTCTTGTTTGTTCTTAGTCCTTCCTCTATTTCTGTTGTCCATCCAGTTTGATTTCCACTTGTAACTGTGCTATTTCACAAAAGCTCCGCACCTATACACATTTCACAGATCCCATATGCCCTACATTGTTTATCTTGTTATTAGTCCCACCCTTCAGCTCCACTCAACCCTTCCCATCTATCTTCCAACATCATCCATTTCGGATTTTTATTGCCATATATTTTTCAACTGTGCTGTGATGCTTCACAAAAGATTGGAATCTTCCTATTCTCATAGCTTCCACGGATTGTAAATTAAAAATAAACATTTTTGCTAAAATAATTATTATATTATTGATTGATTGACTATGGCTTTTCAAATCCCCCAGTATTGCTATCTGTAGCGTTAGTTCTACGCAAATGTTGCAATTCTTCAACCATTCCTGGACCTGTGACCAAACTAGCTACATACGGACAATACCAAAATAAATGATCTAATGAAGAATCACTTGAAGAATCTTACAAAATTATTGAAATTTTCCAGATTGACTGACCTTCATGTCTTAAAGTAATGATGGACTTTCATTTCTCTTTTCTTATTTGACTTGTCCTTTGCAGAATATGGACTTGGTCTTTTATCAAATAGGGCTATTTGTAACCTACCCCTACCTTGTCATAACACAACTGATTGGCTAAAATGCATTAAGAAGGAAAGAAATTCCAAAAATTAACATTTAACAATGCACACCTGTTAATTGAAATGCATTCCAGGTGACTACCTCATGAAGCTGGTTAAAAGAATGCCAAGAGTGTGCAAAGCTCTCAATGCAGAGGGTGGCTACTTTGAAGAATCTCAAATGTAGAAAATAGTAAATGTTAAAAACTTCTTATGGCTGAAATCCCGTCACTGGGATCGATATGACAGCAGCCAGTGACAGTGCATGGCGCCAAATTCAAAAAACAGAAATCTCATAATTAAAATTCCTCAAACATTCATGTGTCTTATATCATTTTAAAGGTAATCTTGTTGTTAATCCCACCAAAGTGTCCAATTTCAAATAGGCTTTTCAGCAAAAGCACTACAAACGATTATGTTAGGACACCACAAAACCACAATAAGCACAGCCATTTTTCCAGTGAAAGATAGCTTTCACAAAAAAACAGAAATAGAGATAAAATTAATCACTAACCTTTGATTATCTTCATCAGATGACCCTCATAGGACCTTATGTTACACAATACATGCATGTTTTGTTTGATAAAGTTGATATTTATATAAAAAAATCTGAGTTTACATTGGCGCGTTAGATTCACTAGTTGCAAAAACATCAAGTAATTTTGCATAGCCACATCGTTTCAACAGAAATACTCATCATAAATGTAGATGATAATACAAGTTATACACATGGAATTATAGATATACCTCTCCTTAATGCAACCGCTGTGTCAGATTTCAAAAAACCTTTACAGAAAAATAAACCATGCAATAATCTGAGACGGAGCTCAGAACAATAGCCAAATTAAGCCGCCATGTTGGACTCAACAGAAACCAGAAAATACATGATAAATGTTTCCTTACCTTGATGAACTTCATCAGAATGCAGTCCTAGGAATCCCAGTTCCACAATAAATGCTTGATTTGTTCGATAATGTCCGTTATTTATGTCCAATTAGCTACTTTCGAATTGTTTACCAAATACCCTAACCAAAGTCTCAAAGCGCGTCCACTATAACGTGACAAAATGTCCAAAAGTTCCGTTACAGTCAGTAGAAACATGTCAAACGATGTACTGAATCAATCTTTAGAATGTTGTTAACATACATCTTGAATAACGTTCCAACCGGAGAATTACATTGACTTCAATTGACCGATGGAACGGAGCTCACTCTCACGTGAACGCGCCAGTTCAATGCGTGGGCACCTCATGGAAGTGAATACTCATTCCTGTCTCCTTCGGCCCCAATTCACATTGGAGTCATCAGACAAAGTTCTATTGACTGTTGACATCTAGTGGAAGCCGTAGGAAGTGAAAAACCCCTCTATATCTCTCTGTATTTTCAATGAGAGCTTGGTTGAAAATCTGGCACCCCCAGAAAATATCCAAACAGGAAGTGGAACTTCTCAGGTTTTTGCCTGCCATATGAGTTCTGTTATACTCACAGACATAATTCAAACAGTTTTAGAAACTTCAGAGTGTTTTCTATCCAATACTAATAATAATATGCATATATTAGCAACTATGACATAGGAGCAGGCCATTTATTCTGGGCACCTCTGTGCACCTTTCATCCAAGCTACTCAATACTGCCCCTTCAGCCATAAGAAGTTAAACACTATTACTGCACAGAGAGTGAGTTCATGCAACTCATTACGTGACTTGTTAATTATTAAGCACATTTTTACTCCTAAACTTGTTTAGGCTTGTCATAACTTATTGACATTTCATCTTTCCATTTTGTATACATAAAAAAAAAAACATAATTCCACTTTGACCTTGTGAGGTATTGTGTGTAGGCCAGTGACACATATTCTCAATTTAATCCATGACAAATGCAGGTTGTAACACAACAAAATGGGGAGAAAGTCGAGTGGTGTGAAGACTTTTTCAAGGCACTGTACATTTTGACTGTCAGCATGATGATTTTACTTTCTCGCCTCTGTACTAAATAAGAACATCTTTATTCTGGAGCTAGAAACCTGTATTGAGCATCCTCTGTAAAGAGAAGCATATAGAAGCATGTGCACACACACACACACATACATGGGGACACACTCCTGATTAGTTTCATACTGTTACAGTATCCCGTGTGGCTCAGTTGGTAGAGCATGGCGCTTGCAACGCCAGTGTTGTGGGTTCAATTCCCACGGGGGGACCAGGGTTCAATCCCCACGGGGGGACCAGGATGAATATGTATGAACTTTCCAATTTGTAAGTCGCTCTGGATAAGAGCGTCTGCTAAATGACTTAAAATGTAAAATGTAAATATCTACAGTTTACAAAATGGTAAAATAGAGATAAATAATTATACACAACAAAGATAGATTTTTATTAGTGTTTGGGGTTATTGTCTTGCTGGAAGATCCACTTGAAGGCAAGTTCCGACATCCTGGCAGAGGCAACCAGGTTTTTTGCTAAAATGTCAAGGTACTGGGTAAAGTTAATTATGCAGTTGACCTTAACAAGGGCCCCAGGAAGAACGGAATCAAAATTGCTCCATAACATCAAAGATCCACCATATTTAACAGTAGGTATGGGGTGGCAGGTAGCCTAGTGGTTTAGAGCATCAGGCCAGTAACAGAGAAGTTGCTGGTTTGAATCCCTAAGCTGACTAGGTGAAAAATCTGTTGATGTGCCCTTGAGCAAGGCACTTAACCCCAATTGCTCCTGTAAGTCGCTGTGGATAAGAGTATCTGCTAAATTACTCAAATGTAAATGCAGCTACTTTTCTGCATATACTTCTGTTTTCAACGCCAAATCCACAACTGGCATGCTTGTCTAAGGAGCTCTATTGTCATGTCATCTGACAAAAGCACCTGTCTCAATCCAAGTGCTGATGCCTTTTAGCAAACTCCAGATATTTGCATTTTTCTATCATTTTAGAAAAGGCTCAGTGTTGTTATCCTTGCAAAGTGAGCTATTGAATGGTATTGAAAACTGGGTTGTCAATAATTTTGACCTCTACCTTTTTGAGATTTTTTTTATTACTTGTTAAACAAAATATCTTTCTCTCAGCAATTGTATTAGTACAAAATATTATAATTTCTCAAATTTTTGAATGTATTTGAATGATTTATTTTGTACAGGCATTTTTGCTCATCTTTATCAACGTAAATGATTTCGGACCACACTGTATGTGCATAAATATATGTCAGGTGTATATCTGCGGGGAAAGTGCAAAGGCCAAGCAGGCAGTGATGGCGTTAGCCACCATGCTGGGTCTCAGTGCCCCGGACCGGGGATCTCTCTCAGTGGCCCGGGAGCTGGAGGACTTCCCCCTGCAGCTGTTCCCCCAGTGGAGGCTCCCCCTGCGCATCGCCATCGGCCTCAGCGCTGCCTTCTTTTTCTACCTGCTGATCAGAGACATCATCTATGCATACTTCACCCAGGGCAAAGACATCTTTTGAATCATGGTCTCACTGGCCAACAAGGTACTGGCCCACAGTCCCTCTGAGTGTTTGTGTTCTGTTTGTTTCTGTGTGTTACCAGCTGTTCAAGGTGTGTGTTTGTGTTCTCTCCAGGTGTGTCCCATCGTGTCTCTGATCATGCTGTCTCTCTGTTACCTGCCTGGTGTCCTGGCTTCCTTCCTGCAGCTCTACAGAGGCACCAAGTACAGGTCAGATCTCTGTGTGTATGTGTGTGTTTGCATGCATGTATGTTCACACGATGTTGCATATGTATTTATGTTGATTATAAGTGTTTATGAATGTTTAACATCAGGCGCTTCCCTGATTGGCTGGATCGCTGGATGCTGTGCAGGAAACAGCTGGGTCTTCTGGCATTGGGGTTCGCCTTTCTGCATGTGCTCTATACACTTATCATACCCATACGGTCAGTGGAGCACACACTCAAATGCACATGCATACACACACAGTGGTATGTATCTTCCTTTAGTTTTTAGTAAAGAAAGTATTGATTTTGTTTTCAGGTACTATCTGATGTTCTGGGTCACTGAACACACTGTCTCTCTGGTAAGAACACCTACCTAGCTGTAAGGTCCAAATTAAACACTTTCAAAACAGTGAACATTGAATAGACAAAATTGTGTACAGATGTAGGATCTTAATTTGACCACTCTGTTGTTGCTGAGAATTTTCCTGCGCTGCAGGCTTTACATACATTCACACTAATACATGGTTACATTACAGAGATTCTCCTGAACTGTTTTATACTTCTTAGCCAGTAGTTCTGAAAGTAGCAGTCATTGGCCAAAAGTGGTCCCCAAAAATGCGTAGCACGTTATATATGTATGTTATATATGTTATATATAACCACGTCATTGGTTTCTCTCTCTCTCTCTCTCGGCTGTGGGCACTGAGACGTTGGGCCCGCCCTGCAACCTCATTCGATAACGCTGGGCAGGCCTCTTGCTAGCTGTCACTCAAATGTGAGGAGCTGAAGCTCTTTGGCTAGAACTCAAATTGTTAGGAGGATGGCTCATACTGGGGAAATGTAGGGATAATGGCATGGCTCAGCTTCAAGACAACAGTCGCTTTCATACTAAGTATTTCGTGGCTAATTGAGGTAAGACAGTTATTTTTCTCATTGATTATGAATGTATGAACTACACATTGAGACATCCAGCCCAAAGCAGGAGGTTTAAAAAATACTTTCTTAGTCACCAAAGTTCTGGAGCATGTTTTAACAGCATTGCACTTTTCATGTAGCCTAATTTTTGCCAGCTAATAGCCTAACCACCAATCAAGTAACATTACATTAGTGGAAAAGTGTGAACAGACAAAACATTCAAATCCTGTTGCTGCAGGATTATTTTTCTGTGACACAATACTGGTCATATTAAGATCATACATCTATCTGTACATTGGACACACACCTACAGTATATAGCAGGATTCAAGCACTGGTTTTGATTATACTGGATTACGTGTCTCCCTTCCTCTCACGCCTCTCTCTCTCTCTCTCTCTCTCTCTCTCTCTCTCTCTCTCTCTCTCTCTCTCTCTCTCTGTCTCTCTCAGATCAGAGAGAACAGGACCACAATGTTTGATACCACAACGGCCTGGCGTGGTGACTCCTACTTGTCCCTGGGAATTCTGGGATTTGGCCTGTACGTCCTGTTAGGAATCACATCTCTTCCCTCCGTCAGTAACATTCTCAGCTGGAGGGAGTTCAGCTTCATACAGGTGGGATCACCAGGACCGAACACACTGAATACTTAGACCAGACTCACTTGCTAGGCACAAATTGTCTGCCCATTTTTCCTAGCGATGGCGGGGAAAATCGATACAGTTACGTAACGCAATATTATTTTGGACAATATTATATTGATACTTTAACTCCAAGCATCGATTTGTTGCTAGATAGCGTTAGCTAGGGCTAGTCGGCTGTGCCCCTGGTATTTTTCATTCATCAGCTTGTTCTCATCTTCTTTTTAAACAGTGTGCCAATGTTTTCAGCACTTTTATTTCCATGACTGATAAAAACATTTTCTCACGCTCTCTCTTGTCTCTCTGCAGCAGACATATTGTGAACAAAATGTTTGGAACATCAAATCGCAATCAAATCACAGTAGCGAATCATGATACACATAGAATCGTGAGATTTGCAATACGTATCACGTCGCACCTAAGTATCGTGGTAATATTGTATCATGAGGTCCCTAGCAATTCCCATCCCTAATTTGTACTTATCTTCTTCAGTGTTTCCCCTATTGACGTATTCATGCGGGGTGCAGAGCCAACATCCAGGCCAGAATGCAATAAAACTCCAGGAAAGTAATCTGATTTTCAGCAGACAAGCCAGAGGTTATGCGCTGGGGATAATAAGCTGTATTTCCATCACTACAGAGAACACACACACTCATTCATAAATGCATCTAGGTCAGGAGAAACTCCGACTCATTCTCTAATTCATTCATTCCCCACAAATTGGTGCAGTGATTTAAATGTTAAATTATTCATCAGATATAATATAGGAAGAATATATTAGAACAGGCCAGGAGAATTCACCTAGAGATGTATGTGCAGGGGTGTCATCCGCCCCCAAAATTTGAGGGGGAAAAATTACAGTGGTCCGGACTAGTGGCCTGAAGTTGGAGAATTTGGCATTTTTCAAACATCTGTAACAGATGTGTCCTGTAATCTAGAACCATAATCATTATATTTAATTCTATGTAAAATATGTGTTTATTTCCCAGCGTATCTAAGCATATCTCTTGAGCTGTCTGACTGGTGATAATTTTTTTAAAGAAACAAAATGTTTCTCTGCATCTCTGCTCAAATCTGGGTGAAACCTTGCCAGCAGGCGTGCCAGCTAAGATAGTAAGACAAGCTAGCTACACTAACTTGATTGATAGCCTGAAATAACTTCTTGGTGGCTAGTTATGAGGTTGTGAGACTGGGAACCTAAAATTTCTAGGTGGCTAGTAGTATTACAAAGAAACAACATTATATATATTTTTTAAACAGAACAAATCTGAGGTGCGCATATTGGGCTGACGCCTCTGTCTGTGTGTGTGTGTGTCTGTGTGTGTCTGTTAAGGTAGGCCAGAGGTCTGTCTCTGTGAAGGTCAGTCCCATACTTGATCATTGTTAAATGATACAACAATTGCCCCTTCGCTAAGCCACACCCTCTTCATTACTTTTTCAACCTTGGGCAGCATTTTCCCGGGAAGCCCAACTTTCTGTTCAAACCACCAATGGAGGAAACCGCTCAGGATGATCTTAAACTGTGTTTTAAAGTAACTGTCCAGTGAAAATCTTACTTTTAAAAGTTTATATTCTGTTAACTCTTAACTAAATAAGGTTGTTGACTCATCCTGTAACAGTATTTGTGGCCAAAGCATAAATTGGAGAAAAAAACACTATCATTTGCTATCCAACGGAGCACTGCGATTGGTTGCCTAATATTCTGAGGTGGAGCTTAGCGAAGGGTCAATTAAGGGAGCTTTATCTGGCCAGCGTGTGTTTCCTAGGTTTCTCCAGGCTTCTCCTTGCACTGCTCCAATGCCTAGAGTTATTAGCCCTTTCTGGGATAAATGTGAAGAGACTGTGCATGTCCAATAGGCTATCCTAAAGCTACACTATATATTTAAGATAATTGTGGAAAGTGTGTGAGTTTGGATGTGCTTGTGCGTGTGACAGGGCCATGCACAGACCCTGAAAAAAGACACCCATAGAAAAGCATAGAGTAGACCTTTAGTTTATGCAAATCCCAGTAATGCCACTATAAGCAAGCTTTAGCCTACTACTCAAAGAGAGGGCAACGAGGGGTGAGCTATCAGCTAATCACAGTGAATGTAGAATGAGCTAGTTAGCTAGCTAGTTAGTTAGTTAGCTATTATGTTGAAACAATCTAACTAGACTTTACCTGTGATTGGAGTTTGTTCTGCTGCTAACATCAGCCTCTTAAGCCTACTGGGGGCAGAGGGGTGGGGGCGAAATTTTCCAAAATAAAAAAATGAGAAATTAGCTAGTTTGATGGGCAATTCATTCATTTAAATGGCAATAGATAAAATAGACAAATTCAAAGAAAGTACATTTTCTTAATTAAAGGATGGCAAAAGGGCAGGTGCTCAAGCTCCCTTAGACCTCTATCTGTGCACGTGCCTGCATGTGTGTGTATGTGTGTGTGGTTCATGTGTTTATGTGTTCTTTTCTCCCCCACCAGTCCAAGCTGGGTCACCTGACTCTGCTGTTGTGTACGGCTCACACCTACCTGTATGGCTGGAACAGATTCCTGAGTTCCTCCATCTACAAGTGTCTGGTGCTTCCCTCTGTGGTGCTGCTGCTCAAGCTGCTGCTCATCACCCCCTGTGTGGACCACACCATCACCCGCATACGCCAGGGATGGGAGAGATCAGAGATGGGCAGATCAGAGGAACCCTAAAGACAGCCAACCACTGATACCTTAGAGAACACACACACACAGACACACAGACACACACAGACAAAATAACACCCTCAGTGTGATGATAGATTTGTCTTCAAGGCATGAACTCTTGTTTCTTTGTTATTTCACCCTCAGAGGTTGGCTACCATTCAATCATCGTTTGCCATGTTTCTGGGATCAAAAACCAGCAATACTATTTAATTGATATGCAGTCGTATTTATTTTTGTATTACACTGTAAACATTGTTGCATTTTAATGCATATATTTTTAACCATACGTAAACCAGACACTAGCTTTCACTGGTGAAAGCTCTCTCTTTCTCTTTCTCTCATATCCTCTGTCTTACTGTATATCCTCTCTCTTCTTTGACTGAATGTACAGTTATCCCCAGATGAAACACAGGTTTCAGAGACGTATAAAGGTTTTTCAATTGATGTTTTGTGTCTGTCTGATCCATCTCCAGGGGCAGGTCAGACACATAAAAACACATCTATCAGTGTGATCCTCTCTGGGGCAGAGTGTTATTATTTCCTCCAGAAAACAGACTCTCTGAATCCCAGCAACAGGCTTCCCTTTCATCACTAGATAGACAGAGTGGCCCACAGTGTCTTCTGTTATGGGGAGCACTTCCATTTGTGGTGGATATAGCTGGATGTTTGTGTAGATGCCAAATATCTAAATACATCGATTAACTTTTAGGTGCATGCAGAATGTAGAGACAAAGCACAAAGACATATGCCCAGAAACAGCTTGTACCAACACTAAGAACACAGGAACAATGTGGAAACAATGTTGATTCAACCAGAGTCTGACAAGTGGGATCTTTGGACAAATTATATTTATTGCATCAATAAAATAAATGGGTATATATTTTCCTTCACTTACTTACTGAATGAAATACTTCACAAACAAAACATTGTGTGAAATTCCATTAGCCTGTGTGCCTATTAGCCTATGGGAGAATTTTGTGATTTCTTCCTGCAAGAACAATTCACGTGGAAAAAGTGACACACCATGACTGGTGACAGAATAATTGTCTTCTTTCCTATAGTTTTTGCCAGTGGAATTTCACCAAACCGAGATTTAGCTAGGTTTACATCCAGTTGGTGACAGGTTTTCATGCGAATATTCTAAAATACACATAAAAACAAAATGTGCATTTTCCCACCAGAGATGTTTCCATCAAATTTACTTGTGGGTAAAATGTTGTGTGTGATGATGTAGTCAACATAAAAATACCTTCTGTGGTTAAATTCCCATGTACCAGATAAAAAATAGAAGTTAAATGTGTTCGCATTCCGTTTTCAACTCTGCGATAGAACAGCTCGCAGATACAGTGCGGGTATAGCCTACATGATGAGATTATTATGAACAGATGAGTATTTGTATTTCTTAAACGGCAGCCAAGCGCATCAATCATGATATTACCAGAAAAAGACCCTTAATACTTCTTGAAAAGGAGCATCAAGCTCATAACCGTGCACTTTCACCACCCTGTGAAGTTTATCATAACTTATTTCATCTGTAGACTATTAAACTGCATGCTTTCCTGAGTCGTAATGGGAGGACCGCACACTATATCTGTCACGTTCCTGACCTTATTTCCTTTGTTAAGTCTTGTTTAGTTGGTCAGGACGTGAGCTGGGTGGGCATTCTATGTTATGTGTTTCTATGTTGGGTTGTCAACTAGCCTGATATGGTTCTCAATCAGGGGCAGGTATTTTACGTTTCCTCTGATTGAGAACCATATTAAGGTAGGCTGTTCTCACTGTTTGTTTGTGGGTGATTGTTGCTGTGTCTGTGTTTGTTCACCACACGGTACTGTTTCGTTTTGTTCGTTCGTTTGTTCCTGTTCGTGCGTTCATGTTTTATGTTCTCATGTTCAGGTCTGTTCACGTCGTTTTGTAGTTTATCAAGTGTTTTTCGTCTTCGTTGATATTATTAAAAGTATGTATTCAAACCACGCTGCATTTTGGTCCGATCCTTGCTCATCCTCAGACGAGGAGGAAGACGAGCGTTACAATGTCATCGTGTGACTCTATGTTTACTTCAAAATGATGTTTATTACATCAATTTGGCGTTTCCACTGTCATTTCTCGCATAATTTATTTTAGACTCAAAAAAAGATCCCACCTTGTCTAGCGTGTTTTGTCACATTTGGAAGGTTTACCGACAAATGTGCTGTTTCTATCAGGCCTGTCATGACATTTTTTTTATCTGACAGTTTACTCGCATAAAAATGTTGGATGGAAACATGGTTCTTGAGGAAACTAAAAATGCACAGGTTAATAATGTGGGCTATTTAAAATGTTTAAAATGCACCATACTGTTTCAATGTACCTTTTCATTTGTTTATGCTCAAAAAAAGTTTCTACATTTGAAATGTTCTGTTGATTTGTTTGTTTCCTTTTCTGTTGTTTTAGCCTCATCTCCTTTTCTTTCATTGTATGTACTTGGTATAATGTTATTGTTATGAATGTGTTTTGTGAGTGTTTGTAAAGTACTTAGGTTCTGCAAGTTTACCAATGTTATATCAAAACTTGTGACTGCTATTGTTCACCTGGATCAAATAAATGTTTATAATGTTATGTTCTTCAATACATATCTACATTATTAATGAAAGCCCTGATGTAAAATTCACAGTTTAGGAATCATTTCTTGACGAACTCAAAAAAAGAGATCTAAGATCTATTAAAGTTCAAGTTGTCTATTATGCTGATGTTTCCTCTTGTGTGACTGAGTCAATATTTCTATAAGTAAGGGAACTGGTGAATAATAACTGTTTAGGTCAATAATGCATGTCATGTTTGCATAATATACCTGTTTCCCTTTTGTGTCATAACTGCTGATGATAGAAATGAATGAGGAAACAAGTAGAAGATACGTATTCATCTCCCACACACACACCAACAAGGCACTCTGACAACCCACAAGGTAAGATCATGTGTTTTACAAATTGATGTTAAATCTGTTGCAATGCTAATAACATCACCTTGAATCTAAATAAAATGGTCTGCTTATTAGCATACAGGGCAGATGTTTTTCATCAAAGCTATGATAAATGGTATATTACTGTTCTGCTCAGTAACATACAGGGCAGATGTTTTTCATCACACCTATGATAAATGGTATATTACTGTTCTGCTCAGTAACATACAGGGCAGATGTTTTTCATCACACCTATGATAAATGGTATATTACTGTTCTGCTCAGTAACATACAGGGCAGATGTTTTTCATCACACCTATGATAAATGGTATATTACTGTTCTGCTCAGTAACATACAGGGCAGATGTTTTTCATCACACCTATGATAAATGGTATATTACTGTTCTGCTCAGTAACATACAGGGCAGATGTTTTTCATCACACCTATGATAAATGGTATATTACTGTTCTGCTCAGTAACATACAGGGCAGATGTTTTTCATATGCATTAAAAAAGTGAATTAAGAAAAAATAACCGTTTTTTAATTCTTACCAGATGGAGAAATTCCTACTAGTAATTGTGGTGATTACAACATGCTGTGCTGTAGCTCAAGGTAAGATAGTCACTGTGATAACTGCAATGAAATATGACAGTAAATAGTAGAAAGTGAAACTTATTCTTGTCACGTTCTGACCATAGTTCTTGTGTGTTTTGCTTGTTTTAGTGTTGGTCAGGACGTGAGCTGGGTGGGCATGTTGTGTGTCTAGTTTGTCTGTTTCTATGTTTGGCCTAATATGGTTCTCAATCAGAGGCAGGTGTTTTGTGTTGTCTCTGATTGGGAATCATATATAGGTGGCTTGTTTTGTGTTGGGGTTTGTGGGTGGTTGTTTCCTGTCTTTGTGTTTTCTCTGCACCAGATAGGGCTGTATCGGTTTGCCACATTTGTTATTTTGTATCGTGTTCACTGTTTATCGTGTTATTAAACATGTTGAGCACTGGCTACGCTGCGTGTTGGTCCGATCCCTGTTACACCCTCTCTTCTCATGAAGAGAGGGAAGGCTGCCGTTACAGAACCACCCACCAATCTCGGACCAAGCAGCGTAGCAACGGGCAGCAGCGGCAGCAGCAGCAGCAGCGGTACCAGGAGGAATGGACTTGGGAAGAGGTGTTGGACGGAAAGGGTTGCTACACATGGGAGGAGATCCTGGCTGGTAAGGATCGCCTTCCATGGGAACAGGTGGAGGCAGCTAGGAGAGCGGAAGCAGCCGCGAAGGGGAACCGGTGTTATGAGGGAACACGGCTGGCCAGGAAGCCCGAGAAGAAACCCCACAAATGTCTTGGGGGGGGGGGGGGGCTAAAGGGGAGTGTGGCGAAGTCAGGTAGCAGAACTGCACCAACTTCCCGGGCTTGCCGTGGAGAGCGAGAGTACGGGCAGACACCGTGTTGTGCGGAAAGGCGCACGGTGTCTCCTGTACGTGTGTATAGCCCGGTGCGGTACATCCCAGCTCCTCGTATCGGCCGGGCTAGAGTGGGCATCGAGCCAGGTGCCATGAAGCCGGCTCAACATATCTGGTCTCCAGTACGTCTCCTTGGGCCGGTGTACATGGCACCAGCCTTACGCATGGTGTCCCTGGTTCGCCAGCACAGCCCAGTGCGGGATATTCCACCTCGCCGCACTGGCCTGGCTACGGGGAGCATTAAACCAGGTAAGGTTGGGCAGGCTCGGTGCTTAAGAGCTCCTGTACGCCTTCACGGTCCAGTATAACCGGCGCCACCTCCTCGCCCCAACCCAGGAACACCAGTGCCTACACCACGCACCAGGCTTCCTATGCGTCTCCAGAACTCTGTTCCTCCTCCACGCACTCTCCCTGTGGTGCGTGTCTCCAGCCCGGTACCACCAGTTCCGGCACCACGCACCAAGCTTACTGTGCGTATCCAGACCCCTGTACGCACTGTTCCTTCTCCCCGCACTCGCCATGAGGTGCGTGCCCTCAGCCCGGTACCACCAGTGCCGGTACCACACACCAGGTGTATAGTGCGCCTCGAGAGTACAGTGTGCCCTGTTCCTGCTCCCCGCACTAGCCTTGAGGTGCGTGTCTACAAACCGGTACCACCAGTTCCGGCAACACGCACCAGGCCTACTGTGCGCCTCAGTAGGTCTGAGCTGCCTGCCTGCCCAGCGCCGTCTGAGCTGCCTGCCTGCCCAGCGCCGTCTGAGCTGCCTGCCTGCCCAGCGCCATCTGAGCTGCCTGCCTGCCCAGCTCCATCTGAGCTGCCTGCCTGCCCAGCACCATCTGAGCTGTCCGTCTGCCCAGCGCCATCTGAGCCGTCCGTCTGCCCAGCGCCATCTGAGCCATCCGTCTACCCAGCGCCATCTGAGCCGCCCGTCTGTCCCGAGCCGTCAGAGCCGACCGTCTGTCCCGAGCCATTAGAACCGTCCGTCAGTCAGGAGCCGCTAGAGCCGTCCGTCAGTCAGGAGCCGTCCGTCAGTCAGGAGCCGTCCGTCAGTCATGAGCCGCCCTCCAGTCGTGAGCCGCCCTCCAGTCGTGAGCCGCCCTCCAGTCGTGAGCCGCCCTCCAGTCGTGAGCCGCCTTCCAGTCGTGAGCCGCCTTCCAGTCGTGAGCTGCCCTCCAGTCGTGAGCTGCCCTCCAGTCGTGAGTTGCCCTCCAGTCGTGAGCTGCCCTCCAGTCGTGAGCTGCCTTCCAGTCGTGAGCTGCCACTCAGTCCGGAGCTGCCATTCGTCCGGAGCTACCTCTCTGGCCTGAGCTACCTCTCTGTCCTAAGCTACCTCTCGGTTCGGAGCTGTCTCCTCAGTCTGATGGGGCCCTTTGTGAGGGTTCCTAGGCCAAGGTCGGCGGCGAGGGTCGCCACTCAAAGGACGCTAAGGAGGGGGACAAAGACAATGGTGGAGGTAGCTCTCCAATCTCTCCATGTCAACAAACGGAAGAGAACGGAACACGGCAAAACTCCCGAAAAAATGTCAATAATCTGATTAAACTATATTGAAAAAACATACTTTACGATGATATTGTCACATGTATCAAATAAAATCAAAGCCGGAGATATTAGTCGTCCCTAACGACAGCTTATCAGAAGGCAAATCCAGGTCCCTTGACACACTCTCCAGAAAACAGGAAACTGGTGACACGTCATACAAAAAGCTATTATACGAGCCCAGATCAAGTTACACACTCCATTTCTTCTCTCACTCCTTGTCGACATCTAGTGGAAGACGTATGAAGTGCATCTAAACTAATAAATATCAAGGACTTTAATAGGCAGCCCCTAGAAGAGAGCATCGATTTCAGATTTTCCACTTCCTGTCAGGAAGTTTGCTGCAAAAGGAGTTCTGTTTTACTCACAGATATAATTCTAACGTTTTTAGAAACTAGAGAGTGTTTTCTATCCAATAGTAATAATAATATGCATATTGTACGAGCAAGAATTGAGTACGAAGCCGTTTGAAATGGCCACCTTTTATCCGGCTACTCAATACTGCCCAGCCCAAACAGGTTAAAATAAAGGAGCTCTAGGAGCTCAGATGCAAAAATATTTACGTCCAACGTTTCGACAGACAAGCTGTCTTCATCAGGGTATATGCATAAATATTTTTGCATCTGAGCTCCCAGAGTGTGCGGCTCTCCTTTATTTTGTTAATTAAGTGTTCCACTCCGCTAGCCAGCACCTCGCCTAAATAGGTATGCATTTCTTTCGTCTCTAGATTACTGTAAACTAAGCCCAGTCTTAAGCTTGGGTAGACTAATTCTACTGTGCTCTGACCCCACCGCAATCATTTGGATTGTTCTTGCTTTCATGAAACCAGTGTTTCAAGATACTGTTCATGGTGATGTGACACAGTTCTTCTGGTATTTCACATTCTGTGCTTTTTGAAGTTACAAGCTTATTGTTGCACACAATGGAATGTTGTCACATCTTTGAACAAAAGACATCTGATGTAAGGTAGTATTACAACAAACCAAAGTGCATCTGCTGTTGTGTTATTGTCATGAACTGTGGACCTGTGCTTGTGTGAACCCAGAAAGACCACAGTGATCTGGCGTCTCTTCAGGTCTGGTATTCCACTATTATCTAACCTCCCTGCTTCCCAGAAACCACTGGCCTCTCCTCAGAGACACTGCAGAGTGAGTGCCATGGGTTTCCTTCCCACACACAAACACAAACACACACACACACACACACACACACACACACACACACACACACACACACACACACACACACACACACACAAGCAAATGCACAAGCAAAAACCCTCCTCTTCCAACGTAGTTTCCAGCTTGGCAGTGAGACTACTCCCTTCCCTCCTCCCTCCAGGAGCATGCCCAGACAAATCGAGACTTAGTCAGTAGTGTCTCAGTCAGACTTTCATCTAGAAAACTCAGAGGAGCTGCTCCAACTCTGAAGACTATTGTTTTGGGACATGTAATGCAGAAAACATTTCATGTCCTAGCATTTATTGACAGTGCTCTGTCTGGATTATAAGACTCCGTCTAGAGGAGGTGTCTGCTGAAGAACTTAACAAAGTGAAAGGGACGTTCATCCTGCAAGCTCCATTCATGTGGATGTACTTTTTCTGTGATTGCAACTTCAGGAAGTTATTTTAAATTCTCTGGTCTTTCTGACACTTTCTGTTGACTATCTACGACTCGAGGAGATCTTTGTCTGTCTCTGTTCAGGCATGACGGGTCAGGAGAGGAGTGAGGAGAAGAGTGAATGTGTGTCCCTGTCTCCGATGAGGGAGGCTGTCCCTGCCCCACCTGAGTGTGAGAGGGTGTGTGTGTTTGGGACGGGGGACCTGGGGCGCTCTCTGGGCCTGCGTCTGCTGCAGGCGGGGTACGGTGTGGTGTTCGGCAGCCGACGGCCCCACAGCAGCAGCACCCTCATACCCCACGGAGCACAGGTACAAAATAAAATAGATCTGGTGACGTGTTTTTACTGTAAATGTATTTCAATATATTTATTTATGTTTGAAGGAGTACATGTGAATATAATGTATGTGTGTTTATGTGTGTATCAATATGTTGATGATGTATATGCAGGTCCTGGGTCATGCTGCAGCTGCTCAGTCAGCCCTTATGATCTTCATCGCTGTCCAGAGGGAACACTACGACTTCCTGGTACCACTGGCCAATCAGCTAAAGGGGAAGGTAGCATTTATGTTTTATTAGTTCTGCCATATGTATGAATGTCTGTTTTGCCAGCATGTAACTGTAAAGTTGCCGAATATAATGTATGTCCCAGCGTATTTAGCTAGTATATTCTATGTCCCAATGTATTTCAAATCAAATTTTTATTAGTCACATACACGTTTAGCAGATGTTATTGCAAGTCGAGCGACATGCTTGTTTATTTAGCCAATATATTGTATGTACCCGTGTATTTAGCCAATAGAATGTGAATTCCAGTGTTTTTGGGAAATATAAAGTATGAATCAGTGTATTTGATTCCATGTTGAATTGCAGGTGTTGGTGGATGTCAGTAACAACCTTAGGAAGAATCAGTACCCAGAGGCCAACGCAGAATACCTGCAAAGGTGAGAGCTATATGTTGTTATTATGTGTATGTTTTATTGTTAATTAGGAATGTTTTTATATGTTGCTGTGTATGTTGTACATATAATGTGGTTATATGTACATGAACAGTCTGGTCCCTGGAGCTGAGGTGGTTAAAGGCTTCAACACCCTGTCTGCCTGGAGTCTGCAGAATGGACCTTCAGATGCCAACAGACAGGTACACACACCGAGGTTCAAGCCATGCCCATGAAACCAATTGGCTACTAGATTCAAGTCTATATACACTACATGTGTAGTGTGTACACTACATGTGTACAAAAGTATGTGGACACCTGCTCGTCGAACATCTCATTCCAAAATAATGGGCATTAATATGGAGTTGGTCCCCCCTTTGCAGCTATTACAGCCCCCACTCATCTGGGAAGGCTTTCCACTATGATGGAACATTGTTGCGGGGACTAGCTTCCATTCATCCACAAGAGCAGTAGTGAGGCCCTCTGTCAGTGTTCCAGTTCACTCAAAAGGCTTTGTATTCAGGACACAAAGTTTGTTTCTTTGCCACATTTTTTTGCAGTTTTACTCTAGTGCCTTATTACAAACAGGATGCATGTTTTGGTATATGTTTTAAAGCAGACTGAACCAGGTTTTCCTCTATGATTTTGCCTGTGCTTAGCTCTATTCTGTTTCTTTTTTTATCTTTAAAAAAAACTCCCTAGTCCTTGCCAATGACAAGCATACAGCCACCACCATGCTTGAAAATATGAAGAGTGGTACTCTTCAGTGATGTGTTGTGTTGGATTTGCCCCAAACACAACGCTTTGTATTCAGGACACAAAGTTTGTAGCTAACCAACCAGGTAGCTAACCAACCAGGTTCAATGTTATCTAGCTAGCTAATGTTAGGCTATAACTAGCAATGCAAATGGCTCGGAGATACAAATAATATTACTACACAGATCATACACGTAACGTTAGTAAGCTAGCCAGCCAGCTAGCTAGCTAAATATACGCTTTTATTTGAAATGAAAACAACTTTCTGACAAAATTACAAACGTATAATATCTGAAAATGTAGCTAGCTAGACTATCTTACCCGTATATTTGGATAGACACTTCTCCCTCTCTGTCATGGATACCATGGTTGTCCTTAGTTTGAAGATGTGTTTTATATGTGTTCTCTTTTCGACTCCCTCTGCATATTTGCAATCAAATGCCAGAATTTCCTCCATCTCATTAGCTATCATAATCTAATTCCACCGGCATTCCACTGATTTCAAAACTCGGTCCTCCAGAAAGTGGTGAACAACACTTTTGCAGTTCTACATGTACTACGTGATATCTTTTTAAAAAGCCACATTAGAAAGGATTACCTACACAAAGTGACCAGATCATGTTATAGACAGAAGTGTGCCATATGGCAACCAATCCGAATAATGGATGGGCATGTCCAGCCCATCCATTATCTCAGCCAATCATGGCTAGCGGGAAGGTTCCTAACTTTTTCCGTAAATAAATCAACTAGGCAATTTTATTTGTAGTTACTGATGGCATACACGTTTTTTATTAACCTGTTTGGGCTGCAATCCCGATGTCGGAACGAAAATGACAACAGCTGCAGGGCGCGAAATTCAAAATCTATTTTTTAAAAATATTTAACTTTCACACATTAACAAGTCCAATACAGCATTTGAAAGATAAACATCTTGTCAATCCAGCCAACATGTCCGATTTTTTAAATGTTTTACAGAGAAAACACCACATATATTTATGTTAGCTCACCACCAAATACAAAAGTGGACAGACACGTATGATTATGATTATGATGTATGAATTATGAGTCAAGTAGCATGCACAAGCCAACCGAAATAACCTAAAACCAACCTAAAGAACCCAGAAAAAACTACCTCAGATGACAGTCATATAACATGTTACACAATAAATCTATGTTTTGTTCATAAAATGTGCATATTTTAGCTATAAATCAGTTTTACATTGATGCTACCATAAATGCTACAGTCTGAAATCAGACGGGAGTAGCCAGAGAAAATACAGACACCAACGTCAACTACTAATTACACCTCATAAAACATTTCAGAAAAACATATGGTGGATAGCTAATGAAAGACAGATATCGTGTGAATAGAGACAATATTTCTGATTTTTGAAGTGTTTTACAGCGAAAACACAATATATCGTTATATTAGCTAACAACATAAGCTAGCATAAGGCAGCATTGATACTAGTCAAGCGCTAGCCTAGCACAGTTAGCACAGTTAGCATAGAACAGTTCGACAGATATATGAAAAAGCATCCCAAATTGGGTCCTTATCTTTGTTGATCTTCCATCAGAATGTTGTAACGGGGTCCAATGTCCAGTACAGTCTTTAGTTGGGTTCCAGAACGAAATATTTCCCTCTTTGGTTAGCAAGCACCACGGCTGTGCGGCGCTAATCTTTCTGTCTTCAAAAAATTCTTCCAAAACATCACGTCTAAAGTCCAGAATAAATTGCAATAATATAATTAAAGTATATTGAAAAAACATACTTTAGGATGATTTTGTGACATGTATCAAATAATATCGTAGCAAGAGATCATATTCACCGTTATCGAGCTTCTTCCAGGAGCCGAGTCTAAATTCTGCCTCGCGCCCGGAATTTTTTTTTAACTGCGCAGGTCTCACAAGAAGGTGTGGTATTCAGTCCATGGACGAGATATTCGACTGCTTTCAAGTCTCACTTCCGCATTACATCCAGATGAAGGCGTATGACGTGTTTCTACGATCCTAAGTGTCATGACCTTGTATAGACAAGGTCTTAAAGAGACACATCGCATTTTGGAAATCTCAATTCGGCTGGGAAAATGGCTGTAAAAATAGTTCTGTTCGACTTAGAGAAATAATTCAAACCTTTTTAGAAACTATAGACTGTTATCTATCCAACAGTAGTAAATATATGCATATTGTAAAATAAAAAATTTCTTAAGAGGCCGTTTGAAAATGTGCACATATTTTCCAGTTTTTTCAATATTCACCCTGCAGCCTGAAGAAGTTTTAAGGCACATGAAAGTTCACATGTTCCAGAAGGCATTTCTGCCAAAAAAAGCATTTGGATTTTAAAAATTATATTCAAATGTCTCTCCTGTGAAGTAGTGACGCGCAGCATACGCCTAGTGTCCTGAAATGAGTCAAAAATGTAACAGTGGGTTTGAAGATCTTTTCTGCATATGCTTGTGTTTTTCAATGCCAAATCCACAACTGGTGTGCTCAGCCTTGATTTGGTCTTATGTAGCAACATTTGAAATTGTGTTTTTTTACATTGGATAAAAGCAGAGACACAGAGCTACACAATGGGATATAATATACTGCATTTGAGGAACAATGGGAAAGTAAATCTGCTTTGAAAGTTGATAAACTTGTAACCTCACTTTTGAGGAATTGGCCTTTGAATGTTTTGGTACATACTGGAGAGCTCTAGTTGAGGTTTGCCTAGTTAAGGTTTAAAAATACTGGAGGACTCTTCTTTGTCTACACCCATTCAGCATCTTTCACACCCTCTTAAGCTTTAGCTCCACCAATCTCTTTAAGAGTTGATCTGAGCGTTCTGTCCAAACAACAGCAGTCAAGCACCCAAGCTAACTGGCTAACAGTTGTCGCAGTGACATTCTATTAAAATTGACACTTGCATAGTGGAGTCTTTTGTTAAGACATGTAGCTAGCTAGCTAACCAACCAGGTTCAATGTTAGCGAGCTAACATTAGGCTATAACAAGCAAAGCAAATTGCTCTGAGATAGGAATAATAAGATCATCCACATAATGTTAGCCAGCGATCCAGCCAGGATCTTGAAATGAAAAGACTTGATGTAAAAATTAGACACGTGTAATATCTGAAAATGTAGCTAACTAGACTATCTTACCTATGGTCTAAAATCGGAGTAGATTGCCAGAGCGAATTTACCAGCTACTTCTATCAGCAGTTGTCGCAGTGACATTCTATTGAAATGGATACTTGCATAGTGGAGTATTTTGTCAAGGCTAGACTAGCTTACATCATGGTTGGATGCTTCTCCCTGTCATAGATGCTTAAAGATGTAATCCAGAGACAAGTGTTTTCTCCATATCCTTAGCTATCATACTCTAATTCCACAGATTTCAAACTCTTATGCAGTTCTACTAAGCAATATATATGTTTTAAAAGCCGTGTTAGACAGGATTACCTACACATACTAACCAGCTCAAATAGACAGAAGCGTGCTATATGGCAGTCCAATCCGAACTCATCTCTCAGCATATCCAGCCCACTCGTTATCTCAGCCAATCATGGCTTGCGGGAAGGTTGCTTACTTTTTCAGTGGCTAAACCAACTAGGCTGGTAATTTAAAAAAATATTTGTATTTACAGATGGCATACAAGTTTGTTATTAAGGCACATGATAGTTCACATGCTCCAGAAGGCATTTCTGTCAATAAACGCATTTTGCTTAAAAAAAAGATTACGTTCAAATGGCTCTTGTGTGAAGTTGTGACCCACGACATACACCTCGTTTCTTGAAAAGGGTCACATTTTAGAATAAGACTCAGTGTCGTTATCCTCGCAAAGTGAGGTATTGAAAACAGGGGTGTCAATACCTTTTTTAAAGATTATTACTTGTTAAACAAAATATCTTTCACTAAGCACAAGTATTAGTATAAAATAATATAATTTCCCACATTTTTGGAACATACATTATAGCTCAGTATTTGAATGATACATTTTTTTCAGGTATTTTTGCGCATATTTATAAAGGGTGTCAATAATTTCGGACTCCACTGTATGTGCATAAATATATGTCAGGTGTATATCTGCGGAGACAGTGTGGAGGCCAAGCAGGTGGTGATGGCGGTAGCCACCATGCTGGGTCTCAGTGCCCTGGACCGGGGATCTCTCTCAATGGCCCGGGAGCTGGAGGACTTCCCCCTGCAGCTGTTCCCCCAGTGGAGGCTCCCCCTGCGCATCGCCATCGGCCTCAGCGCTGCCTTCTTTTTCTACCTGCTGATCAGAGACATCATCTATGCATACGCCACCCAGGGCAAAGACATCTCCTTCAGAATCATGGTCTCACTGGCTAACAAGGTACTGGCCACAGGCCCTCTATGTGTTTGTGTTTGTGTTTCTGTGTGTGTTATCAGCTGTTCAAGGTGTGTGTGTGTGTGTGTGTGTGTGTGTGTGTGTGTGTGTGTGTGTGTGTTCTCGCTAGGTGTGTCCCATCGTGTCTCTGATTATGCTGTCTCTCTGTTACCTGCCTGGTGTCCTGGCTTCCTTCCTGCAGGTCTACAGAGGCACCAAGTACAGGTCAGACCTCTGTGTGTATGTGAGTGTGTTTGCATACATGTATACAATACAATATATGTATATGTGTGTATCTACACTACATGACCAAAAGTATGTGGAAACAAGCTTGACGATCAGCTCCTTCCAAAATCATGGACATTAATATAGAGTTGGTCCACCCTATGCTACTATAACAGCCTACACTCTTCTGGGAAGGCTTTCCATTCGATGTTGGAACATTACTGCAGGGACTTGCTTCCATTCAGCCACAAGAGCATTAGTGAGGTCGGGCACTGATAGTGGGCGATTAGGCCTGGCTAGCAGTTGGCGTTCCAATTTATCCCAAGGGTGTTCCATGGGGTTAAGATCAGTGCTCTGTGCAGGCCAGTCAAGTTCTTCTACACTAATCTCGACAAACCATTTCTGAATGGACCTCGCTTTGTGCATGGGGGCATTGTCATGCTGAAACAGGAAAGGACCTTCCCCAAACTGTTGCCACAACATTGGAAGCACAGAATCATCTAGAATGTAATTGTATGCTGTAGCGTTAAGATGTCCCTTCACTGGAACTAAGGGGCCTAGCCCGAACCATGAAAAACAGCCCCAGAAAATGTTTCTTCCTCCAAAAAAATTGTTACAGTTGGCACTATGCAGTCGGGCAGGTAGCGTTCTCCTGGCATCCGCGAAACCCAGATTCGTCCGTCGAACTGCCAGAGAACGCGTTTCCACCGCTCCAGAGTCCAATGGTGGAGAGCTTTACACCACTCCAGCCGACGCTTGGCATTGCGCATGGTGATCTTAAGCTTGTGTGCGGCTGCTCGCTATGGAAACCCATTTCATGAAGCTCCAGACGAACAGTTATTGTGCTGACGTTGCTTTCAGAGGCAGTTTGGAACTCTGTAGTGAGTGTTGCAACCGAGGACAGACGATCTTTACATGCCACACGCTTCAGCACTCGGCGGTCCTGATCTGTGAGCTTGTGTGGTCTACGACATCGCGGCTAAGCCGCTGTTGCTCCTAGACATTTCCACTTCACAATAACAGCACTTAACTTTGACCGGGGCAGCTCTAGCAGGGCATTTTAAGAACTGACTTGTTGGAAAAGTGGCATCCTATGACAGTGCCACCTTGAAAGTCACTGAGATCTTCAGTAAGGCCATTCTACTGCCAATGTTTGTCTATGGAGATTGCATAGCTGTGTGCTCGATTTCATACACCTGTCAGCAAGGGTGTGTCTGAAATAGCCAAATCCACTAATTTGAAGGGGTGTCCACATACACTACCGGTCAAAAGTTTCAGAACACCTACTCATTCAAGGGTTTTTATTTATTTTTACTATTTTATACATTGTAAAATAATAGTGAAGACATCAAAACTATGAAATAACACATCAGGAATCATGTAGTAATCAAAAAATTGTAACCCTGACCATCTCAATTTGGTAGAGGCCAGGTCATCGGACGCAGCACTCCATCACTCTCCTTCTTGGTAAAATAGCCCTTACACAGCCTGGAGGTGTGTTGGGTCACTGCCCTGTTGAAAAACAAATGATAGTTCCACTAAGCCAAACCAGATGGAATGGCGTATCTCTGCAGAATGCTGTGGTAGCCATGTTGGTTAAGTGTGCCTTGAATTCTAAATCAATCGCAGACAGTGTCACCAGCAAAACACCCCTACACCATAACACCTACTTCTCCATTCTTTCACACTCCATTCTTTCATTCACACTACACTGACAGACACAGCAAAACTTCTTGCCACAGCTCGCATTGATGTGCCATCCTGGATGAGCTGCACTACCTGAGCCACTTGTGTGGGTTGTAGACTCCGTCTCATGCTACCACTTGAGTGAGAGCACCGCCAGCATTCAAAAGTGACCAAAACATCAGCCAGGAAGCATAGGAACTGAGAAGTGGTCTGTGGTCCCCACCTGCAGGTTGCCTATAATTTCCACCTTTTGTTTATTCCATTTGCACAACAGCATGTGAAATTTATTGTCAATCAGTGTTGCTTCCTAAGTGGACAGTTTAATTTCACAGAAGTGTGATTGACTTGGAGTTACATTGTGTTGTTTAAGTGTTCCCTTTATTTTTTTGAGCAGTGTATATTGTATTTTTGTTGATTATAAGTGTTTATGTATGTTTCACATCAGGCGCTTCCCTGATTGGCTGGACCGCTGGATGCTGTGCAGGAAACAGCTGGGTCTTCTGGCATTGGGGTTCGCCTTTCTGCATGTGCTCTATACACTTATCATACCCATACGGTCAGTGGAACATACACTCAAATGCACACGCATGCACGTGCACACACACACAGTGGAATGTGTCTTCCTTTGGATGTTAGTAAAGAAAGTATTGATTTTGTTCCCAGGTACTATGTGAGGTTCAAGGCCACTGAACACCCTGTCTCTGTGGTAAGAACACCTACCTAGCTGTAAGGCCAAATTAAACACTTTCAAACAGTGAACATTGGATAGACAAAATAGTGTACAGATTTAAGATCTTAATTTGATCACTCTGTTGTCACTGAGAATTTTTATGCGCCGCAGGATTTACATAAATTCACACTAATACATTATATTAAAGAGATTCTCTGGAACTTTTGTATACTTTTTGGCCAGTAGCTCTGAAAGTAGCACTCACGAGCCAAAAGTGGCAAAAACGAGTACTTCGTGACACCACGTTATTGCTTTCTCTGTATCTGCTGTGGCCACTGAGCCATTGGGCCAGCCCTGCAACATCATTGGTTAATGCTGGGCTGGCCTCTTGCTAGCTGTCACTCAAATGCGAGGGGCTGAAGCTCTTTGGCTAAAATTCAAATTGCTAGGAGGCTGGCCCACATGGGGGAAATGTAGGGCAAATGGCGATGCACAGCTTCAAGAAAACAGTCCCTTGTCAAGTATTTTGTGGCTAATTAAGGTAAGAAAGTAATTCTGCTCATTGATTATGAATGTATGAATTACACATTAAGAAATCCAGCCCAAAGCAGGAGGTTTAAAAAATCTAATATTATCTTAGTCGCCAACGTACTCAAGCATGTCTTAACAGTATTGCACTTTTTATGTAGCCTAATTTTGGCCAGCTAATAGCATAACCACCAATCAAGTAATATTACATTGGCGAAAAAGTGTGAATGGACTAAACGTTCAAATGCTGTTGCTGAAGGATTATTTTTTGCTTTGACAATACTGGTCATATTAAGATCCTACATCTGTACATTGGACACACACCTAGAGTATATAGCAGTATTCAGGCACTGGTTTTTGATTATAAACACTTGTTTGCACCTCTCTCTTGCCCCCCCCCCCCCCTCTCTCTAATCTCTCAGATCAGAGAGAACAGGACCACAATGTTTGATACCACAACGGCCTGGCGGGGTGACTCCTACTTGTCCCTGGGAATTCTGGGATTTGGCATGTACGTCCTGTTAGGAATCACATCTCTTCCCTCCGTCAGTAACATTCTCAGCTGGAGGGAGTTCAGCTTCATACAGGTGGGATCACCAGGACCGAACACACTGAATACTTAGACAAGACAGTTTTACTAGCGATGGGGGAATAAATCGATACATTTACATATCGCAAAAATATTTTGTACAATATTATATTGATACTTTGACTCCAAGTATCGATTTGCCTAGGTAGCGTTAGCTAGCGCTAGTCGGCTGTGCCCCTGGTATTTTTCATCCTTTAGCTTGTTCTCATCTTCTTTTTAAATAGTGAGCCAATGTTTTCAGCACTTTTATTTCCATGACTGATAAAAAACTATTTTTTTCATGCTCTCTCGTCTTTCTGCAGCAGACATACCGTATCGCACCTAAGTATCGTGATAATATCGTGTCATGAGGTCCCTGGCAATTCCCATCCCTTATTTGTACACTTATCTCCTTCAGTGATTCCATTATTAACGTATTCATGCAGGGTGCAGAGCCAACATCCAGGCCAGAATGCAATAAAACTCCAGGAAAGTAATCTGATTTTCAGCAGACAAGCCAGAGGTTATGCGCTGGGGATATGAAGTTGTATTCCCATCACTACAGAGAGTACACACACTCATTCATAAATGTAACTGGGTCAGGAGAACTCCGGCTCATTCTCTAATTCATTAATTTCCCTCAAATTTATGCAGTGATTTAAATGTTAAATTATTCATAAGATGTAATTTGGGAGGAATATATTACAACAGGCCAGGAGAATTCACCTAGAGATCATGTTAGTGTGTGTGTGTGTGTGTGTGTGTGTGTGTGTGTGTGTGTGTGTGTGTGTGTGTGTGTGTGTGTGTGTGTGTGTGTGTGTGTGTGTGTGTGTGTGTGTGTGTGTGTGTGTGTGTGTGTGTGTGTGTGTGTGTGTGTGTGTGTGTGTGTGTGTGTGCGCGCGCACGCAGGGGCGGCATGCACCCCCAAAAATCTAAGGGGCACAAGGTACTTGAGGATAGCTGGGTGATGGCTAAGCCCCCCATCTGGAAGTTGGAGCATTTTGCATTTGTCAAACACCTGAAGCAGCTTTTTCCTGTAATCTTGAGCCATAATCATTATGCTTAATTCCATGTATCAGGACATTTACTTTCAGGACATTTACTAACTGCTTTTTTCAAGTCTACCAACCTTGCCAGCAGGCATGCCAGCTAAGATAGTTATACAAGCTAGATACTTTAACTGATTGATAGCCGAGAATGGCTTCTTGGCAGCTAGGGTGGGTAAACTTTCCAAGATAAAAACAATTAGAAATGAACTAGTTTGATGGGCAATTCACTTAGATAACAATAGAGAAAATAGACAAAAATTGACACAAAAAAGTTTATTTTCTCATCGGATGGCAAAAGGGCAGGTGCTCAAGCTCCCTTAGACCTCTCTCTGTGCACGTGCCTGCATGTGTGTGTATGTGTGTGTGGTTCATGTGTTTGTGTTCTTTTCTCCCCCACCAGTCCAAGCTGGGTCACCTGACTCTGCTGTTGTGTACGGCTCACACCTACCTGTATGGCTGGAACAAGTTCCTGAGTTCCTCCATCTACAAGTGGTACACCCCACCGGGCTACATGCTGTGTCTGGTGCTTCCCTCTGTGGTGCTGCTGCTCAAGCTGCTGCTCATCACCCCCTGTGTGGACCACACCATCACCCGCATACGCCAGGGATGGGAGAGATCAGAGATGGGCAGATCAGAGGAACCCTAAAGACAGCCAACCACTGATACGTTAGAGAACACACACACACAGACACACAGACACACACAGACAAAATAACACCCTCAGTGTGATGATAGATTTGTCTTCAAGGCATGAACTCTTGTTTCTTTGCTATTGTACCTTCAGAGGTTGGCTACCATTCAATCATCGTTTGCCATGTTTCTGGGATCAAAAACCAGCAATACTATTTAATTGATATGCAGTCGTATTTATTTTTGTATTACACTGTAAACATTGTTGCATTTTAATGCATATATTTTTAACCATACGTAAACCAGACACTAGCTTTCACTGGTGAAAGCTCTCTCTTTCTCTTTCTCTCATATCCTCTGTCTTACTGTATATACTCTCTCTTCTTTGACTGAATATACAGTTATCCCCAGATGAAACACAGGTTTCAGAGACGTATAAAGGTTTTTCAATATATATTTTGTGTCTGTCTGATCCATCTCCAGGGGCAGGTCAGACACATAAAAACACATCTATCAGTGTGATCCTCTCTGGGGCAGAGTGTTGTTATTTCCTCCAGAAAACAGACTCTCTGAATCCCAGCAACAGGCTTCCCTTTCATCACTAGATAGACAAAGTGGCCCACAGTGTCTTCTGTTATGGGGAGCACTTCCATTTGTGGTGGATATAGCTGGATGTTTGTGTAGATGCCAAATATCTAAATACATAGATGAAGAGGCAAAGCACAAAGACACACTCCCAGAAACAGCTTGTACCAACACTAATTACACAGGGACAATGTGAAAACAATGTTGAATTAACCAGTGTGTGCCCAGTGAGATCTTTTAGACATAATTGTGACAAGGTTAATTATTTGTATTGCATCAATAAAACAAATGGGTATATATTTTTCCTCACTTACTTACTTAATAAAATACTACACACACAAAATATTGTGTGAAGTTCCATTAGCCTATGTGCCTATTAGACTTTTGGAGAATTTTGTGATTTCTTCATTACAGAACACTTAGTGGCAAAAGTGACACACAATCAGTGGCAACCCATCATTCAGCCCCACCTGTTTAGCAAAATAAATGTCATGTTTTTGTTGACTGTTTTGCATGTTATTTTGGCATTGATACATGTCACACATCAGTTTGCAAATAATGTTAAAAAAAAAAATATGATTGAGTTAATAAAGCCACATACAAAAATCTTAGCTAGCATGTTAGACAAGCAGTCATCATCATGATTCCAGTCGACAATCTACTGGCAAATCCTTTTCAATCCTTGTCATATGAAGAGAAATTCTAGATAAAATGTATCGGTGTTCATCGGCCATTGGACATACTGTTGAAATCGGAAGTTTACATACACTTAGGTAGGAGTCATTAAAACTTGTTTTTCAACCACTCCACAAATTTCTTGTTAATAAACTATAGTTTTGGCAAGTCGGTTAGGACATCTACTTTGTGCATGACACAAGTCAATTTTAAACAATTGTTTACAGACAGATTATTTCACTTATAATTCACTGTATCACAATTCCTGTGGGTCAGAAGTTTACATGCACTAAGTTGACTGTGCTTTTAAACAGCTTGGAAAAATCGAGAAAATTATGTCATGGCTTTAGAAGCTTCTGATAGGCTAATTTACATAATTTTTGTCAATTGGCGGTGTACCTGTGGATGCATTTAAAGGCCTCCTTTCAAACTCAGTGTCTTTTTGCTTGACATCATGGGAAAATCAAAAGAAATCGGCCAAGACCTCAGAAAATAAATTGTAGACCTCCACAAGTCTGGTTCATCCTTGGGAGCAATTTCCAAACACCTGATGGTACCACGTTCATCTGTACAAACAATAGTATGCAAGTATAAACACCCTGGGACCACGCAGCCGTCATACCGCTCAGGAAGTAGAAGCGTTCTGTCTCCTAGAGATGAATGTACTTTGGTGCGAAAAGTGCAAATCAATCCCAGAACAACAAGCAAAGGACCTTGTGAAGATGCTGGAGGAAACAGGTACAAAAGTATCTATATCCATAGTAAAACGAGATCTATATCATTATAACCTGAAAGGCCTCTCAGCAAGGAAGAATCCACTGCTCCAAAACTGCCATAAAAAAGCCAGACTACGGTTTGCAACTGCACATGGGGACAAAGATTGTACTTTTTGGAGAAATGTCCTCTGGTCTGATGAAACAAAAACAGAACTGTTTGGCCATAATGACCATTGTTATGTTCGGAGGAAAAAGGGGGAGGCTTGCAAGCTGAAGAACACCATCCCAACCGTGAAGCACGGGGGTGGCAGCATCATTTTGTGGGGGTGCTTTGCTGGAGGGGGGACTGGTGCACTTCACAAAATAGATGCATCATGAGAAACAAAAATTATGTGGATATATTGAAGCAACATCTCAAGACATCAGTCAGGAAGTTAAAGCTTGGTCGCAAATGGGTCTTCCAAATGGACAATGACCCCAAGCATACTTCCAAAGTTGAGGCAAAATGGCTTAAGGATAACAAAGTCAAGGTATTGGAGTGGCCATCACAAAGCCCTGACCTCAATCCTATAGACAATTTGTGGGCAGAACTGAAAAAGCGTGTGCGAGCAAGGAGGCCTACAAACCTGACTCCGTTACAACAGCTCTGTCAGGAGGAATGGGCCAAAATTCACCCAACTTATTGTGGAAAGCTTGTGGAAGTCTACCCGAAACGTTTGACCCAAGTTAAACAATTTAAAGGCAATGCTACCAAAAATGAATTGAGTGTACGTAAACTTCTGACCCACTGGGAATGTGATGAAAGAAATAAACGCTGAAATAAATCATTCTCTCTATTATTATTCTGCATTTCACATTCTTGAAATAAAGTGGTGATCCTAACTAACATAAGACAGGGAATATTTACAAGAATTAAATGTCAGGAATTGTGAAAAACTGAGTTTTAATTTATTTGACTAAGATGTATGTAAACTTCCGACTTCAAGTGTATTTAATCTGTAGCCTGATAACCTGCATGCTTTCCGGAGTTGTAATGGGAGGACCACACACCATCGTGATGGTTATTGTATCGATATTTGCGCATTAAGGCGTTTATTTTAGACGCAAAAAAAGATCTCACCTTGTCTAGCATGTTTCGTCAATATTTGAAAGTTTATCTTCAAATGTGCAGTTTCTATCAAACCTGTCATAACACTTTTTATCCAACATATATATTACTCCCATAAAAATGTTGGATGGAAACATGGTTCTTGAGGAAACTAAAAATGCACAGGTTAATAATGTGGGCTATTTAAAATGTTTAAAATGCACCATACTGTTTCAATGTACCTTTTCATTTGTTTATGCTCAAAAAAGTTTCTACATTTGAAATGTTCTGTTGATTTGTTTGTTTCCTTTTCTGTTGTTTTAGCCTCATCTCCTTTTCTTTCATTGTATGTACTTGGTATAATGTTATTTTTATGAATGTGTTTTGTGAGTGTTTGTAAAGTACTTAGGTTCTGCAAGTTTACCAATGTTATATCAAAACTTGTGACTGCTATTGTTCACCTGGATCAAATAAATGTTTATAATGTTATGTTCTTCAATACATATCTACATTATTAATGAAAGCCCTGATGTAAAATTCACGGTTTAGGAATCATTTCTTGACGAACTCAAAAAAAGAGATCTAAGATCTATTAAAGTTCAAGTTGTCTATTATGCTGATGTTTCCTCTTGTGTGACTGAGTCAATATTTCTATAAGTAAGGGAACTGGTGAATAATAACTGTTTAGATCAATAATGCATGTCATGTTTGCATAATATACCTGTTTCCTTTTTGTGTCATAACTGCTGATGATAGAAATGAATGAGGAAACAAGTAGAAGATAAGTATTCATCTCCCACACACACACACCAACAAGGCACTCTGACAACCCACAAGGTAAGATCATGTGTTTTACAAATTGATGTTAACCATTGCCCTGTGTAATGTGCCGTCTTTTGGGTGGGACGTCAAACGGGTGTCCTGACTCTGTGGTCACTAAAGAACCCATGGCACATATCGTAAAATTAGGGGTGTTAACCCCGGTGTTCTGGCTAAATTCCCAATCTGGCCCTCATACTATCATGGCCACCTAATCATCCTCAGCTTCCAATTGGCTCATTCATCCCCTCTCTTCACCCCTGTAACTATTCCCCAGGTCGTTGCTGTACATGAGAACGTGTTCTCAGTCAACTTAAAAAAGCCTATTTAAAAAAAATATTAAACAGCACCATGAATCTAACTTAAATGTTCTGCTTATTAGCATACAGGGCAGATGTTTTTCATCACACCTATGATAAATGGTATATTACTGTTCTGCTCAGTAACATACAGGGCAGATGTTTTTCATCACACCTATGATAAATGGTATATTACTGTTCTGCTCAGTAACATACAGGGCAGATGTTTTTCATCACACCTATGATAAATGGTATATTACTGTTCTGCTCAGTAACATACAGGGCAGATGTTTTTCATCACACCTATGATAAATGGTATATTACTGTTCTGCTCAGTAACATACAGGGCAGATGTTTTTCATCACACCTATGATAAATGGTATATTACTGTTCTGCTCAGTAACATACAGGGCAGATGTTTTTCATCACACCTATGATAAATGGTATATTACTGTTCTGCTCAGTAACATACAGGGCAGATGTTTTTCATCACACCTATGATAAATGGTATATTACTGTTCTGCTCAGTAACATACAGGGCAGATGTTTTTCATCACACCTATGATAAATGGTATATTACTGTTCTGCTCAGTAACATACAGGGCAGATGTTTTTCATATGCATTAAAAAAGTGAATTGAGAAAAAATAACCGTTTTTTAATTCTTACCAGATGGAGAAATTCCTACTAGTAATTGTGGTGATTACAACATGCTGTGCTGTAGCTCAAGGTAAGATAGTCACTGTGATAACTGCAATGAAATATGACAGTAAATAGTAGAAAGTGAAACTTATTCTGTTTTGACATGTTTAGTGGTTTTGTGTTTGCTCACTACTATTTTAACTTTTGCTAGAGTACACAATTTGCACCTGGTTATTTTTCCAAGTCGAATGAAATGTAAGCTGAATAATGCACATAGTCTTTCCTGCTTGAAAATAAAGCATCCAACATTGAAAGAACTAGAAAGCATTCGATTACCGAACACAACATGTTGTTTTCTGTTTCAGGATCAGGATTGGTTCAGCGGGCGTTTCAACCAGCATTAGTCATTTGTTGGCCTGCTGACAGACGTCCACATTTGGGACTACGTGCTGTCTCCCTGTGAGATCCAGAGGAGCACCAACCAGATGAACTTGACCACCGGCGACATACTCAACTGGAAGGCCTTGGACTTCCAGATTACAGGCAGAACAGGCAATCAGACTGTAACCATTATCACTCAAACAAATAATAATCAAGTATATTTTATGCTATCTGGTAACTTTCTATAATTGTGTAAATTGAAAAGGCCATGTCACTAGATGCCTTTCAGCTGACAGTATACCATCCGAAACTGACAATGTAAATCAACGTTGAGCTTACAGTACATACTGTGTCGGTTGCGTGATTTAGCTGTCAGTGGCTCTATCATGCTAGGATAAATATAACCTTGTTACGAATGTCAGGGCTGCTCTTCAGCGTGAAATTAAACATTAGTGCAAAGGCAGGATGTAAGCCAGTGTGTTTCACAATGTTACTAGTGTCGTTACAACTTAATAAGATCTTGAAGATATACACTGATATCTAATTTTGTAGATCAGCGTTCACCCATGCACTACACACACACACACACAACCTGCTGCAAAAAATAACTATCCTGAATTAACACCAGCAATCTGATAATATGAGAATAACACACACACACACACTCGCACGCACGCACACACACACACGCGCGCGCAATATGGTAATATGAGAGTGAAAACTGTTGCCCAAAGCAGAACGTTTCACAGGAGGCATCCTATTATCCAGCATCTAACAGCTTTATTTACACACTATCTGCAATCTCAGATAACGTGTGTGTATGTGTATGTGTGCATGTGCGTGTATGTGGATAGGATTGGTTTTCAACATCTGAGACCATACTAAGATAATGTTTGTTGCCAAACATTCTTATCTGAGAAGAAGCCATGTAAACAATAGCTATAACCATAGCTATAACTGATCCTCTGTAGACCTGGAAGGTTTAACAGTAGAAAAACAACACCCACAGGTCATATATCCCAATACTCACATTTTACTCCCAGATGTTGATACAGAAACACCACTGAGGATTCTAATACTACACACAAAGTTTAGAGAACATTCATCCCATTTTCTTATCAAATCCTAAACTGTGTTTTCTGCCTATTTAATTGATTAAACTGCAGTTATTCATGTTCTGTGGTAGTACTTGGCTTGATGTGAATTCATTCCACAGTCACTTTGTGTTTAAAATAATTCCTTGTGGCAGGAAATTCTACATCAGCAGAGGGATGCTGTAATATGTTTTACAGTAGTCTGTCTGGCTGGAGTGAAGATGGTGGGTGTAGGGACTGCGCACCCAAACCCTCCCCTTAATCTACTCCCTGCGCAAGCTTTTTGCTCCACCCCTACCCCATCCGAACAGAAGGCCAGCCCTCTTGGCCCATGAACACAACGACCTTAGGAGCACCATCAAGAGCATACTGTCGGGCTGCATCACAGCCTGGCACAGCAACTCCACCGCCACGGACCGCAAGGCTCTTCAGAGGGTGATACGTGCAGCCAAACACACCATTGGGTGCACACTGTCTGCCCTACAGGACACCTACAACACCAGGTGTCTCAGGAAGGCCAAGAAGATCATCAGGGACCCCATCCAAGCCATGCCCTGTTCTCCCAGCTTCAAACACTCAGACGTGGGCAGTACAGGAGCATCATGGCAAAAACTGAAAGACTGACCAGTAGTTTCTACCCTCAGACTATCAGGCTGCTGAATAGCCACCACTAGTCAGCTACCTGCTCTCCCCTCACACCTGCAACCCTGTAGATGTGACTATTAAACACTGAATCTCTGAATTTGAACTCAGGAAGTGCAACATCGACATCGCAGCGCTCAATGAAACCTGCTCACACGGAGAAGACTCTCACAGAAATTGGTGAGTGCTACACCATCTTCTTGAAGGGTGTTCTGGAAAATGTTCATTGCTTCCATGGAGTGGTTTTTGCTGTGAAAAACCTAATTCCTCCAGCGCATCCCTGACTCCCCTGTTGGCACTGGACGCGCAGACAATGAAACAAAAAAAATCTCTCAACACTTCCATTCAAAACACACCACACACAGACAAGCTACTCCTCATGGGAGACGTCAATGCCAGGGTGGGTTTCGGACACCAGATCTGGGAATGCGTACTAAGTCAATCAAAGTTTATTGGTCACATACACAAATTAGAAGATTTTAGCGGGTGCAGCGAAACGTGTGTGTTAAAATGTCAAATAAGTACACAAATAATAATCAAAGACAAAAGCTGAACAGCAACGGGCTGAGGCTACTCTCCCTATGCTCTGAACACCACGTAGTGATCACCAACACCATGTTCGAGTTGAAGGACAAATACAAGACCTCTTGGCAACACCCTTTCTCCATACACTGGCATATCCTAGATTACATCATTGTCCGTTAGTGCAACCAAAAGGAGTTGCTAGTGACCCGAGGCATATGTGGGGCGGAATGCTGGACTGATCACCGTATTATCAAATTCAAGCTCTGCATTAAGATCCTTCCACGTTATCCAAGGAAAGCACAAAATAAGAGACTCAACTGTAATGCCTTCAAAAACCCTGCAATCACTAACAACTTTTGCCGTCTTTTCTCTAGCAAACTCCCCCCAACCACTCCCCCAACACCATATAGACTGAGCTGCGCACAGCCATCCAGAAGCAGCTTCTGAATCAGTCGGGTACACCAAAAAACATCACCAAGCCCTCCTGTCCAACCCAGACTCCACCACTCTCCAATTCTCCCTCTCCCAGGCTTAAGCAGAGACTCAGCGCACTCTCTGTGCCATTGAGGACAACTGGTGGGTCCAAAAGGCAGATGAGATCCAAAGCCTTGCGGATGCAAAAAACACCCAACACACCATAACCCTTATCAGGTCTGCCAAGGGCAATACGCTTTTCAAGGACCACCAAAGGATCTTAGAGAGATGGCGGAGCACTTTGAAAACTTCCTCAACCACACCAACCCCACAGACCTGCTCAACCTCGACAAACTCCGAGACATCCCGCCCATTCAGGGACTACACATCCCACCAAAGTTCTCTGAGGTCCACCAGGTGGTCAAAGGTCTGAAAAACAACAAGTTCTGGAACCGTTGGCATCCCAGCCGCGATCCTGAAGCATGGGAGATACCTCCTCCTTTGCCACTTGCATCGTCTCATCAAGTCTATCTGGCTGTCCAAAGCCATACCACAGGACTGGAAGTATGCAAATGTTGTAGCTATCTACAAGACTAAGGGTGACAAAGCGGCTTACGGCAATAGCATTCTACACCATCAACTGTGAGATACTCAGGCAGTAGCGCACCAAACTTGGGGTGCCACCCATGTTTCTGAGCATACTAAAACTGTCACACCCTGATCTGTTTCACCTGTCTTTGTGGTTGTCTCCACCCCCCTCCAGGTGTCTCCCATCTCCCCCATTATCCCCTGTGTATTTATACCTGTGTTTTCTGTCTGTCTGTTGCCAGTTCTCTTGTTTATTCAAGCCTACCAGTGGTTTGTCTCAGCTCCTGTTTTTCCCTAGTCCCTCTTTTTCTCATCCTCCTGGTTTTTGAACTTTGCTTGTCCTGACTCTGTACCCGCCCACCTGACCACTGCCTGACCCTGAGCCTGTCTGCCGTCCTGTACCTTTGCTCCACCTCTGGATTACCGACCTCTGCCTGACCTGAGCCTGCCTGCCGTCCTGTATCTTGGCCTCTGTTCTGGATTATCGACCCCTGCCAGCCTTGACCTGTCATTTGCCGGCCCCTGCGGTTACAATAAACATTGCTAGTTCACACAGTCTGCACTTGGGTCTTAACTTGATGCCTGATAAAAACAGTTCCATGAAGGTATGCATGCCAGAGTGGTGCTTAGTGGGCTTCAATCAGAGCCCTTCAACGTGGGGGTATGGGTCCAGTCATATTCAACATGTTCCTTGTTGCCGTCAAACACCTGTCACACAACTCCCTCAGCTCAATCGACAGAATCCAGCTACAGTACCATCTGGCTTAAAACTTTTCAACCTACATGACTCCTGCTTAGTGTCATGTAACTATTGTTAATGTTCATTCAGGATGCCAAATTGTGTGTCACAGGTACAAGGCCATCATTGATGGTCATCAGAAGACTGGGCAGGGAAGAAGGAAGTGGGAGTTCTACTCCATCATGGAGGAGGTCCTCTCTGGTTATCCCAGCAGTCATTATATCATCTTTTCCCACACACACAACACTCATACTGTCACCCACAACACCTCCATCCTACACCAACCCCAACATCACTACACACACAACATACAGCACACAATACTAAATACACTGTCACTCAACCCAGCACCTCCGCAGACACCCCACACAGTAACACTGATGCACTCTCACCCTCTCCCTCTGCTACAGCACCTTATAACTCTCATGCCAACAACACTCCCCACTCTCAACCCAAAAAGAAGACCAAAGGAGATGCTCGAGGCAAAACTGGACAATATCAGCACACTTCAGAAACAGACAGTTTTGTTTAGTTTAGTTTATTAATTCAATAGGCAGATGCAACTCAGTCCATTCTGAGGCTCCAGTAGACAAGAAAGTACCTTTCACAACATTACTCCAGAACCTATATAAGCACACATCAGCAACACCTGATCTGGTGCTGTGATTGTGTGCATCCCTAACACGAGGAAAGTAATCACTTAAATATCTGGGCGCAGGACCATAAATACTCCTGTAAACCAAACCTAGTCTAATCTGGTACACCCTAGCCTCAACAGCCAGCCAGTTTAGTTCCTGAAAGCAGCTCCTGCCTATGTGAGTACGTGGACTCACCTTCAATACTACCCTGATCAACTTATTCTGGGCTATCTGGAGCTTCCCCTTCATAAGTTTAGATAAGCCCCCAAACCAGGAAGTACTAGCATAGTCAAAAGGGCATTGAATGAGGGCAGTAGACCCCCAAGCCAGTGGACTTTCAAGCCAAAAACTTAGTCCTGGCATTAACCTTCCCTAGCACCTTATTGGCCATGCTCACACCTCCCAAGCTTCCATCAAGGATACATCCCAAGTAGCTAACAGAGGTTTTAGTAGTCAGCACCTCACCCCCTAACTCCACTCGGATTTCAGACCTACAGAATTTAGGTCTGGATCAATTCAAGCACAGAGTGAGAGGAACAATATTCTTAAACAGTTTACCGCTGCACTCCAGAATTTCAAAGAACAGTAGCCTAAATCTATTTATTTATTTATTGTTTAATTGTACACTAACAATGAATTATCCTGAGATTTTCCTTGTTCGTATGTTTAACTGAAATCGTTAATAACTAATTGTTTAGGAACATGTTTTATTCAAATGGAAACTTAAATAACACAAATAACACAAACACATAAATACGTGTGTGGTTGGGTATTCATGTGTGTTTGTGATTGTAGAACAGCTGCCCTTTGGGGGTCTGGGGCAAGGGCAGGGACAAGGGCAATGGGGGCCTCCACTGGTATTTCCTCTGTTATCCCTTCATGGATCAGGACCAAGTTCTGGAGAACACATGCACTGGCAATCCCATGGTACTTTGTTAAGAAGGCACATGTCCAAGTGTAGCAGTCTCCTCTACTTGGGAATCCCAAACGCCCTCTCAATGTGTTCACGTGTTGAACTGTGGACCTGGTTGAAATGCTTTTGTTCATCTTCAAGGTGGCCGTTGTTTCTGAATGGGACAAGTAAATCCACACTCAGGGAGTATGCAGAATCCCAAGGCAGATGGAATTGGGTTGGTCTCCAGGTGGGCCTTGAGGTCGCTGGTCCTTTACACTCTGACATTGTGCACAGAACCACCATTCCCTGTGTAGATGTTTGTAAAAATGAGCTGGCTGTCGCACACTACCTAGAGTTCCTGTGGCCATCTGCCACAGGAAGGCCAACACCCTATTTTCAATGGGTCCACCTCTATGAGACACCAGAGGAGTCAGGTCTTCACACAGTATCTGGAACAAAGCAAAATAAGAATCTGTTAGCTCTGTCCTTCAGCTGAGAACACTTAACAATCTTGAGTAATCTGCTATTCATTGGTGTTGTTGATTTACTGAATAATTGCTATGCAAAATCTGCCAGTAGATGGCAGCAGTAGCCTATTGATAGTCAGTTTACAAAGGTTTACAGTGCAGAGTATCTTAAATAATAGGCTGTAATTTATGAGGATGGTGTTACTAAATTAATTAATGATTGGAAAATTGGTAAATCACTACTTTTTAAATCTGGACACTGAAACATCATGTATTTGCCTATGTTTTGATATATATAGAGACATATATGTTTTTTATAATTATTTTAATTCAGTTGCATAAGAGGCAATTCTACTGACCAAACACAACGCAAATGGAGACTGCAAAGCTGTGGTTGGCTAGCTAGATCATTTTTATTTTTAATTTTATTTCACCTTTATTTAACCAGGTAGGCCAGTTGAGAACAAGTTCTCATTTACATCTGCAACCTTGCAATGAGGCTGGGCTGGTTTGTATTATGATTGATTTTATTTTATTCAGGAAATCAGACAGCGTTCAGAAATGTTTAAAGAGGAGAATGCACATATCATAAATAATACATCTAATGCAAAATATAATATGCAAATGTGGTGCAAATTACCTGGAAAGTCTTCTGACCCATCTGAAATTGATCCCGAAAGAAGTGGTCACTGTATGTCGGGATCACCTCCTCCACATAATTCAGTATTCTACCGGACTCATCTTCAATCCCATATATAGCAACTGCTAGTAGGGGAAACAGTGCTTCAATAGGATCGGGAACACAATGTAAAAAAATCTTCCACAATTGCTCCAGCTGCAGCAAGAACAGCTGCTCTTCTTGCTACATCCATTTCAGTTTTGCCAAGAACTAACAGAAATGGAACGTTGAAAACGTTCAGCAAACTCTGTTCAAAACAAACTCATAGTTCGCCACGAGCATTCACAAACCAAATCCTTGTTGAACACACTTCTGGTCTCCTCCTTCTACCTCTCTGTTGGCCTCCAAGTCAATACCCAGAAAACAGAAATACTTGCTTGACTCATCTACAGTACATCCCCCAGTGTGCCCTTCAAAGTGGTACCCCATTTCATCTACCTTGGTGCTGCCCTCTCCCCTACGTGCTCCCTTGGCAACAAAATTCACACTCTATTTAGAATCCAGCACATCCTAGGGCTAACCTGGGAGGACAGATTACCCAGCACCTGGAAGACACTATCTTACAAATGAGATACAAGAGAAGCACCCCAATACGCAGCTGGGATAATGCAATCAGACTCCCAAGTGACACAAGCACCAAAAGATATAACCCACCCCTAGCCCAGTGTCCCCAAGGGGAGCACCGTCATCATCGTCTTCGATGGACAACCAAGATGGTGTGTGTGTGTGTGTGTAGGCATGTGTTTGTGTGTTTGATTATGTGCGTGTGTGTCATTCTAATTTAAAAATCAACGAATAGTGGGAAACTACGCAATCACACATGACGTATTCTCAGTATGCAAAAAATATGTTTTATAGTGGAAGAGGTGGGCTGCAAATGATAGGCCCTAGTTCTCTTCAAGAAGCCAAACAACAAAGCTAGGCTAGATAATTGGAAAGATGACGAATAGCAAAGCTTCTGCGGTGTTGTTTAAATGTAGGCTAAGTAATTTTTTTTCTCTTTAAAATGATTACGAGTAGCCTTGACGTAGACTACAGCTTTGAAAACAGAAGTGGATTTTTTTCTCATTGAAAAGTGTGTCTTGTTCTCTTGGCTTTCATCAGAGATTTTAAACTAAACACCAAACCCTATTTTGATTTCTGAATGTGTCTGCACCAGGGACTCGGCATGTGGCTGCGTTACTGATATCATGTTAATCAGGCCTTTTGATTTGAACATATGGATTGTTTTACTTTTGTAGGCTAGGCCAGAGTTTCCAAAACTCCTGGGTTAAGCCCCAGCTGTCATCCTGACTCGTTTCCTCGAATTTTTGTTTATTATGTTGATGTCCAGTGGTTCTGAATTTGCCATGCAACCAACTGTCCAAGATTGTCTATGCACTAGCCTTCTGATTTATTTTTGAAAAGTTTTGATGTGTGTACTAGGATATCATTTAATTTATACATGCATAATTTATACAGTATATGCCTAAACCAGCCTGAGTAGGCCTATAACTCCAGTCCTATTCTATTCGGAGTTTAGATAAATTAATCCAATTGGAAATTAGTTATTATCAGGGATGGATATCTGTTGAATTTAGAAAAATCCACCCGCACTCGACCCCGCCCACCTACTCAGCCATTCAGGAGCCGCTACTGCTTTGTTGCGGCTGTGGCATAATGCATGCTTTTTACTTGTTAAATAGTATATGAAGATGAGTACATAAACTCAGCAAAAAAAGAAACGTCCTCTCACTGTCAACTGCGTTTATTTTCAGCAAACTTAACATGTGTAAATATTTGTATGAACATAACAAGGTTCAACAACTGAGACATAAACTGGACAAGTTCCACAGACATGTGACTAACAGAAATTGAATAATGTGTTCCTGAACAAAGGGGGGGTCAAAATCAAAAGTAACAGTCAGTATCTGGTGTGGCCACCAGCTGCATTAAGTACTGCAATGCATCTCCTCCTCATGGACTGCACCAGATTTGCCAGTTCTTGCTGTGAGATGTTACCCCACTCTTCCACCAAGGCACCTGCAAGTTTCTGGACATTTCTGGGGGGGAATGGCCCTAGCCCTCACCCTCCGATCCAATAGGTCCCAGACGTGCTCAATGGGATTGAGATCCGGGCTCTTCGCTGGCCATGGCAGAACACTGATATTCCTGTCTTGCAAGAAATCACGCACAGAACGAGCAGTATGGCTGGTGGCATTGTCATGCTGGAGGGTCATGTCAGGATGAGCCTGCAGGAAGGGTACCACATGAGGGAGGAGGATGTCTTCCCTGTAATGCACCGCGTTGAGATTGCCTGCAATGACAACAAGCTCAGTCCAATGATGCTGTGACACACCGCCCCAGACCATGACGGACCCTCCACCTCCAAATTGATCCCGCTCCAGAGTACAGGCCTCGCTGTAACGCTCATTCCTTCAACAATAAATGCGAATCTGACCATCACCCCTGGTGAGACAAAACCGCGACTCGTCAGTGAAGAGCACTTTTTGCCAGTCCTGTCTGGTCCAGCGACTATGGGTTTGTGCCCATAGGTGATGTTGTTGCCATTGATGTCTGGTGAGGACCTGCCTTAAAACAGGCCTACAAGCCATCAGTCCAGCCTCTCTCAGCCTATTGCGGACAGTCTGGGCACTGATGGAGGGATTGTGCATTCCTGGTGTAACTGGGGCTGTTGTTGTTGCCATCCTGTACCTGTCCCGCAGGTGTGATGTTCGGATGTACCGATCCTGTCCAGGTGTTGTTACACATGATCTTCCACTGCAAGGACGATCAGCTGTCCATCCTGTCTCCCTGTAGCGCTGTCTTAGGTGTCTCACAGTAAGGACATTGCCATTTATTGCCCTGGCCACATCGGCAGTCCTCAGCCTCCTTGCAGCATGCCTAAGGCACTTTCATGCAGATGAGCAGGGACCCTGGGCATCTTTCTTTGGTGTTTTTCAGAGTCAGTAGAAAGGCCCCTTTAGTGTCCTAAGTTTTCATAACTGTGACCTTAATTGCCTACCGTCTGTAAGCTGTTAGTGTCTTAACGACCGTTCCACAGGTACATGTTCATTAATTGTTTATGGTTCAGTGATACCCATCCCGGATCCGGGATCCTCCTCATCAATAAAGCTGACTAGCATAGCCTAGCCTAACGGGACAGTGATATCATATAATATAATTTTCATGAAATCACAAGTCCAATACAGCAAATGAAAGATAAACATCTTGTGAATCCAGCCATCATTTCCGAATTTTTAAATGTTTTACAGCGAAAACACAATATGTATTTCTATTAGCTAACCACAATAGCCAAACACACAACCGCATATTTTCACCATGTTTCCACCGCATAGGTAGCTTTCACAAAACCGACAAAATAGAGATATAATTAGTCACTAACCAAGAAACAACTTCATCAGATGACAGTCTTATAACATGGCATACAATACATTTATGTTTTGTTAGAAAAATGTGCATATTTGAGGTATAAATCATAGTTTTACATTGTAGCTACCATCACAAATAGCACCAAAGCAGCCAGAATAATTAAAGAGAGCAACGTGAAATACATAAATACTCATCATAAAACGTTTATGAAAAATACATGGTGTACAGCAAATGAAAGATAAACATCTTGTGAATCCAGCCAATATTTCCGATTTTTAAATGTTTTACAGCGAAAACACAATGTAGAATTATATTAGCTTACCACAATAGCCAAACACACAAACGCATTTATTCACCGCAAAGGTAGCTTTCGCAAAAACCAGCAAAAGATATAAAATTAATCACTAACCTTTGGACAACTTCATCAGATGACAGTCTTGTAACATCATGTTATACAATACACTTGTGTTTTTTTCAAAAATGTGCATATTTAGCGCTGCAATCGTGGTTATACATTGTAAATATGTAGCAACATTTTCCCAGAATGTCCGGAGATATTATGGACACTCACCTGACCAAAGAACTCATCCTAAACTTTACATAAAAATACTTGTTGTATGACAAATGAAAGATACACTGGTTCTTAATGCAACCGCTGTGTTAGATTTTTAAAAATAACTTCACCATAACATACAGCTTGCGTTATTGTGAGACAGCGCTCACCAAAACGGCAGAGAGTAGGAGTCAACATTTTACACAGAAATACGAAATAACATTATAAATGTTTTCTTACTTTTGCTGGCTTCCATCAGAATGTTGTACAAGGAGTCCTTGGTCCAGAATAAATCGTTGTTTGGTTTTAGAATGTCCATTTCTTCTGTCGAATTCGCGCCACAATGCTAGCCAAGGTTACTAACATTCCCATCCTCTCTTGGCGCAAAGAACGGAAAACTCCAAAAGTCCCAATAAACGTTGAATAAACTGATAAAACTCGGTTGAAAAAACCTACTTTATGATGTTTTTCTAATATGTATCAAATAAAATCAGAGCCGGAGATATTCGCCGTGTATACCGAACGCTTATCAGAAGACAATGTCGAGGTCCTTTGTGCGCCTTGGAAAACTGACAAAATGGCTGACCTGTCACTCCAAAAGCTCTTGTTCGACCTCAGATCAAGCTAGACACCCCATTCCACCTTCCACTGCCTGTTGACATCTAGTGGAAGACGTATGAGGTGCATGCATATCGATAAATATAAGGCAATTGAATAGGCAGGCCCTGAAACAGAGCCTCGTTTTCAGATTTTTCACTTCCTATATGGAAGTTTGCTGACAAATGAGTTCTGTTTTACTCACAGATATAATTCAAACAGTTTTAGAAACTTGAGAGTGTTTTCTATCCAATAGTAAAAATAATATGCATATTGTATGATCTAGAATAGAGTACGAGGTCGTTTAAATTGGGCACGATTTTTTCCAAAGTGAAAACAGCGCCTCCCTATTGACAAGGAGTTTTAACGACCGTTCCACAGGTGCATGTTCATTAACTGTTTATGTTTCATTGAACAATAATGTTTAAACCCTTTACAATGAAGATCTGTGAAGTTATTTGGATTTTTACAAATTGTCTTTGAAGGACAGGGTCCTGAAAAAGGGATGTTTCTTTTTTTGCTGAGTTTATTTAGCAGTTTAAGTATGTAGTACGCTAGCTTGGGTATTCGGACACAGCAACTCTCAGGAAACAGAAAATCTCTGTCCATATTTGTCAAAACTATCTATCTCACCCGAGGATAGCTGTCCAATTCCTCTGCAGTTAGTGAAACAGGATGAGAGACAGATACAGAGTGTTTACCAAATGACACCCTATATAGTGCACTACTTTCACTGCATCAAATACCCTAGTTTCGCTCCTAATAATTATCCTTACATCTCTGAAGACTAGACACTTCCGTGGCAGTCGGAAGAACTACAGTCTTTTAACTCTGAACACTAACCCCCCCAATACTGGTCAAAAGTAGTGCATTAAAAATCGAATAGGGTTTGATTTGGGATAGACACACAGTATGCCTTCAGGACAAATGAACGTTTGAAACCATTGACTTCATCCAGGGAGAACCTGTGTCTGTTATCCATCTACAGGGATGTTGCCTAACAGGAAACAATATATCCCCAAGTGCAGAATGAAGTGTATCCTAGGCACTGAAGTCAGTTTAGCATTTATTGCCCTAGTGTTTCAAAGTTAGGATTTGGGAAGGGTAAACACCTCCTAGATATGCACCGGTTCTATGGCAAGTAGAAGATTAATAGCATACAGGGCAGGCTATGCAGCAGAGAAAAGTAATTGATGGAGTTAATAATGAACTTAGAGGACTCATCATGGATATAACCCGTTTTTGTATGGACATTGCCATTGGGGGCTTCCACCACCAATATTAGCTTTATGCTTTTTTCAAATACAAAAGAAGAATAAAATGTACTACTTTAAAAACGAGATGGCCTCAATGGAACTGCCCTTGTTCTCACAGACGCCATACTGAAACATACAAAGATGGGTCCTCTAACTGACTCTACAGACCAGACTTGAATGTAACTCGTTCAACTACTGTAGCTGCCTTGAACGCAGCTCCTCTATTACATCAACGTGCACCAGCTACAACTCATTATCAATCAGCCTCCACAACTATATCTGACCAAGCTAACATTCCTCCTCCCTGTTCTGCAGTGCATTTTGTGTTACATGACATTGAAATAGAAAAAGTGAATTGATTAAGAAGAGGAAAAAAGGATTTGTTCATCTTTGCCAATGGAGCAATTCATACTAGTACTTGTGGTGATTACAACATGTGCTGTATGTCAAGGTGAGTTAGTCAGTGTGATGATGGTAATAATTATTTTATAGTCAAATGTATTTTGGGGATTTTTGTTCACTCACTTAACTTTTGCTAGACTGCATTTTGCACCATTTTTTAAAAAGTTGGGTGAAATGTAAAAGCTAAATTAAGACCACAGACTAAAGGTGTAATCAAGAAAGATGTTTTAATCAGGAAAAATCTGTTCTTGTTCTCTCTTTACATCAGGTAAAATGTTGACCTTTCCACAAGAGACCAACACAGCTCATGTGAGACTGACCTCTAGAGAGAGATTCACTGCTATCACCGTTTGTCTCCGGTAAACACTGACATCTCTTTGCTACTTGTATGGTGTTATCCATGACTGAACCTTAACCATTTCTCACCATGCTTAACCGTTTCTCCCATTCCCTCTATAGGGCTCTACAGGTACTTTTATCATCTTTAAGAGGATGTTGGCAGGTGAGATCGAACAACGTTCCAAGAACGGCGCAGCAGTCTTTGATGGCCAGGACTACACCCTCGACACCTGGCACTGTATCTGCTCCACTTTGGCCTCTGAGGGCTTGCACAGCTGTGGCTGCACAGAAAAGCAAGCACCAGGAAATTCTTCCAATCTGAAGCCATCAAAGAAAAACATAATCCTTGGACAGGTAGGATTAGTACAAAACATGGCTGTTTAAAATGAAACCCTATTCCCCATAGTGTTACTCTTGGCCACATACAGTAGAGCTCTAGTGAAATAAAGCATTCAACACTGAACATAACAGGAAGGCATTCTATTACTGAACACATTTTCCTGTTTCAGGAGCAGGTTAAGTTTGGCCGGCTTTTCGCCCGGCAGCAGTCGTTCATTGGCCTGCTGACGGATGTCCACATGTGGGACAACATGCTGTCTCCCTGTGAGATCCAGAGGTACACTAACCAGACAAACTTCACCCCTGGAAACGTTCTACAGATTGAGTACTGCTAGAGAACAAGCAGTCAGACTGTAACCATGAAAACGTTTAATCAACCAAATGAAGTTTCTATCATGCTTTCTGGTAACGTTCTGCAATTCTCAATTGAAATGCCACACCTACTTTCCGGATGGCTCATATCAGTTGTGCTGACATCGGGTGCAACTTTCACTGGGGATGACGGGAACATGACTCCACCCCCAGCCACATTCTGAAATAGCATTTTTTTTTAAAAATGTTTCCCTCTGGTATCATTGCACTGTAATACCAGCGCTCCAGTACCATGTCAACAATGAAGAGGCGACTCCGGGATGCAGGCCTTCTGAAACCAGCCTACCTGACCGCTCTTAAGCATTTGCATGGTCTTAAAGCACTCCAGTACCATGCATCCCGGAGTCGCCTCTTCACTGTTGACATTGATACTGGTGTTTTGCGGGTACTATTTAATGAAGCTGCCAGTTGAGGACTTGTGAGGCATCTGTTTCTCAAACTAGACACACTAATGTGCTTGTCCTCTTGCTCAGTTGTGCACCTGGGCCTCCCACTTCTCTTTCTATTCTGGTTAGAGCCAGTGTGCGCTTTTCTGTGAAGGGAGTAGTACACAGCATTGTAAGAGATCTTCAGTTTCCTGGCAATTTCTCGCATGAAATAGCCCTAATTTTTCAGAAGAATAGACTGAGTTTCAGAAGAAAGTGCTTTGTTTCTGTCCATTTTGAGCCTGTAATCTAACCCACAAATGCTGATGCTCCAGATACTCAACTAGTCTAAAGAAGGCCAGTTTTATTGCTTCTTTAATCAGAACAACTGTTTTCAGCTGTGCTAACGTAATAATCATAGCATTATTATCTCAGACCATAGCCCTGTCCAGCTAGATAACCGCTTTCCGGACAGTACAGTGTCACAACGCGCATGGCGACTTGACCCACTACTATCCTGTAGTGCCTTTAAAAAAAACATTTCAACTCACATTGATGTCTTTGTACAGATCAACTGCACCCCTGATGGGTCTCTCTCTACTGTGTGGGAGTCGTTAAAAGCATATCTAAGGGGCCAAATTATTTCATACACAGCGTATGACAACAAACAGCGCACCAGATGCTTATCGGAGCTAACTCAACTCATTCTAGACATGCCTCTTCTCCGACTCCTGAATTCTACAAAGAGATTGTCAAATTCCAATTGGTGTAGCAATCTGTCCACTAAACAAACGGAGCAGCTTCTGTTTTAAGTCGAGGCAAAACTTCTATGAACACGGAGAGAAATCTGGAAAGTTGTTATCTTACCAGCTTTGAAAATCCGCTGCTCGCAGCACCATACCTGAGATCTTTGTTGCAGCTGATTTAACTTCTACCAATCCCAAAGAAATCAATCAATTTAAGCAATTCTACTCTGCTCTTTACTCGTCAGAGGCTCTTCCTGACACCTCGTATGCATGCATTTCTAGACAATCTGGACATCCCCTGTCTCAATTCAGATGAACAAACCAACATGGATGCCTCAATAAGTGATGATGAAGCTACTCTGGCAGTCCAGTCCATGCAGAGCTGTAAAGCTCCTGGGCCTGAGGGCTTCCCTATTGAATTTTATAAAGCATTCTCCTCTAAATGATCCCCTATCCTCAGCTCAATGTAAAACGAAATCCTTTCTAGTCAGAAACTGCCACAGACACTTACCCAGGCGACTATTTCGATGTTGCTTAAAGACAAGAATCTCATAGACTGTGGCTCATACCGCCCTATAAGCCTTTTGTGCTGCGATTATGAAATTCTCACTAAGGTCCTCTCGTGCCGTTTGGAGACTGTGATGCCAAATATAATTAACTCTGACCAAACTGGATTTATCTCAGGTAGGCAATCTTTCTGTAATATGCTCCGGCTATTTAATGTTCATAATTCTGGGGGGGGGGGGGGGGCAGTGTTGCTGTCTATCCTCTTTCCTATTTGATATGGCTATTGAGCCTCTTGCTATTGCCCTGTGGGCAGAGGAGAGGATTAAGGGGCAACATAACTCACAAGGTGTCCTTACATGCAGACAATCTTATTTTATACATCGCTAAGCCTGTGGAGTCTATACCCTATCTCTTGGACATGCTACAAGGTTTTGGGACATTCTCTGGTTATAAGTTAAACCTAACAAAAAGCGTGCTCCTCCCCATTAATCAGTTAGCAGAAGGACTTGGGTATGCCAATTTCCCATTTAAGGTGGCGCATCAGGTGTTTAGTTATTTGGGGATAAAGATCACGTGCTCATTTAAGACGCTTCAAAACACTCCTGGTGCGCACTAAACAGGATTTCATAAGGTGGTCGTCTTTTCCCATTTCATTAACGGGTCGCATTAATTCTGTTAAGATGACTGTACTACCTACTCTAGGTTTTTGTACTTATTCCAAATGATTCCCATGTTTCTGCCAGAGTCGATGTTCAAACAACTGGACAGCTACATTTCCAACTTAATTTGGAATAAATCAAATTCACAAATGAGAAAGGTAGATCTAGAGACCTAAGCCCGCGGGGCCTATACATTTCTTTTTTACACTATTACTACTACTGGTCAGCAAATATATCTAAATGTGTTAATTGGGTTTCTACATTTGAAAACAAGGATGGCCCAACTTGGATCATGGAGTTAGTCAAGCCTTCCAACTTCTCCTGTCTTGCTCCCCAATGCCCATGAACCTTGGCACCCATGTTTTGAAACTCATTGTTAAGAACTCCCTTAAAATCTGGTCCCAATTCCGAAGTCACTTTAGCCTTAAACAAGCAAGCGGCTTCTCTCTAACATCTAATCATCTCTTCCCAGCGTCACAGATTGACATGGCATTCCAGTTCTGGCATAGGAACGGTCTGGTCTTTTTTTGTGACCTATTTGTTGATAAGACATTTGTCTCATTTGATACTCTGAGGGTTGACAATATTCCCAATACCCACTTTTAGATGCCTGCAATGAATCCACCTTCCTATGCAATTACAAAATCTGCATGGGAGCAAGACATAGTTGAAGTTTACATACACTTCAGCCAAATAAATTGAAATTCCATTTTTCACAATTCCTGACATTTAATCTTTGTAAACATTCCCTGTTTTAGGTCAGTTAGGATCACCACTTTATATAAGAATGTGAAATGTCAGAATAATAGTAGAGAGAAGGATTTATTTCAGCTTAAATTTCTTTCATCACATTCCCATTGAGTCAGAAGTTTACATGCACTCAATTAGTATTTGGTAACATCGCCCTAAACAATTTAAACTTGGGTCAAGCATTTCGTGTAGCCTTCCACAAGCTTCCCTCAATAAGTTGGGAGAATTTTGGCCCATTCCTCCTGACAGAGCTGGTGTAACTGAGTCAGATTTGTAGGCCTCCTTGTTCGCACAAGCTTTTTCAGTTCTGCCCACATTTTCTATGGGATTGAGGCCAGGGCTTTGTGATGGCCACTCCAATACCTTGACTTTGTTATCCTTAAGCCATTTTGCCTCAACTTTGGAAGTATGCTTGGGGTCATCCATTTGGAAGACCCATTTGCGACCAAGCTTTAACTTCCTGACTGATGTCTTGAAATGTTGCTTCAATGTATCCACAATTTTCCTCCCTCATGATGCCATCTATTTTGTGAAATGCACCAGTCCCTCCTGCAGCAAAGCACCCCCACAACATGATGCTGCCACCCCCGTGCTTCACGGTTGCGATGGTGTTCTTCGGCGTGCAAGCCTCCCCCTTTTTCCTCCAAACATAACAATGGTCATTATAGCCAAACAGTTCCATTTTTGTTTCATCAGACCAGAGGATATTTCTCCAAAAAGTACGATGTATGTCCCCATGTGCAGTTGCACGTGCTTGACGTGCTTCTACACCTGCATTGCTTGCTGTTTGGGGTTTTAGGCTGGGTTTCTGTACAGCACTTTGATATATCAGCTGATGTAAGAAGGGCTATATAAATACATTGAATTTGATTTAACAGAAAGCCTCCTACTTTCTACAATTTTAGGTGCATGTGGATAGTGTTTAGTCTGAAACATGCCATTAAGTTATCCTGACATTTGCACCTCACCATTGTTACAGCCCCCACCACCCTTTGTCTCTTATGTCCTGTTTCTTTGCTCTGTCTGGGGTGCCAAATGACTTATACCTCTGTCAATTTGCATCTGAGTCAGTGTGGTACATTAGCAATGGTTAAATCAATCACATTCTTAAATTATAAGGATGTGGAACTGATTGTCAGTCCATGTCTTTATGGGACTACTCGCCATGCTCCACTCCCAATCTGTGTACCTTCATCTCAGCTGATTTACTAGCTGACAGTACAGTCGTGGAAAAAAGTATTGAGAATGACACATATTAATTTCCACAAAGTTTGCTGCTTCAGTGTCTTTAGATATTTTTGTCAGATGTTACTATGGAATAATGAAGTATAATTACAAGCATTTCATAAGTGTCAAAGGCTTTTATTGACAATTACATGAAGTTGATGCAAAGAGTCAATATTTGCAGTGTTGACACTTCTTTTTCAAGACCTCTGCAATCCGCCCTGGCATGCTGTCAATTAAATTCTGGGCCACATCCTGACTGATGCCAGCCCATTCTTGCATAATCAATGCTTGGAGTTTGTCAGAATTTGTGGGTTTTTGTTTGTCCTACTGCCTCTTGAGGATTGACCACAAGTTCTCAATGGGATTAAAGTCTGGGGAGTTTCCTGGTCATGGACCCAAAATATAAATGTTTTGTTCCCCGGGCCATTTTGTTATCACTTTTGCCTTATGGCAAGGTGCTCCATCATGCTTGAAAAGGTATTGTTCGTCACCAAACTGTTCCTGGATGGTTGGGAGAAGTTGCTCTCGGAGGATGTGTTGGTACCACTCTTTATTCATGGCTGTGTTCTTAGGCAAAATTGTGAGTGAGCCCACTCCCTTGGCTGAGAAGCAACCCCACACATGAATGGTCTCAGGATGCTTTACTGTTAGCATGACACAGGACTGATGGTAGCGCACACCGCTCAAACAATCGGAAAGGGGATTCATCAGAGAAAATGACTTTACCCCAGTCCTCAGGAGTCCAATCCCTGTACCTTTTGCAAAATATCAGTCTGTCCCTGATGTTTTTCCTGGAGAGAAGTGGCTTCTTTGCTGCCCTTGACACCAGGCCATCCTCAAAGTCTTTGCCTCACTGTGCGTGCAGATGCACTCACACCTGCCTCCTGAACTAGCTCTGTACTGGCGGTGCCCCGATCCCGCAGCTGAATCAACTTTAGGAGATGGTCCTGGCACTTGCTGGTCTTTCTTGGGTGCCCTAAAGCCTTCACAACAATTAAACCACTCTCCTTGAAGTTCTTGATAATCCGATAAACGGTTGATTTAGGTGCAATCTTACTGGCAGCAATATCCTTGCCTGTGAAGCCCTTTTTGTGCAAAGCAATGATGATGGCACGTGTTTCCATGCAGGTATCCATGCATGATTCCAAGCACCACCCTCCTTTTGAAGCTTCCAGTCTGTTATCTGAACTCAATCAGCATGACAGAGTGATCTCCAGCCTTGTCCTCGTCAACACTCACACCTGTGTTCTTGCGGATCATTGGGATGCTACCGTCCCACCTGCCCAACATCCGGTGAAATTGCAGTGTGAAATTCAAATTACAAAAATTTAACATTCATGAAAATACAAGTGTTATACATCAGTTAAAATCTTAACTTGTTAATCCAGCAGCTTTGTCAGATTTTTAAAAGGCTTTACAGCGAAAGCACACCATGCGATTATCTAAGGACAGCGCCCGCACACAAAAGCATTACATACATTTCCACCCAAGCAGAGGCATGACGAAAGTCAGAAATAGAGATAAAATAAATCACTTACCTTTGAAGCTCTTCATCTGGTTGCAATCACAAGGGTCCCAGCTACATAACAAATGGTCCTATTGTTTGATAAAGTACTTCATATCCCCAAAAAGTATTTAATTGGCTCGCTTGACACAGTAATCCACCGGTTTCCCACATTCAAAATGCATACAAATGAATCCCGTAAATTACCAATAAACTTCTTCCAAACATATCAAACAACGTTCTTAATCAAGCCTCAGGTACCCTAATATGTAAATCAACGATCAAATTTAAGACGGAGAATACCGGAGACCATTACCGGAGATAAATAACGAAGTGCGCGCCCTCCCTGGAATGTGCAACAAACACTACAGCCAAAATGGGAGCCACTTAGAAAAACTACAAATTCTAGCTAATTTAAAAAAACAAGCCTGAAACTCTTTCTAAAGACTGACATCTAGTGGACGCCCTAGGAACTGCAATCTGGGAGGTATTCCTTTTATATTCCCTTTCCCAGCCATTGTAATCAGTGGTGAGCTGAAGAAAAAAAATCTGGATGGATTGTCCTTGGGTTTTTGCCTGCCATATCAGTTCAGCCATATCAGAGCACCATCGTGCTCCCTAACCAAGATGGCGTGTGTTTATGTACTAATTTAAAAATCAACAAATTGCGGGAAAATACACAATCGTGCATGACGCATTCTCAGTATGCAAAAATATGTTTAATAGTATGTGAATTTTTGAAAATGGATATGGTTTAAATGCCAGGATGTTACTCATTTCAGCTATTCATCTAGTAGATTTCGATGCAGACTTTTCCACAATGCATTGGAAGAGGTGTGCTGTGAGTGATAGGCCCTAGTTCTTTTCAAGTAGCCAAACAACAAACCTAGGCTACTTAATTGGGAAGATGACAAACAGCAAAGCTTCTGCGGTGGTGTTCAAATGTAGGCAAAGTTTTCTCCTTAAAATGATCACGAGTACCATTTTGCGTCATAGGCTATATCTTTGAAATACACATTTAAAAAAAAAAATGTTTAACCTAAAGTGGATTTCTGTTTTCTCATTAAAGTGTTTCTTAATCTCTTGGCTTTCATCAGAGATTTTAAACCAAACCCTCTTTTGATTTCTGAATGTGTCTGCACCAGGGACTCGGGATGTGACTGCGTTACTGATATCATGTTAATCAGGCCTTTTGATTTGAACATATGGATTGTTTTAGTTTTGTAGGCTAGGCCAGGGTTTCCAAAACTCGGTCCTTGTGTTGTTACAAGGTAGGGGTGGTATACAGAAGATAGCCCTATTTGGTAAATGACCAAGTCCATATTATGGCAAGAACAGCTCAAATAAGCAAAGCGAAACGACAGTACATTACTTTAAGACAGAATGGTCAGTCAATCCGGAAAATTTCAAGAACTTTGAAAGTTTCTTAAAGTGCAGTCGCAAAAACCATCAAGCACTATGATGAAACTGGCTCTCATGAGGACCGCCACATGAAAGGAAGACCCTTTGTTACCTTTGCTGCAGAGGATAAGTTCTTTACCACCCTCAGAATTTGCAGTCCAAATAAATGCTTAACAAAGATCAACTAACAGACACATCTCAACATCAACTGTTCAGAGCAGACAGCATGAATCAGGCCTTCATGGTAGAATTGCTACAAAGAAACCACTACTAAAGGACATTAATAAGAAAAAGAGACTTGCTTGGGCCAAGAAACACGAGCAATGGACATTAGACCGGTGGAAATCTGTCCTTTGGTCTGATGAGTATTTCTGAGACCCCGAGTAGGTGAACGGATGATCTCTGCATGTGTGGTTCCCACCTGGAAGCATGGAAGAGAAGGTGTTATGGTGTGGGGGTGCTCTGCTGGTGACACTGTGATTTTTCTTTCATTAAATTATTTTTATTCAAGGCACACTTAACCATCATGGCTACCACAGCATTCTGCAGCAGTAAGCCTTCCTGTCTGGTTTGTGCTTAGTGGGACTATCATTTTTTTTCCAACAGGACAATGACCCCAACACACCTTCAGGCTGTGTAAGGGCTATTTGACCAAGAAGGAGAGTGATGGAGTGCTGCAACAGATGACCTGTCCTCCACAATCACCCGACCTCAACCCAATTGGGATGAGTTGGACCGGAGAGTGAAGGATCAGCAGCCAACAAGTTCTCAGCATATGTGGGAACTCCTTCAAGACTGTTGGAAAATAATTCCAGCTGAAGCTGGTTGAGAGAATGCCAAGAGTGTGCAAAGCTGTCAAGGCAATGGTTCCCTACATTGAAGAATCTCAAATATAAAATATATTTTGATTTGCTTAACATTTGCTTTTTTTTGGTTACTATATGATTCCATATGTGTTATTTCATAGTTTTGATGTCTTCACTATTATTCTACAATGTAGAAAATAGTAAATTAAAGAAAAACCCTTGACTGAGTAGGTGTGTCCACACTTTTGACTGGTACTGTATATTGAAAATGGTCATAATTATCTGTTTCTTCAGTATTTTTAAATAGGATAAATTGGCTACATATATATACAGTATGGACTGCAGTATATGCCTAAACCAGCCTGAGTAGGCCTATAACTCCAGTCCTATTCTATTCAGAGTTTAGATAAATTAATCCAATTGGAAATGAGCTATTATAAGCAATGGATGTCTGTGGAATTTTGATCCACCCTCACTCAACCCCACCTACTCAGCCAGTCAGGAGCTGCTACTGCATTGCGGCTGTGGCATACTGCATGCTTTTTACTAAACGGTACTTGCTAAATAGTATGCCACGATGAGTACATACTATGAATTTTAAGTATGTAGTACGCTAGCTTGGGTATTCGGACACAGCAACTCTCAGGAAACAGAAAAGCTCTGTCCATGTTTGTCAAAACTATCTTTATCTCGCCCCGAAGATAGCTGTCCATTTCTTCTGCAGTCAGTGAAACAGGATGAGAGAGATGGCAACCTATTCCCTATATAGTGCACTACTTTCCCTGGACAAAATACCCTAGTTTCACTTCTAGTAATTATTATCCTTACACCTCTGAAGACTAGACACTTCCATGGCAGTTGGAATTGTCTACAGCCTTTGATCTCTGAACACTACCCCCCCCCCCCCCCCCCCCCCCCCATACACCCAATGGGACCTGGTCAAATGTAGTGCACTAAAAAGGGAATAGGGTTTGATTTGGGATGGACACACAGTATGCCTTCAGGACAAATGAATGTTTGAAACCATTGACTTCATCCAGGGAGAACCTGTGTCTGTTATCCATCTACAGGGATGTTGCCTAACAGGAAACAATATATCCCCAAGTGCAGAATGAAGTGTATCCTAGGCACTGAAGTCAGTTTAGCATTTATTGCCCTAGTGTTTCAAAAGTTAGGATTTGGGAAGGGTAAACTCATTCTAGATATGCACCGGTTCTACGGAAAGTAGAAGATTAATAGCATACAGGGCAGGCTATGCAACAGAGAAAAGTTAATAGATGGTGCTAATAATGAACTTAGAGGACTCATCATGGATATAACCTGTTTTGTATGGACATTGCCATTGGGGGCTTCCACCACCAATATTAGCTTTATACTTTTTTCAAATACAAAAGAAGAAAATTGACTACTTTAAAAACGAGATGGCCTCAATGGCACTGCCCTTGTTCACAGACGCCATACTGAAACGTACAAAGATGGGTCCTCTAACTAACTCTATGGACCAGACTTGAACGTAACTCTCAACTAGCTGCCTTGAATGCAGCTCCTCCATTACCTCAACATGCACCAGCTGCTACTCATTGCCAATCAGCCTCCACACCAATCCTCACTCTCCTTAATCACCATGACTTATACCCGACCAAGCTAACATTCCTCCTCTCTGTTCTGCAGTGCATGACACTGTAATATAAACAGTTAATTTAAATTAATTACAATTATTCTTACACAATATGGAGAACGTATTACTAGTGCTAGTTGTAATATAGTCACTGATAACGGAAATGAAATGTGACAGTAAATAATAAACTTATTTTGTAATGTTGGGGCTTTTGTTTGCTCCTTTTTTAAGCTTTCGCTAATGCACACTTTGTAGCAGTTTTTCTAAGTTGGGTGAAATGTAAATATTTCAGACTACATAGACTAAAGGTGAAATTACAGATTTTTTTATCAGGAAAAACTTGTTCACTACAATCTGTCTGCAGACCTCTCAGGTAAAATGTTGACCTTTCCACAAGAGACCAACACAGCTCATGTGAGACTAATGACTAATGAATCTCACACACTGAAAACAAACTGAAGTTTTTTTTATTGACTAATGTTCAACTTATTAAAACAAATTATTATACAATTTAGCAAATTGTATGATGCATGAACCATAACCATTTCTCACCATATGTCTCCCTGTCCCTCACCATGTGTCTCCCTGTCCCTCTACATGTTTCTCCCTGTCCCTCTACATGTGTCTCCCTGTCCCTCTACATGTGTCTCCCTGTCCCTCTACATGTTTCTCCCTGTCCCTCTACATGTTTCTCCCTGTCCCTCTACATGTGTCTCCCTGTCCCTCTACATGTTTCTCCCTGTCCCTCTACATGTTTCTCCCTGTCCCTCTACATGTGTCTCCCTGTCCCTCTACATGTTTCTCCCTGTCCCTCTACATGTGTCTCCCTGTCCCTCTACATGTTTCTCCCTGTCCCTCTACATGTGTCTCCCTGTCCCTCTACATGTGTCTCCCTGTCCCTCTACATGTTTCTCCCTGTCCCTCTACATGTGTCTCCCTGTCCCTCTACATGTGTCTCCCTGTCCCTCTACATGTGTCTCCCTGTCCTTCTACATGTGTCTCCCTGTCCCTCTACATGTGTCTCCCTGTCCCTCTACATGTGTCTCCCTGTCCCTCTACATGTGTCTCCCTGTCCCTCTACATGTGTCTCCCTGTCCCTCTACATGTGTCTCCCTGTCCCTCTACATGTGTCTCCGTGTCCCTCTACATGTTTCTCCCTGTCCCTCTACATGTGTCTCCCTGTCCCTCTACATGTTTCTCCCTGTCCCTCTACATGTGTCTCCCTGTCCCTCTACATGTGTCTCCCTGTCCCTCTACATGTGTCTCCCTGTACCTCTACATGTGTCTCCCTGTCCCTCTACATGTGTCTCCCTGTCCCTCTACATGTGTCTCCCTGTCCGTCTACATGTTTCTCCCTGTCCCTCTACATGTGTCTCCGTGTCCCTCTACATGTTTCTCCCTGTCCCTCTAAATGTTTCTCCCTGTCCCTCTACATGTTTCTCCAGGTTTTTCATGGATCTCAGAAGGAACCACATCCTGTTCTCCCTCGCCACACTTATAGATGACGCTTTTGTCATCTTCAAGAGGACGGTGGCAGGTGAGATCGAACAACGTTCCAAGAACGGCGCAGCAATCTTTGATGGCCAGGACTACACCCTCAACTCCTGGCACTCTCTGCGCCACCTGGGTGCCTGAGACAGACCTTGAACAGCTGTGGCTAGACGGCAAACACCAGGAAATTCCTCCAATCTGAAGCCATCAAAGGAAAAACCATCATCCTTGGAAAGATAGGATTAGTACAAAACCATGGCTGTTTTAAATGAAACCCTGTTCCTCATACAGTGCTACTTTTGTCCACATACGGAAATGCTCTTGTGAAATAAAGCATTAAACACTGAAAATAACACTTTATTTTAACCTTTAACTAGGTAAGTCAGTTAAGAACCCACGAACAAGAAGGCATTCTATTACTGAACACATTTTCCTGTTTCAGGAGCAGGTTAAGTTTGGCCGGCTTTTCGCCCGGCAGCAGTCGTTCATTGGCCTGCTGACGGATGTCCACATGTGGGACAACATGCTGTCTCCCTGTGAGATCCAGAGGTACACTAACCAGACAAACGTCACCCCTGGAAAAGTTCTCAACTAGGGGGCCCTGGACTTTCTGACTACAGATTGAGTACTGCTAGAGAACAAGCAGTCAGACTGTAACCATGAAAACGTTTAATCAACCAAATAAATTGTCAAATTACGTTATGCTGTTGGGTAATGTTCTGTAATTGACAATTGCAATGCCATACCGGTCTTTCAGTTGTATGGACAATATACCATGCACTGTCATGCACCCTACAGCAGACAAAAACGAACACCAGAAATCTGAGAATAACACATCCACCAGCAATATGTCAATGAGTAATATACAAATTCTTGCCCAAGCAGAAAATTTAACCGGAGGCATCCTATTATCCATCATCTACAGAAATATTTATCTGTAAGTTTAGGCAGGTAGGATTGGTATTCAACATCTGAGACCATACTAAGATAATGGCTGTGTTCAAGCAGCAACATTTTGTCCCCATAAAGCAAAATGCTTTGAAAGGTGGTGACCAAAGATGAAGAGTTCATGCAGGGTGTTTACCATTAGGGGGGGAAAATAGTCAGTTCCTGTCTACTTAATGGAATGGCTCTCCCACAAACCCTAATGTGATAGCAGCTGGGTCTGGTCTATTTAGTTAATTGACTTCAATTAAACCAGCAAGTGAGGCGTTTTGCTTCCTCTTCCGTCTCTGGCGGTGACCAACGATGGTTGTCACTGCCTTTCAAAGTGTTACATTATCGGAATAAAAATCAACTGACTTGCGCCTACATTTCGACTTCCATAAACTTTAAAAAATCCTTGTGATGAAAGGTCATGCAGTTTTTTATATTCTCCTTCAAGTCACTGCAGTTGCTTCACAGCAACATGCAGTCATCACCTGCATTGTGGGTAGCACTATTTGTTAACCAATCAATTAGGGGGGTTTTGGTTGAGCAATGCAAATGTGACAAACGGGAACCAACTTTGCTGCGACTCTAAAGCTACAGGGAATACAAATTAGTGATATTTGAGACTTCTTTAACCGATTTAATTGACATGTTTCAGTAGAAAAGTTTATTTCCTTTTACTGAAACATATAAACGCAAAACATGTAAAGTGTTGGTCCCATGTTTCGTGCTGAAATAAAAGATCCCAGAAATGTTCCGTAAGCACAGAAATCATATTTCTCTCAAATACTGGGCACATTTGTTTACATCCCTGTTAGTAAGCATTTCTCCTTTGCCAAGATAATCCATCCACCTGACAGGTGTGGCATATCAATGAGCTGATTAAACAGCATGATCATTACACAGGTGCACCTTATGCTGGGGACAAAAGGCCACTCTTAAATGTGCAGTTTTGACTCAACACTCAGCTGTTGCCAGATATTGAAAGTTAATTTCTCTACCATACCGTACTGCCAAATTTGAGAGAATTTGGCAGTACGTCCAACCAGCCTCACAACCGCAGACCACGTGTAACCACACCAGCTCAGGACCTCCACATCCGGATTCTTTACCTGAGGGATTGTCTGAGGCCAGCCACCCAGACATCCTTGAGATGTTTCTACAACTTGATTGGAGTCCACCTGTGGTAAATTTAGTTGCTTAGACATGATTTGGAAAGGCACACACCTGTCTATATAAGGTCCCACAGTTGACAGTGCATGTCAGAGCAAAAACCAAGCCATGAGGTCGAAGGAATTGTCCGTAGAGCTACGAGACAGGATTGTGTCGAGGCACAGATCTGGGGAAGGGTACCAAACAATTTCTGCAGCATCGAAGGTCCCCAAGAACAGTGGCCTCTGTGGAGAAAATTATGTATTCACCTTATTTGTTGGCAATGCAACAATTATTTACTTAACAAACAGTCAGATATGTGTTTCCTGTAAATGCTGTGTTTTATGGTCTCCACACTAGCACCCTGCAGCTAGTCTGGGTGTTGAGGACATGGGTTCTACTAGAGATAGCTTGAAGCTGACAATTGATTTGTGTTGGTAATAAAAACCTAAAAGCTAGCATTCTATAGACAAGATGTGGTGTGTGTGACTGGAGATAGAGAGAGCCTGGAAGAGTTAAGAACAATGCCTCATTGTCTCATCTTCCTGGCATCTGGGAAACTAAGTAAAATACCATCCTGTGTAGATAACCAAGGTGGCTTATGGGAAAGTTAGAAGTGACTGACAAAGCAATCTTGGTATCAGCTATATAAAAACTGTGCATCATCTGTAAAGGCTATAACAGTCTATAACAGGTTATAACAGTCAGTCAAGACTGGTGGGCTGACGGTCTCATTATTGCAATAATTAATCAATATTAAATAAAGATGATTGTTTGAAGAATTGACCAAGACCAAGTATCTCTCAGTACTGAATTTCCACGACACCTCCATCATTCTTAAATGGAAGAAGTTTGGAACCACCAAGACAATTCACAGAGCTGGCCGCCCGGCCAAACAGCAATTGGGGGAGAAGGGGCTTGTTCATGTAGGTGACCAAGAACCCGATGATCACTCTGACAGAGCTCCAGAGTTCCTCTGTGGAGATGGGAGAACCTTCCAGAAGGACAAGCATCTCTGCAGCACTCTACCACTCAGGCCTTTATGGTAGAGTGGCCAGACAGAAACCACTCCTCAGTAAAAGGCACATGACAGCCCACTAAAAGACTCTCAGACCATGAGAAACAAGTTTGAACTCTTTGGCCTGAATGCCAAGTGTCACATCTGGAGGAAACCTGGCACCATCCCTACGGTGGAGCATGGTGGCAGCATCATGCTATGGCAATGTTTTCAGCGGCCTGGTACTGGGAGACTAGTAGGATCGAGGGAAAGATGAACGGAGCAAAGTACTGAGAGATCCTTGATGAAAATCTGCTCCAGAGCGCTCAGGACCTCAGACTGGGTAAAGGTTCACCTTCTAACAGGACAATGACCCTAAGAACACAGCCAAGACAACGCAGGAGTGACTTCGGGACAAGTCTAAATGTCCTTGAGTGGCCCAGCCAGAGCCCGGACTTGAGCTCTATCAAACATCTCTGGAGAGACCTGAAAATAGCTGTGCAGGGACCCTCCCCATCCAACCTGATAGAGCTTGAGAGGATCTGCAGAGAAGAATGGGAGAAACTCCCTAAATCAAATCAACTTTGTCACATGCGCTGAGTCCTTACGGTGAAATGCTTACTTACAAGCCCTTAACCAACAATGCAGTTTTAAGAAAAATAACTGTTCAGTAAAAAATAGATAAGTAAAAAATAAAAGTAATAAATAATTAAAGAGCAGCAGTAAAATAACAATAGCGAGGCTATATACAGGGGTACTGGTACAGAGACAATGTGCGGGGGCACCTAGTCGAGGTAATAGTCAAGGTAATATGTACATGTAGGTAGAGAATGTGACTATGCATAGATAATATACAGAGAGTAGCAGCAGCATAAAAGAGGGGGACCAACATAAATAGTCTAGGTAGCCATTTGATTAGCTGTTCAGGAGTCTTATGGCTTGGGGTTAGAACCTGTTAAGAAGTATTTTGGATCTAGACTTGGTGCTCCGGTACCGCTTGCCGTGCGGTAGCAGACAGAACAGTCTATGACTCGGGTGGCTGGAGTCTTTGACAATTTTTAGGGCCATCCTCTGATACCGCCTGGTATAGAGGTCCTGGGTGGTAGGAAGCTTGGCCCCAGTGATGTACTGGGCCGTACGCACTACCCTCTGTAGAGCCTTGCGGTCGGAGGCCGAGCAGTTGCCATACCATGCAGTGATGCAACCAGTCAGGATGCTCGCGATGGTGCAGCTGTATAACTTTTTGAGGATCTGAGGACCCATGCCAAATCTTTTCAGTCTCCTGAGGGGGATTAGGCTTTGTCGTGCCCTCTTCACGACTGTCTTTGTGTGTTTGGACCATGATAGTTTGTTGTTGATGTGGACACCAAGGAACTTGAAGCTCTCAACCTGCTTCACTACAGCACCGTTGATGATAATGGGGTGTGCTCAGTCCTCCTTTTCCTGTAGTCCACAATCATCTCCTTTGTCTTGATCACATTTAGGGAGAGTTTGTTGTCCTGGCACCACATGGCCAGGTCTCTGACCAAGTCTGTATAGGCTGTCTCATCGTTGTCGGTGATCAGGCCTACCACTGTTGTGTCATCGGTAATCTTATTGATGGTGTTGGAGTCGTGCCTGGCCATGCAGTCATGAGTGACCAGGGAGTACAGGAGGGGACTGAGCACCCACCCCTGAGGCGCCCACGTGTGGAGTATTAGCGTGGCGTGTGTGTTGTTACCTACCCTTACTACCTGAGGGCGGCCCGTCAGGAAGTCCAGGATCCAGTTGCAGAGGGAGGTGTTTAGTCCCAGGGTCCTTAGCTTAGTGATGAGCTTTGAGGGCACTACGGTGTTGAACGCTGAGCTGTAGTCAATGAATAGCATTCTCACATAGGTGTTCCTTTTGTCCAGGTGTGAAAGGGCAGTGTAAGGTGCAATAAAGATTGCATCATCTGTGGATCTGTTGGTGTGGTATGCAAATTGGAGTAGGTCTAGGGTTTCTGGGATAATGGTGTTTATGTGAGCCATGATCAGCCTTTCAAAGAATTTCATGGCTACAGACGTGACTGCTACAGGTTGTTAGTTTTTTAGGTTACCTTAGTGTTCTTGGGCACAGGAATATGGTGGTCTGCATGAAACATGTTGGTATTACAGACTCAGTCAGGGACAGGTTGAAAATGTCAGTGAAGACACTTGCCAGTTGGTCAGCGCATGCTCGCAGTACTCGTCCTGGTAATCCGTCTGGTACACGTCCTGGTAATCCGTCTGTTCCAGACGACTGTGGAACAGCTGATGCTCTCATGCATGGTTCAGTGTTACTTGCCTCGAAGCGAGCATAGAAGTAATTTAGCTTGTCTGGTAGGCTCGTGTCACTGGGCAGCTCATGGCTGTACTTCCCTTTGTAGTCTTTAATAGTTTGCAAGCCCTGACACTTCCGACTGGCGTTAGAGCCAGTGTAGTACGATTCAATCTTAGTCCTATATTGATGCTTTGCCTGTTTGATGGTTCGTCTGAGAGCATAGCGGGATTTCTTATACGTTTGAAAGAGGCAGCTCTACCCTTTAGCTCAGTGCGGATGTTGCCTGTAATCCATGGCTTCTGGTTGGGGTATGTGTGTACAGTCACTATGGGGGCGACGTCATCGATGCACTTATTGATGAAACCAGCAACTGATGTGGTGTACTCTTCAATGCCATCGGAAGAATCCCGGAACATATTCCAGTCTATGCAAGCAAAACAGTCCTGTAGCTTAGCATCTGCTTCATCTGACAACTTTTTTATTGACCGAGTCACTGGTGCTTCCTGCTATAGTTTTTGCTTGTAAGCAGGAATCAGGAGGATAGAATTATGGTCAGATTTGCCAAATGGAGGGCGAAGGAGAGCTTTGTACATGTCTCTGTGTGTGGAGTAAAGGTGGTCTAGAGTTTTTCCCCCTCTGGTTGCACATTTAACATGTTGGCATAAATGAGGTAAAACGGATTTACGTTTCCCTGTATTAAAAACAGGTGTGCAAAGCTTGTAGCATCATACCCGAGAAGACTTGAGGCTGTAATCACTGCCAAAGATGTGTCAACAAAGTACTGAGTAAAGGGTATGAATACTTATGTACATTTGATATTTCAGGTTATTATTTTGAATACATTTGCAAAACATTTTAAAAAACAGTTTTTGCTTTGTCATGATATTGTGTGTAGATTGATGAGGGGAAAAAAACTAATCAATTTTCGAATTAAGGCTGTATGTCACGTTCTGACCTAAGTTCCTTATTTATGTCTTTATTTTGGTTTGGTCAGGGCGTGAGTTGGGGTGGGCATTCTATGTTCTATATTCTATGTTTTGTTCTATGTGTTGTATTTCTGTGTTTGGCCTAGTATGGTTCCCAATCAGAGGCAGCTGTCAATCGTTGTCTCTGATTGAGAACTATACTTAGGTACCCTGTTGCCACCTGTGTTTGTGGGTAGTTTTTTCCTGTTTTTGTGTTTGTTTCACCATTCAGGACTGTTTCGATTTTTGTTGTCATTCACTTTGTTATTTTTGTATTTTTCCCGTGTTCAGTTAATACATTTAACATGGACACTTACCACGCTGCATTTTGGTCCGATCCTTCATATTCCTCATCGGAAGAAGAAGAAAATCGTTACACTGTAACGTAGCAAATGTGGAAAAAGTAAAGGGGTCTGAATACTTTTCGAATGCATTGTATCCCGAGACTCGGAGAAGTGTATCCTAGACATATGATGTGATGTCAGTTTTTTATTTTCTGCCCTAATAGTTAAAGTTAGGATTTGTGATGTTATATCTGTACCTGTGGGCAAGATACAGTGACCCTGTGGAGTTTTATTTGCATTGCATCTTAATCATTTAGTTGAAGCTCTAATCAATAAATACTTAATTACTAAGGTATGTAAAACAACCATTTATCACAGTAATTATTTTCAGAGGTGGCTGATTTTTGTCTCCTGCCCCTCTGCCACGCCCCTCTCCCAGCCCTGGCTGATGGTGTGGTCCACACAGGGGGTGATGAGCAGCAGCTTGAGCAGCAGCACCACAGAGGGAAGCGCCAGACACACCATGTAGCCCGGTGGGGTGTACCACTTGTAGGTGGAGGAACGCAGGAACTTGTTCCAGCCATACAGGAAGCCATGGGCTGTACACAACAGCAGAGTCAGGTGGCCCAGCTTGGACTGGTGGGGGAGAGCACACAACACAAGTGTCTCAAGTGATCACAATTTATGACGTATTTATTTAACCATATTTACAGCTCTGATGATAACTGAATCAATGTTATTATTTACAGCTCCATGACGCAGCAGGAAATTCTCAGAGAAACACATTTTCAGAAGTGAATGAGTGATAACAGAGAGGGTTAGATTATGACACATGTACAGGCACACATGCACAAGAACACATACATGCGTTCCCTGTACCTGTACGAAGCTGAACTCCCTCCAGCTGAGAGCTGCTCCAACAGAGGGCAGGGAGGTGATCCCCAGCAGGACGTAGAGACAGAAGCCCAGGATCCCAAGGACATAGAAGGAGTCTGTGCCCCAGGCCTTTGTGTTGTCAAAGTCAAATGGAGTGGTCTTATTGGCTTTTATCTGAGAGAGAGAGACAAAGAGAGACAACGAGAGGCTGGTAAAAATTAAAGATACAGTATTATCTTTGTCCAGTCACAGGAATATACAGTTGAAGTCAGGAGTTTACATACACCTTAGTCAAATACATTTAAACTCAGTTTTTCACAATTTCTGACATTTAATCCTAGTAAGAATTCCCTGTCTTAGGTCAGTTAGGATCACCACTTTATTTTAAGAATGTGAAATGTCCAAATAATAGTAGAGAGAATTATTTATTTCAGCTTTTATTTATTTCATCACATTCACAGTGGGTCAGAGGTTTACATACACTCAATTAGTATTTGGCAGCATTGCCTTTAAATTGTTTAACTTGGGTCAAACGATTCCGGTAGCCTTCCACAAGCTTCCCACAATAAGTTGGGTGAATTTTGGCCCATTCCTCCTGACAGAGCTGGTGTAACTGAGTCAGGTTTGTAGGCCTCCTTGCTCGCACACGCCTTTTCAGTTCTGCCCACAAATGTTCTATGGGATTGAGGTCAGGGCTTTGTAATGGCCACTCCAATACCTTGACTTTGTTGTCCTTAAGCCATTTTGCCACAACTTTGGAAGTATGCTTGGGGTCATTGTCCATTTGGAAGACCCATTTGCGACCAAGCCTTAACTTCCTGACTGATGTCTTGAGATGTTTCTTCAATATACCCACATAATTTTCCATGCCTCATGATGCCATCTATTTTGTGAAGTGCACCAGTCCCTCCTGCAGCAAAGCACCCCCACAATATGATTTTGCCACCCCCATGATTCACGGTTGGGATGGTGTTCTTCAGCTTGCAAGCATCCCCCTTTTTCCTCCAAACATAACGATGGTCATTATGGCCAAACAGTTCTATTTTTGTTTCATCAGACCAGAGGATATTTCTCCAAAAAGTACGATCTTTGTCCTCATGTGCAGTTGCAAACCGTAGTCTGGCTTTTTTATGGCGGTTTTGGAGCAGTGGCTTCCTCCTTGCTGAGCGGCCTTTCAGGTTATATCGATATAGGACTCGTTATACTGTGGATATAGATACTTTTGTACCTGTTTACTCCAGCATCTTCACAAGGTCCTTTGCTGTTGTTCTGGGATTGATTTGCAGTTTTGTACTAAAGTATGTTAATCTCTAGGATACAGAACGCATCTCCTTCCTGAGCGGTATGACGGCTGCGTGGTCCCATGGTGTGTATACTTGCGTACTATTGTTTGTACAGATGAACGTGGTACCTTTAGTCGTTTGGAAATTGCTCCCAAGGGTGAATCAGACTTGTGGAAGGCTACAGGTCTGGCTGATTAATTTTGATTTCCCATGATGTGAAGCAAAGAGGAACTGAGTTTGAAGGTATGCCTTGAAATACATCCACAGATACACCTCCAATTGACTGAAATTATGTCAATTAGCCTATCAGAAGCTTCTGAAGCCATGACATAATTTTCTGGAATTTCCCAAGCTGTTTAAAGGCACAGTCAACTTAGTGGTTGTAAACTTCTGACCCACAGGAATTGTGATACAGTGAATTATAAATTCAATAATCTGTATGAAAGAATTGTTGGAAAAATTACTTGTGTCATGCACAAAGTAGATGTCCTAACCGACTTTCCAAAACTATAGTTTGTTAACAAAAATTTTGTGGAGTGAATGAAAAATTAGTTTTAATGACTCCAACCTAAGTGTATGTAAACTTCCGACTTCAACTGTATAGTGTATTGGGGGGAGGATTAAGAGTAGTTTCACTAGATATTGTGTGTAAGTGGACCGGGCAGCGAGCCGTGTCTCTGTACATTACTAGTAAAGTAATAGTATGGGGACGAGGACACACACACACACACACACACACACACACACACACACACACACACACACACACACACACACACACACACACACACACACACGCACACTCAGTCTCTCTCTTTATCTTTCTCTGTCACATACACACATTACAGTTTTTTCCGATTGCTAACACACTAAAATGACATGCACAGCGCAATTATTTAAACTGCAATAAACTGACACACGGAGAGCAAAACCTCTTCTCAAGTCTGCAAAAGTCTAAACACATTTTCTGCTTTACACACATTTTGCAATTCAAAAGGGCACTTTTTTAAACGCACTGCACACGGTTCTCTGCATATGACACAACAATCTGACATAAAGTCACATGTTTGCCATTTCAAAACACTGCCATTCAAAATGACACTGCATGAGCTAATTGGCCAATACATGTGCCACCTGGCCAAACACCTCAATGGTTAATTGTTACCACTTCAATCAGGAAGTAAGCACTATAAAAAGACCACAGGTGAACACCTTTTGTTTTACAACAACAATGGAAGCCGTTGCAGAGAGAGGACGAGGAAGAGGGAGGGTGAGAATGAGAGGGGGAGGAAGAGTGAGAGGTAGGGGGAGGGTGAGAATGAGAGGGGGAGGAAGAGTGAGAGGTAGGGGGAGGGTGAGAATGAGAGGGGGAGGAAGAGTGAGAGGTAGGGGTAGAGCTGGTAGAGAAGTTCATGGCCAAAGAAGACAACAACTTTCAAATGAAATCAGAGCAACATTAGTTGATCATGTCATCAACCATGGGCTGACAATGTGAGAGTCTGGACAGAGAGTGCAGCCCAACTTGAGCCGTTTTACTGTCGCCTGTGTCATCCGGACATTTAGACTGGAGTACAGGTATGTAACCAACATTTCTTTCACACTATGTAGTACACCCCATGTCATAGTGTATCAGCTGGGTGACACCTGTTTACTTCATGAATGGCTGATGTCATACACTAACTGCACAAATTTCCTGTAGAATTTACTCTACTGTGGGGGAAATATCTTTAGGCTGCATTGTCCAAGCCCTATATTTTTGTTTTTTTGTTTTTCTAAAGGACTGAGCGACGCAACCATGGTGGAGGAAGGGGCCAAATGTTCACCGGGGTACAGGAAGCTGCCATTGTAAACTTGCTTTTGGAAAATAATGAAATCAGATTACGAGAAATTCAAAGCCACATCATCCATGACAACACCATATTCAACAACATTCAACGAGTCAGTCTGTCCACATTGGTTCGTATTCTCAAGCGAAACCAAATCAGAATTAAACAACTTTATAAGGTGCCGTTTGAGAGAAACTCTCAAAGAAACAAAGAGGTCAGACGAGCATATATGGATGTAAGTACAATATTGACTGCAGTACACTACACACAGCATTGTTTCCCAGTGTACTGGATAACACCATATTGACTGCTTTTGTTCTTTGTTTTCAGGGAGTACTGGAAATGGACGCTCATGCAATCCCACATGAGTTCATCTTTATAGATGAGGCTGGGTTCAACCTAGCAAAGACCAGAAGAAGGGGGAGAAACGTCATTGGCCACAGAGCCATTATAGATGTTCCTGGCCAACGTGGTGGGAACATCACAATGTGCGCTGCCATCTCCAATACGCATGGTGTCCTCCACCGTCATGCCATCCTTGGACCATACAACACAGCCCATATTGTCACATTTCTGGACAGACTCGACAACATTCTCATACCACCAGAGCGTATAAATGATGCAGACCATCAAAGAACCCAGTACGTTGTAGTATGGGACAACGTGAGCTTTCATCGTGCAGCCGCAGTCCAAAACTGGTTTGCTGACCACCCACCATTTCTTGTGCAATACCTCCCACCATACTCACCATTTCTGAACCATAGAAGAGTTCTTTTCGGCAGTGGAAGGTATACGACCGGCAGCCCTTTGTGCGCATGCCTCTTGTGCAGGCTATTGAAGAGGCATGTAATGAGATTGATGTTGGTGCGATACAGGGATAGATAAGGCACTCAAGGCGCTTCTTCCCTCGATGTCTGGCAAGGGAAGATATTGCCTGTGATGTGGACGAGGCGTTGTGGCCAGACCCAGCTGTACGGCAAGATGCTGCCTAATTATTATTATTTTATTTTTTTCTTGACTCTTTTTTTCTATATATTTTTTCTGCACATTTTTTCAGCAATTTTCTTTTTCAGTTTACTGTTTTTTTGTGAGCATATTTTTGTTCAGTCCAATGTAAATATATCTGCTGTGCATATGTTGCACTGACTTGTTTGGTGAAAAAGAAAAAAGAAAATGTTTCAACAGCATTTGTGTGTATCTGCAAATATTTCTGTGCATTTGAAGAACTTTATACAATTTGAACTATTTTAGTATTATGGCAAAGCATACTAAAGATGAGAGTGCTTTTCTTTATGCCCAACAGTGTGTAGTTGGTTAGACAAAAATCTGGTAATATGAATGAAGTGTGTTCCATTTCGTGCAAACGTTTGATTTTGATAATGCTATATGTAGTTTTGGTTGCAGTGCTTCATTTTGCAGGATATATGAGGTATTTTGCAGTTTGAGTGTGTGGTTTTGTTAAGTATTTTGATAAAACCAGCCTAGTTTGCAAAATGGTGTTTTAGCAATTGGGAAAAACTGTAACACACAAACAAACACTACTGCAGTGCTCTATTTTGTTGAAAAACAGGTAGTTATGAGGGAAGAGCAGTGTGTGTGTTCAAAGAGGATGTGAGGCAGATTCAGGTCTGCCCTCCAGAGGGTTGAGGTGTTTGTTTTTCTCTCTGAAGCTGAGGCATGAATGCTAGTGCCTCATCTCCACAACATAGCTAAGTGTGTGTGTGTGTGTGTGTGTGTGTGTGTGTGTGTGTGTGTGTGTGTGTGTGTGTGTGTTTGTATACTGTAACAACTGTTTTATACTGTCCTTGTTTCGCCAGGAAATTCACAAAAAAGGTAAGTAAAACTAACAAAATGCCTCCACACTGGCCCCACAACCCACAGAATACTCCCTGATATTTTCTCAATTATTTGTTTTCTTTATTGTCAGGTGTTTATGTGTGTGTACCTGTTTCCCGGCCAGTGGTCCATTCTGCAGAGCCCAGGCAGACACTGTGTTTAATCCTTTAACCATCTCAGCTCCAGGGACCAGACTGCTCAGGTACATAACATTATAACCACATTTACAGTACATCAACATACACATACTGTAGTTACAGATCGATATATTAAAACATTCCTCGTCTAAAGCACTGCGGCGTCACTATAGTCTGGGGTTCAATCCCAGGCTGTGTCACAACCGTCCGTGACCGGGAGTCCCATAGGGCGGCGCACAATTGGCCCAGCACCGTCCGGGATAGGGGAGGGTTTATTTGGCTAATCGCACTTTAGCGACTCCTTGTGGCGGGCCGGGCACCTTCAGACTGATTTCGGCAGTAAGTTGAACGGTGTTTCCTCCGACACATTGGTGCTGCTGGCTTCCGGGTTAAGCGGGCGGGTGTTAAGAAGCGCGGCTTGGCGGGTCATGTTTCGGGGGACGCATGACTTGATCTTTGCCTTTCCCGAGCCCGTTGGGGAGTTGCAGCGATAAGACAAGATCGTAATCACGAAATTGGGTAGAAAAGTGGTACAAATGTAATAAAATAAAAAAACATTCCTAATTAACAATAAAACATACACATAATAACAACATATAGCTCTCACCTTTGCAGGTATTCTGCGTTGGCCTCTGGGTACTGATTCTTCCTCAGGTTGTTACTGACATCCACCAACACCTGCAATTCAACATGGCATCAAATACACTGATTCATACAATCTATTGGCCAAATACACTGGAATATACATTCTGTTGGCTAAATACACTGGCCAAATGTCCCAACAAAACAGACATTCATACATATAGCAGAAGTAAAAAAACGTTTATGCTACCTTCCCCTTAAGCTGATTGGCCAGTGGTACCAGGAAGTCGTAGTGTTCCCTCTGGACAGCGATGAAGATCATAAGGGCTGACTGAGCAGCTGCAGCATGACCCAGGACCTGCATATACATCATCAACATATTGATACACACATAAACACACATACATTATATTCACATGTACTCCTTCAAACATAAACAAATATTTATACATACACATTATGCACTATATTAACCACATGTAACATATCAACACATTACACCAGATCTAGTATAAAGGTTGTTGTACCTGAGCTCCGTGGGGCAGGAGATTGCAGCTTTTGGGACGCCGGCTGCCGAACACCCCCCCGTGCCCTGCCTGCAGCAGACGCAAGCCCAGAGAGCACCCCAGGTCACCCGTCCCAAACACACACACCCTCTCACACTCTGGGGGGGAAGGTATACAGTCCCCCATCGCAGACAGGGACACACACTCACTTTTCTCCTCTTTCTTCATGTTAATCATCTGATCACCTGTCATGTCTGTAGATAGGTACGCTATGCAGTCGATCCTTGCTTGATTGTCAACTAAACACAGCTCTCCTGAAGTCCAGATAGAGTTGATTGTTAAAAAATAGAGACCCTAGAGGCAAACACTTTCGTCTCTCAGCAATGTGTTGCTTCCTAAGTCTATTCCAGAGGTGATGCTGCTTATCTCTGGTGAGTTATTTTATTCTTCAGACCTGAACTGCTGTAGCAACGTGTGAACTTATAGACTTTCATGACTTTATTGTCCTGTCCTGTCCTTTAATGCACGAATCAGCCATGGATTTTTGTTGCTATCCTTATTGTCATGTTCAGTTGAAGGCTGAAGGGCTTCAGATTAGTGATATAAAGTGACTTACTGTATCATATTCCAATTGTTATCACCAGAACCATAAACACACCTTTCAAATAAAACACGTAATCTGTAAAACTGGCTGCCAATTGGAGAACTACCGTCAATTAATGTATCATCTGTGTATCTGGTCATTATTGCTTACTATCACACTATCATCTGTTATCATGTGTGTTGAGTTTAAGAATGCTGGAATCCATTAAAATGTAATTCTAGCTATCAGCAGAAACATAAATACAGTATGTTTGGTAAGCAAGTGTATCATGTGATGACGTGAATAAAGCGCTTGAGACCATTTTATTTTACCTGATAAATTGATTGAGAACACATTCTAATTTACAGCAATGACCTGGGGAATAGTTACAAGGGAGAGGAATGAGCCAATTGGAAGCTGGGGTTGATTAGGTGGCCATGATGGTATGAGGGCCAGATTGGGAATTTAGCCAGGACACCAAGGTTAGCAATTCTTATCTTATGATAAGTTTCAACAGATCTTTAGTGAACACAGAGAGTCAGGACACCCATCTAACAACCCATCATACACACTCTCTCTCTCTCTCTTTCTCTCGCTCTCTCTCTCTGTGTTTCTCTCTCTCTCTGTGTCTCTGTCTCTCAGTCTAATGGCTTGGGGAATGCTGTTCATCGATTACAGCTCAGCATTTAACACCATAGTACCCTCCAAACTCATCATTAAGCTCGAGACCCTGGGTCTCGACCCCGCCCTGTGCAACTGGGTCCTGGACTTCCTGACGGGCCGCCCCCCCAGGTGGTGAAGGTAGGTAACAACATCTCCACCCCGCTGATCCTCAACACTGGGTCCCCACAAGGGTGCGTTCTCAGCCCTCTCCTGTACTCCCTGTTCACCCACGACTGCGTGGCCATGCACGCCTCCAACTCAATCATCAAGTTTGCAGACAACACTACAGTGGTAGGCTTGATTACCAACAACGACGAGACAGCCTACAGGGAGGAGGTGAGGGCCCTTGGAGTGTGGTGTCAGGAAAATAACCTCACACTCAATGTCAACAAAACAAAGGAGATGATTGTGGACTTCAGGAAACAGCAGAGGGAGCAGCCCTCTATCTACATTGACGGGACAGTAGTGGAGAGGGTGGAAAGTTTTAAGTTCCTCGGCGTACACATCACGGACAAACTGAATTGGTCCACCCACACAGACAGCGTGGTGAAGAAGGCGCAGCAGCGCCTCTTCAACCTCAGGAGGCTGAAGAAATTCGACTTGTCACCAGAAACACTCACAAACTTTTACAGATGCACAATCGAGGGCATCCTGTCGGGCTGTATCACCGCCTGGTACGGCAGCTGCTCCGCCCATAACCGTAAGGCTCTCCAGAGGGTAGTGAGGTCTGCACAACGCATCACCGGGTGCAAACTACCTGCCTTCCAGGACACCTACACCACCCGATATAACAGGAAGGCCAAAAAGATCATCAAGGACAACAACCACCCGAGCCACTGCCTGTTCACCCCGCTATCACCCAGAAGGCGAGGTCAGTACAGGTGCATCAAAGCGGGACTGGGAGACTGAAAAACAGCTTCTATCTCAAGGCTGTCAGACTGTTAAACAACCATCACTAACATTGAGTGGCTGCTGCCAACATACTGACTCAACTCTAGCCACTTTAATAATGGAAAAAGGGATATAATCAATTTATCACTAGCCACTTTATATAATGCTTACATAATGCTATATTACTCATCTCATATGTATATACTGTACTCTATACCATCTACTGCATCTTGCCATCTTGATGTAATTAAATGTATCACTAGCCACTTTAAACAATGCAACTTTATGTTTATATCCCCTACATTACTCATCTCATATGTATATACTGTACTCTATACCATCTACTGCATCTTGCCTATGCCGTTCGGGCATGACTCATTCATATATTTTTATGTAAATATTCGTATTCATTCCTTTACACTTGTGTGTATAAGGTAGTTGTTGTGAAATTGTTAGGTTATCCTGTCTGACTCTGGCGTTCCGCCAGCGGGAACTCCTCCCACCTTCCACTGAAAAGGTGTAACGTTCCTGACCTATTTTTATGTTATTTTGATTATGTTTAGTTGGTCAGGGCGTGAGTTGGGGTGGGCATTGTATGTTGTGTGTGTTTGGTTAGTCCATGGGTGTTGTATGTGTATGGGATAGTGTTTGTTAGGTTGTCTAGTTATGTCTATGGCTGCCTAGATTGGGTCTCAATCAGAGACAGCTGTCATTCATTTGTCTCTGATTGGGAGCCAGATTTAAGGTAGCCATAGGCAGTAGGCTTTTGTGGGTGTTTGTTCCTGTGTCCTCACAGGACAGTTGAAGGTTAGTCTCATTTGTTGTTTTGTAGTGTATTGTTTTGCTGTTTTCATTAAAAGATGGCTTATTTCCCTCAATCCGCATCTTGGTCCTATCCATGCTCCTCCTCGTTTGAGGAGGAGAACAACATTGACTGCCTTTACAGAAACACCCACCACAACAGGACCAAGCGGATTGAGGAGAGAGAGAAAGAACTAAGGCACTGGACACAGGAGGAATGGTCTTGGGAGATCATGGACGGAAAAGGACCCTGGGGAAGGGTTGGAGAGAATCGCCGCTCTCGGGAGGTGAAGAAGGCAGCCACAGCCCAGGAGCGGTGGATTGAGGAGGCAGCACGGATGAGAGGCTGGAAGCCCGAGAGGCTCACCCAAGAATTTCTTGGGGGGGGGGGCTAAAGGGGAGTGTGGCGAAGCCAGGTTGGATACCTGAGCCAACTCCCCGGGCTTGCCGTGGAGTAAGAGGGCGCCGTACTGGTCAGACACCGTGTTATGCGGTAAAGCGCACGGTGTCCCCAGTACGCGTGCTTAGCCCAGTGCGGGCTATTCCACCTTGCCGCACTGGGAGGGCTAGGTTGTGCATCGAGCCGAGTGCCATGAAGCCGGCCCAACGTATCTGGTCTCCAGTACGTCTCCTCGGGCCGGCGTACATGGCACCAGCCTTACAGGTGGTGTCCCCGGTTCGCCTGCATAGCCCAGTGCGGGCTATTCCACCTCGCCGCACTGGCAGGGCTACGGGGTCCATTCAACCTGGTAAGGTTGGGGAGGCTCGGTGCTCAAGAGCACGTGTCCTCCTTCACGGTCCGGTATATCCGGCGCCACCTTCCCACCCCAGCTCAGTACCACCAGTGCCTACACCACGCACCAGGCTTCCAGTGCATCTCCAGAGCCCTGTTCCTCTTCCACGCACTCTCCCTATGGTGCGTGTCTCCAGCCCAGTGCCTCCAGTTCCGGCACCACGCACCAAGCCTCCTGTGCGTCTCCAGAGCCCTGGACGCACTGTTCCTTCTCCCCGCACTCGCCCTGAGGTGCGTGCCCTCAGCCCGGTACCTCCAGTTCCGGTACCACGCACCAGGCCTATAGTGCGTCTCAGCCGGCCAGAGTCTGCCGTCTGCCCAGCGGTGCCTGAACGGCCCGTCTGCCCAGCTCCGTCTGAGCCATCTGTCTGCCCAGCGCCGTCTGAGCCATCTGTCTGCCCAGCGCCGTCTGAGCCATCTGTCTGCCCAGCGCCGTCTGAGCCATCTGTCTGCCCAGCGCCGTCTGAGCCATCTGTCTGCCCAGCGCCGTCTGAGCCATCTGTCTGCCCAGCGCCGTCTGAGCCATCTGTCTGCCCAGCGCCGTCTGAGCCATCTGTCTGCCCAGCGCCGTCTGAGCCATCTGTCTGCCCAGCGCCGTCTGAGCCATCTGTCTGCCCAGCGCCATCTGAGTCATCTGTCTGCCACGAGCCATTAGAGCCGCCCGTCTGTCCCGAGCCAGTAGAGCCGTCCGTCAGTCAGGAGCTGCCAGAGCCGTCCGTCAGTCAGGAGCTGCCAGAGCCGCCCGCCAGTCAGGAGCTGCAAGAGACGCCCGCCAGTCAGGAGCTGCCAGAGACGCCCGCCAGTCAGGAGCTGCCAGAGACGCCCGCCAGTCAGGAGCTGCCAGAGACGCCCGCCAGTCAGGAGCTGCCAGAGACGCCCGCCAGTCAGGAGCTGCCAGAGACGTCCGACAGTCCGGAGCTGCCCTACAGTCCGGAGCTGCCCTACAGTCCGGAGCTGCCCTACAGTCCGGAGCTGCCACTCAGCCCGGACTTGCCGGAGTCCCTCAGCCCGGACCTGCCGGAGTCCCTCAGCCCGGACCTGCCGGAGTCCCTCAGCCCGGACCTGCCGGAGTCCCTCAGCCCGGACCTGCCGGAGTCCCTCAGCCCGGACCTGCCGGAGTCCCTCAGCCCGGACCTGCCGGAGTCCCTCAGCCCGGACCTGCCGGAGTCCCTCAGCCAGGACCTGCCGGAGTCCCTCAGCCAGGACCTGCCGGAGTCCCTCAGCCAGGACCTGCCGGAGTCCCTCAGCCAGGACCTGCCGGAGTCCCTCAGCCAGGACCTGCCGGAGTCCCTCAGCCAGGACCTGCCGGAGTCCCTCAGCCAGGACCTGCCGGAGTCCCTCAGCCAGGACCTGCCCCTTGTCCCGGTGCTGCCCCTTGTCCCGGTGCTGCCCCTTGTCCCGGTGCTGCCCCTTGTCCCGGTGCTGCCCCTTGTCCCGGTGCTGCCCCTTGTCCCGGTGCTGGTCGCTCATTTAGGTGGTGTTAGTGGGAGGGTGGTCATTGGGAGGGGGATAAAGAAGCGGGGATTGATTATGGTGGGGTGGGGACCTCGCCCTCAGCCTGAGCCACCACCGTGGTCAACTGCCCACCCAGACCCTCCCCTGGACTTTGTGCTGGTGCGCCCGGCGTTCGCACCTTGAGGGGGGGGTTCTGTAACGTTCCTGACCTATTTTTATGTTATTTTGATTATGTTTAGTTGGTCAGGGCGTGAGTTGGGGTGGGCATTGTATGTTGTGTGTGTTTGGTTAGTCCATGGGTGTTGTATGTGTATGGGATAGTGTTTGTTAGGTTGTCTAGTTATGTCTATGGCTGCCTAGATTGGGTCTCAATCAGAGACAGCTGTCATTCATTTGTCTCTGATTGGGAGCCAGATTTAAGGTAGCCATAGGCAGTAGGCTTTTGTGGGTGTTTGTTCCTGTGTCCTCACAGGACAGTTGAAGGTTAGTCTCATTTGTTGTTTTGTAGTTTTGTAGTGTATTGTTTTGCTGTTTTCATTAAAAGATGGCTTATTTCCCTCAATCCGCATCTTGGTCCTATCCATGCTCCTCCTCGTTTGAGGAGGAGAACAACATTGACTGCCTTTACAAAAGGCAGAGCGCGAAATTCAAAATATATTTTTTTGAAATATTGAACTTTCACATATTAACAAGTCCAATACAGCAAATGAAAGGTACACATCTTGTGAATCCAGCCAACATGTCCGATTTTTAAAATGTTTTACAGCGAAAACAGCACGTATATTTATGTTAGCTCACCACCAAATACAAAAAAGGACAGACATTTTTCACAGCACAGGTAGCATGCACAAAGCCAACCTAACTAACCAAGAACCAACCAAACTAACCAACAAACAACTTCATCAGATGACAGTCTTATAACATGTTATACAATAAATCTATGTTTTGTTCGAAAAATGTGCATATTTCAAGTATAAATCATAGTTTACATTGCAGCTACAATCAGAAATTGCACCGAAAGCAGCCATAATAATTACAGACACCAACGTCAAATACCTAATTACTCATCATAAAACATTTCTGAAAAATACATAGTGTACAGCAAATGAAAGACAGGCATCTTGTGATTCCAGCCAATATTTCAGATTTATTAAGTGTTTTACAGCGAAAACACAATAGAGCGTTATATTAGCTTACCACAATAGCCAGAAACACAAGCCATTTCCCAGTAGCAAAAGTTAGCGATCGTAACAAACAAGCAAAAGATATATAATTTTTGACTAACCTTGATAAGCTTCATCAGATGACAGTCCTATAACATCAGGTTATACATACACTTATGTTTTGTTCGAAAATGTGCATATTTAGAGCTGAAATCAGTGGTTATACATTGTGCTAACGTAGCTACTCTTTCCCACAACGTCCGGATATTTTTCTGACACTTTTTCTGACACACATATTCTGACCAAATAGCTATTCATAAACATAACTAAAAAATACATGTTGTATAGGAAATGATAGATCCATTAGTTCTTAATGAAATCCCTGTGTTAGAATTCTAAAAATAACTTCATTACGACATACAGCTTCGGTATAGCTAGAGAGTACCCAAAAGCTGGGCGCCAACGACTAGTTCACATGTACGACAGATATATGAAATAGCATCATAAAATGTTTCCTACTTTTGCTGATCTTTCATCAGAATGTTGGACAAGGGGTCCTTTGTCAAGAACAATTGTTGTTTGGATTTAGAACGGCCTCTTTCCCTCTCGATTTAGCAAGCACACTAGCCAAGTGGCACGAATCTCTCCATGTCAACAAACGGAAGAGAACGGAACACGGCAAAACTCCCGAAAAAATTTAAATAATCTGATTAAACTATATTGAAAAAACATACTTTACGATGATATGGTCACATGTATCAAATAAAATAAAATCCGGAGATAGTAGTCGCCTATAACGAAAGCTTTTTATAAGGCAATCCCCGGTTCCTTCTCGCTCCTTCCTGAAAACAGGAAATGGGTGACACGTCATTCCAAGAGGGTTTATTCCACTTCAGACCAAGATAAACACTCCATTTCTTCTCTCACCGCCTCTTGACATCCAGGGGAAGGTGTATGACGTGCATGTATACTAATACGTATCATGCCCATTTATAGGCAGGACCTAGAACAGAGCCTCGATTTCAGACTTTTTTAAACTTCCTGGTCAGGAAGTTTGTGCCAAATGAGTTCTAGAAAGAGTGTTTTCTATCCAATAGTAATAATAATATGCATATTGTACGAGCAAGAATTGAGTACGAGGCCGTTTAAATTGGGCACGATTTTCCCCCAAAGTGAAAACAGCGCCCTCTGTCCTCAACAGGTTAAATTACTTGTTAGATATTACTGCATGGTCGGAACTAGAAGCACAAGCATTTCGCTACACTCGCATTAACATCTGCTAATCATGTGTATGTGACAAATACATTTGATTTGATTTGATTTTGGGGTAGAAGCTGTTCAGGTTGCTATTGGTCCCAGACTTGGCGCTCCAGTACCGCTTGCCGTTCAGTAGCCGAGTGAACAGTCCATGGCTTAGGTGGTTGGTTTCTTTGACAATTTCCCAGGCCTTTCTCTGACACCACCTGGTATAGAGGTCCTGGACGGCCGTCTGCACCACCTTCTGTAGAACCTTGCAATCGTTGTCATACCCAGCAGTGATGCAGCCAGTCAAAATGATCTCAATGGAGTAGCTGTAGAACTTTTTGAGGATCTGAGAGGCCATGCAATATCTTTTCAACCTCCTGAGGGTGGAGAGGAGCTGTCACGCCTTCTTCAGGACTGTGCCCCGTCGATCTGGAAGGGGGCGTGCTCGCCCTTCCATTTCCTGTAGTCCACGATCAGCTCCTTTGTCTTGCTGAAATTGAGGGAGAGGTTGTTGTCCTAGCACCACACTGCCAGCTCTTTGACCTCCTCCCTGTTGGCTGTCTCATCATCAGGCCTACCACCGTCGTGTCGTCAGCAAACTTGATGATGGTGTTGGAGTCGTGAGTGGCCACACAGTCATGGGTGAACAGGGAGTACAGGAGGGGAGTAAGTGCACACCCCTGAGGGGCCCTGTGTTGAGGGTCAGCGTGGCGGATGTGTTGTTACCTACCCTCACTACCTGGGGGGGGGGCGACCCGTCAGAAAGTCCAGGACCCAAAGCATTTCATGGTTACAGATGCGAGTGCTACGAGACGATAGTCATTTAGGCAGGTTACTTTTGAGTTCTTAGGAACAGGAAGAGGTACAATGTTGGTCTGCCTGAAACATGTTGGGATTACAGACTAGGACAAGGAGATGTTGAACATGTCCGTGAAGACGCTTGCCAGGTTTAGTATTGGGTTCAGATTAAGGTTTAGGTTTTGGAGAAGAAGCTGGGGATTCTAAGGAAGAAATGATGTGAGATAAAAACAGAACGTCCCATAAGTATACTCCATAAATATTCCATCACTGGCTTCGCAGACAGACACAGGCGGGACATTCATTATGAAACTATTAGAAGATGGCTTTATGAGGAATAAAAAACAGATTGGATGAAACTGCTGCTTTGGGGAGTGTGTGTGTGTGTGTGTGTGTGTGTGTGTGTGTGTGTGTGTGTGTGTGTGTGTGTGTGTGTGTGTGTGTGTGTGTGTGTGTGTGTGTGTGTGTGTGTGTGTTAGCTCTTTCCCTGACATTTGTGAGTGTGAGGGTAACCCTGCTCTCTATGCAATATCTAGGACAGGACGTATTGGCTGAGCTTTATCATCTCTGTCTTTCAATGTGAAGTTTGATGGACATTTGAAGTCCTGAATCTTATCAGCCTGACCCAAGCTGCAGGTATCAAAGCTGGGAGGAATTTCATGAAACTGCTGATTTGAGAGATTTCCTAGTTTCCGCTTGCATTCTGCAGCACTCCTTCTCTCTTTTACGTAGACTTTTACAAAGTAAACTGCAGCATTTTTCTAGAAGTCTCTACTCTATAGAACCCTCACAACAAAGGTACAGAGCTGCCTCTGCGTTAAGAGCCAGGCTGCGGTAAGATGCTTGTCTCTTTTCAGATGAGAGTGTTCTTTAAATCATTAAGTTGCCTTGAGTTTGCCATGACAAGGCTGTTGGTAGACTAATGAGCGATGGCCTCGGCGCAGTGGTAAACCAGGGTTTGTGATTTCAATTCTCGCAGGGGCCTTCAACAACTTTGACCAACTATGTGCCATTCACCCACGTCATTGGAATGTGCTATTTCAGTAATACCTCAAAATGAAATTTCCCTGGCTTGTCTGTCGGAACAGAATGCTCCAACTAAAGTGGTTGTGTGCGTTCAGGCAATGGTGAGCTATGAGAAACATACTTTCTGTGGAATTCCTGTTTTATTGGAAATGATAGGACATTGTTATGGTAATTACATCCTATCTTTACTATAGTAACACAGCAACAACATGAATCCTAACAAACATAAAATGATATTTATCATAACTTACTGGCAACATTGACAAAACAGGCAGAATTATATCCAGTCATGTTCCTACTGACATGCTCATTAGAAAAGTAAAATGATTTAGTACTGTATTGTGTATTATATGAATGAATTCTGTTTATTATTCTAATTTGTTATGTTGTGTTTTAATTGAACATGTTACCAGATGTTTGTTTTCCCCCAGTCAGCAGTTAATACAACATGTACCATATTACAGTAATAAACGGATGAAGACGAATGTCATATCTAATATTCCTTCATTCCGCAGAGGTTTTAGTGCAAAACACTATTACAAATGTACTTTATGTTACGTACATGTCGTTGAACCCGGATCTCCCCTTGGGCAAGCTCTGTGTGTGTGTGTGTGTGTGTGTGTGTGTGTGTGTGTGTGTGTGTGTGTGTGTGTGTGTGTGTGTGTGTGTGTGTGTGTGTGTGTGTGTGTGTGTGTGTGTGTGTGTGTGTGTGTGTGTGTGTGCGCGTGCGTGCGTGCGTGCGTGCGTGCGTGCGTGTGTGTATGTCTTTGTAGCATAGCAATGTACGCCGTGGGCATGCAAACCTGAACAGGCAGGTGTCGGGCAGAAATCTGAGAATCACACACGACTTGTGAACTGGATGGTGGATGAGAGAGCAGATGAAGTCCTGTGAACTGGATGGTGGATGAGAGAGCAGATGAAGTCCTGTGAACTGGATGGTGGATGAGAGAGCAGATGAAGTCCTGTGAACTGGATGGTGGATGAGAGAGCAGATGAAGTCCTGTGAACTGGATGGTGGATGAGAGAGCAGATGAAGTCCTGTGAACTGGATGGTGGATGAGAGAGCAGATGAAGTCCTGTGAACTGGATGGTGGATGAGAGAGCAGATGAAGTCCTGTGAACTGGATGGTGGATGAGAGAGCAGATTAAGTCCTGTGAACTGGATGGTGGATGAGAGAGCAGATGAAGTCCTGTGAACTGGATGTTGGATGAGAGAGCAGATGAAGTCCTGTGAACTGGATGGTGGATGAGAGAGCAGATGAAGTTCTGTGAACTGGATGGTGGATGAGAGAGCAGATGAAGTCCTGTGAACTGGATGGTGGATGAGAGAGCAGATGAAGTCCTGTGAACTGGATGGTGGATGAGAGAGCAGATGAAGTCCTGTGAACTGGATGGTGGATGAGAGATCAGATGAAGTCCTGTGAACTGGATGGTGGATGAGAGAGCAGATGAAGTCCTGTGAACTGGATGGTGGATGAGAGAGCAGATGAAGTCCTGTGAACTGGATGGTGGATGAGAGAGCAGATGAAGTTCTGTGAACTGGATGGTGGATGAGAGAGCAGATGAAGTCCTGTGAACTGGATGGTGGATGAGAGAGCAGATGAAGTCCTGTGAACTGGATGGTGGATGAGAGAGCAGATGAAGTCCTGTGAACTGGATGGTGGATGAGAGAGCAGATGTTGGGCTACATTGCTGAAATGTGCATTTGTTAATGCCATAAAGACATAATAATAAGAATATTTCATATTATTTGTTGCTGTATCGATCTCAATTATTTTATTGTAGACAGATCCCTAAATAAACTGCTTAACAGCCATAACATATCAGAATTCTCCCAGAATCAGAAACACAGAGAGAGAGAGAGAGAGAGAGAGAGAGAGAGATCCCAGAATAAACTGCTTAGCAGCCATAAAGTATCAGAATTCTCCCAGAATGAGAGAGCGAGAGACAGAGAGAAAGAGAGAGAGAGAAAGAGAGAGGGTGAGATAGAGAGAGAAATAGAGAGACAGAGACAGAAATAGAGAGACAGAGACAGAGAGAGAGACAGAGACAGAGAGAGAGAGAGAGGGTTTTGTACACTGCCATTTTTGTCTCGGTGTGTATGTGTGTACGTCGGTTAATTTCTGTCTGACCGCTGTGAGACTAGTCGTCTTTGACCCGCCCTGTTACATGCTGCCACTAGGGTTACCCCAGGGCTGATCTGATTGGTTCTCTGGAGAAAATGCTTAATTAGTCTGAATCACCTTCCTGTTAACCTTGGGATTCAGCAGAAACCACACACACAGACACACACAGCAACCAGGTGGAGCTGACAAACAGTAACCATCATGGAGAGAACGGCGTTGTCATAGTAAATCATTCATATTCCTCCCCTGTTGAGAGACAGACAGAGACAGACAAGTCTCACAGCAAGCAGTAGCAACGGGTTCTTATTCAGACACTTTCACCAGTTTCCTCCGGAAAAAGTGCTATTTTCATCTCTGACTAAATCCAGGAGAGGACATCTCTGGTCTGGGAGAGCTGTAGGGTGTGGAAGGGTTGGTTTGAGCACAGCGCTAACACACTGAGACTTTCCCCTGGCTGTGAGCGCATGTGAACATACAGGCTTCAACAGGATCAGAGAAACACTGAACTCAGAATCACACCCCAGAAGAGGCTGTCATTGTTGTGTGTGTGTGTGTATGTATGTGCACGTGTGCCGGTGTGTGTGTCTGTGTGTGACAGTAATCCCTCTAGCTGTGTCCAGTTCACATAGCCAGCCAGGTAACCGTGGAGATTCAATTAAGTAGCCAATAGAACATGTTTGTGTGAATGGAGGCGTGTTATTAGTCAGTGACTGGGTTGACATTTCAGTGTCACACCTCTGCACTCCAAAAAATGTAAGTGCCAGACAGAAAATACAATTTTTGCAGTATAACTTGCCATAACAGATGACCGACAGGGATATAACACGTTATGATTGTGGTAAAATGACATTCTGACAAGCCGATGACAGTAAAGGACTGGATGTGTCTTGATCAATATAAACATTATCCTTCCTAATGAGATGAATGAGTGCAGTGCACTGTTTTGTTGAGTTATAAAGTATATGTCGTATATATTGTAATTGTCAGCACAGTAAACTTGTATGACCTGGCATTTGTTGCTGACCGGAAGATGGGCCTGACTGCTACTGACAACACAAACTGTGTGTGTGTCACGTTGCCCTACCTAGTGCTAATGCCAGGGAGGAATGTGTGAAAGCTGTCAGAACATCAGGTTCCTGAAATAGACTAAAACACCTTCCTATGGGAAAGGGTTAGGGGGTTAGGGGGAGAGAGAGAGAGAGGGGGGGAAATGAGAGGGGGGAGGGAGAGAGAGAGAGAGGGAGGAGAATGAGAGGGGAGAAAAGAAAGAGAGATGAAGCAAGGATGGAGGATGGCAAACGAGAGGGGTAAGAAAGGATAGATGGATAAAGAAAGGGATAGAGATGGAGCAGGGAGGAGAGGGGAGTATAGAGCAAGATTTCACTTTGTGAGACAAAAATCCAAGATTCTAGGACAGTGACAATGACAATGATGAGTTATAGATAGGAGATCACACACAGTAAACTCACACCAATGATAAATCCTTTATGTGGTTCTTATGGTCTATATTCTATTCAGCATGTCAAAGGCCACTAATTTAACAGGGGGTATGTGTATAAATGCACCTAGGACATATGGGAAAAGATCAGCAACAAACATTGTTGTTGATCTATATCAGCATGGGAGACCAATGGGGAATTGACACGTTCACTCATTTATTTATAATGGAGTGAGTCACTACTTCACCCACTCTTTCACTTGAAACGTTTATGATTCCAGTCACTTAATTAAAGATGGAAATTGAGCAATTTCATCTTTCAGTCACTTGAGGGAGAAGGAGTGGTAGAGAGAGAGAGAGAGAGAGAGAGAGAGAGAGAGAGAGAGAGAGAGAGAGAGAGAGAGAGAGAGAGAGAGAGAGAGAGAGAGAGAGAGAGAGAGAGAGAGAGAGAGAGAGAGAGAGAGAGAGAGAGAGAGAGAGAGAGAGAGAGAGAGAGAGAGAGAGAGTGTGAGGGATACAATCATTCTTTCAATCACCTCGAATCTGTTCCTATAAGAAAGAGAAAGATGGTCTATAATCCTGCTACCTGGGTCTCCATACCACCACTCTACTCTTGATCTTCACATTTGATAAGAGGGATAGTGGTTGGGGTGTATGAGTAACACAGGAGGTTGGTGACACCTTAATTGGGGAGAACTCGTGGGCTCCTGGTAATGACTGGAGCGGAATTCGTGGAATGTTTGATGCCATTTCATTTGTATCGTTCTGGCCATTATTATGAGCCATTCTCTTAGCCATACCCATTCTCTCAGCCATACCCATTCTCTCAGCCATACCCATTCTCTCAGCCATTCTCAGCAGCCTCCTGTGATAATAAGTAGACTGTTTTGGATGATGGATAGATTTTGATGTTTAATTCTAAAATGGATATGATTGTTTTTATCCATTATCAATCTTCTTACTACAAGAACAATGAGAATCAAGTGGATGGAGCGAGGCCAAGGTGTGGTCCTAATTTTCTGTCCTGACTTGAACCCAGCCCATCCTGGAGTAAAAGTGTGTGTCAGAGTCTGAGACTGGGGAATGGAGATCGTTAAGGTACAGCCCTGCTTTGCCCTCACACTATTAAAGGCACTGCAACACATTCACTAAAAGTTATTTGTGTGTGTGTGTATGTAGAATGTGTATGCGTGTGTGTTAGCGTGCCTCCGCTCGCACACAGCACAACCATCCCCTCTTGACAAATTCCAGAGATTAAATGTAGCTTAAATGCACTTCGACAGCAATTCATTGCCCATATCTCACCCTCCCCTCCCTCTTGCCCAAGCCTCCCTACCCTCTCTTCCCTCCCCCTTCCTCTTCCATCCCCCCTCCTATTTCATCCCCCCATTCCTTACCCTTCCCCTCCTCTCTCCTCTACTCCCTTAATCAGCATATATTCAGACAGAGATGAGAGTAATGTACTAGAGAGCTCTAGATCAGGAGTACAGAAAACCCTGGAACCAACCACTTAAATTCAAGGATGGTGTGTGTGTGTGCTCGTGTGCCTATCGTCTCTATGTCTATCAAATGAAGTGGACTGTCGATCCTGAGGCGCTTGGAGTTTCTATCCAGTGTTTTTATTGATCTGGTCCTCAAAAAAACAGCTAATCAATGCTTGTGATTATTCCAGACACTTGTTCGAATCAATGACAGTGATCATCCCAGACAGACAGTTGTCATTATGGACCCAATCACACCTGCATGCTCTGGGGAGAAAGACACTCTTCCTATCTGTCTTCATTCCAGGAAAGAGGTTATATGTTATTGAACCAATCATAGAGTCTGGTTGACAGTTACTTCCAGGTTGTGGTGTTCAATCAGCTGACGAGATGAGGCCAGGCATAAAGTTAACAGAGATGTATGGAACCACTAAATTAAGATTTGGAAGTTCAGCATAATTCTCAATGAGAGTATAAGAACACACAATAGAAAACAGTTTAAAAAGGAAAGTGACAATGACTCTTCACAAATGCTCTTCTAAAACCCTGTTGTCAGCCAATACTCTCTTGCTCCTCTCCTCTCCGACACATGGCCATAATGTGTTCTGACTGGCTGAGAGCAGGGTCACAGGAAGTGATGTCCTGTGAATCATGGAGCGGTTAAAGAACCTCACTAGGGTATGTGGGACGGTAGCATCCCACCTCGTCAACAGCCAGTGAAACTGCAGGGCGCCAAATTCAAAACAACAGAAATCCCATAATTAAAATTCCTCAAACATACAAGTATTTTACACAATTTTAAAGATACACTTGTTGTAAATCCTGCCACAGTGTCCGATTTCAAAAAGGCTTTACGACGAAAGCACACCAAACGATTATGTTAGGTCAGAGCAAAGTCACAGAAAAACACAGCCATTTTTCCAGCCAAAAAGAGGAGTCACAAAAAGCAGAAATAGAAATAAAAATTATTCACTACCCTTTGATGATCTTCATCAGATGACACTCATAGGACTTCATGTTACACAATACATGTATGTTTTGTTCGGTAAAGTTCATATTTATTTCCAAAAATCTGAGATTACAGTGGCGCGTTATGTTCAATAGTTCCAAAACATCCGGTGATTTTCTAGAGAGCCACATCAATTTACAGAAATACTCATAATAAACATTGCTAAAAGATTCAACTTTTATCCATGGAATTTTAGATCCACTTCTCATTAATGCAACCACTGTGTCAGATTTCAAAAAGCTATACGGAAAAGCACACCATGCAATAATCTGAGTACAGCGCTCAGAGACCAAAACAACCCAAACAGATATCCGCCATGTTGTGTAGTCAACAGAAGTCAGAAATAGCATTATAAATATTCACTTACCTTTGATAATCTTCATCAGAATCCACTCCCAGGAATCCCAGTTCCACAATAAATGTTTGTTTTGTTCGATAATGTCCAGCATTTATGTCCAAATACCTCCTTTTTGTTCGATCGTTTAGCCCAGTAATCAAAATGGCGCGATCACTAGGTGCAGACGAAAAGTCAAAAAGTTCCGTTACAGTCCGTAGAAACATGTCAAACGATGTATAGAATCAATCTTTAGGATGTTTTTAACATAAATCTTCAATAATGTTCCAACCGGAGAATTCCTTTGTCTGTAGAATTGCAATGGAACGCAAGCTAACTGTCACGTGAACACGCGTGGTCAGCTCATCCGTTTCTGGCAGACCTCTGACTCATTCAGCTCTCATTCGCCCCCACTTCACAGTATAAGCCTCAAACAAGGTTCTAAACACTGTTGGCATCTAGTGGAAGCCTTGGGAAGTGCAATATGACCCAATATACACTGTGTATTCGATAGGCAATGATTTGAAAAACTACAAACCTCAGATTTCAAACTTCCTGGTTCGATATTTTTCTCAAGTTTTTGCCTGCCATATGAATTCTGTTATACTCACATACACCATTCAAACAGTTTTAGAAACGTCAGAGTGTCTTCTATGCAAATCTACGAATAATTATATGCATATTCTAGCTTTTATGGCTGAGTAGTAGGCAGTTTAATTTGGGCACGCTTTTCATCCATAATTCCCAATGCTGCCCCCTACCCTAGTGAAGTTAAAGAAGCATTTGGCAGCGAAAGAGATTTTCACACTGAAGGTCAGACATACAGTTGAAGTCGGAAGTTTACATACACCTTAGTAAAATACTTATAAATGCAGTTTTTCACAATTCCTAACATTTAATCCTTTAATCCCTGTTTTAGGTCAGCTAGGATCTCCACTTTATTTTAAGAATGTGAAATTTCAGAATAATAGTAGAGAGAATGATTGATTTCAGTTTTTATTTCTTCCAGCACATTCCCAGTGGGTCAGAAGTTAACATACACTCAATTAGTGTTTGGTAGCACTGCCTTTAAATTGTTTAACTTGGGTCAAACGTTTCCGGTAGCCTTCCACAAGCTTCCCACAATAAGTTGGGTGAATTTTGGCCCATTGCTCCTGACAGAGCTGGTGTAACTTAGTCAGGTT